>NC_067163.1:15219012-15881670 GCF_903995435.1 Acomys russatus
CAAATCTGTATGTGGATATGTTTATATGTGAATAGTATCATATGTAGAAGGAAGCATAAGAAAAGATAACATTTCGGAAAAGCGAAAGGGCGCAACGACACGTGGATCCTGAAAGAGAATATAAAAATAATTGTTTAACTAGTTTTAATTCTGTCATGAATTTTCTTTTTTGCATATGTGATGCAAAAATTTATAAAAATTTAATTGATGGTGAAAGTTTAAAATTCATTGTAAAAATCCCTACAGTTCCAGGATGGATGTTTTAACTATGTAGAAGCTCAGTGAGATGTAGAGACCTGGAGTCTGGGCAAGTGCTTGTTTGAATTGCTATGTTAAGCTAGCCATGTACTCTTTTTTATTTGAAAGTTCTTTACAACAAAGAGACTTTTATTTAAAAAAAAAGTGAAGGAAGGAGACAAATGGTTGTTTTATAATGATATGGGAACCTACTCTTTTGTAAGCCAATTCAAACATACAACTAAAGGAAAAAAAGAGTTTGAATGAAGGTACCCCACATGGGTGAATAACGCTGATCCCAGATGCCACCAATTTAAAAATAAAAAGCATAGAGTTAGGTATGGGTTACCTCCTTATGAGCTATTGATCAGGGAAGACTCAGAGGTCCCCTACATAATGTAGTTTACCTCTTTGCTTTTGGTTACTCAAAATAACTAGGGGTAAGACCCTGTTGCCGAAGATACCACATACTTTGGTTGCAAGGTACAGATGAATCAAGCAGGAACTGAGTTGTAAGCTTCTTCCCTGTGGACTACCTCATGATGCAACAAGGCGTTAATGTAGGTGTTCATGGAAAAAGTCATCAATAGCATTTCCCATCTGTGAGCAGTGCCAATTATAACACCTTCCAACCTTCCAGGCAAGTTGCCTGGTGCCTACTGGTACAATAATGACATTACCAGTATAGGGATAACCAGCTGCTTTCAGCCTAAATTTGAGGCCTTCTCCATGAGGGGAAATTCATACCTGGTACTTTGGATCTGTTCAAAATCCCATGGCTGATCATGCCACAAAAGCCACGGGAGACCAACTACTATAGTTTGTCTAAATAGATAACGGTGCCGGTGTCAGGCCACCTTCTAAATGGTTATGTTTCTACTTGTTAGTTATTGCTAATACTGGCCTTGGTCAAAGAAGACTGTGCAGTGGGTGTGATTAGTGTTGACTCACAACTGTTCAAAGTACAGAGAACAAGAGACTGTTGAGTGCTTGGCATCGTACAAAATTCAGGGAACATCATGGAGGGACAAGGGGTAGGAGGATGCTAAAGTCAGAGGGTAAGTAGGAATACTGCAAAGCCCTGTGTCTGGGTGAGGTAGAGTTGCCCCCTCCCCCTCCCTGAGACGCTCTTGGCAGTTTGTGATGGATGAAACGTGGTTGTCATCCTCTCCAACTGTGTAGCCATTGGTAAGTCACCCATGCTCCAACAAGCAACCTCCAACTTGCATTTGTGCAAAATTAAATTCAGTGGGTCACAAGAAAAAACAAAATATACGAGATGAGAAGAGGTAGAGTTAGTGGAAAGAAAAAAGCATTCAGCGAATGGAGACGGATAAGGGAGGGTGAGAACGACCAAAACACATTATGTACGCATGTGAAATTGTCAAAGAATGACAAATTTTTTTAAAATTTGATAATCAAACCACTGAGCAAATAGTGCCCTGTATGAAATATCATGTGGACTTTAAGAAAAAAAACTTGTCAGAGGAAATAGAGGCCACTACTTATTAATGAAAGTAATAATTAATCACATAGGCTTACTACTGCATAGATTTATGCACTGCATATAATGGCACCTACTTTCACAAACACTGTAAGCCATGAAGACTACAGGGTCCTGATGCAATATTAATGGGATACTCCAATATTCCACTCTAAAATTAGGTTAGTTTTCTAAACCAAAACATTCCACAGGAATACACACTATTCTGGGATGTGTATGGAACCCTTCCTAAAATTTGTCATCATAGGTTACAACATAAGCCTTAACAAATGCGAAACAAATTGAAACAGTTTCATGAATCTTATTAGATCACTCACAGTGGAATAAACCTAGAAGTCAGTTCCAAGTGTAACCCCAGGAAATAGAGATACACTTGGACTGTGAGCAATGCACTTTTGGATAAACAGTGAGTCATTGAGGAAATCAGGGATAAAGTATTAAAATTCCTGAAATCAAATAAAAGCGAGAGCTTCCAGAACATCTGGGACGCAGCCGTAGCAATCCCAAAGAGGAAGATTATACAACACAGAGAAAACCCAAGAACATTTCTTTTAAAATATGGAGGGAGGGGAAAGTGTGCTTTCTTTTTACATGTTCTCAGTGAGAGAAGTTGGGAAAAGAAAAAAAGATATGAGAGGGATAAAAATAGGAAAGAAAGAAGTTAAACTCTCCCTATTTGTAGACATAGTGATTCTATACTTCAAGACCTCATGGACTCCTGCAAAAACACTTTTGGGTCTGGCAGCTCTTTCAGTAAGGTTTCAGGAAGTGAAATCAGGCTACAAAATCCAGCAGTATTATATACACCAACAGTGAAGACGCTACAAAAGAAAATGGGAAAAACTTTGCCATTCACAAATAACAGAAACAAACCTAGCAAAGGATATGAAGCCTCTATAATGAAAACTTTTACAAACTGAGAAAAGATAATGAAGAAATCCTAGACAAGGGAAAAATCCTTCTATACTCCTGAGTCAGCAGAAATGACACTGTAAAGGTGACTTTGCCACTAAAGGGCAGCTCTGCAAAGAATCTGAGTGCAGTGCCCATCCTATTGCTGAGATCGCATAGGTGCAGCTCCCTGTTCTGTGTAGAAAACACTATCTCATTGCAGACATCCTGGCCCTCTGACTCTTACAATCTTTCCAACTCCCTCCACCCCCAAGTCACTGATGTTTCTTGAGCCTTAGGTATAAGGGTTGTGTTGTAGCTGGGTCAATCAAGGCTGAAAATCCTGTGGTTAATTACTTTCTGCTTTCTGAGCAGTTATAGATTTCTTCTGTAACAGTCTTCATCTGTTGCAAAGAGAAGGTTCTTTGATGAAGACTGAAAGCTACACGTATCTGTAGACACAAGGGGCCTAAGAACAGAGAGTATACAGGGTTAGGAAAGTAGCACTGTTAGTTTCTACTCCTGTATCCATGATTTCATCAGCCACAGGAGATTGACTAGGTTAACAATACTAAGCCATTTCTCTCCTGTTGAGCAGACCCTAAGTCCAATTAGACAGTTGTTACTTTTCCCCCAAAATGTAAGTGCTACTATTGTACTCTTGTGGGTATCTTGCCATACTTGTTGTACTCCGAAGGCTTTACAGCTACCATAGTTCTGTACCAACAATGTAACTCTTCTCAAGAATCTACTAAATACAAGTAAGAATTCTACCATCATCCACTGGGCTCAGAGCTCTGCGATAGTTATCTTTGTCCTAGCACATAATGTCAAAGCCCCCTTTGTCTATATGTCTTATTCTCTAAGCCAGGGATTTCATACTGAGCTAGACTCTACACTTTCAGTGCAGCACACAAAATTTGAACCTGACATAAAAGCAGCTTATTTCCTAAGACTCAAGGAGAGACTTCTAGTATGTTTTGAGAGTTGTCTCTTTATAACTCCTTTGAGGGCTAACAAAAATGGCCTCCTCGGTTAAGACACTTATCACCAAGCCTGATGACCTGAGTTCAATCCCCAGACTGGAAGGATTATAAAGGTGTCTCATCACTAGCTTCCTACCAACCTCTACTCCTCCCTCTCTCTCTCTCTCTCTCTCTCTCTCTCTCTCTCTCTCCATTCCATCCTTTCCTCCCTCCCTCCTTTGAGAAGCAGATGAACAAATTAATTTACTACAAGACTGTCCCCTCCTTCAAAGTCCCAGAACCTGCTTGGCTCACAGCCTCCTCACAGCCGTCCTGTGCACAGCATTGGGAAGTCTTACTTCGACTTGCTTTGAGACACAGGAGCCCTTTACAGGTCCCTCCTGCTTTGCTTGTCTCTAGTCTCCCCATTAGAATATAAGACCACAAGTAGCTTGCTTTATTCTTGTCACCTCTACGTGTGCCTAGCACTACTAAGAGTGTAATTCACAGTTGTTGATTTTGAATCATAGGATTTCGTCACATTCCTAAAAAATACTAACTTATAATTATGAAACAAAGAATGCATAACTGAGCATTCAATTATAGAGGATGTAGTAGGAAGCCAACGTGAAATGATTAAGAGAATTGTGAAAAATCAACTAGCAAGAGAAAATTATCAATTTGGAATGGGCCCAATTAATAAAGCCAAATCTTTTTTTTTTTTTTTTCCTGCCAGCAAGACAACTGCTTAGGGGTATTTGAATAATGGGTCAAATAGAAGGAATTATTGACCCTGGTGAGATGGAAAGACAGCTGAAAAAGGAGCTAAGCCTCAGGAGGGTTAGATCAATTGTTCAGGAATAAAAAGCTACTTGAGACACTGTGAAAGTCAGTATGAAAGCATCTCAAAAACTAAAAGTAGATCTTCCATGTGACTCATCTGTGCCTCTCCCAGGCATTGGCCCGAAGGACCCCCAAGTCAGCAAAGTGCAGAGATGCTTACACATCAGTGTTCAATGCAGCACCACTCACAATAGCTAATTTGTGCAACCAGCTTATGTACCCAACAATAGAGGAGGAGATGAGAAAATGCACATGCAAATGGGATTTTTTTCAGCTATCAAAAAGAATGAAGTTTTGTTATGATTATGGCCCAGGAACACAGATTTAGATTGCCCCAAATTCCACATTTTCACATAGTTTCAGTTGCATGAAGTTTGTATAATAACAGAACAAAGAAAGTCATGAATCAAATCCTTTGTGAATACACTGATAGGTAAATTGGATTACAGCAAGGCAGAGAAATCTCTGCATCGACCTTGGGTGCCATCTGATAACATTCTTTGAAAATCTCAACATTTTGAAAGTCCAAACCCTCATAACTGTGAGCTGTAAATGAAAGCAATTTATATCCTTCCAACATATGATGGCACAAAGTGACATTCTTATTCCAAAAGAGAAGAATCCTGCATCACAAGGCACAATTCAATCAAAACAAAACCAAAGCCAGATGCTAAATTCTGTTGCTCCTATGTCCAACATCTGGGCTGATTATGTAATCTTGGCTCCAAAGGGTTTGGGGAGCCCACCTCTCTTAGCTCTGCCACCTGCCCCACACAAAGCTTCCCTTAGGCTTAGGCTGACTGCACTTGCCTTCTGCAGCTCTCCTTGACAGAAATTTTATGGTCCTGGCAGCTCTAAAATCCTGGAGGCTCCACTGCAATTGAGGTCTCCCCCTTATCAGAGTCCTCTTAGGACATCTTTGTAGGAATCTCAACCATGTGACACAGTCCCAGGCCTCAGCTGCCCTCCATGATCCCTCAGTCTTGCATCTTTTAGTGTCTCACAACCAGTACTGCACAGACAAAGCTTTCCTTGCCATATTCTGCTCACAGCATAAGATGTAGCCCCGCCCCTGAACCATCATTGTATTAGCCACTTCCTGCTGACACCTGATACCAAGGGAGCATAATCCTACTGTCTCAAGGATAATAGGTTTCACTTCAATCACACTTATCTCTCTGGCAGTCACAACTTCTCCTTCAGCCCCAGCCTGATCAGCACATAGCAATTCTTGGTGAAAGCTTCTCCAAGAATAGTTCCCACCCCGTTATAGAATTGTCCCTATGTGAAACCCCACGAGCCAAGCCTCAATTGCCCACTCTCTCTCTAAGCATTCCTGTCCTCTAAGCTCCCACTTAAAGATCACATCAAGCTCTGCCTCCAGCAGCCACTGGCTTTTCTTACTCAACATACCTATTGTTTCCATGTTCCAATAAAACAATCCTTAGTGCATTTAAAAACCACAGTTGGGTTTATCACAGCTAGAGTTCCAATTTCTGTATTAGTAAGTGTTCTTTAATGGAACACAGACAACTCAATGTTTATATATTAAAAGAGGATTCATTAGAGTGACCTACATAATATGGTTGGAGTGGTCTAACAATGGTTATCTCATATCAGAGAAGCCAAGAACCCATTGTTGTCCAGTCCATGGGGCCATGGGCCTCACTAATCCCAATTTGACTCAGAAGACCTGGGAGATTCTTGGAGAGCTGCTGATCTCCAGTCCTCGTGGGAAGCCTGAAAAAGTTGATTCCAGTATCAGTGATGGAATCATCGGCATCTCCAGCCCTCACTGGAAGCCCAAAGGGGGAGGGGGTGGTTCTAATGTCAGACTGAATCAGCAGAGGCAGAAACAGAGTAGATGAACTTGCTGGTGGGAGTGGAAGTCAAATGAACAAAGGAACAACAATAACAAAAACCTTGTCCTTCACCCATTCCCTTTTATCTGGACCATTCCTGAAAGGTGTTGCTCAAAGGATGGTTCCCACATCCACTAAGATGACCAAGACTGTATCCCAACAGACACACCCACAGGATAACCCCATGCAGGTAATTCTCCATGGACACTCTCATCTCAGGTTATGCTAAGTGGTGTTAGGTTGTTAATTAAAGCTGACCCTCAGAGTGGCCCACATTTCTTTTCCTCAGGGAAGATAAACCTTACCCTTCAAACTCAGTCCAGTGGTGTCCACCCCTCCTCCATTTTTCCGTTAACTTTTAAATTCTTAATGGGTGAAGAGGGACACTGTCTCAACCAGAGCCCATACTCTGCTCTGTGGCTCAATACATTTTTGACTTTGTAGCTTTGGGGAAGTTTGTTTCCAGACAAGATAAAATGCAACTGCCTCTCTGTGTTTAGTTTGCCAGCAGGATGCCTGTCTCTAGCCAGCAGGATGGTTGCCTTGTATCCTTTGAGTTTCTAACCAGTCTGGATGGCAGCAGGCTATGCTGTTCAGGATGAGCAAGGACCAGAGCCTAACCAGCATCATCCTTCAGGCTCTGTCTGACCTGTGATGATAAAACATGACGTCTGTGTTGGCTGTTGGCTCAACTGGACAAGGGAAGAGTTAAAATGATGTGTCTGCTGCTCTGGTGCCTTCAAGCTTCCATGCTGCCTTGAAAAGAGATCTTAATGATGAGGCTGGAGCCCTACCTTCCAGCAGTCCTCTGATATCTAAGCAGTAAAGCGCACACAGCCTTGCTTTAACTTTTCCCAAAGAGAAACAAGATGAAGTTAGTTTGGTGAGCTTTTTAGAGTATATTGCTGCTTAAAATCAGAAATTTATGTGGAAATAGGCAGGTATATACCTGGGCATATGTGCATGTG
Organism: Acomys russatus; assembly: GCF_903995435.1. Taxonomy (NCBI): domain Eukaryota; kingdom Metazoa; phylum Chordata; class Mammalia; order Rodentia; family Muridae; genus Acomys; species Acomys russatus. The sequence goes on from NC_067163.1 coordinate 15,226,283, forward strand.
TGTATGTATACATGCATGGGTATATACACATATATATGGGTGCAAGTCTGTATGCACATATGTATATATCCATGAGATGAAACAACAGAAGTGAACAGAAGCCAACTAAGTAATTCTGACTGTTTCTGGATACCATCCATTATGCAAAAATGCATTAGGGATGGGCCAATGATGATGCCAGCCTGTGAGGATCACTCTGAAAGATCGTAAGCAGCGTGTCCAGGGTTAGCTTAGCATCTTCCCATGATGGAGAGGGACAAGGAGCTTTGGGCAATGACCAGAGCGGAGACTCTTTGGTTCCAGGGAAGGGGCACTTGCTGCTAGTTGCTGTTTTATCTTGGACTTGAGTTGTCTTGGCATCAGGCATGTTTATTACAGACAGAAAATGTCCAGAACACTGAAACAGCATGATACATTAGGGGAAACCATATGGTTTGGAATTAAGCTATCCTAAAAACAGTTCCAGCTCTGGAACCAGCTAGGCACTCTTTCCCGAGTCAAATTTGTTGTAACATGGGAATGACTGTATCTTGCACAGATTTTATAAGGATTAGAGATAATATATGCCAAATGCTGGGCACACTATAAACACTTTCTAAATGTTATCCCTTTGTATCAATGAGACATGGGAAAAGGACAAGAATTGTAACTCAATTTGCAGCACAGATACACTGAGATTTTGCCAAATTCCACACGCGTGGAGACCTTTCCCGACCCTGGTGTGACTCTGCAGGGAGATTCTTGATACAGCACTGTGTGGAAATCATTGTTATTTGTTTGTGATCAAAGGTAGCCAGCCCAGCAAGTAATAACATTTCCAGAACCTTCCCCTTCTCACTGAGTAGACAATCATGTGACATTGTGAAAGCACACTCCTACCAATGGGATGAAATGGAGTCACCACCTACAACAGGGAAAAAAGACAGGAGCCATCTCTGCCAATTATCTCGGCATATCTTTTTGCAAAAATAATTTTCTGTTGATCTGCTTTCACTTTCCATGTTTTTTTTTGTTTTTTGTTTTTTGTTTTTTTAACACTAAGATTAGTCTTCTTTGGTTTTAACACTTGTAAGCTCCTAAGGACCTACCTATGGCAGCTGTGGAAAGATACGTAGCACATTCCTCTGGCCTCCCATTTTGGTGCTACAGAAAATGATGACTCCCAATAGAGGTGCCCTTAGGATGACAGCTGAGATGGATATGAAAAACAAAGAGACTTGGGTGTGTGTTTATACGTAAGTTTATAAATGACAAAAAAAAAAGTGTCAATTGCCTGGATCAAAGAGAGAGGGGCTTATGGGTGATATGGTAACAGCCCTCCCGTGTTTCTTGGATGCCTACACTGATGCCATAGCTAGCATGGGTATAAAAGCAAGATGGTGATGCACAGAAATTTCCTTGAGCTAGAACATACGAAATCACCTTATGTGCTCCTTTTTTATACCTAAAAACAATAGTAAGATAGAAAAACTACTGGTGGAATATTAGGCTAAGAGAGTACATAAGTCTATCTTCCACTTTTGAATTTAGTCTCCTACCCCACTGCAGAACTGTCACACACAAACGCACCCAGGAAATAGGTCTAAAGCCAACAAGCAATGGAGTATTTACTGGCTCTCCATGAGTATGCTAATTATTTAGTAAACATGACCATATAAGAGATCCACTCAGTTTAATGGCAGGGATAGACAGAGTACGGGAAGTAGCCTCTGAATTCAGGTAACTGTAGTGTACATTGTAGAAAAACAAAAGGAATTATGCTAAGTGTTAAATAAACATTGGCCAACTGTTAACATTTACATTCAAAGATAAAGCACAGTGGCCTCGTTCTCAGGAGCTCTGCGCCATTGTGTAGCATCTCACCCTACAGAAAGAGTAGAAGGATCATAGAATATAGGTTTGTTGGTTAGTCTGGTTAAGAGGCTAACAACCTTGAACGAGGGACGAGGTGTCTTGAGCCTTGGTGTATCATTATAATGGGGAAACAACAGTGTCTGCCTCACTGGGCTGCAGAGGGAACAAAAGGATTTAATGTGAGCGAAGATGCCCAGTCAATGTTTAGAAGTCTACAAACGTTAATCGGTGCTACTGTCTTCCTCCTGGAGGAAGACCTTCTTGAAAATGCTTTCGTGAGAAAGGTAAAGCTGACCCTCAGCTGTCAAAAAAAAAATCCTCACCGAGAAGAGACTTGATACCCTATGAGCATATACAGGGAGAGGAGGTCCCCCTCAGTCACAGTCATAGGGGAGGGGAGTAAGGGGGAAATGGGAGGGAGGGAGGAATGGGAGGATACAAAGGATGGGATAACAATAGAGATACAATATGAATAAATTAATGAAATATATTTTAAAAAAACTAAACGCTGCAATTATGGAAAAAAACTTCAGTCAGGTGGTTGCCTCTAAGATGAGAAAAAAACAGGGACAGGAAACTTACACTATAGTGTTACTTCTTTTTGTTAAAAAGATAACAAGACATGGTTATAACATTCTAAGACATGAGTGTGTGATTGCAACACTTTTCTCATTAGCATACTGTATATTTGAATTATTAAAACTCAAAAACTTTTTTAAAAAAATCCTCTTTCAGGTAAAACACATGAATTATGGTATGAAAGACAGACTAGGAACAGAGCAGGTAACTCAAAGGTACTGAGCTTTGAGGTGCTGCTTTTCTTCCTGTGCTTCCCCTTGTCATTCTACAGTTTCTCTTAGCCTCTTTTCTATACACATGTTCTCGGTGCCAGTTTTCTCCCTGCTTCCCCTGTTACCCTGTCTCAAGGAAATGCCTGCCGGAGACATGAAGGTTAGCTCAAATCCCTAGCAGAAACCTCAACCTGGCTACGAAGAGACTCCTCTAAGAAAAGATGGTACGATGCCTATGTCCACATTATGGCTGAGCACCTTCCAGCACTAAGGGCCAATAATGTCTAGATCGGTGGTTCTCAACCTGTGCCTCGTTATCAGATATTTGCATTATGATTCCTAACAGAAGCAAAATCAGCTATGAAGTAGCAGTGAAATGATTTTATGGTTGGGGCGGGGGGGGGGGGGGAGCGTCACCAAAACATGAGGAACTGTATTAAAGAGACACAGCATTCAGGAAGGTCATGGGTCTACATCATCTGCCTCCCTACACACATCTAAACACATGTGAGTCTCAGCACCACCTAAGTTGGGGAAGAAATAATGAGTGAGCCTGCTGGAGGTAGGTGGTGATGTGAAATGTGGATTGTAGGGACGTACATGGCCATTTCACTCTTGAATTCACGGAAGCTATGCCTCCTACATGAGATTGGGCTCCCCAGCATGCTGTTATGGGGGAGCAGGGAGCTCATGAGTTCCCTCCTCCTCTTTGAGGATTAATCCATACTTAATGGTTGATGGGGGAGGGAGAGACGGTTTCCGCAGTGGTATTGCCACTGATATGGTGCCCAAGCTCACAAATGATGCTTTATCCTAGTTTCCTTTCTGTTGCCATAACAAAATACCACAGCAAAAAGCAAAAGGTTTTGCTTTGGCTCATAACCCCAGCTTTCTGCCATGGGAGTTGTTAGGGTGAGTGTCTGGGCCTCCAGCAGCGCTGAAAAGTGAGCTCAGGCACCCGCCTCCACTATACCAGTTAAATGGATAAAAAGGAGAGGAAAACAGAGGAAGGGGCTTATTTATTGGGGCCACACTGCAAAGAGGGACAGAGTGGTCCAGTGGCCCTCTCCTCCCAAGTCCATCTTCAGGATACAGATCAAAAAGTATGCATCACTAACCAACATTGTATGGGTAAGGACCAGACCAATTAGACCTATCTCTGTTTTGGCTCTAGTCTCTCCTAGAAGCTGGTCTGACATGTTGTGAGGACAATGTGTCATCTGCGTTATCATCTTTCCTGGATATGACAAGTTCCACTGGCTAGACTAGAACTCAGCCTATACCTTCTCCCCATGTGAGATTCCCGAGGAAATCAATTCTTCGGGGTTCATTGTTTCAATAACCTGGCAGACAAAAGGGACTGGTTTTTCTAGACCATCGTCTGTTCCCTCCAGGACAGTTGCACCTCTGTTCACCTTCCTGGTACTGTCTTGTTGGTCATGAGGCTTCACTACATTCAGAGAAACTGGTCTGGTCTTCTATGCAACTTCCTGATTTTTACACACTTACCAAGAAAATATTTATTATATATAATATATAACATAATTTATATACATAATATACAATACTCTTGGGGCCTCTAAAACAAACTTAAACCATAGAATGATCATTATATTTGGACTTAAAGAAGCTGAAAAACTGGTGTAAAAACTCATCACCCAGATGCAGGCTCACAAAAAACCCACCACCACAAACAACAACAAAAAAAACCTTTTATGAACAGCACAGCTGTGGAATCTCAGGACCATGTGAACACTCATTGTGATTCCTTACTCATAAATTATAGATGTATGTTTATATGCATGAAATATGTATTATAAATAAACATGATGATATATGATAGCCATTGTAATCTCTGATTAGATTGCTGGGCAAAGTGTAAAAAAGACTGTGTGATGCCCTAGACTCTACCCCAACAACCACCCCCTAAATCCAAGCAAACAAAATAAAAGTCCACATGGCTATAGCTTTGGACTTCTAGGACTAGATGTGACTAATTACATAGCTCCAGTCTCTCAACTATACTTACCTCCCTGGGGGGACCTCCCCCGTGGGAGTGCTGGAGGCACAAATGAAATGCTACGCATGAAATTCGTTCTTAGCCTAGTGTCTAGACTACCGTATGTATGAGCTTTAATCATGATTACAAGGGGATGGAAAGTTGGCTGAGCAGTTAAGAACACCTGATGGTATTGAAGAGAACCCAGGTTTGGCTCCCAGCATGACATGGTGGTTCAGAAGTATCCAAACTCTAGCTCCAAGGATCCAACAGTCATTTCTGACTTCTGTAGACAGTAGGCATAGGCACACTCATGGTACACACACACGTACACACACACACATACGTGTATGTATATGTATATATATATGTGTGTGTGTGCTATATATATGTGTGTGTGTAAAAATGTATATATTCAGGTAAATATATATTTTATATATAGTGTACATATATTATAGATAGATAGATATTCTGGTAAAATATATATTCAGGTAAAAACTCATACACATAACCTAAAACTAAGCAATAATAAACCCTGACAACAATAATGAAGGCATCAATAATAACAAAAGAAATGATATAATGAAATGCCGAAAAGCTCCAAAGGCTAAGTCATGTGGCCACAGTAAATGAGCTGGGGAGCTGCTCCTTAAGGTGCATCACAGCTGGTGCGCCGTCTTCAAAAGGCCTGCTAAAAAACCAGGAGTTCATGTGCCTGTGCACGTACACACATGCATGCATATGCACACGTACCACACACTACATCCATATTGTTGTTTTAGCCTTTTCCCCAGGCCACCGGCATGTACGGTGAAATTAGAAAGACCACCATGTACTGGAAGTAAACAAAGGCTTCTTGGATAGGACAGGATTTGACCGCACTGTAGCCATAGAAACACCTCAAGCATTACTGAGGACCCTGAGATAGAGGTGTGTTTTGTTTGTTTTGCATTAGAAGAATGAAGGATCCTGATGTCTACATTAGCATCAGTCACTTATGGTCCATTTTTCAGGCTGATGTGCACGAGGTAAACTGGGCTGTACTCAGATGCCTTCTCAGATAACTGTGGACCCTCTAGGGAGACTTGCATACTCTGTGAGCCAATAGCTTTCATATGACCAGCATTTCCAGACGACTGCTGTGACAAAAAGCAGGACAGGAAGTTTCCACTGGAAGGAGACTAATGGATTCTCATGTAGCTGTGAGTGCACACTAGTGCATTTCAACCCATCACGCACTTCCTGGAGAGCAGCTGAAGGGCTTCTTGCACACTTTGTTTTCTCTCATAGACTAGTAAAAAGGAAACGTGTTTAACGTAAAAAAAGAATCTTAAGAGTAATAATTTCTTCTGTTTTATCCAAAGCTGGCTTAGTGCAGACACAGCAATGGCTCTGTTGCAGGAGAGCAGACACCCGTGGCATGGCTTGGGGTCACTGCCTTGATTTACAATAGGCATTACCAGTGTGAACACAGAGAAAGCAAATATGGTCCTGGTTCTATTATAAAAATAGTTCTGCCCTCTTGGCTATTTGTGGAAGGATTTCAGGTATTTTTAAAAAATTGTCAAACCATGCCTGAGAAACCCTGGAACAGAACACTGGAAGCAAAACTCTGACGTGAAGACACAGGAGGTGTTGACAGGGCTCTGTTGCTCAGGGGTACAGTGTGGGATGAGCAGGCACAGGACCCTCAATTTAATATCTAGCACCGACAAGGAAAGACAACAACATCACTAAGGAGGAGAAAAGGGGTTGGGGGAAACGGTGTAGCATACAGGATGTAGGAGCCATGCCAGAGGAGGCCTTGGGTAGGAGCAGTGTGTTCCGCCTGCGTACAGGAAGTGGCGCTCACACAACTCAGAAGCCAGCACTTGAGCTGCTTCTCCACACTAGAAACAGACACATGCATAGTTGCTTTCAGCTCTTTTGCATGAAACAGGAAAATTATTAATTTTAAGAATTATATATATATATACACACATATGTGTATATGTATACATACATGATACATATGAATGAGCCTCTTTTGCTACTATGTCTAACTAAAGAATCCAAAGTACTGAAGCTGGGTGTGGTGGTGCACGCCTTTAATCCCAGCATTTGGGAGGCAGAGGCAGGAAGATCTCTGTGAGATCAAAGCCAGCCTGTTCTACAAAGAGAATTCTAGGCCAGCCAGGGCTACATAGTGAGATTCTGTAATGAAACAATCAAACAAACAAAAAACCAACAACAAAAAGCCCCTAAACTCCATCCATCTTTTACAAGTGGAAGGAGAGACAATTTAATTTTTTTTTTTGCAAATTGCTACTTTATAATCCACAAGAATACCATTTTTTTCCTGAGTGAATTATATCCTCCCCATCACAGAAAGGTCTAGTGACAGTGTGATTTATTTTTATTTTTATACCCTTTAGATAAAGTATTTATAGCTTGAAAGAAGATAGAATGGGCTCAAAACTGTGTATTCACCTTGATTTCTAAATGTATAACTTGTCACAGATTGGGGGCTTTCATGTCCATGGTTATGATAATATCATGATTATAAACCCTGTGCAGTTTTTGTTGCTGTCCCTAAATTTCACCCACAAATAGGATACCATGAAGTGCTAAGAAATTGAGAACATTTTAAAAATCCAGAGTTCTGCACTGATATCCATGTGTAGCTGTGAAATCTGAAATGCAGAAACTTACCAAACAGGACCCAAGTGCAACCGCCCAGATCCTACGGTTGTCTGCCCCGGCTCTCTGTTCAGGTGTTGGCCACCTCTTGACTCCTGTAGGTCTCCAGCCCGGATTGCCCTGGGGCCTAGCATCACACGTCTTCATCTCCAACCTACTTCCAAACCCCATAACACTCTCCCGTGCTTGCCTGACTTTCTTACAAGATTATTCCCAGCTTCTCCTGGGGCAGTGCTCCTAGATACAAGAGCAGAGAGTGTCTCCCTCCTACAAAGCTCAGTGGCTCACAAGAGACTTTGTAAGGGACACTTGGCTGCCTGAAGCATTAGAGAAAAAAAAGCTCACGAGGGCTTTGAGCTAACACGTCTAACATACATTAGTGTTCATTTCAAATCCTGTCCCTCTGCTTGCTCTTCTAAGCTTAGATTTTTGCTCCCATTTCTGAAGCATGTGAAAAAGCACTTGCTTTTAGATCAGAAAATGAAGGCCTTTTACTTGAATGTATGGGAAATTACCAAAATTGAAATTAAAACGACACATATTCATGTCAGGAAGAATTACAACCTGGAAATGAACCCAACATGTGGCGAATTCTACCCTGGAAGCTGCAGAAGGGTTTCATCCTAGCTCTTTTGCTTCTCTGAATGCTTGTAGGGGCTGTTGATGCCATCTCTGCAGCCACACTGTCCTCTGGAACCTTCCTTCCCAGCATTGTCATTGCGAGTACACAAAAGCCAGGAAAGGTTTGCACAAACACTGATGGCTTTGCTTTCCCTTTCAATAGAGATTCATTTGATTCTGACTTTAGTGGCTAAAATCCCTCAAAGCCAGCCGTGAAAGGAATTTTTTTCTGGCCTGATTAGGAAGCACGAAGCTTAGCCTTGGATAAGGTGTTTGCCAGTGTGTAATGACTGGGTTCTTATCATCTTAATGATAGTGTTCTTCTAGTTTACTGATTTCAAAAGAACCTGGAATGAAATTTGAACTCCCTCCCCGAATGCTTTGTTTAATCCGCCAATAACACACATCCACATATCTTCTAGTATTTAATTGCCTGGGTGCTCTTGAATAAATCTGGCGTGACAGATTTTTTTTATTCCCAGCTACATCTCTCTCTGCCCTGCTGATTAATTTGACTTGTGCCTTTCTTTACTTTTAAGTCTTTTGGAGCTATTTGAAGGGGCACAGCCACTGTCTACTAGTAAACACTTGAAATGACTTCTTAAACGCCCACCACCACCTTCCTTAGAAGTGACTCTTTCGTCATATTCATTTGTTTGTTGCTTTTCTTGTGTGTTTGTTTATTTCTGCAGTGGGCAGGATAGAACCCAGCATGCTCCAGGCTGTGAGCTACAATTCAGCCTGTGATGCCTGGTTTTAATTATCACCCTGACACAACCTAGAATCAACCAAGAAGATAGTCTCAGTGAGAGGTTGTCTGCCTTAGGGTAGCCCCTCATCTTAATTGAATCGATAGGGTTGGCCAGGGGCGGGGGGGGGGGGGGCAGTTCACTGTGGGCAGTATCATTCCCTAGGCAGGGCGTCCTGAAGTGCATAAGAACTGAACGGAGAAATTAAGCTGCACACAGTCAAGGGAGCAGGTGAGAACCTGTTTGGTTTTTTGCCCGCCCGGCTCCTGACTGTGGGGATGTGATAGCAGTAGCTGTTCATAGTCCCGGCCTTGACTCAGCACGCTGATGGACTGTAGGCTGGAACCGTGAACTGAAAGGAAGCTCTTTATCTCTAAGATACTTTCTGTTGGGGTGCTTTGTCACAGCAGCAGGGATAAAGCAAGGGCACAACACAACCTGCCTTTCACAGAGTGTTGAAATTTATAATTTTGTTCTGCTCTAATTATATTCCCATATACCAGGTGTTAAAATTACACACGCGCGCACACATGCACACACACACATGTCTTGGTCATATTTATGCCTTCCTCTAGCTACTCTCATCCCATAACATATCTCCCATTTCCTTCCCAACCTTCTATCTTTTTAAAATAACCCTTCTAAGTTCCATTAGTGCTATCTGTATGTGTGTATATGAATGTTTAATTTTTTAAAAGAAACCTTAATGAAATTTCATTAGGAACTATTAGTACAGAAATTATGAATATTTATAAATATGTCTAAATATAGAACTGTATGTGATTATATGTATACATGTTTGTAAATGCTATTTATATAAAACTATATTCTAATTAATCTATACTTGTAGATTCTTATTTGGACAGGCCTTTTGGTTTTACTTGCTAGGTGCATCTACTTTTGATTGACTTAGAATTTTTCTCTGACTCCGTCTTTTTGTATTCCTTGTCCATCTGAGATTAGTATCTAACTACTGTAGGTTAAGCAGAGATGTAGGCTGAGGAACCCTGAAAAGCCAACCTGAAAAAGAGGTACTTGTGTCCCCATGCCAGGTCAGGCTGGGCTCCTGGCTTTCTGGTAGCCTCCAGGATTCAGCCAGGGGGAGTCAGGGCCTGCAGAGTGAAACCAATCAGAGGGCAGATCCAGCTAGAGTTTACAGCAGGCCCTTGTGGACAATGAGACTCCTGGGTTAGGCTCATCTCAATACCCTGTGTGGATAGGCTCACTCTAGGAGGGACACCAAGCAGCTGGCCCATTTCTGCCGGAAAACAGGGGAGATGGAGTGATTTGTGAGGCAGGAGCCTAGCCATTTTAGTTAGGATTTCTATGGCTGTGCTGAAACACTATGCCCAAAAGCAAGTTGGGGAGGAAAAGTGTAACTGGTGTTTGCTACTTCATGGGTTCTTTTTCCTTCCACTCTATTTCTCCTTCCCTTTGAACCCCCCTAACACTAGATAAGAGAGAAAAGGGGGATAGAAAGAAAAGGAAAGAAATCCCTGAATAAAATCAGTGGTTGGAACAGGGAGTGGGGGCCACATTATCCTAAGACTCTTTCCTGCTGATCAAGGGAATTGAGCTTTTTGGGGCAAGTTTGATTTTTTTTCCTTCAGGATATCTAATTTCTTCTCATTGTCTTTTTTCTTCTTTGTACATAACTACTTAACAAACCACAACCAACAGCAACCAACAACCTCCACACTGGGACTCTACCATTTATATACCATCTGAAAAGTCCCCAGAATTCTAAAAGTTGCTTAATCAAAAGAACCTACCTGCAGCTTGCACAGTCAGCTGATGCACAGTGGCCCCGTATCCCCACACTGGGGTTAAAAGAAATACATATTCTTATATATTTCAGTGTGTTTTTTTGTTGTTTGTTGTTTTGGCTTTTGGGTTGTTCTTTGCGGGGGCGGGGCGGGATGGATTTCTGAGACAGGATTTTCTCTGTGTAGCCTTGTCTGTCCTGAACTCACTTTGTAGACCAGGCTGGCCGAGAACTCAAGAGATCACCTCTTGCCTCTGCCTTTCTGAGTACTGGGATTACAAACGTGTGCCAGCTACTGTGCATTTTTAAAAAGAAACCAAAAATCAAAAATTCTCATTACAGGAAGGGTTTATTTGGCTTACACTTCTGTATCACAGTCTGTTATTGAAGGAAGCCAAGAGAAAAACCTCAAGCAGGGTCGGACCTAGAGCCAGGAGCTGATGCAGAGGTCATGGAATGTGCTGCCCACTGACTCCTCATGGCTTGCTCAGCCTGCTTTCTTACAGAACCCAGGACCACCAGCCTAGGGATGGCGCCATCCACAAAGGACTCAGCCTTCCCCCACCAATCACTAATTAAGAAAATGCCCTACAGGCTTGCCCACAGCCTGATCTTATGAAGACATTTTCTTAATTGACCCCCCTTCCTCCTCTCAGATGACTCTGATCTGTGTCAAGGTGACATAAACCTGTCCATCACACTGACCAAGATCTGCCATGAAGACATATAATCTCTGCATCAGCCTACAATAAAGATTAGCAGAAAACATTACAAAAACCATACTCTGCCTCCACAGCTCTTGGGGCATTCACACAGGCAGCAAGATGGAGGGTATGCTGGGAATGCCTGCACTGGGACTCTCAGTGAAGCACCTGGGGACAGAGAAGATAGATCCTATGTAGAGATCTAGGTATACAAAAGGGGACAACTTGATGAGGTCAGAAGGGAGGCCATGGATCAGAAGGTATCCAGGAGCCCTAGGATTCCTCCTAGCAGCACAGTTCTGCAAAATGGAGGCTAGTTTGTCTCCCCCCCCCCCCCCCCGATATCTCTTTAAGTTTTTTTTAAATTTTTAATTAATTTATTCTTGTTACATTTCAATGGTTATCCCATCCCTTGTATCCTCCCATTCTTCCCTCCCTCCCATTTGCCCCTTATTCCCTTCCCCTATGACTGTGACTGAGGGGGATTTCCTCCCCCTGTATATGCTCATAGGGTATCAAGTCTCTTCTTGGTAACCTGCTATCCTTCCTCTGAGTGCCACCAGGTCTCTCCCTCCAGGGGACATGGTTAAATGTGAGGTACCAGAGTACGTGTGAAAGTCATACCCCACTCTCCACTCAACTGTGAAGAATGTTCTGTCCATTGGCCTTTAGCCGCAGTGATAAAGCTCCATGCACTAGCCTGAGCTCAGAGAGGTGGCCTGGTAGTAAGCCTGGACTAAGAGACACTGAAAACTTACAATGGAAAAGGATGTAACAGGCCAAAGGGGCATGCTTCAGGCTTTCACCAAGACTCCTGCCTTCCCTTTCTCTCTCCCTCCTTTCTTTCTCCTTCCTTCCCTCTCTCCCTTTCTTCCTCCACTGGTTCCTTTCTCTCTTATCACCTGCCTTTGCTATCATATAGATTAGATGGCCAGTTCTAAGTTGACTGTCAATGCAAAGGGAATGATCAGGCCCTGGTTAGCACCCACTAGGGTGCAATGCCCACTGATGTGCCTGATTACCATAGGGTAAGGATACAGAGATGCATATGGAGACAAGAACCTGCTTCCAAACAGTGGATCTGCTTCCAGAAAGTCATGAGAGACATGCCCTGGGCTGGGGCTGGCAGCACTGTATTTGCGTCACAGCCTGTTGCAGGGCAGGATGCAAAGTTAAGGCTGCTACGTATGGTCTTAACCTTCACCACCTGTGATCACAGAGCAGCTGGCTATGCAGCTGCAGATGAACCCGGTCCTCAACGTCCAGGTGTTGAGCAGGTGTTGAGGGAAATGCACAAGGCAGAGAACAGCTTGGGCAGGGCTAGCTCTCTGCATCTTAAAGGGACTGCTGAAGGGACATCTGGGGCATCAGCATGCGGGCAGGGGAGTTACTCAGAAAGAATATGAACAGATGTGACAATGCTTCCCATTAAAGTAGGCCCCTTGTCAAGTGAAGCAACCCTCAAGAATTGGCTGCACACACTCTTGTAGAGCCAGCTGCTCGAATGGTCACAAGGCAGTCTCAGAAGCTGCAAACTATCTCCAATTAAAGTTTAAAAGAAGTGGGGAAAAGCACCACAAGCAAATGTTTGCATTGAATTTTCCCATCCAATGACCTGGGGATGGCACATGGCTGAGCTTCTGCTGTAGAAGAATGCGGGGAGCTTCGGACTTGGCATCACCTTCTCTCACCGGGCCTTCAGAGAGACCGGATGAGCATATGATGTTCTCCATCACTGGCCTCAGCTGTGACTTAGCGGAAAGGAACAAACCCCTGGGGTTGACCATTACCTACTGGTCACAGCACATGGTGCCTTGTGCTGGAGTTACCATGAGATGGTTTGGTCTCTCTCTAGAGTGACCTTTTTTTTTTTGCAAATGCACCCAACACAGGGCCTGGGTGCATGTCTGAATCGCTTTCATCTTCCCTATTAAAAGCTTCTGTACCACAGACTAGTAGCATAGGCCCCTGATAAAGATTAAATATACAAATGTATAGCTGGTCTTCGGGACACCCAATGTAGTACTCTACAGTATTCTTTTTCTGAGTGTGTTTTATTTGGTCTGTTAGATCTTTTACATATCAAATGGGAGGGCACAGTTCATGCTTATTTATTCACTCAAAAATATATACTAATTGTCTATTTGCATGATATACCATAATAGGCCTTGAAGCTAGGGCTATAGAAAAGATCCACAAGGTCATGGCCTATAATGCTCAGAATGTTCTGGTCACATGTAACAGAGCATACAGATGAGACTCGCTCAGGTAGCCAACACCATGTGACAACCACAAAAACCAAAGACATCCCAGGAATGCTCTAATTTATCATCCTCTGAAGCCATTGGGGATTCAGTTTCTCTGCCATCTCTACTCCGCCTTCCATGGTGATAGGCCTTGTGGTGAGGCCGGTTGTCTAAGCAGTAAGATGGCAGCCAGGGCTACCTGCTTTTTCCTTCCCATTTAGAAGGCTTCTGTTCCAAAGGCCCACTCAGTCCTCACATGTGTTCTACTGGCTCCTCTGATAGAGACAGCACCTCCCTGATAGACTTAGCCCAGGGCCACACACCCTTATCTACGACTCAAACACGCTCACCCAAGGTTGACCCCCATGATGAAGACAAGGAACACTGGAGTGCAGATTTGCAATATGCCTAGAGTGGATTGATTGGAAGAGACCGGGCATGATCTGGGGAAGACACGAACAACACAGTTTCTGTTGTGTTCTCATGAACTTGTAGTCAGGTCTGGAAACCTCAGAAATCAGACTTTTCAAAAGGTAAAATAACATGCTTTTCTGAGCAGAATGTGTATCCAGGAAGATTGTGCAGACCTCCCATCTCCTTCTGCTGTCACTTAGCACACCAAACAGCTAATCTACCCAGTAAATGATAGTCACAGCAGGACAAAGGGAAAAGTGAGAAGTCAGTGTCACCATGCTTATACACCAACAATACAATGCATAAAACGTTATTCTCTTACAAAATGACAAGTGGTGGAATGATACACAAGGCAGGTGGCTGGTCCACGGGGTGGGCAGCGGGTTTTATATGACTATGGGTCATATGTAGTCTGATGTGCCTAAGAGTCTAATGCAGTGGAGATGTTGAGTGTGGTCATTCTGGCTCCTCTTCCTGCTTCTCTTCCTCCTCTTCTTCCTCCTCCCCTTCTTCCTGCTTCTCTTCTTTCTCCTCTTCCTGCTTCTCTTCCTCTTGCTCATTTTTTTTTTTTAAAAACCAAGCACGTAGTGATCATGAACTCCCTCTGAAAGATGGCTTTAGCCTAGAAGACATTAAGAAAAAAAAAAAAAAAAAGAAATTGGCTATTCAAAAGCCCTTTAATAATGACCATATTGTACAGAGAAGTTGAAAAAATATTATACTTTAATTAAAAGAAAGTAGGAATGGCTAAGAAAGCCGAGCCCACAGAGACTTCCCATGTAGAGTGTTACCTCGTTTCTCCCTGCTTGGCTGTGAGTAAAACACGAGGTGCGGCAGGTGCATCACCGACTTCCTTCTCGGGATCTGCGTGACCTGGGATGAAATCCAGGTCTTCACAGCAACTGTCTCTTCCGTAAGATGAAGCAGTAGAGCCAGAATGCTTCCTGTGTCCTTTGTTTCTGCCACAGAGCAGTGATGAGCGTACCCCTATGAAAAACATACATAAATTTACTCCTTGAGCTGTCACAATAAGTATGGCTAAAAACAGAATGCATATGCGTTCCACGTCAGAGTAGTGGTGCTGGCTGCTTCCTAATTATCTACTCAACCAGCATAATCCAACAGCCATGGTTAAATTTATGTTGAGAACAGGGCTTGCACTGGGCTGATGGAGCTGTAGTACATTAAAATTTACAGATGCCCTTTATATTAATTTAAAGGCATCCCTCTGCCACTAGCAACGGAAATGTTATCAGCATATGAATGAGGCCATTAACACAACAAAAGTTGTGTTACATAATGTCAAAGTGCTGTGCTGGGCGGCTGACCTTGTAAACACTGCACTTGTATCTGAGCAGAAATTCATGGTTATTGCCTCTGGCTCTAGGCCAGATCTGAAGACACAGAGCAGGAGACAGAAATGCATCTTTCTTTCTCTTTCCTGAGGGCCACAGGCAGCCACTTCTGGCCCAGGTGAGTTACGCCTCACTGGAGGCCACCCCTTAGTCGCTTAAAGGTCATCATTAGATTACAGAATGACTGTTATTTTTTAAGTAAAAGCTGGCAAGGAATTCACTAGAGAAGAGTTCCCTGAAGTGCATTTCAAATAATTTTCCATCTACAGCTTAACGTATAGGAAAGTAGTCAGGGATTTTATTACACAAATAACAATAAGGCTACCATTTAACCATCGTAAGATGGTGAAATGTGTGCTAGTGACATCACTAAAATTCTTTCTTAGTTCTGTAATTAACCTGAAATATAGGTCTCATCTCCTACATAGCTGAACTTCAAGGAGTCATCTTTTAAATATCAAACAACCAAAAATCTGTGCCTGTATTTATGTCAATGACACTCTCCTGCCAATATGTTATAGAAAAACAAAAACAAAAACAAAATTATTTCTATTCCCTGTGTAACAGCATGGAGCTCAGCCGAATTGGTTGGGATTGTGAGGGGAAAGTACCCTTTTTACGTCCAGGCTATATTTTCTTTTCTTGGACTTTGAAGAGCTACAATTAGTGGTCGACACTGGCAGACTGGAACTGTAAGAGTGATCACATAAACATTTTCAAATAAAGAGTTCTAGTTTTTCCAAGGAACTTTTAAAAATAAGTACTTCTGGATAGTGGATGTTTTATAGCGCCAAACAACCCATGTAAGACCGATAGACTACTTTTACATCGTTAGTAACACCTACGAAATGATTCTACACAAAACTCTAG
Source organism: Acomys russatus (assembly GCF_903995435.1). Taxonomy (NCBI): domain Eukaryota; kingdom Metazoa; phylum Chordata; class Mammalia; order Rodentia; family Muridae; genus Acomys; species Acomys russatus. The sequence goes on from NC_067163.1 coordinate 15,242,330, forward strand.
AGCTTACTCTGAATTTGGCACATTTTTTAAGCAACTTGGATTAAGATAGGTGGGTTAATAACTCATTGAGGAGCTATGTAGCAGTGCAAGGACAGGAAGTGTGGATTGTACAGATCTGCAGTACTCCTGCCACAACTTCATGGTGCAGATTTCTAAGCATGTGAACTTTCAAAAGGAAGTTTACAGTAAATTCTTTGAATTTAAAAAAAATAATGAGCTGAGGCTGGCATGAAGCTCAGAGGTAGAACATTGACCTAACATGTAAAATATCCCTCTGTGTGTGTGTGTTTTACATACATGTACATGTAACTGAATTGATATTTATATTTTTGTAGCAGAAACTTGGATGACTATGAGAATGAGGCTACTGTTGAGTCCTTTGGGATCCCTGGGCAATGCAGAGTGTGTGTGCATGTCCCACATCACAGAGGAACAACCTGTGCAACCAATAGGAGAGTGGTTCTCTGCCTGTGGGTCATGACTCCTCCCACAGGGGTCACATATCAGATAGTTACATTATGACTCATAACAGTAGCAAAATTACAGTTACAAAGTAGCAAAAGAATAATTTTATCGTTGTGGGGGGGTCACCACAACTTGAGGAGCTGTATTAAAGGGTCGCAGACTTGGGAAGGTTGGGGACTGCCGTAGTACTGCAGAAGTGAGAGTTGGTGGCATCTCGGACGTGGTAGTAGGGCATTGCGACTCTGCCTGTTTCTTTCTTGGGTTGCTTGAGGGAAGCCTGTGGCCTGCTCATCAGACACTGGGCTCCATACATAGACTACACACATACCACACACACACAGGGCAAAAGAGAGCTGACACTTCCTGATAAACAGTATCATGAACTAACAAGGAAGTGGATCCTTCAAGTCTGTCAGTCCTTCAGGGACAACACTGTCGGCGAACATCTTTACTGCAGCCTTCCAGCCGACCGACCTGAGATCTGGATCTTCTGAAGCTTATGAACTGGGCAAGATGATAAGCTTCGGTTGTTGAGTCAGCTGCTATATTTCAGACAGAGCTTGAGTATATTATCGCTTGTCCAGTCTGCCCACACACATACACATACTCATGCACAAATAAATAACAAAAGTAGTACTCCAAATTTATTAATTCCCTAAGCAAAATAAATTTCTAATGTCCCAAATCCTTTTAAAGCAAATGGAATATTTATATTCAATTAATTTCCTATAATAGAGAACTTTTTGTGTTTTTATTAATTATACAGCAACTTAGCAGGCATTCATCATTGCAGAGTTTGTGTGCATTAGAAATTAGAAACAGCTCATTGTTGCCTGCCATCCCAATCAAGATGGCAGCTATGGCTACAGACAAGATTTGACTGTGGCTGAAGACCTACTTGGCTTCGGAGGTTCACTCGAAAGGCCAGTGACAAGGAGCACAGGGCCATCATAGGTCTAGTGTCTCTTTCTACAGGAGACAGAATGGGAGAGAGACAGAGAGAGGGACAGAGAGATGGAAACAGAGAGACAGAGAAGAGAATGCTTAGAGACAGTGATGTCTTGTATGTCTCTACAGTCTTAAATTTAATGATGAGTAAAGTGTGGACCAGTGTGTTCAGGAGCCTCTCCCCACAGGTTATTTCCTGATGAGGAACATGGTCCCAGGACCCAGCAATCCTTAGCTGAATTCCAGACAGGACACTAAATACTAAAGGATCCATTTCCCTCTAAGCTCTTCTTCCTTATTAGCCAGTCTGAGCATTAGTGGGAAACTCAACTTTTGATCAAGGAGAATTATCTTTAAATGGAAAGACACCTCAGATTGCCTACAGTTATTTCTGTTTGGTTCTTCCCAGTAGGCAGTTGAAAGGAAAGGCTCAGCTATATCAGATAACTTAAAGAGGACGTGAACCTGGTAAAAGAGGCAGCGTGGTTCCCTACACTTTCTTTAATTAAAAAAACAGTGCACTGTGGTCTCCTAGCTCCTATTCAGAAGCTGAAGAATGTACCTCAAAGAAATATTAAAACTAGGAGAGCTGAAGTGACCTCATCTCTGCAACCATTTGTGATGAATCTAAGGAAATCCTAAGAAAATAAAGAGTTTTTTCAACCTTCAGGATACTAAAATGGCAACTCTGGTTTGCCGTTTTTTAATGTACATTATACTTAAAGTGTTAAGCCTGGAATGTGGAGTCCTCATTATAAAAAATGACAGACAACACAGTCACAAGTTGTCTTTTCTAATTAGCTCCCATTACTCAGTGACTTGGACTACCAGGCTATAATTGACTTGTGCATAGAAACTTCCACGCCTCTCTCTCCCCGGTTTTCTTTTGAGTCCATCCTCGGTTGCTTCTTCCATCTTAGGATTCTATTTCAGTAAGCCTGCTCCTCACTGACTCAGCGGTGAGAACATTTGTTCCAATGATGGCAGGAGAAAAAGATGAGACCAGAGATGGATGGCAAAGACAAGGCAGGTTACATAAAAGGGCACACGCCTAGATATAGGTTACATTCATTTCTCAAACTCGGTGCCTTTTCAACAGACAACCTTTTAAAGAACTTTCTAAATATGATTTAGACTGGCCTGTCCCAGAGAAGTCTTGACTGCTTTTTAGAAGTATTACTCAACTCCTCACCCTCCTACCTCTGACCAAGTATTTGTATTCAGGGTATGATAAGAGTGGTGCCTGCGTTATGGAGGTGGGTGATGGGGAGGAGAGTTTACAAGGAGCCGCTGGGTCAAATTCCCAGCAGACAAGCACTGGGGTATTCATCAGGGAACATTTTTTTTTCCCACAGTAAAAACACACTGCTATAAATCTTCAGTAGAGCTCTGTTAAATGCTAAAGGAATTTAAAAGGTGGGAGTGATTTTTTTTTTCATGCTTCATCTGACTAATAAGGTAGCTACAGCTTTCCTGGCCTACCTTCTTCTGAGGCCAGTTTGTCACAGCAGTGCTAAGGAGCTCCAGAAAACAAGCATGCGTGGGTATGCCCTCTCTACTCCATCATTTCTGAATATTTGAGAGGCTGGCATGTGCAGGGAAGGATGATGTGGCTAGCAGCTTTCTAGGCTGTGCCCAGAGCCTTGAAAAGTCTTAACTGTCCTTGTGAAGGAGACTTTCTGAAGTTATAGACTAGAAAATTAAGAAGCAATATCAGCCAACAATAGAAGAACTGTAATGGCCGGAGATCTATGGAGTTCTTGGGGAAATCCCCCATCCGTTCCGTTCCGTGAGGCAGTTGCGTCTTCTCTGCCGGTTAAGAAGTTAATTCACACGAGCCCCTTTCATTTCATTATTCATGCAACACAAATTAAATGGCTTAGCTGTTTCAATAGAGATTAATTACATTAGGCAGAAAGCACATTTCCAGTTCAGGCCATGCTTTCTACTTCATTTAATTCATTATCCTGTGTGCAATCCAGTGGCACCCTAAAGATAACCGCTAATTTCAATCACATGTGTCTTCTTCGGCTCCATTTCTTCCAGGTCCCTCTAAGAAAACAAACACCTAGAACAAAAAAATAAAAGGTAGACTTAAAAGCTACCAGTTTTCTTCCCATTTGTTGTATCATTGTGTTTGCTTTGTTTGAAGTGTCCTCTGATGTGACAAGTGGAGACATCCTGGCCTCATCCTAAATCTATTATTTCTGCTCTTGGGTAGCAGCAAATACCTAGAGAAAATACAGAATGATGAGAGGGAAGGACCAAATTTGGGCTGCCACATATACAAATAGAGGCCATTGCTCATGGCCAAGTTGTCTGTCCTGATAAATGCCAAAAGAGCTGAAGGTGGAAACTGAGAGACTTGATGCAGGAACACCTGAGTGCCATTTGCACAACAAGACTCACTTTTATTTGTTAAACCTCCTTTGATATAAAGTACCAAGTTTACAGTTCAGCAAAGAAGACTGCTTCACAGGCCAGGATGTTCATGGTTATAGAAATGACGTTATCTGTCTCTAGAAAATTATCTGAGGTGTGGGAACATCACATACTCTAACAGTTCTCTAGAAATTAAGGACGACACTGGCATTCCTCTGTCCCTTTCCTAGTTGCTGACACTCCAAATTTCCTTCATGACAAATGTCGACATTGGATGTTCCCATGCCAATGCCACAAATTCATTGTCGTCACATAAACCTTAATTCAAGCCCAACACACACACCCCTTTTACTTTTTAAATATCCTCAAAAGCATGTAATTTTGTATAAGGGCAACACGTCTGGCAACAGAATGTTGGGCACAGGTAGGAAAAACAGAGAAGCAGCATAGAACAAGAGCTATTCCTCTTAGAGAACAAGTAATGGGGACATCCATCCAAACCAGGCTGGCCACAGTTGTGACTGTGAAACATGTCAAACAGCATCTTATAACTACTCTAGTTGCATGTTAATTTGTTGGCAGTAGCTAGATAAATTCAGACAATATAGACCAGAGGGTTGTTGGTATCCCAGATGCTCTTTTAATAAAAGATAATCTAATGCCACCCAATTTTCTAATAAAGCTGTTCTAACTTCTCTTAGTGTCTTGTTTAATTCTCCTAATACTGGAGCTGTAAAGTTGGCCACTTTATTAACAGTACAGGCCAGTTTTGTAATCTCCCGCTGAAGGTCTACATTAAGGCCAGGTACAGCAGAAGGGAAGTGGCTGTCATATGCACAGACATGATTGGAATGGTCCTCACAACCAGAGAGGAGGTCTCTACATTTCCATGCATAATCTTATTGGTTGTCGGGCAATAGGTAAAGCACTGCTCAATGGCACATAAACCAAAAAAAATGGCCCCAAGAAAAAGAAAAATATGGTTCCCACAGAAGAGGGACCAGCACACAGTTAAGCTTTTCCATGTGTTACGCATTGTCAAGGTCTAGCATTTCTAATAACAGCTTTCTGAGGCCAGACTGAGAAACAGTCCCTTCCCGTCACCAAGTCCTGAGTAGAAGCAATTTCTATTTAGGTTTTAGACAAGTCTTGGCCAGCTTGTCCCAGTCATGGGATATTGGCCACTCTGTTTCAGCTATTCCTTTCATGTTCCATAGTGTATGGAGATGAGATACAGCTCTGTAAGAGAAGCTGTTTCTTTAAAATCCAAAGGCTTAAGGCTCCTTAATAACATCTCGTATTCCTTCTGAAGGAGCCATCTTGTCCCATGGTTCCTCCTTGTACCAGTTGGGCAGGAGTCCTTTGCAGATACTGAATCCTAAGGTGAAAATATCACAAAGACAGACAACTTTTATGGTTAACACTCTCCTTTGCAGATGCACCTTGCTAAAGGCTCTCCGTATCTCCTGTCTCTCCTGAGCTCTCAGAGTACCCCAGGGAGGGAACCAATAACAGTGCTTCTTTATATATTTGTGTAGTATCTTAAAATCTTGCTTAGATGTGCATACTCCTGACCCACAGAGCACACACAGCATGAAGTCAACATAATCTTCCTGCTTAGTTTCATTTTTCTTCCAAATTTGTATCCCTGGCATCTTGGGGAGTATCCTACATAAAATTTTCTGGGTTACTTAGACCTCTGATATTCTCTGGGGATCTCCACCCTGTGAGGGCCCCACATTCGGCACTAGCTGTGAGAGTTTGGCTGAGTTGCCTCTCCTGATTAATTCTGGAAGAATTAAAGTAGGGACCAGGGGACTCCAGGCACCAGGACACTTGAGTGCTATTCGCACAACAAGGATTATTTTTATGACTACACCTTCAGCATAGACGCCTGTTCATAGGCCTGCATGTTCAAGGTTATATAAAACACAGCAACCGCACTCATCTACACAAAGCCATCTGCAGTATGAAAAACATCGTTTACCCTAACTAGTCTCTAAAACTTGAGGAGGGATGCAGGCATCTCTGTGTTTGCTGTCACGCTTCTTGGCCTTTCAAATTCCCTTCTTGAGAAATGTCAGCTTTGGATGTCCCCATGCCCGAGTCACAACTTCATTATATCTTCACATAACTTTAATTCAAAGCCTAAAAGCTCATAACATTTAAACAGGAAGGTGTTGGTGGCGACTGTGCCCTTGGGCCCTATGCAGATCTGCTGTGTGGACACATTCCTTACCAGGCTTGTTTGGTTGGTTGTTTTTTTCCTTGTGTCTGTATGCTCCCTTTCCAAAGTTCTTTCCCAATGTGGATCTTAGAGGTCCCACCAGAAAGAGCACTGAAGACATAAAACTTCCTTCCTTGTGGCTGTAAAGAGTGTTTCTAGGAAAGGAATGGTCTCTAGTCTAGGTCTGCAAAATTTGGGGGGTTTGTTTGTGAGACTGTCATTTAATTAAAACATTTCTCCCTTCCCTTTGCTCACTCCAGGACCTCCCATATCCTTTCCTCCACTTCTCAAGGCCTCTTTTTCATCAATTGTTATCCCATGCATATATGTATTTGTATTTACACATGTATTCTCAAATATAACATATACACCTATATATCATAACATGCGCATTTCATATATATGTAAAGGATATTTATTAAAATGGATTACAGACTTTGGTTCAGCTGTTCCAACAATGGCTGTCTACCAACAAAAGGTCCAAGAATAGTAGTTGAGGGTGGATGTCCCAGCTGGTCTTCAGTGTATGTCAGAATCCTAAAGAAGTGGGCTCTCATGGCAGTGAAGGAATGGCTTGCCAGCCAGAGTAAAGGAAAGCAGGCAAAGAGTGAAAGCATCCTTCATTCGTGTCTTTTATGCAGGCTTCCAACAGAATATGTGGCTTAAAGTAGCTCTTCCAACCTCAAAAGATCTAGATTAAAAGTGGGGTTTCCCAAATGATTTAAGAAAAAAAAAATCCCTCATAGGTGTACCCTGCCACTTGAGTTCTAATTAACTCCAAATGTAGTCAAATTGACAACCAAGAATAGATATCACAACAGGCAACTGAGGAATTCTGGGAGTAGGAGAAGTGGCCTTCCCCAGGGAAGAGCACACCAATCAGCTGTCCAGTGACAGATGGTAAGCCCTAAAAATGCTATATATATATAACATATATATGTAATATATTATATATACATGTGTTATAGAATATAAACATATATTCTGTTCCTCCAGAGAACTCTGCCTAATACACCTGTAGTTTTTGTGTAGGGTTGAGACCTCATGGGCTTTTCCCCATCCAATGAGCCATGTTCATTGGTGTCCTCCTTGTTCACCTTATGTTTGGGGGATCATGTTGGTTGTTGGGGAGACTTTATAGGTATCACCTCAGATGGTGCTAATGTACACAATCTCTCTGGTCCCCTGGATCTTACCATCTTCCTGCCTCCTTTTCCACAATGACCTCTGAGCCTTCCTGTGGGAGTGTTTTGTTGATGTAGCCATCTAGACTGATGACCAAATTTCCAGATTTATGACTCTGGTGTCTGTGGGCTCTCACACCTAAAGCATCTGTCTAAGACCTAAAAGCATGGAAGACAACATTCTGGAAAAAGAGGGTATGGACAGACAGCAGAGCAAATAATATTGAATAGATCATTTTCAGTTTTTTCAAGAAGAAAATTGCTTTCTTTTTTATGCGTTTCCATTAGTTCTCTGAGAACTTCACATGAGTATTTTGATGGTATTCAGCTGCCTCCCTCAGCTCCCACATCACTTTCTCTACGCTCACTCCCTACCCACTCGACTCTGAACTTTCTTCTTTTCCTCAAGTCCAGTTTGTGTTGTTGTCCTATGCCTGGAGTGTGGGCAACCTGCCAGGGGTCCCACCATTAAAGAGAATTGACTCCCTTTCATTAGCTATCAACTGCCAATAGAGCCTCAGGGGGAGGTGAAATTTGTGTGCCCCTCCCTCATTTGGGGATTTTTTTTTTTCTCATTTGAGCTTGTGCAGGTCTTGTGCATACTGTCACAATCACTGCTAGTTCATATATGCCAGTGCCCTGTTATGCTCAAAGAACACTGTTTCTGTGGCATTAACCACCACCTCTGTCTCTTAACAGTCTATCTGACCCTTCTCCCCAAAGATCCTTGAGTTGTGGAGGGAGGAGTGTGATATGTAAGTCCCACTCAAGACCCAGCACTCCACAAGTCCCTTAATTCTCTGCACATTGATTAGCTGAGGGTCTCTGTCAATTGCCATCTACTTTAAGAAGTTTCCTTGGTGAGGGTTGAGACATGCATTGATCTGTGGGTATAGCAACAAGTCATTAAGAGTCATATTAACACTATAGCCATTTAGCAGAAGCAGAGTAATAAGTTGTCTGCTAGGGCCTGTGATATGTCTAGCCACGCATTCTTGCCCTCTACTAACAGTGCCAGGTATGGGTTCTACTCATGCAGTAGGCCTTAAATCCAATCAGAAAAGTGTTGGTTACTTATATGAGATTCATGCCACTAATGCACCAGTGGGCATTATGTTATCAGGTCAGTTAGGATTCTAGCATGCAGGGTGAGGATCATTTCTTTAAAATAATAACTTTAAAGATAAATTTCCTTGTTTCCGAAATTTTCATGAGCCTTATGGTTTAGTCCAAAAGAATTTTTATAGGGTTTCATTTTCTGTAGTTCAATTTCCATCTGTTTCTGGTGAGCATATTTAGCTAGGGAGTACCAAGTTGAGGCTATGCCTCTGTATGCACTATGCTGGAGGCTGAAATGGAAGAATTTGAGATCTGTCTAGTCAACATAGCAGGACTCCCGTCTTTTAAAATAATGTAGATGCCTGGAGACATAGATCAATGTTAGAATGCCTACTTTGTATGAAGTACACACAAACACCCACACACACACAGAGTAAAAAATACATCTGAATAAAGTAAATCATTTTGAAAAGTACAGTTGACAGCACTTTAGAATTTATTACCAATTTTCTGAAAAACCATTGTTTGCTGAATGGGTGGTGGTGGTGGGAATCTTCATGAGTAAATGCGTTTTTACCTGCCTCTAAATGTTATGCCACATATTCCTGGAGTGCTGTTAAGAATACGCTATACTCAAATGCTGCTTTGGTTTCAAATCCCGAGATTCTTGCATGATGGTATGTCTGCTCTCATGGCTTTGTGTAATTGTAACTGCTGAAAAAACATTACAAGAGAAGGGGAAAAAATAACAAGAAACCATCTAACGACAATCAAATAACCATTAATCTGTACTCCTTCCACACGAGCTACAGTTCAGTTAAATTCCACAGGTCACAGATGCTCACAATATGGCTGCCCACAGTCTTAGAACTGCAAGCATACCTAAGCTCCCAGTGGGGTGCATACAGCGCAGGTAGCAGACATGCCTGGAATTGGAAGAAGTCAGCCACAGGCTCGTCCTCGTCCCAGAAAAGGTGCATCCGTAGGATTTATCAGCATGCTTGAGCTAGTACCTCATCCTCTGTCCCCTTCTGGACCATTAACCACAAAATACAGAACTTGACAGAGGCAGAGACCAAAAATGCATCCCTGGGGCCTGAGCCATCTGGAAGAAACACAAGTTTGCCCTGTATCTGCTCACTGCAGAGGAAAACCCCAGGGTTTCACAGAGGGCGGGCTTGCTTCCCTCAGATGCTTGCAACAGCTCCACCTAGGTTTCTTTTAGAAGAACCCATGCCAAAGGATATGAATAGTACTGAAGATTGGTCATTGGTTTTTGTTGTGTTACATTTTTAGCTAGTTGTCATGCATGGAGGTCAGAGGACTATTTGTGGAAGTCAGCTCCCTCCTTCCACTTTCTGGGTCTCAGTTAAGTGCCTTAACTGCCCAGCCATGTTCCCAGCCCATGGAAATAGGTTTTACATAATTCACCAGCACAGGAAGAGCCAGGATAAGTAGTACGTCCCTTGAAAAGCAAAGGCATAATGCAGGCTGAGGGTGTTTGGGAATCTTAGGAAGTGGCCTAAGTGCTCTACCACTAGCCAGAATGGCCTGAGGTGCAACAGCCTTGGTCCTCCTGACACCAGAAGCTAGGTGCTGAGTTCACAGCATCCCCATCCCCATCCCCCACCGGGGCACCGTCCCCACCGCCACCCCCCAGGGTTTTACTCTCTTCCAGGAGGCTGCATTCAGGCTTCCCCAGCAACCGCTGACAGAGGATCGCTCTTCTCTTAGGAAACTCACCCTTTAAAGAAACAGAGGGGTCATTTCAGAGCAGAACACTGTGAAAAATCAGGGACCCCTCTGGGCCACACAAGATTTCGACAGCTTGGAATGGACCTAAGGGGACAGGTTTGAAGCAGTGCCCTAGAACGTGGTAGTTTCTATTTGCTTGACACTCGTTGCTGTCTGATGAGTAATGTCACTGCACAATTTCCCAAAGGCTATGTGTGCATTGGCTATCCTAGGGGGCTGAGATCTTGACGGCAGCCGCTGTGGCTTTTTCACACTCTGCCTCTTCAGTATTAACTGACTGTAAGCAAGAGACTAATCATGAGAGAGCAATTTATAGTGGAGTTGGGATCCAAAGGTCTCCTGGAGGCTGCCCTCAAAGCCATGGTTCTCAGTCTGTGGGGCATTGCGAGGAACCTGGTTAGTGGAGGTGACATTGCTAGGAATGCCCGTAAATGCAGACTGTGGGGCCCCACTCCTCTCCTTCATTCCTTTTCTCCTTCTGGTCATGGAGAAACAGAGTTTCTTCCATCACACGCTCCTGCCATGATGCGCACTCTGGACAGAAACCGGAACACAAAGTGCCACCCGAGTCACGTAGTCTGAGACCGCCAATACTTGCGAACAAAAATCCCTTCTCTCTTTTTAAAGTTGATTGTCTCAAAACATTTTGTGATTGTCTCAGGACAAACCCACAACCAGCAGCAACTGGGAAGGCTGGTCTTCCCGTGTGTGTGTGTGTGTGTGTGTGTGTGTGTGTGTGTGTGTGTGTGTGTGTGTGTGTGTGTGTGTGTGTGTGTGTGCACGCGCGCATGCGCACACGCACAGATAGCCAGCAGCCACCTTTTGTGATTCTAATACCAAGTTTCAAGTTTAATAGTGGCAAAGAGGAAAAATCCCAAAATATCTTTAAACTTGCTATGAAGGTCTTTTTTTCCTCACTATTATATGTTAGTGTCAAGCTGAATATTCTTCATTCAAAGCAATCTGGCCTAGCAGACTCGGACACAGAGAAAATAAGAGCATCCGGTGTCCTCTGTTAACACTGACCTTGACAGAGTTCTGAAACTCTGCTCACTTCTCACCTCTGAAATTGTCACTTGTCATTAATATCTTACATGTACTTAATTTATTATCATCATATAAAATGAATTTGTGAAACACATGCTTTAGATTTCTCAGTTTTCCTTTCTAATATGGCAGCTATGGATGGACACAGACCATGCAGGCAAAACCTTTTTGGGGTTTTCAATAATTTTTAAAAGCATGTACTCCTATAAATTAAATGTTTGAGAGGCAATGTTCAAGAAGGTTCCCTAGACAGGGCACCCCAGTACCCAAAACACCAGGCTCCACACTCCCCTCGGTGCTGTGCCCAGAGTGCTCCGTATCCCAGTGACTTCTGAGCAGTGAGTGAGAATAGCCTCGGTTCGGTTCACAAGCCCTGCTGCACCTTACTCTGATAGCATCTCCTGGCTCTGCAGCTTCCTTAGGTTGCATTAAAGAAAGCCTAAATAAGCTGGCTGCACATTTTATGGGGACAGTCTTCCTGGCTCTCCTGAGCCCACAGGCTTAGTGATCCTTCCAAGAAAAAGCCTCCAGCTGCTGCTGGAGAGCAGAGCTCTGTCCTCTTCAGCCTCACGTAGCACCGGACTCACTCCTCAGGGGGGCTGCTTCTGAACTCATTGGCAGCTGCTTTCTGTCAAAATTCATTGGACATGGTTTTGTTGGTTTTGAGAGGGAGAAGGGAGAAATGATATGGAATTTTACAAATTCTGTGAGTGGAATAATGCAAGGCAAGGCTCCACGCATATAGATATTGAAATCGAAGGTGGAAGAGAAAAGAATACACAGTTTTGTAGAGTCTGGAAAATCATGCTATCCTCATCTCCCTACAAATAGAAGAGAGGGAGGGAGAAAACTGAGAGTGGGGGACAGTGGGGAAGAGTAGGGGGAGAATAATTGGGGGGGGGGGGAGGGGGAGAGAGAGAGGGAGAACATGGAAGAGCCCAGCTGAGGAGTTATTGGCAGCTGGTAGCCACAGGCATGGAGAGCACCAGCTTCCTTAAGGGATTTTCCCTAGTAGCCGTTCCTGCACCAATCCCATGCAGCCTGCACACGTGAACTCAGTGGACACATAAAGCCAGGAGGGGAAAGCTCTAGAGGGTTAAGAAAGGAATTCATATTAGTCCGAGTTCTCTAGAGGAGCAGAACTTATAGAATATATATTCAAGGCAGCTTATTAAAATGGCTTACAGGCTATGGTCCAGCTAGTCCAGGGATGACTCTACCAATGGAAAGTCCAAGAATCCAGTAGTTGAGGTTGGATGCCTCAGCTGGTCTTCAGTATATGCCAGGATCCTGAAGAACTAGGCTCTAGTGCCAGTGACGGTATGGAGCTGCCAGTGAGAGGGAGGGCAAGCAGGCAGAGAAGAGATGCCAGCCTTCTCCCAGGTCCTTTATACAGGCTGCCAGGAGGGGAGGCCAACATTAGAGGTGCCTCTTCTCACCTCAAAGACCTAGGTTAGAAATGGATCTTCCAGCTTCCAACTATTTAATTAATCAGAAGTCCCACAGGTGTACCTGCCCAGTTAGGGGTTTTCATTAATTCCAGATACAGTCAAAGTTGACAACCAGGAATAGCCATCACAGAATTGGGGTGGGGGTGGGGGGTAGGGGGATGGATTTGTTCAGAAGTCATATAGACATACGAAGTTCTCAAACAGTAAGGGATTTTTAAAAGTTACATGAATTGTATGTGCATAAGCATTTTGCTAGCATGTATGTATGCACACCGCATACATGCTGTTACCTACTGTGGTGAGAAGAGGGTGTCAAGTGCACTGAACCTTGAGTTAAGAGATGCTTCTGGGCTCCTTCGTGGCTGCTAGAAACAACCTGGGTCCTCTGTAAGAGCAATTAAGTGTCTTTAACTGCTGAGCTATCTCTGTAGCCCTCCAAAAGATTTTTTTTTAAGAAGTGAGAAAACTACGTTTCTAGTCTATTAAAAAATATTTATTATGTGATGAGTCGAGTGTGGTGATGCAAGCCCTAAATTGAGCACTGGGGGGTAAGAGGCAGGAGGATCACAAGTTGGAGATTATTCTTGGTCATGCACTGACGTCAAGGCCAGCCTGGGCTAGTACACAAGAACTAGGGCAGTGTAGAGGAAGCGCTCTTTCCTGACATACTCAGGGCTCTGTGTTACATATCCAGAACTGCAGCAACAGTTTCAATACCAGCAAGAGCCTGTAGCTCTAGTTCCAAGGGACCAGCACCCTCTTCTGGTCTCTATGGATACTGTACGCAGATAGTACACCCATATACATATCAGACAAACACAGGAAGAAAAACTAAATCTCTCTCTCTCAATCTCTCTCTCTCTCCCTCCCTCCCTCTCTCTCTCTCTCCCTCCCTCCCACTCCCTCTCTCTCTCTCTCCCTCCCTCCCACTCCCTCTTTCTCTCTCTCTCCCTCCCACTCCCGTGTGTGTGTGTGTGTGTGTGTGTGTGTGTGTGTGTGTGTGTGTGTGTGTTTTGAGACAAGGTTTTCCTGTATAACCTTGGTCTTTGAAGGCCAGGCTGGCCTCAGACTCACAGATATCCACCTAACTCTGCCTCTGGGATTAAAGGCATGCACCACCGTGCCCAGCCTAAATCTCTCCTCTCTCTCTTTTTTAAAGGCAATTACATGACAAATAATAAATGTCACTGGAAGTGACATTATGAGTCCTCATATTCCCTTTAGAGGGCTTACAATGACATTTAATGTTCAGGTAGAGTGACTATGTTAACTTACATAGATCTGTGATTCTCCCTTCCATCTGTTGTTTTCATTTTTAAAATGTTCCTTGTAGTTTACACACTTTCATCATCGGTCACCTTGAATTCTTTCTCTCTCTCAAATTTCTTTTTACTTTTATGTTTTAATTTTCTCACTTTACATCTTGATTGTAGCCCCCTCCCTCATCACCTCTCGGTCCCACCCTCCCTCCTCACAGCCCCTCCCCTAGTACTCAGAAATGGGAGCCCTCCTCTAACATCTGACCTCATCCTATCAAGTCCCATCTTGACTATTTATATCATCTTCCTCTGTGGCCTGGCAAGGCTGCCCCACCAGGGGGAGGTGATCAGCATGTGGGAGCCAGAGTCCAGGTCAGAAGTAGTCCCTACTTCCCATATTGTGGGATCCACAAGGCGGCTGTGCCGTCTATCTACTGCATCTGAGCAGGGGGTCTAAAGTCCTCACCATGCATAGTCCTTGGTTGGTACATGAGTCTCTGCAGCAACCTCTTCCCCTCTGCCAGGATTGTTTGGCTCCATTGGTCTCCTTGTGAATCTCCTGGGCCCCTCCAGGTCCTTCTATCTCCCAACTCTTCCATAAGACTCCCTGTGCTCCACCCTGGAATTTGGCTGAGTCTCAGCATCTGCTTGGATCCCCTGCTGGGTGGAGTCTTTCAGAGGATCTCTATGCTAGGCTCCCTGCTTGTTCTTTCTCTTCAACTGCTTGCTTCTGGTGTCTGCTCTATTTGTCTTTCCGGGTGAGAATTAAGCATTCTCTCTAGCATCCTCTTTGTTATTTAGTTTCTTTAGGTCTGTGTATTGTAGTGTGTTTATCCTGTATTATGTGGCTAATATCCTCTTATAAGTCAGTATATACCACGTATGTCTTTTGAAAACAAGCTTTTCAGACAAATCTGATGGATTTCTTAATGCATGGTTTTGTGTGAAGAGGAGAAGATGCTGGGGAGGACAGCCTGTGAATTCTTGGTACTGACCAAGCTTCCCATGACGAGGGTGCACTATCAGCTAAGCGCCCCAGGAAAATAACGGGAAGACAGTCCCAATGAGAAGCTAGCATGCTGTTTGCTTGTTTGTGTTTCCTGGGATCTTCCCTATGAGTCATGTTCTCTTCCATGAACTCTTGGAAATTCAAATGCTTTAAGGACATGAACATGTGTTTCCCATTTGGAATGAGGGCCCCGTACCCAGGGCCCATCTGCCGCAGGGAGATTTCGAAGTCTTTGAAGTTACCTTGGCACTCAGCTTTCAGGCGGTCTGTGCCCTCTGCACTTGGGGAAAAAAGTCTAGGGAAGGTCTGACCCCTCAATGGCGGTTCCTCCTCTCTAGCTAACGTGGAAGCTTTAGGAGCTCGCTCAACACACTTCCTTCTTGTGTTAGGAAATAAACAATAGCTAAAATATTTACACTCGGAAGCCAAACATTTTGACAACAATTGCATCTGCTAGATGAATTGTGAAACTTGTGAGACCAAACGATGACAGGCAGGAGACAAGCAGACTGCGGCTGAGGAGGCAGACAGACAAACAAGCAGACTGGGGCTGAGGAGGCAGGCTTATGCTAACCGGCTAATGCAGGTTTCCGAGGAAGTAATTCGATATAGAAATAATTCTTAGGGGACTTTGATTTTTTTTTTCAAAGATACATTTAATTGCTCTTTGATCATTCATGTTTGGATGCCATTACCCTTCAGGTGGCATATTACCAACTTGAGAGATTGTCTTGATGTAACTACTGAGAGATTACGCTCTGTGGAATTGGGTTAGTACCAAGAATCCATGCACAGAACTTTGAGGTCTTCAGGGAAGGAAATGGCTCTGTGTGTTTTCATCAATCTTAGGTATACAGACAGTTCTCAAAAGCTAATCAATATATATTTTTTAAAAAGTTGCATCCTTTCATCTCTTTGGGGGACTATGAACATTTTGGTCAAAGCACACAGATAACCAGAGAACCCCGTGTTGAGGCTTTCTCTTATGTTGAGCTGCATATCTTATAAATTGAGAGCTATGGCTGAGTAGGGTGGTATACACCTTTAATCCCAGCACTCAGGACACAGAGGCAGGTATGTTTCTGAATTCAAGGCCAGCCTGGTCTACATAATGAGTTCTAGGTCAGCCAGCACTATATTGACAGACTCTGTCGCAAAACAAACAAACAAACATCCTAGAAAAGTAAAAATTAAATAAGTTAAGAATTGGGTTTAATGTAAGCCCTCCTAGGGACTTTGGTTTTCATTGGCCAACATTTGTGTCCTGACTATAACACCAATATCCCGAAAGACCCATGTGTGAGTCTCCTCTCCCTCTTAAGTGTTGCTAATAGATTGCCTTGGGCAAATTACTTTCTCTCAATTTAGTAACCTGCGGCATAGCAATGTGAAGCCCATAATGTAACTTTAATAATGCAAGGGAGGAAACTGGCTGCTTAATAGAAATAGTAGATCTGATGACTATGAGGGATTTGAACAGCGCATTGAGATAATCGACTTCAAAGAGGCCACTGGACATAGAGACTCACAGAGACGGAAGTGCCTGATGTAGTGGGTACAACACATATTTTTTTTTCCTGAGGTAAGCTTTGTTTGAAACTGAGTCCTGAGCATAGATAGATTTAGATTAAAACCAAACAATGGAATCTGTTAAGAAAACACGAGCTCCGTGGCACACACCTATTACCCCAGCACTCGGGGAGGCAGAGGAGGCAGATCTCGGAATTTGAGGTCAGCCAGGTCTACAAAACAATTCCAGGACAGCCAAAGGCTACACAGAGAAACTCTGTCTCAAAGAAAGAAAGAAAGAAAGAAAGAAAGAAAGAAAGAAAGAAAGAAAGAAACTGAACAGTGTCTGAAACCTACCTCCTAGTGTCAGAAGTCAGGGACAATGAGTGTTTGTGTCCTAAGAGTCAGAGGACATGTGAGTAAGGAATCTATAAACACACACATCTTGGAGACATAGGCTATGTGCTTGATCCACAGGCAGGCCAGCGGACAAGCAGTGCCTCCAACTCTCCATCAAACTGCACTAGATACAAGAATGTTTCCTACGCATATTAACTCTATGCAGTGGGAATGCATTGTCTCTGCTGGCTTTCAAAATTAGCAGATGTGAACACCCTTTTCTGTAGAGACTGCTGATTCCTCCCGAAATGCCAGGCAGCCAGCGAAGAGCTGCTGTCAACTCTGACGAGCCACTGCAGTCACCTTGTTGTAATAGAGTGAACACAGACTTTAATGGCAGTTTAATTGGATTTACCATGGGGAAGATGTCTCAGGGGAGGATGGGATGCTTCTATATTTAGAAACCTGCATGATGACATGAATAAATAAAAAATGCCCAGCAAGTGAAAAGCTGTGAAGAGCACCGCAGTTATTTCTCCCCACCTCTCTACAGAGCTTAAATGTATAGGGTACAATTTGCCGTTGATGCTTAAAGAGAGTTGATTGTCCATGTGGACAGGAGGGTGACAAGCTACCTGATCACACAGTATAACTCATGGCCTATCTCCCGGAAAGACTTTAATTGATTGGACTTCTGGTCAAAGGAGAAATGTAAGCATTTTTCTATCTACTACAGAAAAGCATGCCAAGTTCTCCTCAGAAGTTTGATAGTTGAATTATATAACTGAGACAAGCTTCCATGTCCCCGCCCCCCCCCCCCCGTGTTCTCCACAAACAAAAACCCCAAGAGACTCTAACATATGCATATTTTTAATCTACTCTATCCTAGGAGAGGCAGACACAAAGGTGCAACATGGGAGGAGTAACTGGGAGTACATCCTATATTTCACCCACGAGAGAGCACGGTGGGAAGACTCCACGTTCATTTCTCTACCTGCTCCAGGAACCGGAAGGAAATGGCCAGCTGTGAGCACCCACTTGGGTAAGATTGACAAGCAAGAGTGAGTCCCTCCAGTGAGGCAGCCCAGGTCTCCGAGCCAGGCTGTGCCAGGTGCAGTAGATCTCAGGCAGGCGAAGGGTGTTGACAACACAGTGCCATGGGCTTCATCACCTCTGGAAAAAAGAATCTCCTGAGCATGAAATAAGCTACACCCTGGTGGCTTTGCACCCCATCTAAAAGTACCCCCCATAAATAGGGGGCTACGGACATCACAAAGAAGGCAATGACAAGCAGCTTCAGGGTGTTCACAACCTTTGCTTACTATTTTTTACCGAGGTCACTCTAAACTTAGAGTGGCCTTAGCAACCATCTCTGGCCTTTGATGTTTCCTCTCTGCTCCATGCCTGTCTGAACTCTTTCCCTATGTTACTCAGTTTTTATAATGACCCCAACCTGGAAGTGAGTGTTTTCGTGACCCCGATTTGCAAGTAGAAGCTACATAAGAGATTTCCTTAGGAGGATTCTGCTTGTACCAAAGACAGTTAGGAAGAGGCAAAGCTGAGATGACGTCAACAGTTAAGGGACCTGGACCCTGACATCAACAGTTAAGGGACCTGGACCCTAACAAAAAAGAAATCTGTGCACCCTTTAAGTCCTGGGCACAAGAAACAATTCTTTTCAGACCTAATGGAGCCCAGTCACTCTGGGTCTCTTCCTTCCATTATTTTTGAAGAATTTAGACATGTGAGTCACTGTGAGGTGGCTGTCCCCTTTACTTACTGCTTTCTACATATAGGATAAAGTGCTGGACATAAAACACGTGACACTCCCCTCTGTGGATTTATTAAGACGACCCCGCAGGTGAGTCATAAACTCTGATCGAGTCGGCAGTTCCAGCTGTGTTATTGATATCCGATGTTTTCTATTGACTGCTGTGCAAAGCTTCAGCTTCTGCCATAGAAACAGAATCCCCATTTCTTCTGCAGGATGATGCCATAGGGTGCAGCTAAAATCAGGTCCATAAGCAGGACCGCTCTGTGAATTGTCGGCTTTCCTTGGGAAAGCCACCAGAGATCGCTTCCTGAAGACAGGCTTCTCCTTAAGCCACTGTTACAGTCAGCCCTTGGTTTGCTCTACAGCAGTGGTTCTCAACCTTCCCAATGCAGTGACACATAGTTAACACAGCTCCTCATGTTGTGATGACCCCAACCATAAAATTATGTTCATTGCTGCTTTGTAAGTGTAATTTTGCTACTGTTATGAATCATAATGTAAAAAGAAAAAAATCTGTGTTCTCCCAACGTTTAGGCAGTCCCTGTGAAAGGGTCATTCTGCCCCGGCAGTTGAGAACCAGTACTGTATGTGACCATCTCCGGTGCATGACACAGCATAGACACTGCAGCTACAATGGTACGAAAGAACAAACAAGAGGGAGGTGTTGTGGAATACTGGAGTCTCTTGTTTTCCTCCCATCCTTCATGAATTCCTGAAAGCGAGGAGAGAGCTCTGCACAAAGAACAAATAAGCCTTGGAATGAACACTGTGTGGTTCGCAGGCACTGGTTCCCCAGGATACACAATAGACCAGCGGGTTTCAAACTTTAGAAGGGAAAAGTGTGAGAAAACACCTTGAGATTTGTCAGTTTCCCTAGCTGAGCTGCAAAAGACAAAGAGGAGCTTTTGTGGGTGCGGGAAGACAGCTTCTACAAAGACTCGCCTTACCCCAAGGTGATTCCTCTCAAAAGACACTCTCTGTTCCTTGAGTCAAAGGCTTCAAGCGCCACAGAGATAATATTGATCACGGTGATCGGTTATCCCGACCTACGCCCTAGACTGCTGACGCCTGTATCCCCAGGGCTTCCGTACTGGGTTGGTTTGGCATATTTAGATCTCTAGGTAAGTGTGTCATCCGTATGCCATGTCCCCCAAACCCCCCCTCACACCCCTCACTACCTTGTGCCTTCATTCTTGGTCCACAGCCATTTGCCTGCCTATTACTGTTCTTGGTGGAGTGTTAGTGAAAGAATTCTGAAAGCACTTTTGATAGGGGGGCTGGAATAGTGTGAAGTCAGCATAAATATCTCGGGCAAGATGTTTTTCAGGCAGGCCCCTGGCCGTGCAAGGCTTGCTCCAGGTAGTATTTCTCCTCAGTGATTTGTTTCGTAACAAATATCCTCGCCAGTGCTGGCACTGCCTTTTGGGTAAGGCCCTGGAGTCTGGAGTCATGCTTCCCTTTGCTGATGTGCACACATCTTTCACTTACAGATGCAGGCATATGGGTTCTAGCCAGAACTGCCTCCATAGTAAAATGGGAGATGCCATCATTTGCCAACTGTTGGGTACTTCCTCAATTTCTCATTTATCCTGCCCCCCTCTTCTCATCTTCCTCCTCTCTCTCTCTCTCTCTCTCTGTCCCTGCCTCTACCCTCTCTCTCCTTCCCACTTTGCTGTTGAAATGAGTGCTTTTTCACAGGGACCCCAGACTGTGTCCATTAACACTCATCCACAGGCGTCATTGTTAAACAGCTCCTTATTATGTGCGGATCCCATAGCCCTTACCCACCTCACCTAGCCTACATATGCTGATACAAAGGCCTCCATCCCAAGTTTGTTTGCTGCATAAGATTATTTTCCTCCCTCTTTTCCCTCCCCTCACGGGTCTCTCCTATTTCCCACTCAGCTCACTCCCCACCTACTGAAAATACATCTTCACCACACGTGGCGGGTCTTGATGTAGCTCTTGACATGGTTCCTGGTTCATTACAGGGTGCCTGTTTGCTTCGTCTCTACTCCACTTTCCCAAGGACCTTTGGATCCAGGTGCGAATGCACTCGGTAGCCAATAGCTAGTACAGAAGAAAATGGACTCAAAGGTTTCACTTAAGTCACATGAAGTCACAGGCAACCTAGGGGACAAAGGGAGTCAAAGATTTGTGATATAAAGATGAGTTCTTCTGACAAGGATGTCGATAGAAGAGAACTCTTATATATTGTTCCTCGTCTTGTTGGTTCCTTCCTGTAGAAGGAAAGAGAAGAGGAAATGGCTAAGGGTCTTCAAAACATTGTTGCCTTGAAAATAGCTAAACCATTTCCAACAGAGGTGGTCTAAGGAAGCCACCCTTAGGATAAGAGTCCAACAGCGGGTGTGCTTAGTTTAAACCCATTACAGAACTGTTTCTGTAGGTCCCTGTTATGACTGTTTCTTTGGAGACCTCATCTTGCCTGTTTCTTTGGGGACCCTATCTTGTCTGTTTCCGGAGTCTTTTCTGTTGCCTTGTGGTGAGCACCTGATTTGGTGAGTTTCAGTCTGCTAATTGATGTGTGTTCTTTTGCTATACTTGCTACATGCTTAATAAACCCACTCATTTAAAATGAAAATCATAGCTAGCATAAAGCCATTCTCTATACAGCACATAGCCCACCAGCTGGAACAAAACATCTGTGTTCCAACTGAGACCCTGGCTGTCCTCAGAGCTGTTCTATTTGCAGTCAAGAGGACTGGCGTAATGGCATTTTTTGTATGGTGATGTGTTTTCCATTCCCCACAGGAGATATTTTATGTATATTTACATAAGACCTTCTTTCCCACGAAGCCTCCAGCTTTCCAGCACAAGAGCCTTTCTTCAGGTCTGTGAAGGGCTTTTTAATGATTCTCAGTTGCTGCTGGGGGCTTGTGGCGGTCTTCTAAAGGCATAAGGAGGGACTGAGATGGTCTTCTCTGGCCAGACACTAGCTGCGGCTAGAAGAAAGCACAGCTCTCCCAGCCACCACCAACCTCTCACATATCCTTCTCTGGTGGTAGGTTCCTGAAGGGAGAAGATATATTCAGTTTGGTGATACGTCCAGTTAAACTTCTGTAGGCATGGAGGGGACAGCAAGGACGCTGCCTGAGACAGTACATTGTGCATTTCCTTATCTTCCTGTGTTCTGTGTGTCTGGCTCCTGGTTTTATCTTAGTTGGTATTTCAATCACCTGGCTAGAAAGGTTCCTGCTAACTGTCCTGTCTTAAACAGATTGGGGTGCATGTTTTCCCCTCCCAGAAAGTCCTGAAACAGGTTATTTACAGGTGATTAACAGAGGACCAGGCTCAAGCTTGTTTTTCCTTTCTTGCTCCAGCTGTAGAAGTCTCTTTTGTGTCTGCACAGATAAGGAGCTTCCTCCTCAGACACCCCATCTGCATTCAAGTCAGAAAGAGGAGTGGGTTGGATATTGAGCCACCTTGAGCACTTCTGTCTAGGAGAAAAGACCATTCCAGAAAAGCACTTCTCTTCCATGGTCTGAGCAGGGTCCCATGCTCGCCCCTCTCTCTAGATCAGCAGGACAAGGTGACGATGTGTTGGTGTCCCCAGCACATGTAGACGCAAGGAGGGCAGTGATTGCTACCATGCCACACAAGGGTTACATATCTGTATGTGAGCTTGCTCCTCAGCCTCCCAGCAGCTTTGCCCGATGGCTCGGCACCCTTAATCCCAAACCACTCAGCATGGGTCACTGGAATGAGTGGAAGTTCTGAGAAACCATGTTATATGGATTAAAATGAATAGCTATCTAGAGCTTAAACTTAAAAACATGCCTTGGTGAAGGCATCAGTGTCTCCAGGTCACCTCTCCCCATTCGGTGAGTATTCCTATTTCTTTTCCCTTGCAGGCATTGCAGTGTCTGTGGACAGACAAGCAGAGTGAATAGTCACTTGTCACTAGCTTAATGAATGCCAGGCTCTGCTCAATGCCCTGCATTCCTGATTTTGT
Organism: Acomys russatus; assembly: GCF_903995435.1. Lineage (NCBI taxonomy): Eukaryota > Metazoa > Chordata > Mammalia > Rodentia > Muridae > Acomys > Acomys russatus. The sequence continues at coordinate 15,264,711 of NC_067163.1, forward strand.
CCCCCGCAGTCACTCATTTGAGTGCTCTTCTGGTTCTGTCTGTCTTTGATTGTCCCTGGGGCATCATCAGGGGCCCAAGTAGGAGACACGACTGCCTCCCGCACCTTTGCTTACAGGTGCCCACACCCACAGCTCGAGCTAATTCCCTTTGGAGACAAATTCATGACAATTATCTGCAGGTAATTGTTCATTTGCAGCATTTTACTCTTCTGGGCTGTCTTCAGGAAGCCTCTCCAGTGTCAGGCTGCTTAGGGGACAGTTTATGCCAAAGCCATTATTACAAAGACACAGGAACACCGGTGGAATTTATGCTTCTGTTTCAAGGTGGGAGAAAGGTGATTTCTTTTAAATATATTAGACTCTGCTACTATAAAATCGATCATAAGCCAAGGTCACAGAGGGAAAGGCCTGGATTTCCATAGTGCTGAGTCTCCCCACTGTGTGAGCCAGAAGGAGATTTTCAGACTTTAATTGTAGAATGCTTATGAACTCACTGTGGCCGGATGTTATAGGTCAGCATGGAAACTGTGGATCTGTACTCAGAGAACTTGCACAAAGGAAAACCTGGTGGTAGTAGTGTGCTCTTCTTGCCTTAGTAAGGGTTTCATTGCTGTGAAGAGACAAGATGGCCATGGCAGCCTGGTGGTGGTAGCATGCTCTTCCTGCCTTCGTTAGGGTTTTATTGCTGTGAAGGGACACCAATACCATGGCAACTCTTCTTATAAAGGCAAACATTTCACTGAGGCTGGTTTTACAGTTTCAGAGGTTTAGTCCATTGTCATCACATCGGGAGGCATGGCAGTGTGCATGGAGGAGCCAAGAGTTGTACATCTTGATGCACAGGCAGCAGGAGACTCTTTACCGTGAGCATGGGAGACCTCAAAGGCTACCTCCTGGGACACACTTTCCCCAACAAGGCCATATCTCTTAATAGTGCCATACCTATGGGCCAAGCATTCATACACATGGGTCTATGGGGTCCATACCTATTTAAGTCTTCTCAAGCAAGGTGCAATGCATAGCTGAACATTGTGAATCGATTTGCTACCACACGCTTAATGCTAACCATGATCACTGAGGTGGGGGAGGGCCAAGCAAATAGTCACACCATTTTGTGCTTCCTGTGGCTAAGAGAAAGAGAACCAGGAAGACAGGCTATCGGGCCACCACATGACAGAAAAAAAAATTGCTGCATGATCTAAAGCATGAATGGATGCTTTAGGTTAATTGTAACAAACCTCTTAGCTAAGATAAAATATCTGCCGCGTGAAAGTTCATTCAGGGAACAACTGGGACCTTTGAGAGATAAAATTAAAGACTGTTCAGATGTATGCCACTGTTCTTTGCATTCCACAAAGATGGAAAGCAAAGGACGTTCAGTAGAAAGTCAAGGAGGGTGCTGTTGAAATCCTTTCCTCCCAGCTTGCTCTTGTCTGGCCTCCACCTTGACCTCACTCCTACCAAGCTGCAAGTGCTGGAGTGTGAAGCCAGCACTCACTGCAGCTCTTGCCTCCAGCTCCTCCCATTGTCAAAGGGCCAAGCTCTGATACAGGATGCTTGAATGCCCACTGTTTTATATCTCCAGTACTTACTCATTTCCCCCTGTTCCATTCCCCCACCCCCACCCCCTCGATTGGGCAGACATAGAAATATGGAGCTCTCAGCCCCCTGTGTCACCTCCAAATGTGCCAGTAAAGAGATGCCTGGCAACACCTGCAGTGTGAGAATCTTTTCTCTTGAACCTTTCCAAAGAAAGAAAGAAAATCAAAGCTTTTGTGTGAGCCCTCACACCCGAGCTAAATCCCTTGCTTGTTGCTTCCCTCTTTCTTTGTTCTTTCTTCATTTCAAAAGTAAGCAGAAATCACTTGATTTGATGTGAAAATACAATTAGTGAGAAGTCTGATTGCAAACAATTCCCACCCCACTTTGAACCTTGGGTTCTTCTCAGCTGGTGATCTTTGATAGCTACAGATGATGAGGAAAGAGGCAGCGCCTGAGACTGAAATGAGTTGTCACCTCCATCAGGCTCTGCTCAGGAGGGGAAGCTAGTGTGAGTGAGATAGGTGGCTGTGGGGGGGGGGGCGGTCTTCACTTTAAAGATGAGCACTTAGGAGGAAGTGGAGATGTGTTCAGAACTGAATGAGAAGTTGGCTGGAAGATGCCATGGTTGATTACTGATGTGTGCTATGGCTCTGGTTAAGGAAAAAACAAAACAAAACAACAACAACAAAAACCCCAAAATGCCACAAGTATTCCCTGGCTGTGCAGACTGCAACTGGACAGCCTTAAACCGCTTAAGCTTAATCTACAAAGCAGAACAAAACAAACCTAGATAGCACAGTCTTCCTTATCTGCTGCTGACTCAGGTTTAGCACTCTGAATCCTAAGTTATTTATCTCAAGAGAACTTTTGAATAAATGCCCATGTGCCAGTCAAAATGAGTGGACAGTGGCTTTTGAAGTTCCTTTAGGCCTAGGGACTCCGTCATCAGTAACCTTTTTTATCTGCCTGCCTCACTTTTACCTCTACACATTTTCCCTCAACAAGACAAGATGGCTGAAGGGCACTGATGCAGGCATCCCTCGCTCTACAAGACCAATTCAGGTCAGCGTTTCAGGTGAAGAAGACATACCATGTTTAAGGTACTGACAGGAAACAAACACAAGTGCCCTAATCAGGAATCCTGTACCTGATCGTTCTCTCCTTCAGCGATGCAGGGGGATTGAACAGTCCCAGAATTTTAAAAAAGCTGGAGGAGACTCTAGCTGGTAGGCCTGTTGACAAATATAACGCTAAGCAGAGTTGCTGTGGGAAAGTGGAGAGAGCGTGAGACAGAGACCGATGAGCACCAGGAAGGGCCCCAGAGCTTCTGTGACTTTAAAACAAGATGGAACATGAGGTGGAACTAATTTGAGGTTCCCTGTCACCCCAGGTGGGATGGCTATCATCAGGAAAACAAGCAGACCAAACAAACATGCTGGGTGAGGATGCAGAGAATGAGTAAAGCTTATTTACTGCTGGCTGGGGGATAATGAAGTATAAGCGTTAAGAAACTATACTTGGAGGTTTCTCAAAAAATATTAAAATTAAAACTAACATGTGACCTAGCTCTACCTCTCCTGGGCATATATGCCCAAAGGACTCCATATCTTACAATAGAGATATACTTGTTAACCAACGTTTATTGCTCCAGTATTCACAACAGCAAGGTAATAGGATCAGCCTAAATGTTTATCAGCAGATGAATGGCATTTTAATCAGCAGCAAAAATTATAAAGGTTGCAAGAAAATGAATGATTATGAAAATTATTGAATTATTTTAAATAACTCAAATCTGAAAGATGAAAAATAACATGTTAATGCTAGCTTTGTGTGTGCTTGTGTCGGCTCTGAAACTAGAAAGGTGAGCAGAAGAGGAAAAAAATTCCAGTAGAGGAAGAAGGTGAGGACAGTATACAGTATGTACATGGACACAGAAACAAGACGGCTAGGAATGGAAGGGTACGATGGAGACAGGAGAGTGAGGGCAAGTGCTTTGTATGCCAAATAAATAAATTAAAAAAAATATGAGTGGTGTAAAAAACACATACCTGAAATTAGCATGACTATAAACTTAGATTCATAACCTGTTTCTTCAGTTTGGTTCTTCAATTAGGTGTATGAATGGAACATTCTATACTTGCAAAATGAGTGAATGGTATGATATTTTATACTGTTCTTCGCATTAAAGACTTTGGTGTTTCACAGGCAAAATTAACTGTGGAGTGCTGTGTGGCTGCCACAGGAGGTTCTGTTTGACACATCACTTACTCTGTCATTTGTTCAGCATTTTTGGCCAAATGGGTTGGTTCGGAATCTGCTTTCTGAGAAATCTATGGCCACTCACTTACCATGTATTGCTATTATTTCTTTAAAGCAGGTCTTGTCTCTCCCAGCAGAGGAAGGCAGAGATTAAAACTATCAAGCAAAGAACATCAGCTAAGGCCATTTAGCTCAGGGCTGGCAATCAGGGTGTGTGTGTGTGGAGGGGGGTGGTAGGGGTGTTTGGTATTGGCTAGGTCGTTCTGAAGAGGCACAAACTATCTCTTGTGTGATCCTACCTCAGTCATTTTATATGACTTCTCAACATATTCCTGGATAAGATGTTATCTTATTACCCTGGCAATCTACACAAAGGGTCCCTCCTCCACATCTTCACAAACATTTGTCATCACTTGTTTTCCCAATCTTAGCCATTCTGATTAGGGTAAAATGAAATCTCAAAAGCAGTCTTAATTAATTTGCATTTCACTGATTGCTAAGTGGTGAACACTTTTGGAGATCACTTTTAGGCATTTTTACTTCTTCTTTTAAGAATTCTCTGTTCAGATAAATCCATAGCCCACTTTTTAATCGACTAATTTGTTTATATAGTCTGGATATCACTTCTCTATCTAACCTTTAGCTAGCAAAATCCTTGCCCACTCTGTGAACTTCTTCCCCACTTGACTGTTCCATTTGCTGTAAAGAAGTAATTATTTAGTTTTGAGTTTTCGCTTGTCAATTGTTTGGCCTTAATTTCGGGCAAATGGGGTCTAAAAGTCCTTTCCTACAGCTACTTATTATTTTTTTTTTTTTTATCAGTTTGTGTTTCAGGTTTCACATTGAGATGTTCAGCTCAACGTTGCCATGAACACAAGGATACCAGGCAGAAGTCATTTTCCAGAAATTCGTCGTCTGGTTGAAGAGAATCTACAACTGATAGAATAGAACAAACACAAAATGCTAGCTTTGCTACAGTCTAATGATTAACATATTCAGTGTGTGTTAAAAACAAGAGCAAATTTCCTTTTATGCATCAATATAGTCTAGATTGAGAGGCAGGATCTCTTGTGTTCCTTAGGCTACTCTCGCTAGATGGGGCTGGCATTGCTCTCTTCAGAGGAGTATTGTGAAAAGGAATCAAACTGTGGCCATGCAGAGGCAATGCTGCACAGTAGGCAACTATCAAATGTTTTTTCTCATAATCTGCTGGTAAGTGCTGACTCAGTTCAGCTGAGCTGGCTTTGGTTCATAGTGTTCCATATGCCTCGAATTTTGAATCCAGGCTGAAAGGCAGATGTCTTAGTTAGGGTTTCCAATGCGGAGATAAAACACTATGATCAAGAACAATTTCGGGGGGGGGGGGGGGATGATTATTTTGGCTTATGCTTCCACATCACTGAAGGAAAGGAGGACAGGAACCTAGAGGCAGGAGCTGATGCAGAGGCCACGAAAGGGCCCTGCTTACTGGCTTGTTCCTTATGGATTGCTCAGCCTGTTTTCTTACAGCATCCAGGACCACCAGCCTAGAAGTGACACCACCCACTGTGGGTGGGGCCCTCCTCTATCAATCACTAATTAATAAAACACCCTATTAGCTTGCCTCCAGCCAGATCTTATGCAAGCATTTTCTCAATTGAGGCTCCCTCCTCTCCAATAATGCTAGCTTTTGTCAAATTAACATTAAACTAGCCAGCATAGCAAATCATAATATCTGTTCATCTCATGTGGCTGTCAAGTCAATAAAAGGGCAATGAGTAATAACACCATTTAAACCCTCCGTAGGTCAAAGATGATCACATGACCAAACCTAAAGTTAAAAGGAGAACATTCATGCCACCCTTTGAGAACTGTGTAAAACTGTAAAGAGTGCTATAGTGCTGAGCACAGTAAGCATCCTGATACTGCTGTCACTCCTTTAGTCCTTTGCCACTCTGTTTGCCCTGTTTCAAAGACCAATTATAAAATTACTATTACAAAATAAGAAGACCAATATGGGAAGCTATGTATCATCATTTGTTTGGATATGTTTCCAAAGCAGCTAAGTGTCCTGAGAAATAAGGCTTTCTTCTTCCTGTATCCCAGGCATCTATGACATCATCCTTCAGCTTTTTGTCTATTAGGTTGTCTTTAAGGTTTGAAAACTATGTGCCTTCTTCACTACACTATCGAGTAGTGACAGGAAGTTAGCCATAGAAGGGATGCGTTTTCTAGTAGACATATAAAAAGTATTCAAAATGGTCAACAAAATTATCCAAAGTGATATTAATGACATGTTTAATATTCTTCATACAACTTCAGAGCTTATTGTATTGCATGCCATGGAAGGTCTTAATTAACCATACTTCAAAAGCTCATAGCCATGTGTGGTTACTAGCTGCCACACCAGAGAGTAGAAGTCTATGTTACACCCTTCCTTTGTTATGTGTCCCTATGTCCTCTATACTTCCTATTGGAATAAATGCATTTATTTTCATCTCTCCCACAATACCTGTGACATTTGGTTACACAACTTTGTTTTATTACCTTTTTGTGTTCTAGGACCATGTACATATTAATTAAACACTGAATTACACACCTAGCTCACAAATGCTTACCTTAATCTATATTTAAACAGGCATTCAAAATGGACCTTCCCCCCAATATATCCCACCATTTAAGAATAAAAGGAAGAAACATTTATTTCTGAGGTGAAAACCTAGTAATTTGCAGAGTAAACTTTACGTTGTGTGCAAGTATTAACTCTACCTTGGGCTTCCTTGGCTCACTCTAGATAAAACTTAAAGAGCAGCATAACTTACAGTGTAACACGCACTTAAATGATTTTTAAGTCATTAATTTGACCAACTTATGGAGACAAAAGTTCTCTTTATCACAAGGTAGCTGAGGCTTATTGAAGCAATTCGGTACAACTTATTTTTTATAGCTACTACTTAACTGAAATGACTCAAAGATGTTATGTGGCTATAAATAAATCCATAAGAAGCAACAGTGCATGTAAGGCAGTGCATTGAGGGAAGAATCATTGAGGTTATCTAGTGAGATGCAGTACAGAACAGATGGGACAGCCCTTGGTCCAGGTTAGGATGCAAAAGGTGCTCACGGCAGGTGGAGCTTTCCAGCCATGTGGGCCACTGACTCTGAAGTCCTTTCCATTCTGAACAACTTGTGAGTGTTCTGTGAAACGCCGATCAAGTACGCATGAGGGAGGAATCTGCTATGCATTTATCTGCTATGCACAATAATTTAACATGAGATATCAAGGATAATGTTAAGGCTGTTTAAAATCATATAAAACAGCTCATAAACAAAAAGGTTGTCTCAACCCTAAGATTTATGTGGCCATAAAATGAAGCAATGCCCTATACATGCCTACAAATACTGGATGTCCATATGCAGAAGGATGTAATTAGAACCCTACCTATCAACTTGCACGAAAACCAACTCCACATGCATCAACAATCTAAGGCATGAAATCTGAAACACTGAAACTGTTAGAAGAAAACAGTCAGTTCCTTACAGGATATGCGTGTAGGAAAGGGCTTTCTGAATAGCACTCCATTTCCCCAAGATCTAAGGCCAACAATTGGCAAATGAGACTTCATAAAACTAAAAGCTTCTGCATATCTAAACAAAAAACCAGGTGAAAAGCAAGCCCATTAAATGGGAGATAATTTTCCCATTTACACATCTGACAGAGGATTAATATCCAAAATATATAAAGAACCAAAAAACAAAGCCAAAAGATTACCATTTCAAAAAAATAGGCCTGAGGCTTGAACAGAGAGTTCTCAGCAACTATTCATAATCCCTAGAAATCAGGAAAATAAAATTCAAAACAAGATTTGACATTTCACTTTACCCTCAATCAGAATGGCAAAGACCAACAAAACAAATGCTGAGGTCGGGGGGGGGGGGGGGATTTACGGGAGCATCATTTACTGTTGGTGGGTTTGCACAGTGGTGTAGCCACTATGGAAATCAGTGTGGAGAATTCTCAAAAAGCTGAAAACATAAATCTACCATATGACCCAGCTCTATCACTGTTGAGAGCACAGCAGGAAGGTCCCTGCACCCGCAGATCTCCAGGGAAACCAGGAATGTTAAGCAGGCAGGATTGGCTTTCTAACAGGAAAGAGGAAAAAAGCCTGTTTTTCTACCCTGAAAGCTGAGACTTGGAAGTGATTAATGGATTAATTGCTGACCTGCATTATCTGTTGGACCAGGCCATAAGATATGGCCTACAACCAGGTAGCTAGAAATCCAAATGACCCTTACAAGCGAGGGGCTCCCCGAACCGAGACCAGCTGTGATCTGTTTGACCAGAAGACCAGGCCAGACCCTCAGGCCCTTAAACTAGCACAGGTAGCACATCTCTAGAACCCATCTTGGAAGACATGACCGATTTTCAATATAATGATGCTTCCTTGTGCAACGGGAATTATATTACACCAGGAACACATTGGGAATGAACCGCCTGATATTAGGCTCCCTGAAGTCTGATCCAGGTTGAGGAAGTCAGTCTGCTCCTTAGTATTTTCATTGTTAACTGTTTGTGTGGCTAGCTTCCCTGTATGACACTTGCAGGGACCCCCACCTACCACTGCTTGGCATGTGCCCATAGGACTCTATCCCCTGCCATTCTGGGTTTGTTTCTGGCCTCAGGGCATCCAGACACCATTGTGCACCAGGGCTGGAAGGAATGAAGCTTAGGCAGGATCTTAGTCCTCAGGTGAGTGGGGGGAGGGGGAACGGAGCCTTCTCCAGGTGGGTTTCAGTGAACCAGCCTTTCTTTACTGGGGGTGGGCCATAAGGGCTATATAAACCTTGGAGAGGTGGGTAGAGGTTTTCAAGGTGAGTGTGCATCATTAGCTACGGCCTAGGTGCCTGAGAAGGCTGCATTTGTATGGAGAAGATTCCAGGTGTGTTCACCACTATTCTGTTATCAACAGCTAGGAAATGGAATCATTCTAAGTGTTCAACCAAAGAACGGACAATGAAAATATACTATATGGGTCCTATTAAGTACTTTTCATTGCAAAGAAAAAGGAAATAATCGAACAGCCTAAACACATTCTAAATGTTTATCCTTATGCCCACAGATAAGTAATCATGGAAACTTCTCTTTGCAAGAGACAGAAACCATTGAAGAAAACCACAATCAATCAAAATCTGAAGAGACAGAAACCATTGAAGAAAACCACAATCAATCAAAATCTGCAGTCTCAATAGCTAGAGCTACAGCCCAGTGCCTGTGCCTGTGCCTATGGCTCAGAGGTCATTGTGGAAGGAGAGGGGTGACTGTAAGAGCCGGAGGATCCAAGAGTTCTTTATGAGATTGTATCTCCTATGAGTCATAAGCCACACCCCAAAAGTCTCACCCAGTAGAATTGCCAAACATGAGTTGCACAAGGACAACACCAATGGGCACTCCAAAGTGCATGGGGAAATCCCGTAAGACCACAGCCCTACCAGAGATCTACAAACACCTACAGAGGCTGAGCAGGAGAAGTAGTCATCCCCGTGGAAAGACGCACCTATTTGTTATCTAACACCAAAGTGTGAGCCTTGAAAATATGCATATGATTAACACTGTATATAGGCTTAGCAGGGTACATTAGGTGTGGGCGTACATATAGTACATATATGTATAAATGTGCATGCCAGATAATAACTAGTAATGGAAAAAGAAGCCATGAAGCTGGAAGAAAAAAAGGAGGGATTTATTAGAGGGTTTGGGGGGAAGAAAAAGAAGGAGTAAATTTTGTAACTATGCTATAATCTCAAAAAGAAAGGGGAGGAGCAAGAAATAGTATGTTCAGACCTGGTGGCACTCAGAGGAAGGACAGCAAGTAGCCAAGAAGAGACTTGATACCCTATGAGAATATATAGGGGGACGTAATCCCCCTCAGGAACAGTCATAGGGGAGGGGAATAATGGGAAAATGGGGGGGGGGGAGGAATGGGAGGATACAAGGGATGGGATAAACATTGAGATGTAACAAGAATAAATTAATAAAAAAAAAAATACCAAAAAAAAAAAAAAAAAAAAGAAATAGTATGTTCATGCCTCATTTTGTCTTAATTTCCAATCGTGCTCCTTAAATTTACTTATTCATAAGGAAACTAAGGGGCTGTGAGGTTACATTTCAGGGGCCCCTTTAAGAGCTTTGAGATGGGAGCATTATTTATCTTTAATCGTTGAATTTAAAAACTAAGAATCAGAAAAAGATGGGCGGGTTCTCCTTTCGGTCATGCTCAGTTGGCGGTGTCTGCTGTGCAAATCTGAGGACCTGCCCTGATGCCAAATGCCTGTGTCAGAAAGCTGTGGAGGGAGGCAGTAGGTGCCAGTGAGACCCCATCTTAAAACCAAGCTGGGGGCTCCTACAAAATGACAGCAGAGGTTAATCGCTAGCCTTCATGTGTGCACACAGTTCTCACATTTGGTCACACACCTTCCCTTCCCACACAAATACATCATGTTGGCGTCATGTTGGGCTTGAATCTGGGAGCTGTATGAAGGACAGAGATGAAGACTCATGGTTTGTCTCCGAGTTTCTCAAATGCATCTCAGGCAAGAAGAAACCAAGAATGTTGGTCCTATGAGGTAATTGAGCCTTTTGTCCTCCATGAATTAACTACCTATTTCTCAACATAGACAGACGAGCTGATGGCTGCCCCGGAGTCTGGTTTTTTTTTTTTTTTTTTTTTTTTCTTCTCTCAGAATGCTATAGAGAAAAAGATAATTAGAGCCATTTACACTTATCGTGCCAGCAAGAACATTGCTTCTGCTTCTTAGGAAATAATTTAATCCATCATGATTTATATTTGCATAATATCCTGTTGCAATATCAAAGCACCCGTTGCTAAAAATCAGAGGAAGCTGTTGAAACTGGAGTTTATAGACAGGAAAAGTGAAGTTAAAAATAATCACTGTCAAAGAAAACAGCTTATTTAATGAGATTGTTCCCTCAAAAAAAAAAACAAAAACAAAAACAAAAACAAAAAACAAAACAAAACAAAACAAAAAAAACACTGCCTATTTTTCCTTAGGAGTGGTTAACCTATAATGGAAGCTTGTGGCATTTTTCGGACACTTGACTGGTTCTTTAATCCAGGTGGGCACAATGCCAAAGAAAAAAGGGCATTTTAAGGTTCAATATTTCCTTTTCTACTTCCTGGGAATCAAAAGTCAAAAGATGCCATTAAAATGCTGTTTCTGCAAAGAAAAACCAACATTCCTCGGGACAGTAAGATTAAATTTACAACCATCATTCATTCGTATTGTTAATTCTGAACACCTACATTCTCAACCTAAAATTATGCTGATGAATTTTGTGATGCAATCATTATCGTTTGTCTAATTCGAACAGACTTCAGGTTCACACCTTGAATCTGTCCGAGTTGTGAGGTATTCTGCCTATGACTGAGAGGCGCGTTTCAATATTGCTGCTATAAATGCAAACTGGGACGGTGTTACATCATCATACAAAACTCAAAGATCCTAAGAAGACCCAGGACTGAAACTGAAAGGCCTCTGCAAGTCATTTGGGATGTGGATTTCTTATTTTTGTACAAAGCGTTGTACTGAGTGGCCTGCCAGCCTCTTGTTATGTTGTATATACTGTTAGTGAGCCAGCCAGTAGTCTTGCCACAGAGTCTTAGGCATAGTTCTGGTATGGTAAAGGAGAGAAATAGGCAAATCGATTTCTGAAAGTGGAGAGGTACATAAGGCACACTGGAAGCCTTTATACAGGAGTATATTGACACTCTAGCTGGATTATTTCCTATGTCTGCTTTCTAAATTTGAATGTTGACATTTATAACTCTTAAGCTGTATACTTTAAATATGTTAGTGGGCTAAAATGTCAGCAATTCTAAAATGCTTTCATAATCAATAAATTTGTTCACCAAGGCATATATGAGAATAATCTAGAAAAATCAGTTTTAGGGAGGGTCAGCATATACAATTGGTTTTATCTAAGAAACACCTTACATGTTTATGAATTTTATAGCATTTCTGGCGAAGGGTTCAATTCGCTAGCAACCCTGCCTATTGTCAATGTGACCAAACTGAAACAACTTCAAAATAAATTAAGAAAAAGTAGAAGTAAAAAAGCAAAAATGATGATTTTACAATTATGGTTGGAAGACCCTACACTCCTTTATCAGTAATGGACTTGTAACCACAGGAGGACCAACAGGGCCAACTAACCAGGCCCTGGGTCGGGGTGGAGGTGGTGGAGACTGAGGCTCCAGCCAGGGACCATGCACAACCGGACCCATTGCACAAATGTAGCCAATGGGCAACCCAGTTATCATGTGGGTACCCTAGGGAGGGAAGTGGGGACTGCCTCTGACATGGACTCTGCTGCCTGGTTTTTTGTTTGTTTTTGGTTTTTTTGTTTTTGTTTTTGTTTTTGTTTTTTTGTCCCTTTCCCCTAAGCAGGGTGGCCTCTCTGCAGGAGAAGGGGGATGCCCTCAGTCCTGATGAGACTTGATATGCTGGAGGGGTTGGGGGATTGGGAGGGGGGTGGGGTGAATGAGGAGATAGTGAGTGGGGGGCTTTCCCTTCTCTGGGGAGTATAGGAGAGGGGACACAGGGTGGGAGGGTGAAATGGGGGAGGAGGTACATAAGGTGAATAATTAATGAAAAAATGAAAATAAAAATAATTTGTCAGATAACCTTGGCGCACTGAGTATGGATCTGGTGGAAATGACCAGTCATGGTTTTGATGGACCTCCCACACCCATACCAAGTGTGGCATGAGTGTGGGAAGGTCGCTAAGGTGGAAAAACTCCTATTCCTTGGAATGATTCTTAATAAATTGGTAAAAACTGAAAGCATGCTCAGCGTGTTCTCTGAGCATAGCAGAATTCAACTGGAAATCGATAACAAAGGAACTCTGCAGAATCGCCAAGTATTTGAAAACAAAACAATGTATTTCTAAAAGGAATGTCTGTGTTGTGTTGGGGGGGGGGGAGAAACTTATAGGCAAAAAAGATGCTAAACAGAATCAGCACAAAAGGCCAGTGCCATCTGCATCAAAGCAGGGCTTTGACTGAAGTGGTGGCACTTAAGAAAAATGTATACCTTGAGATGTTTATGTCAGAACAGGCAAAGCTGTCAAACCCGACACAAAGCTCCCACCTCAGTAAACTGCAGGGTAGGGAGGAAGGAGGGGCAAATGAGGGAAAGCAAATGATACAGAGGGAATATTTCTTTCTTTTTTCTTTTTTTTTTAACTATCCTTTTCTAGGTAGGGTTGAGAGGTAAGGTAAAGGAGGGTTTATATAGAAATATATATATAGGAAAATATATAACAGAGAAAGGAACAGAAGAAATACTAAGAATGACTGAAAATCCCTCCCCCCTCCCAAATTAGGGCTGCTAACAGTCACAGATTACGGAAGCATAGAGAACAACATGTGAAACACTGAAAACATTTTCTAAAAGTCTGACACACAAGCATGTCACATTCAAACGACGGAGCAATCGAAGACGAAGAAAAATTCTGATATACATCCAAAGACAGCAGCAGCCTCCTGCAGTGAAGCAGACTCAGGAGCAATCCAGTTCCTCAGAACTCTCTCTCACAGGCAAGGATGCAGTGCGTGCAATATTCTAAACCCTCGCCAACCTAGAGCTCTGCACCCTGAAAAATTCAGCAGGAAAAGAACAATTTTCTCAAGTGAGAAAGATTTCTTGCAGTATTTCGTCTTTAGGGACATGTTTAAAGCTCTTTAAGGAAGAAGGATGCAGGCCAGAAACTCTGACCTTCATAAGGAACAGAGATGCATCAAAAAGGAAGAGGGGAAAATGATGGGCTCTACCTTTCCTGTCCTTAGTCTCTTTAATGACGCCACTGGCGATACATTCCAATAGGAACACTGATGCACATATGCTGGCTTGCACACCAACAAGCAGGCTTCAGTGCATTGAATGAGGAGCCTCTCTGATGTCAACAATGTCTAAAAACAAAACCTGTTGGCAAGTTAGAAATAAGCTATGTGCTACCTGTATTCTCTTCCTCTGTGGCCCGGCAAGGCCATCCTGCCAGGGGGAAGTGACCAATGTTAGGGAGCCAGAGTCCATGTCAGAAGTAGTCCCTACTCCCCATATTGTGGGACCCACAAGGAGACTGTAGTGTCTATCTACTACATCTGAGTAAGGGAGTCTAGGTCCTCATCAAACATGGTCCTTGGCTGGTGCATCAGTCTCTGTATTGTAGTTATTTAAGGGGTAAGATGCTTTTTAGGTTTAGATAGATGTTTTAAGTTGATAAAGATGAGATATGATAGATATTGATTTACATTCAGAAATTTAGACTCACCAAGATAGAAAAGATGTTTTCTTCAAGGCTGCCACATACAAATAGCCAAAACATTATGACTGTAACATTTATATAATTCCTGATTGTTTTGTGTTTTTTCTTGCTGTAGGTAGTTTACATATATAGACATATATATGTGTGTGTGTGTGTGTGTGTGTGCATTATATTATAAATGTATATGTAAAAAAAGAAAAAGAAAAAATAAAATAAATAAACCCCTTTTTAAAAATAAAAAATAAGCTATGTGCTGCCTATAAGTCAAGCTTATACATAAGGATACATATATAAAGACTGAGTAAATAAATAAAGACATATCATACTAACTGAAATAAAGAGGAACTGTGGGTAGCTGCACTAATTTCAAACAAAGCTGGCTTCAAAGCAAGCGAAGTACCATGGGGCTAGAGGAGCATTGCATACTGATAAAGGAGCATAAGGCAGAAGTGGCTCAGCAGGTAAAAGTGCTTGCCACCGAGCCTGGCAATCTGCATTCAGACCCACGCAATTCACATGGTGGAAGGAGGGAACTGACTCCCACAGGTTGTTCCCTGGCCTCCACAACCTCATCATGGCATGTTTCTACACACACACACACACACACACACACACACAGAGAGAGAGAGAGAGAGAGAGAGAGAGAGAGAGACAGACAGACAGACAGACAGACAGACAGACAGACAGACAGACACAGAGAGACAGGTGGACAGACAGACAGACAGATGGCAGAATAAATGAGCAGTGTAAGTTCCTTCTCCAAGAAGACATTAATCCTCCATGTGTATATGCATTAACAACACAGTATCACAATGCACAGGGCAAAAGCGTATAGAAGTACAGGGAGGAAGAGATGACGCCGTTACTACAGGCCTCAAATCTCACAAGTGGACAGATTTAGTGAGCAGAAGATCAATAAAAACCTAGTATAACTCAACAGAACCAAGGAGGGAGATGTAATGAACATTTATATCTCACTTCATCTGAGGCAGCAGGATGTGGACTCCTTGTGCTCACATACAACATTTCCCAAGACAGACCAAAAAGAGCCATAATGCCCAACAAAGTCGAATAGTGAAAATTAGAGTCTTTTCTCTCAGACTACAAACAAATCCCATTTGAATTCGGTATCTGGGAATCCTGAAATACTGGGAGATTAAACACTGCCTAGAAATAATACATCTCAGGATAAATTACAATGTATTTTCAGTGAATGAAGATGAAATTGCAGTTTATCAAAATGTTTGGGGTTTAACAAAGTCCATGCTTGGAGAATTTTAAATGCATGTATTCGTAAAGAAGAGTGAAACTTAGCCATAATGATCTCCATTTTAAGAAAAGGAACACCATGTTAAATTAAGCAGAATAAATAAAATAATAAAATTCTTCAGAATAAACCAATGACATTAAAAAACAGTAAGTAAATGAAACACCCATAATGAATCATGTTATTCACTTGCCAAAATTTACACAAACTACAAATACATCCATGTGTACACATGTATAGGCATATAGTTTAAATGGAATTTTCCCACTTGGAATAACAATGCAGCAAAAGCCCCAACACCCAGCATGAAATGTACCCCCATTTGAGTTGTTGGGCAGGGTTGTCCAAAAGACTCCCAAAATATTATAGGCTACTGCTGTTGCCCTTGGTTGCCTCCCAGAGATAGCAAGCCAGTCCCTCTTCTGAAGACACCATGCACTTTGGACACAAGACCCAGAGGATCTGAACTGGATCTAACCTGTTAGCCTCCCACCCAGGCCTAGAGTTCATACTCCAGAGGGTGCCATGCAAGCTTCCAAGGGAGGGAAGCAACCCAATACTCCTACCTAATTATGCCACCTATGCACCAGGTATATTAATGGTATGCCTACCTTGGCAGTAACTTACAGCTGTCTGATTGGATGTAAAGTCTGCTCAACAACGATGAAATCATGCCTGATACTGGAAACCTAGTCAACTACCCTGGGCTAGTGAGGTCATGGCTCTTAGAGCAGAACCTGCTACTACGACTTTGCTAAACAATAAAACTCCTGACTACATTTCAAATATTTACCACAGTGTGGTGGTCTGAATGGGAACGGCTCCAGGAGGTTTTGTTCTGTTTGGTGAACTATTTAGGAAAGGGTTAGGAGGTGTGGCCTTGTTAAAGGTGTGTCACTGGGTTCAGTTTTGAGGTTTCAAAAGCCCACATCAGTCAGTCAGAGTCTGTCTGTCTGTCTCTGTCTGTCTGTCTGTCTGTCTGTCTGTCTCTCTCTCTCTCTGTCTCTCTCTCTCCCTTTCTCTCTCCCCATCCCTTCCCTCCCCCCTTCTATCCAGCTCTCAACTACTGCTCTCATTCCATGCCTGTCACCACACTACATGTATGATGATTATAAGTTAACCTTCTGAAACTGTAAGCAAGCAGCCAAATAAATGTTTCCTTTTATCAGTTGCCTTGGTCATGGTGTCTAGTAGACACCAGGAACATAGAACACTAACTAGGACATCCACAGATAAGTGTAATTGCCACCCTACACACACACACACACACACACACACACACACACACACACACGAAGTATCTCTTGGAAACAAATGGAGACCACTGTAGAAAACCACAACTAAGTGAACTGCAGAGGACACGTGCTCTTGAAGTACTCGGACCCAACTTATACGTCAGCAACTCAGCTCCTACAGCTGATGCTCAGGGGAAATCAAGACAGAGGTGAGAAGAGTGTCAGAGCCAGAAGAACAGGCTGTCTGTGGTGGGGCTGCATCTCCTGCCAGTGTCAGGGAAGCTACATCCACAGAGCCTCATCAACATGGCTGCCTAAACAAGACATGAACAAGAAGAATATGTACAAGTGTGTTAATATGGAAAGGGGAAATTTCATGAAGCACAAATCCCAGGCACCTAGACAAAGAACTACAGCAAACTAAGGAATATTGAGGGCTTCCCCAGAAAAAGCCCCTCAATTAGTTATCCAAGACCATGGGGTCAGTCCTGAAATCATATACAAATAACTCTGAGAATTGAACAGTTTGTATGTATATATTTAGAAATATACAAATATAGAATTATGTATATAAACAGAAAAGAAAAAGAGGCCATTAATTTGAGAGGAAAAGGTGTACATAGGAGGGTTTGAAGGAAGGAAAAGAAAGGAGGGAAATGATGATGTCATTGTATTTAAAGTGAAAAGTAAAAATAAAGTGGAAATCAATGAAATTAAAAACAAATGAATTGGAACAAAAACAATGAAACCAATCTTAGAAAGGTCAGTTGGTAAGCGTCTAGCCATGCTAAATGAGAAAAAAAAAAAAAAAAAAAAAGACTCAAATGAAAAATTTAAATTGAAAGAGAGACATCAGTATTGGTGGGCTATCATGTCCACAAGTTGGATAACCCAGATGAGATAAACCCCTTAAAGCCCTAACCTGCACATCTCATTAAGAGGAGACAGGAAATCTAAGCAGGCCTACATTAGTAAACCCATAGCTAATAACCCAAAAGAAAGCAGGGCCAGGAAGTGGCAACATGGGTTTCAGCAAACATTTGGGGAAAGAGTAATGACAGTACTTCTTACAGTGGTGCATGTTCTAGCCATCTATGTGAGCACCAGAAAACAACGCACTATTGAACACCCATCAGAGTGACCAAAGTCTAGAACACTGATACCATTGATTGCTGGCAGGGATGTGAAGCCATAGAGATTCTTAACCATCTCGCATGGGAACAAAACAGCTCAGCATTCTCTTACAAAACTCAACATACGCTTACCATGTGAGCCACCAATCATACTCCTTAGTATTGACCCGATGTAGTTGAAAGCTCATGGCCATACCAAAGTCTTGCAAGAAGACATTTATTCATGATTACAAAACATGTAAGACGGTCCTCAGAAGGTGAAGAGCAGGTGAATGGGGACAGACAGACAGTGGATATTGTTCTCTGCCTTAAAAAAAAAAAAAAAAAAAAAAAAAGCAATCAAGCCATAAAAAGACAGGAAAAAAAATAATAAATCCGTATTTCCAAGTGAAGGAAGTCAGTATAAAGTGAATCTGTCTGTCTGGTCAAAACTGCCTGTCATTTGGAAAACACAAACTGAAGAAAGTGAACAGACAGCAGAAGGAAGTTATTGAAAGGGATGCGCAGAATACAGTGGATTTCCAAGACAGTGAAACCACTCTAAATGAAGCCATAAAGACAAACACAATTTTTTTCAAGATATATAAAATGTACAAAACCAATAGTGATCCCCAGTGTGAATTACAGGTTTTGGGTTATAAGACATGCCAATGTGTGTTTACATTTTCTGACAGATTCCTGCCAGGGAAGCTGGGTGTAGGTGTGGAGTCCCTGTGCAAAATGTCTGCACCTCACCCTCATGTTTTTCTGTGAACTTCCAAGTACTCTATGAAGCAGTCTGTTTAAAGGAAGCGAGCTAAGGAAGAAGTACCCACATCAGAACAGAAGAACTGATGAGGGCTATAAGGGAAAAAGGAGGCATCACCAGAGGTCCAGCAGATATGCCAGGGTATCCACAGAAACCACATGAACAAGCAGACAATAAATTTAAAACAGAACATAAACATGTTCCTTTAAAATTCTTGCCAAGTTTATTAGTGAGGAAACAGAGAAATGAGGAAATTTTTTTTTGCCTGTTTGTTTTTAAGTAAAATTTATGAGAGTGATATGGGAGAATGGGGGGATGCAAGGACCCAGAGGATTCTAGAGACCATCAGGGCTGGCGGATCTGGACCCAGGGGGCTGGCACAAACTGTTGTACCAATCAAGGACAGTACATGCAGTAAACCTAGATGCCTTGTTCAGATCTAGCCAATGGACAGTGCATTCTCCACATGGGATGTGGGGGGAGAGCAGGGACTGCCTCTGAAGTGAACTCTGGTGCCCCTGATTTGATCACTTCCCCTTGGTGGGGAGGCATGGCAGAACGGAGAAGAAAGGTAAGCAGGCCTGATAGGCTGTGGTCATATGGTGGGGGAGGAGGTCCCCTTTTGTCAGAGGCCTAGGGGTGGAGAATAGGGCAGAAGAGAGAGTGAGGGTGGGAGCAATGGGAAGATTACAATCAATCAAGGGGATAACATTCAGAATATAATCTTGAATAAATTATAATAAATTAAAATTAAAAACCATTTATGGTTATTTGTCTTTCAACAAGGAAAACTGCAGGCCCATATGGCTTTAGCTATCAAAATCTGTAAAGCACCTAAGGATGAAATAATAACAATTCTATGTAGATTCTTGTAAAAGACACAAGAATAAAGCACTTTCCAACTCTTTTAAAAGGCACATATTACCCTGACACCAAAATGAAGGCAAGGCATTAAAAAGAAGAAAATGACATACTGTATTTACAGTAAGGCTGTCAACAGCCAGAGGCCTCTTAGGCATTTGAAATGTGACTAGCCCAAACTAACATATGCTACAAGTTCAAAATAGCACAAATACAGCAGATTTCAAGACTTCTGCTGGCAAAAATGTATTCAAAATATTTCTTTAATGTCTTATTTTGAGTATAGTATTACAATCTTAATCTTTATATTAAAATACGCTGATAAAATTAATTTTGACAATTTCCTCTTAGTCTTCTTGGTGAGGGTACAGAAATTTAAAAATATGTGTGATTTTCAATATATTCCTATCTTATGATGCTATCAACTATCGCCAGTCACAAATGCTGAACTGAGAGCTAAAACCATTTTACTGTAGGTGGATTGTCCCTATGATTCTCCCAGAGATGGTTATGATTTTTGTGAGTGAAAATAATTTTTTCTCATCTATATTTGCCTACCGTTTCTTTTTCTTGCCTCATGACATTAGTAAAGTTTGCCATTATATTGAAGGACATCCTTACCTGGTGTCTGACGTGGGGGAACACACAATCTTTCGCCATGAAGTAAGGACTGTGTGTACAGAATTTTCAGAGCTCACCTTTGTAAGGGCTGAGGACACCCCTAACCTCCTGCTGCGGCTATGTGGTCCTGCATTGGGTTTAAACTGAAGCTATGTGTAAGTTTCTGTCAAATGTTGTGTCTGCCTGTACTGAGCTGAGCGTGTGGTCTTCCCATTAACCTACTAATACATGGTGAATTATTTCAAATGATGACTAACATAATACTGCTGAGGCGAACCCTACCTTATCAGATTCTAATTAGTTTGTTTGTTTATTCATCTTAATTATTTGAGACAAAGTCTTAAGCAGCCCAGGCTGACCTCAAACTTGCTGCGCAGCTGAGGTTGGCTTTGAATTTTGGATCTTCCTGCCCCAAACCTCCTGAACCACAGGTGTGTTCTGCTATGTCATTATTTTCATCTTTACCCTCTTGAATTCAATTTGAAAACCTACTTTAGTTGCTGGCTCAAGATTTCAAAATACTAAGATAATATGCAAAACTCAATTTCATTTCTCCATACTCTGAGTAACATTTAAAAGTTGAACATTGTACAATATTATGAAATAAAGATAAATTTAATAAAATATTTACAGGACTCATTAAAAACCACACAGTACCGATGAGAGAAACGCAGGCTTAGCTCAAGGACCCAAGCTGCTTCCAGATCACAAGGTTCATATTCATCATAATTTACTCATTTTATGCAACTTCCAAACTCCTTTCGGTACTTTTTTTCCTTAACTGATTCTAAAATTTACATAAAAATCCCATGAACTGGAATAACTAAAATAATTTTGAGGGGGAAAAAAACCACAGAGTTTTAAGACTCGTGCTGGCTGACTCGTTTTCTACCTGTAGTCAAAACAATGTGTTACGGCCAAGGAATATAGACACTTAGGTCAATAGGAAGGAACAGGGAACCCAGAGGGACACCCACACATGGGACATCCTACTAACTTTTTTTTTACAAAGATACCAAAGTAATTCAGAGGCGAAAGGTTTGTCCTTTGAAAAATCACATCCTGACACAGCTGGATATCCAAACCCAAAATGAATTTGACCCAGCACAACTTTAAGTAATAGCTCAAAGTGGGCTATAGACCTAAACCTGATGGCTGAAGTGAAGACTTTGCTGGAGGTAAACCTGCAGCCATGAGCGAGGCTGGTATGTTTTAGATGAGAGGTAGAAATCATAGCGTACGAAAGAAAACTGACAGGCCACATGGAGGTAGGATCAGATGTGTCTTACAGCTTAGCATTGAGGCACACTCTGCAACCACACCCACTCAGGATGGTGAGGTAGGAGGCTATGAATTCAGAGCTTGCCTGGGCTACACAGAGAGATCTTGTATCAAGTTCTGTCTTCCTACAAAGAGGAAAGTTTTGTTTTAATTTTACCTTGAAAGACATCTTACAAAGAACTGACCCCCAGCACATACATACAGAACGTTCCCAGCTTAGCAGTAAAAATAAAAAATCCAATAAAAATGGGCAAAGAACTAGTACAAATATTTCACCAAATATGGCTGTGAACAAGCACTGGTTAGTCATTAGATACAAATTATAGCCACAGAACGCTGCAACCTGGTACCTGGTACCTCCGTGAGTGACAATCAAGGAAAAGCCCTGACGACTGAAACTCTGCTATTGCTAGCGGGAACATGAGACTGATGCAGCCACTTTAAGAAACATCTTGACAATGTTGTATAAAGGCAAATCGCAAATTACCATTTGACCCAGCAAACTCATTTCCACACATTTATCTCAAAGAAACAGACCCATACATTCCCAGAAAGAAAGAAAAAAGCCATACAATTTCTCCTAGCAGATCTATACTCAAGTTGAAAATAATCCAAACAGTCATCAAATGGAAGACAAATTAATTGTGGTATATTTCTACAGTGAAATAACTTTTTTTTAAAAAAGAAAAGAAAGAAAGAAAATTAAAAAAAAAACAAAAAAACAATACGCTTCTCAGAATAAGTCCAGACTCCATGTAGCTGAACCTCCAACACTTGGTGCTGTATAGAAACTCCAGGACCCGACCCAGCAGATACCTTTATGTCTCCATTTAAAGTGTCATTCTAAAATCAAAACAATGGAGATGGAAATGGGTCAGTATTCTACTGAGCTGTGGCTCAGAATCTTTGGCTACCTACAAATGGGGATATAGGAAACGTTAGAGACAGTACAAGCACCCTGCATATTTATGGTAAATTTGTGCCAGCCACCGTGGTCCCATGATAAACCCAAACTAATTATTACTTGCCATAAGATGTGGTTTTTAGGTAAACAGCTAAGATAAAATTAAAACCCAACTTATATGTGAAAACTCATTGGTTTTAAACTCAACAGCAAAAGTAATTCTAATTAGCCTAAACCAGTGTTTCTCAATCTGTGGGTCACGACTCCTTTGAGCATCTAAGGACCCTTTCACAGCAGTCACACATCAGATATCCCACATATCAGATATTTATGTTATGATTTATAACAGTATCAAAATTATAGTTATGAAGTAGCAACAGGAATAATTTTATGGTTGGGGGGGTCATCTCCCACTGGCCTAATAGATAGATTAGATCTAAGCTGGGATTCTCACTGCACGGAGGTAGATATGAAGACACATGAGTTCATCAAAGTCTACTATACTGCACCCTAGAAAGATGGATCTTATTATTGTACATTGAAGTGCAATGAGCCTCACTTTAGCCAGAAAGATGAATGTATATATTAGAAACCATTTTTGCTATCTTGGCATGGTGTCATATCTGTTACCCTAGCACTTGGAAGAAAAGACAGAAAGATTGCTTTTTGGTTTAAAGTCAGCCTGGGCTACATAGTGAGACCCTTGTCTCAAAACATCAAAGGAGAAAAAAAAAAAACCACAAATGATTTTTATTTGTGGTGTTCCAACTGGCCTTGTATTACATAATTTCCCTCAAATTGGCAAAAATTAAATCATATGCTTCAATCTAATAAAAATGCAGTTTGGATAACATTCTGAAACAAATTTTTTATATATGTCAAACCTGCTTACATAACCCTCTTTATATGGGTGTAGAGGTAGATGCATGACTCTAATTATAAATGCTGGGCTGATTGAATCAATAAATGCATGAGTGAGTTAGTCAACAACAAATTAATGAACTAAGATGAGTGCTCTGCAGCCATGTCTCCGAGGTATGTGCTAGAGATGTCTGCTCCCTTAATTAACTCCATATGAAATCTACGTGTAAACAGAAAAATGGTTTCAACGTGAAAATTGCATTTGTTTTGAAAGCATAGGGCTATATTGAGAGGGACTTTCAAATAATACTTATATCTGACTTTAAGACCCCAAAAGTGGGGCTGGAGATAAGCTCTGTTGGTTGAGTTTGAAGAGCATGGTCCTAGAACCCCATTAAACTTGCCTTTGGCACAGGCCCGAGAACCCATCTTCACAGTAATTCCCCCCAAATTTTCTTTCTGCAAACTCTAATGCAAGGATATTTGGCGTATCACTGATGTTTATGCTCACTGTGGGTGTGGTATTCCAGAAAGGGTTTACATGGAGTGATGTATCACTTTAGCACAGTCCTTTCTCACATGGACGTGTCCATCCCAGTAGTAAGAGGTGACTGGGCGTCTGCTATCCACTCTCCAAGTCTCTCAGCTCCATCTGTGGCTAACACCAATCCATCTGCTTTACTTTTTAAAATGTAAACAACTTTTATTTCGGTCAGCCCAGCTATGTTTTCCCTGACCCAAGCAAGTTTTCTTCGTTCTGGTAAGCATCTTTTACTATCCTAGTCTTTATCACAGATGGAAACAAGTTCCAAGCTTGGTCAATGTTGACCTCTCACCCATTCCTAAAAAAATTAGGACCAGCTCAACAATGGTGTCTAAATTAAGCCAATCAGAGTCAATCCCTGAAGTGATTGATAGGCCTGTAAGAAACCTTCCCTTACAGCCTTCCCCTTACAGCCTTAGCTGTAAGGCTAACTGGCCATATCCATCTTCATAGAGAGAGTGCAGTGGGAGATAGGGACAAAGGACAGAAGAGACAACTTATGTCACCTAAGAATGCTAGTGAACCCGTTCATAATGCCAAGCACACTCTTGGATGTTTCTATCACAGGAGCCAGCACTTGTAATTTTAGGTTAATTTTATGGTAGATTACAGTCACTCTTGAGTAAAAGTTGAGTGAGTGAATGTGTGTTTGTGTGTGTGTGTGTGTGTGTGTGTGTGTGTGTGTGTGTGTGTGTGGACATGCACATGTGCAATATTAATGCATACATCATTTATTCTTTGCCTATAAGGCCGCATACAGGAACCAGAGGTAAAGATGAACCAAGCTCCTTGTACCACCCAGTCCATTGGGAGGAAGGCTGCCCTGTGGTGAGTTATGTGGGTCTGAGTTTAGCCAAATGCTTCATGAGGGCAGCAGGCTAAGAAATGGTGGAGCATAGAGAAATCCATCCTAGCCAGCTTAGGAGGCTTACCAAACCTTGGCTGTTGACTAAACTGCCACTAATTCCGTGATATAAAAATACTTTATTAATGTTATCTGGTCAAGTTCATTTATGAAATGTTTTCCAATTAATTAGCCCAAGTTTGTTTGTTTGTTTTTTTCTTAATATTAACATTCTGATTGGTAATTCAGTGCCCTTCCTAACAGCATGGGCAATCCATGCCACAATGCTTAACTGCTTCATGAGCGCGTGCGTGCATGTGCGCATGCGTGTGTACGTGCAGCACTTACTCTGAGCATGAAGGCTGTGCCAAGGTCTTTTCAATGTACTTGCTTCAATTTAGATGATGTTTGTCCCCAAAAGCTTCATATTTGTAAGCTTGGGCCTGAGAGTAAAACTGTTAGGAGGCAAGGCCCATCAGGGAGATTTTTATAGTCATGGAATGTGTTCCTCCAGAAAGGATTCTGGGACCCCAAACTGTTTGGTTCTTGTGTAATGAGCCCCATCTCTCCCTTTCATAGACTGCTGCCATCAGCCCTGAGAAAGTGACCTGAAGTCAGTACCATGCCATTAAACCTCCAGGACCATGAGTTAAACAAACCTCTTTTCTTTATAAAGATACTGCTTCAGATATTTTACTACAGTACCAGAAAACACATTAATGCAAAGCCTAACACAGCCTTTGGCACAAAGTACTTAGAAAACAATAAAGAAATGTAAATGTCAGGGGTTTGTTTTGGTTTGGTTTTTTGAGACAGGGTTTCTCTGTGCAGCCTTGGTTGTCCTGGACTTACTTTGCAGACTAGGCTGGCCTCAGACTCACAGAGATCGGCTTCCCTCTGCCTCCCCGAAAATGTCAGGTTCTTGATAGCCTGATTAAACATCTGTTTAGAGTGGAGGAACATCATTAGCAAATGAACCTCGATCTTCCTGTTACTGTCAAGTGGGAAAACCTGATAGAATATTTCTCTTCCATGGAAATAGTCCAAGCATGAAAAAAAAAAAAAAAAAAAAAAGATTAAACTGTGTTTGGCTGGCAGTTCTGTACTGAAACTACTCTTGTTTCAACATCTACATTTTTAACTAGGTTTTGAAGATTAATGTCATTAAATAACTTGTCTTGTTGGGAAAGTGAAATATTTAGAAAGATGCTCAAAGCATACCGATTGAAGCAGAAAGTGAACTAAAACACTGTAAAGTACAAGACATGGAAAATTCTTTTGCGTGAGGGCAGTAACAGCTCCATACCCTTAAAGTGCAGGAGAGCGGGGGCCTAAGACTTACAAATGTGCACTTAGGGAGAGCTGGTGGCTGCGCCCTTGGGTCCTTGGGAAGAGGCCTGTGAGGCAGGGCGCTCTCCACAGGAGGTGCACTGCAAACCAGAGGGCTAGTCAAGACAGTAAAAGCAACTTCACAAACCCGATTACTTTGTACAAAGTAGGACATCATCAGGAATGACGGAGCTGTTAGCGAAGGAAAACCGACAGACACGTACATAATCACATTCAGCTGAGGAAGATCCAGGTCGTCAAGGGGCCTAAAGTTATATAATCTAGGAACGGCGTTATGAGTTTCAGCCTGAGGTAGGACAGTCTGGACTACATGGTGAGATACTGTCTCAAACGAAAGGACGGCGTTATGAATGCAAAACCTGGTACACAGGTCTTGGTGGAAAAACAAATTTTGAATTTCTCCCATCCAACACCCCAACACCAGAGAGGAGAGAAAGAATATTAATGAGGCAACGACGAAGGGGTGAAGAGGCGGCTGAAGTTTTACTTAGCTACTTCCCGCTGTTCACGGTCGCCCGGTTCCTTGGGGCAAGTCCAATCCTGGTTTCAGGATGTCTCGAGCCTCTTCTCCAACTGCACCAACAGCAGCCAGGCTCAGCAGGGGGAAACACCAGCAGCCTTCTTCTTTCTCAGAGCCCAGCATCTCTTTCTTGGTCTGGCTTTTTCCTCCTGGCAGAGACCACGCCCCCCCACCCCCCCCACGAGGCACTTCCCAGCTGACAAACATCACTTGCCCTCTCAGGAGGCAACTATCAGCTGTGGACAAACTGGAGCAGCCTCCATACCCGACACCTGGGATTAAAACAAAAACATGTTTATATATTGTAAACCAAAACTTCCACAACACCCAAGTGTCTCTGAATCATTTCTGAGCCCCCTCACCCATCCCTGCAAGTAATTCCAATAAAAGTCATTGGTTCGCCAAGTTAGACTTTGGTGGACAGACATTGGTCTGTCGTAGGCTCCGTCTTTGGTGTGAGAAGACACATGTGTTTTGTCTCCCCAGGAAAAGTCTTGTCACATAACAGGCAGGAGGAGGGACCCACTATATTGCCTACTTTGGGGTTCAAAGGTCAGAACACCTCAGAGATGAGAGTAGCTTGCACCAGCAGCAGCACAGGCCACAGGCAAGAGTTTTCAAAAATAATTCATTCCACGCCAGTCTAGAAACTGCCAGTTTCTCCTGTAGCATTCTAGACCCATCGGTTTTTAAGTGGTTGCCAGTGTGGGACTGATTATTTTGCTTCTTAAGTCACATGAGTGGGTGATGTCAATTAGTGAGGTGGCTTTCAAATCGGAAGGCTTCTAGCAAGCTGTCTTACTGTGTGAGGTCTTAGGAAAGCCGTTGCTGTGCGCTGTCCTCTGGAGGCTTACGCCTTGCCTCCTATTCCTGAAGAAAAGGCGTGTGTGCATATGTGTGTGTTGTTTGATACAACATTTCTTTTGCCTGGAAACTGTGCAAACAGAACCCTCAGCATACATTTTTATGTCGAAAGGATTTGAAGGCCCCACCGCAGCACACCTTAGTTCAGGCTCGTACTGGACTTTTATATTTCCTCATCTCTCATGCTGGGCATCTTCATATGATGACTCCAACTATAGCTCCAGGTGGCTCATAATAGCTTCATTATTCTCGGGGGTGACTAGAAACTAAAAAGAACCCCAATAAGCCCGAAGTCAATGTATTCCCCCCAACAGATCTGTTACTATCAGTTCCCTCAAATGCCACAGCCACTCCAGTGCAGGTCCACAGGAGCAAGGCAAAGCATTCAGTAAGTCAGTTTTTACAGAGGTCAGCTTTGTGAACAACACGCAGCAACAGGAATGGAATACAGGGTCCGCACCACCTTGTGCGTGAAAGCAAAGACACCTATCACTTCCTGGTAAATATGCCTCTATCTAGAAAAGTTATTTTTAAAAGCATAGCCTACCTATATTACTTATCAGTTTGGTCTATTGCGTGTAAAATTGTTGGGGAGAATCTGCCTTTTAAAAACTGTGGTATTTGATGCATAAATTGGAAAGTGTATGTGCAAGTTTAAGAAGGTTGCTATGACAAAATATCTTAACACAAGAAACAAGTGATGAAGAATCTCCTTGGGTAAAGTCGGTCCTAAGCCCTCCTCCTTGGTTTGTGAATGGCTCCTGCTCATGTCCCTGTCTCCCCTGCCATTGCCTTTTGCCTCTGCCCATGTGGGTCCATTGAGGAGCCCTCCCTCCGTGTCTAATGTAGACAGCTGGCAAGGACGATGCCGGGCATCAACCTCAGACCTCCCCCGACACTTGCACACACCCACACTCAGTCTCACACAAAGGAATAAACCCCTATACGTGTAAGCACAACAGCCATATGCACGGATACATGAAAAACAGTGTCCTTTTCTTTGTTCTTCTGTACGTTTATCAAAAAGTCTTCAGTTATGGAACTTAAAGTACAGATACCAGATATTCACTTTTTCCCTTTTCTTTGTTTCCTCCCTTTCTTTCTTTCATTTAGTCTTTCTTTCTTTGTTCCTTTCTTTCTTTTTGAAAGTGTCTCACTATGTAACCCATACCAACCTCACACTTGTAATCTTCCTGCCCTGCTCATGAGCACACTGGGATTCTTGAGTAGCTTTCATTGTCTATGGGGAATTCTGTTATATCATCTTCACACACTGGTTCTAGGCCTTTAGAAATGCAGTTACATGGGTAGGTACATGCACACACACACATGTATACACATAAACTCACACATGTACACATGCACACGCATACACACACACACACATTCTCCTTTGCTCTTAGTGGTGTCTTAGCTTCTTGTCCATGTTTCCTTCTGTTTGTACCTCTATCCTGCTTTAGGTACAGTTTTCCCTGAGTCATTTTCCAGCTCATTTATTAAATCCATCTATTAAGTTATTGTATTTTGAAAATTGCAATCTGATCTTCATTTCCTGTGTTTCCACTTGGCAGTTTTATTGGTGTGCTATTACCTTACTGTTTCTTCTTGGCAAATACTGCACATTAGTCTCCTTCTTCCTTTCTGCATAGCGTAGCCTATTTTAATAATCTATACTTACAGTGGTCTGATCACTGTAATGTAGAGTGTTGATAGATCTATTCTTGTATTTGGTTTTGGTTATTTTTTGTTCATGAGTTTACTTCTCATGCATTTCATACTAATGCTTTTGGAGTTTCTGGAATGGTTGATCTCTGAGGGAATGAAGCTAGTGACACAATGTGGCAAGAGAGCTATTTGTTTCCACTTTCAGAAGCTAAAGGATTTTGCAGGAATAGGGCTGGGGTTTGAGTCTTAAATGCTTTGAAGGTTCTGTTTCTCTTTCATCCTCATTCAAATGACAAGACTTTGGCTTCAGATCTGCAGAAGAGCAGATTCCCTTCCCAGCTTCTTAAGGAGTGTCTCCTCATTTTGCAGAGTACCTGAAATAAACACATCTCCCTGAAAAGAAGTCCCTTTGAGAGTGAGGCTTGTTTTCTTTTAACATAACACTTACTCCTGCAGCCTGGCTCCACCTCCCATCCCTGTGTGAACCCCCTGAGGAGCCACCCCCTCCCAGCCTCTGATTCTTTCCCTCACAGCCCTTTAGAGGGGAGACCAATTGTCCCCAATACAGAAGTCACCTCCCAATTTCTCACTTCCTCACTTGACTCTATGATTTTATTTTATGCTAGAAGTTCTTGTCTATGCATTTTCAAACTCATGATAGTTTCTGAGAACTGATATCTATTACTAGAAAGGATGGCTTCAAGAAGTCTCAAGAGGGGCTTTGTATCTTCTCTTCACCCTTATTTTGGGGTCTGGAATTTCAGTAGAAATGACCCTTGAAGTTTATCCCTGGTAGTCAATTAGTAATCCATTGAGAACCGAGACTGGACATACTCAGACTGGAAACTTACCTGCTGGAGACCCAGTTCTAGTATCAAAACCAGCACTGAAAGCTAAAACACAGGGCATTCTGTTACAGTTTGTGCTGCCTCTAGCCAGCAGCGCTGAACAGGAGCTCATGGTGGGAGTGATGGGTACAGTACGTGCGCTCAGCAGCCACAGGGACTGACAGTTTTGTTCTTATTTGTCCTCATCTGATGCTGACCTCTCACATGACGTCACCCATAAGCTTCCTATGTCCTTCCATCACAGGATACACACAGCGGTCTAGTTCTAAATCCTGACAAGTGAACTAGTCCTTCCTGTTCATCTGGACCCTGAAAAAGCTGTTTATCTGACACCAAGACAGGAGAATTAAAAAGCTGGTGGGTGGAGAGGGGGGTTTCAAGCTAGTAAATGCAAGTGCAGTCACTAAATTTTACTGTACAAACTACGGTGCTACACTTCTGGTTTTCAGCATAGAAAGCTACATCTGAGCTGCTTCTGAGAGTTCCCTGCATGCTGAGGAGAATGCCTCTTGTGTCTTCTCTTTGGCTTCCGGCCCCATTGCAGTACCTTGTAGCAGGATTGTCAGCTGCTGGCTGCAATGGGCACCGCCAGCTTGCCTCAGCAGCCAGCACTATGCAAAGCTAAAGCTCGGCGGCTCCATTGCAAGCAAGCAGGAGGTTCTTGAGATTCTTTCTCTTTGCATAAGCATAATCACTCTGCACGTTTCAAGAAGTCTTTATGGGAAGGTCAAGAATATGAGAAGGGAAACATAACTATTAATAAGTTTAAAGAGCTTCCAGAGGGAGCTGTTTCCACAGAGCACAGAGTCACGGACACACTAGGGACTCACACCCTTGCCTTTCTGTCTCTGTAGCAGATTGCCCTTGCTCTCTGTCAATCCCTACAGAGTCTTCACTCTTTGGCATTGATATTTCCCTCTTGGTGCCAGTTCTGTCTTTCCCACCGTGCCTCTCACATGAGCATCCGGAGGCACAATTTAATCAGCAGAAACCAGTCAGCCATCATCAGTAGGCTCTGGGTTGTTTCTAATTACCCTGGCAATGCATTCCGGGTTGAATATCACAGATGCAGGGGACATCTGAATGGCTCCTTTTCCCATTAGCTATTTGTTTCTGTCACCATCTTTTGGGGTACAGCTGATCAGGGCACCCCCATGAGCTGTGCTGTGTGACTGACACCAGTGATGTGCAGCTAACAGTGCTCATGGGTTTCTGGGTTGTTTCTGAAGCACTTTGGGAGTAGCTCAATGAGCTAAGTGCCAGCAGCCCTTCCTTTGCTTGGACTCACACAAGTGGCTGATGGGTAAGCTTGCCCTTAGAGGTCCAGGCTCCACCCTTGGGTCCTGCTAGTGCTGCTGTTCCCTGGATGTGTCCTACAAGGGACTCTGAATTTTTCTCACAAATGCACAGACCACCAATTACAGGCTTTTCCTCACCTACAATCACTCCCCTGCCTCAGACAACCCTCCTCATTCTCACATAGACACCCCCTGTGCCTATCAACAGGGAGGCAGATTCGAGATCTACTCTTCTGCCCTCTCAAGCCTCGCTACCTTAAGAGTAAACATTTTCTTCTGAAAAACTTGTTTCGGGATAAGCACTCTGCTTGGAAGCCAGACCTAGCTCAGTGGCAGATCTACACAGATACTCAGTGCATGGTGTGTCAGAGTGTCACCATAGCAACAAGGCCCATTAAGGAAAAAACTATTTCCTTCTGATTAAGAGAATGAAATCTCCGGCCAGGGTAGAGAACTGACATTCCAGTTAGATAGGTCAATGACCTGACTGAGGGACTACCTCTCAAAAGATGGGTTCACCATACGCCTAGAGAGATGGGAGGACTAACTAGCCCCCTACTGGGGATAATGAATATGTCCATCCCAGACTTCATTCTCCCTAGTGCAGTTGCTCCAGGTCTGGTCTGAATTTCGGTTGAGTCTGCTCACTTTGTTCCTCTCTCTGTCTTTGTTTTAGATTCTGCTACAGCCAAAGGATAATTTTTCTGATACTTTGGCTTCTTCACTCTTTCTCAAAGGCTCCCTTTCCTGCCATATGGCTGCTTGTCGCCTCCATGACCTCCAAGATGACTCAACTCAAAGGGCATGGCTTTTTCCTGCTCTCTGCTCCACTTTCCTCCTCCAGGCAGCTGTCAAGATTTGTACCTTGCCTGCCCTGGGATTTTTTTTTCTTTAAACTCGAATAAAATGTCCTCAAGCTTTCCTTTGAGTCTATTAAATGTTTTTATTGACACTAAGAGCTCCATGATAAGACCCTAATATCCCCAGTATCACAAAGGAACAGCCCTCTACCTCAATTTTCAGTAACAAACAGTAGCGAGTGGAAATTTTCCTTGCATATTTGCAGTTTCTATGTCATCTTTGGCCCTGTCCCGCTCCCCAACCCCTACAAGCACTTGAACAAAAGCACTCATACTTCTACAGTCAAAGGGGGGGAAATGTGCTAGGGAAAGGTGGGGATTTATAGACCAGAAGCCAGGGGAGGAGGGACAGTAGATGGATAAGCTGGGAGAAGGGGACTCTTGCTGGGAGGATTATCTAGGTTCTTGATAAAGACAGCCCATCCTGCCCAGACATCAACTAGCACTGGCTTCCCTAACTAAGATCTTCCCTGGACCTGAGCTCCATAGGACATCCTAGAGATACGACCTAGACCAAGGCCATTGGTTAAAGTTTGCTGATGGGGAGTCTCCATCCTCCTGCACTTGCAAAATTTCACTGTCGATCCCCGTTTTGGAAAGACAATGTTGTTGTAAAATGGTAGATTGCAATGCAGTGGAATCCAGGCAGTCAGTACGGTAGATAGCCATGGACACTTTCTGACAATTTCAAACAGAAACAGGACTTATCAAAGCTTGCCATGTGAAGGGGAATCGATGCTTCTACTGTGCACTGCTTGGAGGACAGAGCTTTAGGAAACGGCTCGTTTAAGTGACCAACGTAATTTCATGTTGTTATTTTTCACACAGGCTTCAAACCCCTGCTTCTTGACCGTCTTCATCTCTCTCTGCTGTCTTCTTTGCATTACGTTTGCATAACTAAAATTCTTATCCAAACGATTCTCCTAAAATAATGGAATTCCCAAAAGAGAATTAGTCTCGGAAGTCGAAAAAGAAAAAGCATTGATTGACATTTTTCACTTTTAAATAGTCTTCCTTCCTTCTAGTTTCTACCTGTCAATATTCCTGTAAGTATTGGCTCCAATTTCAATTACGGAGTCCCTGAATACACTGATTTACCCTACCTTTTTCAAACATAATCTGATGAGTTTCTATTTGAATCTCTACCAAATACAAACTTTGAGATATGTTCTCTATTTGTGCTTAATTTCTCATGAAGGTTTTATTTTATATATATATATATATAAAACCTATTATATATAATTAAGATGTTATATATAATATCTATTATACATAGTCATATATAATATATAATTATATAATATATTATAAAATTTATAATATATAATTACATATGCCATTATACATAATTATATATAAATGTGTATATATATATATATATATATATATATATATATATATATATATATATATATATATATATATATATATATATATATTATCTTAAGGCTATTACAGCCTGGTGTAACTGGGTGCTTACCACTCAGTTCAGTTAAGCTGTTGTGGGTACCCAGCGCTGTTCAATCACACAGTTCATCATGTCAGAGCAGTGTTTGGTGCCATCTAGTGGCTGTCCTCTGCAGCTGGAAATGTAGCTGGAGTGAAGTCCAGACCCTGGGGCTTATCTGAACCGGAGCAGACATCAGAGAACTCTGCAGAGCAGCCGGATCCATTGTCTGCTTCATAGCAAGTGGAGGAGTGGAAACTGAGTGCTCAAACTGAGCCTTGACCTCCTGGCTACCACCTGACTCCACGCACTTCCTGCAATGCACATCCAGCACTGATGCCCATGTACACAGCTGGGTCCAGTGCATTACTTATCACTAAGCAGGGAACCTTTCCTCTGTGCCCCTCTAGAGTCCCTTCTGCTTGGGGCCCTGTAGATTCCACTCATGGGGCCCACTGTACTTGTCAGTGTAGCACATGGCTCTCCTTGTTCGAAGTCTCACGTGACAATGGAGTCTTGCTGGCCTAGTAAAAACCTGAGGTTGTTTTTATACCAAGTTTAGCATAGACTGAAAATCCCTGGGCCTATGGGTCTTGGATCAGAAGGCTCCTGTCTCATATAAAACTGTGACCAAATAAATGTGTTAGGCGTCCCTCTTATTAGCCTGGCTTTTGACATGAGGGCATCAGAAAGGGCTCTTTTTGATGGGATAAGGAAAAGGCGCACACTTTTCTTCCACAGCCTAAAGCAGTAGGATATTTTAAGGAACTTATTAACATGGTTTATATAATTGAATATAGTGTTTTAAGGTTATTTTCAAATGTGTGTTCACATAAATTACAGACAGTATAATTTCCTCTAAAACACGTTCTGATAAATTGCTTGGCCTGCTCCAGAGAAATATGAACCATGGCGTAAGGGGGATGGGAAAATACTGGCTGAGAACACAGTTGTTTTTAAGATGCAGGAGTAGGGCCATTTGTAAATATGTTTAAATGCTGTCACTTTCTGTGGGACAATATTTTGAAAGTAGATGTGTTAGCGTTCTCATAACATATGTTACCTGAGTTGCCACCAAATAAAGAATCCAGTTGTCACAGTGTAAGAAAGCCCTTTCCCCCTGGACTGCAGAGTGCCACAGCATAAGAACAGAAGTGGCTTGAGTGAGCCAATAGGAAAAGGAGACACCGGGAATTACATCTCAACGAGCTTAATCCTGAGTTAAGGAGCATCATCTAAGGTGGTAGAAAAGGATCCTTTTCCATCTTTCTTTACATGTGGGAAGCACAGAACGGTCTCTCAGTAAATCAGGATGCCGGCTTCCCTGGAGAGTCCTACTCTGTGGGGCCTGACATGAAATGACCTTTTGGTGGGTAATGGGCTGGAAAGTATTCGGCACTTATTAGTCCTAGTTCACAAAGTCCTTAGAGAAGGGTGTGGGGAGTAGGTTGACTGTTTTCTTAAGTCGTATTGGAGACCCCTGAGGCAAAATTCCCACAAAGGTTTGCAACAGTCCCAAGACACTTCCTGGTAGCCACAGTCAGGATGGCGTGTGGGAGTGGCGTGCGGGAGGGAGGAGTTCAGGTACAGTATTTATCACCGGTGCTCTTTAAGGATACATTTGGCATCTGTTTCAGTGTGCGCATTTCCTGTTTCAAGGTGGTCCCCCCTCCCACGAACAACTACAAAAGTAGGACAAGTTCACAGCAGTCACGAGGTGCTAATGGAACAAATGCAGTCCAGTTGATTGAAACAGGTGTAGAGCTCCTTCTTGTCACGACTGCTTCCCAGAACCTTAGGCAGCTCACGGAGGAAAGCCCAGTGAGACAGAGACACGAACTGCCCACCAGTACACCATCAGCAAAGCATTATGATCAGAAGAAAACGTGCCGGGTGTGGGGAAACCAGTCCTTAGGGCTTACTAATAATTTATTTCTTTTCAAAAGAGCCCCCGTTGAGGGCTGAAGAGATGGATCAGAGGTTAAGAGTGCTGGCTCCTCTTCCAAAGGTCCTGAGTTCCTAACCATCTATAATGAGATCTGGTGCCCTCTTCTGGCCGGCTGGCTCACATGAAGGCAGAGCATTGTATAATAAATAAATAAATAAATCTTTAAACAAATGTTTATTCGGTGCAGTGAAGGTGGCTTCAAGGGTACAGGCCTGGAGATTGCTCAATTGGGTCCCATGTTACAGCTGTGGGTTCTGAAGGTTTTGCGGGGGATGAGGGGCTGTTTTCAAGGATTTTTGGTGGTTTTCTCCTTTGGTTGATGTCACTGGCAAGAAAATCCATGGGGTGCTGCCTCTCTTTTTTTTCCAGTTAAACGATACTATGCATCCTCCACAGTATTACTGAGACCCATCCTGAAGAGGGAAGCAGAACACTAACAGTAAATACGATGATCCGATAATGATTTGATTATCATGGTGTGCTGATCCCAGGTCAGCTTGGGGCCCTGGCTTTCCTGACCGAACTTGTCCTGGGAGGGAAATTCCCTGCAGTTTTTCTTTGTTACTCACCTGCTTCTCAGGATGTGGCTAATGTAGAAAGAGACGTGGACAGAGATGAACACATACCGGGCGTGTCCTTTTAATCCTAGCCCCTGGTCACCACACAGTAGCAATTGTATATGAATTTATTTAAGAATTATTTCAGATAACGTACAATGTACCCACAGAGGCAGAAAGAAGCTTTGCTCTGTTTTGATTTTTTGCTTTTTTTTCCTCACACAACAACAGGAAGTTCCAGTGAAAGAACTTACTGAGGGTGGCTCAAGGTCTTTAGGTAACAAGAGATTCTTCTGCCTCCTTCTTTCCCATTCCATCAAGATTTGTGATATGGCTATTGTTGGTCTCTGGTATCTGAGGCAAAATAATAACATTAGGGGGAGTTTATAAACGGAAAAGGGAGAAGAGGCAGGTGTGGAAGCCTCTTTTTTTCCAGAAAAGTAAAATCTTTACCAGGAAACCCAGCAGACAGCTGCTTTGGAAGCACATCCCCCATGGCAAAGGAAAAGCACAGAATATTGGAACAGCTAACCAGTGTGGCTTTCTGACCAGAGGTCAGCACATGACATCGATCCATTTTAGAAGGCTGAAATCATAGAGCACAGGCTTGAGACACAGTGAAGTCAAAGCGTTAAGTTAACATAATGTGTCAAGCAAGGAAAGAGTCCTATCTATTGATAGGTACAAACGCTTTCCTAATTAACCATCTGGTGAAAGAGAGCTCCAGTTCTACAACCGTGGACTCTAAAAAAATATCATCATAACCCATGTAGTAACTCACAGCCAAGCAGCCATACGGAGCAGTGACAAGTGTCCCATCAGCCTCCACATATCCAGCCTCCACCTACCTACCATCCAGCCATGACCTCAACTGTGGCTCCACTAATTCCTTGACTACCCCTTTCTAGGTAATTTGAAGGAGAAGTATGTCCCATAGGCTTCTGTATTAGAACACTTGATCCCTACTTGGTGGTGCTGATTGAGTTGAGAGGTCCAGCCTTGGAGGAAATATATCACTAGGGTTCATAGCCTGACTTCACTTCCTGCTTGCCATCTCCTTTCTGTATGAGTGGATGAAAATGTCATCAGCCAGCTTCTTGCTCTGGCCTTCATGCTGTACCCTTTCAGCCACGTGGATCCCATCCCCGCTATCACCACAAGCTAAAACAAACTCTCTCTTCTTTAAGCCACTTTCGGTCATGGTGTCTTACCACAGGCAGAGAAGAGTGACTGGTGCACCCTCCAACTACATTTGGAAACAAATAGCCACCTCCTGCCAGCTCCTTCCTGACTAGAGGTCAGAAATGTGGACCTTGTCTTGTCTACACATGCAAGGAAATATGACAGAGCTGGTCATTATGTTTGCTGCAACAGTGCCAATGCAAGTGTTCTTGCTGGCCTTTAAGACTGAGGCTCTTGCTAACGGTTCTTTAGCAAATCCAAAGGTCAAGTCTCCCACAGCCTACACTAACCTTTGGTGCTCAAACCAAAGGGCTCCTGAGCTCATTGCAACAGAGCAGACACTCAGCTTTAAGACTCCTCCATGGAGAGTCCCCGCGGGCTCTACAGAAGGCAAGGAAACAATCTGAGAAAAGATAGCAAAGAAACTCAGGTCAGCCTGATTTTGAGATATTAGTGCTGGCCTTAGACTTCAAGAGTCTGACATCAGATCACTTATTTTTGCCACATGTAAGAAGAGCACAATTTGTAGGGTAAAAAAGGTTTCAGATAACAATTAGCTCAGTTCTGTGAGTACAGCAAAGCTTAAGACATGTTTATACTCTTTACAAAATGCATACAGCTTTGCCTATAAGATGGGTCTAGGGAGAATGACCAAGGTACATACAATCACTGTGGGAGTCAGGATTTGGCCTGGGCCTGAGATAACAGAAAACTCACTTAGGTTGTTGTATAGTACAAATGCCATCTCTCACAAGGATGAGTTTTTATGGCCTGACATTAATGCTCAAGGTTTTAGGAAGATAAGCAAAACGTAAAGCCTGGTCCATCCAACAGCCAAGGATCACCAGGTTGGAAACTGCATCCATTCCCAGAATTCCAGGAGGAGGGTAAGCATCGCGTTCCGTGAAAGGATGCTTGTGTGTGTGTGACTTTGCTGGCTTCTCCGGTGCTTATCTGTGTGCACAAGGACTTAGCGTCTTTCTGGGGATAGCAACTTCTAGAATGGGGTCAGGGGTGAATTTTCTCTCTTCCTCAAGCAGTCTCAGGGTCCCCTCACGTGACAGCCAAAACTCTGATGTCTTCCTCAGTGGTTTTCTTCCCCTGAGGGAATAGGATCTTGTAGGGGAAAAAAGGATAAAGAGACTATGTGACAGGATAGAAGTGCCACCGCAAATGGAAACGCCAGGACCTAGTGAAAGCAACTTAAATTTTCTAACAAAGAATATGTGAGGAACGGAGGTCTATAAGAAAGAGGTGTCAGCAAAGTGAGGGGTTTCCCAGGCAAGTGGGAGCAGCTGGGAAATCTCCACAAATCCAGTCTGAATTTCTGCTTTTAGCTGTGCTCCTTGAGAGCTTGAGAAAAATCCTTCTCCTTTTGTCTGCCTCAGGACCCAATTCTTAGCGTCTGAAAGCAAAGGGGTAGTTTCTGCAGATGTGAATAATAAGGAAGTTTTAAGTTATAGTCTCCTTCCGGTTGTGTAGCTGACACTCAAGAAAAACTGTTGTCACTCTTTTTAAAGGCAAACCAGATTCTCACCCACAAGTGACTCAAAAGGACCTGACGCTGCCTAGGGTTGCAGGAGTGGCTTCATTCTCTACGCCAATTAAAGAATTAAAAAGCAGGAAGGAAGTGCTGCTGGAAATCTTGGGAGAGTTCTAGCAGAGCCATTATATGATACCTGGGAAATTAGAGTCCCACTTGGGGTTCTTCATCTCATTAATAAAAGAATTTAAGGGCGGACACAAACAGAAGCTCAAGGACAAAGGACTGACTACACAGAGGCTTGAAGACAGTTTATCAGAGTTTAAAAGGACAACCTCAGGGCAGGCGAGCTGTAAATCTCATGGGTACTTGGAAGGAAGGAGGGAAGTGGAGAAGGAAAAAACGGCAGCACTGCGTGAGATAAGGTGCCTTGGAGATCAGGCACCTGGCAGCAGGCAGCCATACTGTCGGCAGGGCAACACTGAAAAGAGGCCAAGGAAGCCCAGAGCACCAGTTGGGATGTTTAAAAAGAATATGTAGTCGCTGACCAGCATCTGAAAGTAAAACGCAGTAGAAAAGAAAAGGAAATAGTTGCATCTTTCTGTGGAAAAGGAGATAGATGCAGGGGAGTCTCCAGGTGCCTGTAGAAATGGCACGAGGTAGTGGGAATTCTGCAAAGGAAAGCACATGACCTTAATGTGAACCCACTTCCTGGGGATGGTCCCCTA
This sequence comes from Acomys russatus, assembly GCF_903995435.1. Taxonomy (NCBI): domain Eukaryota; kingdom Metazoa; phylum Chordata; class Mammalia; order Rodentia; family Muridae; genus Acomys; species Acomys russatus. The sequence continues at coordinate 15,303,888 of NC_067163.1, forward strand.
CTGGGTCCTTAAACTGCCACCAATGAGAACCATTAAGGAAGGAGTCAAGACCCTGTCTCCTCCCAGAAGTAGATTCTATTCTTCTCATTCTTCTTTGTGTGTGATGTAAAAGCAAGGAACATGAGACCTGGACTCCTAAGAGGCCATCTACAGTCCATCTAGGCCTTATTAAGACCAAGGCAACAAAAGACCCTCCCTGGGAACAAGGTCACAGAAGTGGATGAAATCCTGGAGAGAAGATCACTCAGGGGTGGGGTGGGGTGGGGTGGGTGGCTGGCCCATTCTAATAGACATTTCACATTTTCAGCTAGCTAGACCATCAGACGGGCTGGCCACTTTATCCTACACACACCCAACCACTGTAGAATGACAGACACCAGGAAGGAAAATCCCACTAGTTACAAAACCAAACCCTGAGCCGGGTGTGGTGGCGCACACCTGTAATCCCAGCACTCTGGGAGGCAGAGAGGCAGGTGGATCTCTGTGACTTGGAGGCCAGCCTGGTCTATAAAGCTAGTCCAGGCCAGCCCAAGGCTACACAGACAGACCCTGTCTCAAAAACAAGACGAAACAAAACCCTGAAAACAGAAAAGACAAGTCAAGCGGAGAATTTTATTGTGATTTTCTTACTTCTGGAAAGCAGATGGTTAAGGGGAGCTAGAACAAATTCCCACGGAAGATCTAAGTCTTCATAAATGATTCACTCCTGTCGATCTGAATTTAGAAAAGGAGAAAAAAAAAAGGCAAAATTTGCCAATCATCCTCAGATTCCAAGGAAGACTAGGGAGATGGTTAGAGAGTTTCTTCCTGTTTCCTTTTGCTGGCCTGATATTTCCTGGACAGTCTTCAGTGCAAAGCATGGGAAATAAGGCCAGCTGACTGCAGCAGGACCACAAAAAATCTTGAAATTTCTTCCTCCTAAAGTTGCTGTCATTTTAGTGTATGAAAAGAACAGACAATATATTAATAGAAAAAAAAAAACAAGGAAAATTGATTGTTGTGCACAGCCTGAGAGCCTTGCAGACAAAATATGAAAAGCAAAGGAAGACAGTTGAAGTTTAAGTATCCTCTTCAAAGTGAAATAGGCCATCCATGCATCCCTCAGAACCAGTCCTGCCGCACATCCTTTGCTGCAGCCCAGTCTGGAGGGTCTACCATCCTAACGCCAGCTCTCCAACACTCATCTCAATCCTCAGACAGAGGTGGGTCCCACATCCAGTCTCAGGCCAGTCTAAAGTACCCTGCCTGGGCCATCCCCAACCTCCAGGCTGGGGCCAAGATGAAAACCCTGTGCATCAGTCCTGTGAAACTGCCATGCAGTGAGGCTTGCCTTGATGAACCCCACCATAGAGAACTTGAACGAACAATCGTAAACTTCATTTTAAAATCCAAGGAGTTTAAAGAAGACACAAACAGCTCAATGAACAAATGCCTGAGTGATGCCCAAGAAAACAGAAACAGAAGTCTGAATGAAGGAAACAGTGGAGGCAATCCAGGATGCAACAACTGAACTCAATAAAGAGAAACACTGCACAGAACAGAAGGAATCGGGAGACACTGCAGCCAACATACACTTAAGGCACAATATAGATAATGGATTAAGAAACAAAGTCTAAGCTTTTGCTGTTTGCAAGAAACTCACGTTAGCTTTAAAGATAAGCAACACCATAAAGTGAAACGGAAAACAGTATCCATGCTATCCATGCAAATGGACCAGGAGGAAAGCAAGATTTACTATCTTACTATCTGACAAAACAGACTTTAAACTAAGAGATCTTTTTTAAAAGGTGGGGTGCTTTCTTTTTTCTAATCAAACAATTAATTAAAAAAAATACTGCAATGCTAAAGACATGAACCAAACTCTGGTATACCCAGTCTCATAAAAGACATACTAATGAAATTAAAGACACAGATTAGCATCCACCCATTAATAGTGATTTCAGTACCCACATTTCTCCCACAACAGATCATCTGGACAAAAAATAAACAGAGAAACATCAGAATTAAATGGCATCACACATCAAATGGATCTAGGCAATATTTACAGAGTATTTCACACAGGATATACATGCAGCCCAGTAGCCCATGGAAGTTTATCTAATGTGGACTACACCCTGAGACACAAGACAAACCTGAAAAATTCAAAAGAATAGAAACAACTCTGTGTATTCTGTCTTACCATAATATGATAAGAGTTAAAATATTCAGAAACCAAACACGTACTAATTATACAAACTTATGGAGATTAAACAAATGCTTATTCAATAATGAATGATCAGAGAAAAAAGATGAAAAAAAGAAAGTTTTAAAAATCCTGGATCTAAATGAAAATTGTAAACAATAACAACAAAACTACTGGGACATGTTGCAAGCAGTTCTATGAAGAAAAATTCGTAGGTCTAACTTATATTTTTAACATACATTAAAAAAATTAAAAAACACCAGTTTCCTTCATGAATGCCCTTAGAATATTGGAAAGTAACAATGGTATTCCCAATATCCTTCTTAAAATTACTTAATCTATGTGTCCTTTCTTTCCATATACAAGTCTCATAACAAGCTCTATAGATTGTTGATGCCATGTGAAGTTTACAGTCCCTGGCAGCACTGTGACCTGAATTTCTACTGTGTACTTTGTGGTCATCTCCTTAGATCCTATTAACTTCAATGTCTCATATTCTGAGATACCGACTTAACAGGGAGTATGCAGAGAGTAAGACAGCTTGGAACACTCGGTCCTAAATGGGATGCCTTCCCTGCATACAGGGCTCAGGGGACCCCCTGGAATAGGAGGAGGAAGGCGTGTAAGAGCCAGAGGGAGTGGAGAGCATCAAGGAATCAAAGCCCTCTAAGTCAACAGGACAGATGCACATATGATCTCACAGGGACTGGGGCAGCATGCACATGGCCTGAATGGTCTACACCAGATGGGGTCCTACATCTAAAAGGGGAAGTGGATGCTCACCCCCATCTGTAACCTAGGAGCTATAACCACAGCAAATGAAAGGTCAGTTTTCTCCAAGGAAGTCTCACTGGGGAAACAAGCCATCCCTGAGGGTAGGCTGTGTGCCCAATGGTAGACAGCCAACAGAAAAAACAGCCAATAGCACCTTTGAACTTTTGCTGTGTTATAATGTCCCACAACGGTTTTTGTTTTGTTTCGCTTTAAATATTATCTTACTATTTTTATTTTATGTTTACTCCTATCCTAATTTATTTTACTTCATTCATGCATTGTCTCTCTCTCTCTTTTTTACTTGTCCTTTGCTTATATACTACGGTTTCCAGCTTACCGTTTTTATGGGATCCCTGAATGTGGGAACGATTGGGTCTCTACGTCTCGTCTGTATCTGTTGCTTTGGCCTTGTGCTCTTTTCCTTCTCTTTGTTTGTTTTGTCCTATTCCAGTGTGTTAGTTTTTGTTTTGTCTTATTATATTTTATTATTATTGTTTAGACACCTGATTGTTTTCTAATGAGAGATAAGAAGGGAGTAGATCTGGGATTGAGGGGATTTGGGGAAGAAGTAGGAGGAACAGAAGCTGGAGAAACCATAATCAGAGTACATTGTATAAGAAAGAAATCTACTTTTAATAAAGAGACAAAAATAAATCACTAGGTTAAAAAAAAAGGAAAGAAAACACACACACCACAGAAACAAAAATGAAGGCCTCTAAGTTGTATCAACACAGATAATGCTTGCACAACTACACACATATGCACACATACACACATGTGTATGCACACACTTGTGCACATACACAAATACATGCACACACATATATAGAGAGAAGCAGAAAGGGGCTATTTGGAGTGAGGAAGAAAATTAATGAGGGGCACAAAGGACAGGAAACAGAGTACAGCATGAGCAAAGCATAAATTTGTGTGTATGTTTGTATGTGTCTGTGTCTATGTGCATATATGTGTCATGTCCATGTCTGTGTGTATCTATATGTGTCTCTGTATGTATATATCTGTATGTATATGTATCTGTGTATGAGTCTGCGTATGTGTGTATATATGTGCCTGTGTGTATATATGTGTCTCTGTGTGTATATATCTGTGTGTATATATGTCTGTGTGTGACTATATGTGTCTCTGTATATATATATATGTATATATATGTGTGTGTGTACATGTGTTTGTGTGTGAATCTGTGTATGTGTGTATATATCTGTATATATATGTCTCAGAGAGAGAGAGAGAGAGAGAGAGAGAGAGAGAGAATATGTATGTGTATTAGTTACTTTCCCCATCTTAGTTTAAGGAAGGACACAGCCCATCACTATGGGAAATGTGGTGTGTGGAGTGTGGGGTGGCTGCTCACATCATGAACTCAGTTAGGATGAGAGGGAGAAAAGATGGTGCTCGACAGATTTTTCCTATTTCTCATGTTTCTCAATCCCAGCCCATGACACCCAGAATGGCCTCCCCTCTTTTGCTGAACTTTTCTGAGCACTCCCTCACAGATGAGCCCAGCATTTGCCTCTTAAAAGCGCTTGGGCTTTTCTCAATTCAGTTGGCAACTAAAATTAACCATTACAGTATATACGAAAATGCCACAACAAAAAATAAAATTAATGAAATGTGGTGTTTGGAGTTTGTGCCACTTCTCTTGTGCACTCTTCCGGGAGTAAACAGAGTTAGTGGTTTCCTCCTATAGTCCTCAACTGTGCCCACAGGGAAAGGACTGTCACAGAAGAGCAGCAGGGTTTATTACTAATAAAATGAGGCTCTTCTTGTTTTGTTTTTTTTTTAATTGGGATATGATTAACTCTGGAATGTTTTTAATCATTGAACACACATCTGGGAGGTCAGCTAGTGGCCCAGATTATTGACTGAAAAGGGACTGCCCTGCCTGCAGCTGATCATTATAAAGTTGTAAGCCTGAAAAATACTGTCATTTTTCCAGGCAAATGCTGAAGGCTAGAAGAAAAGTAATATCTTCCCTATAAAATTCCAGAAGACACTGGAGTTATTTACTTTTATTTTAGGACTATATTCCAGCTGACCTTGCAGTCCACCACCGAGATGGAACGAAGTGCTTGCAGGCATTTGAGTCCCAGGAAAGAGAAAAGGGAAGAAAAACAGAGCAGAGTTGGGGACGGGCGGGGGAGGAAGAGAAAGGGACGGGACTCTGCGTTGTCCTCAGCCAGAGCAATTGCAAAGGAAACCCAGAGGCAGAGGACACAAGAGCTATCCGAGGACCTCCACTCCAGGACAAGCATACAGCACAGGCCCAGGGAAGGCAAGGGAGAAGGGCTGTGGGGGCTAAGGTAGCATCCTCAGGAAGAATGGAAGGAAAGGAAGGAGGAAAGACTCAAAGAAAGGATGCTTGTGTCTCACCAGCTAATTATCAAGACTGAACATGGAGACCTTCTTGTTTATGTAACTGTTCTTTCCCCGCAGAAAGACAAGACAGGAGACCGATCAACAATATCACTGTTTACTTTCGGAAATTCCTCGGAACCATTTTGTCTGTGGAAATAATTTTTCATTTTGACAAATAGCTTTTCAATTAAAAAAGAAAAAAGAAAGCAGTGGGCTTTCTTCATTTATCAAACAGCACTGGACTGACTGAGTCTCACTTTGTCCCTGCTTCTGAGACAGTAATTTCATGAGCCTTGACTGCTCCTAGTAAATTCACAACATTACACCACTCAAGGCTGAATTCCAGCATCTTCTATGTATCCTGTGATTCTTTTTTAAAAACATATTTTATTAATTTATTCATATTACATCTCAATTGTTATCCTATCCCTTGTATCCTCTCATTCCTCCCTCCCTCCCATTTACCCCTTACTCCCCTCCCTTATGACTGTGACTAAGGGGGACCTCCTCCCCCTGTATATGCTCATAGGGTATCAAGTCTCTTCTTGGTAGCCTGCCATCCTTCCTTTGAGTGCCACCAGGCCTCCCCATCCAGGGGATGTGGTCAAATATGGAGCACCAGAGTCTGTGTGAAAGTCAGACCCTGCTCTCCACTCAACTGCGGAGAATCCTGTGATTCTTAACTTGACTGGGTTAAGAGATATAATTGATAATCCTGAGTGGGTTAATCGAGCCCCAGAAAGATATACATGGTATATACTCACTTATAATCGGATACTAGGCCAGCATGGATGTCCTCTGAGAGTCTTCACTCAGTGGGGTATTGGGACAGATGTTGGGACTTGCTATTGGGACTCCAGGTGAGAGAGGTATGGAAGAATAGGGAGATAGACCCAAAGGGTCCAGGAACCCTACAAGAAGACCATCAAGGCTGGCATATCTGCACCCGGGGGGGCCTGGACAAACTACTGTACCAACCAAGGACAATGCATGCAGTAAACCTAGACCCCCCTATTCAGATCTAGCCAATGGACAGCACATTCTCCAGTTGTCTGGAGAGCAGGGACTGACTCTGACATGAACTCTGCTGCCCCCATTTGGCCACTTCCCCTTGGTGGGGAGGTCTGGAGGCACTCAGAGGAAGGGGAAGCAGGCTACCCAGATGAGGCCCAATAGGTGTGATCATATCTTGGGGAAGGAGGTCCCCTGCTGTCACAGGTCTAGGGAAAGGGAATAGGGTAAAAGAGGGAGGAGGCGGGAACAGGAAGATACAATTGAGGGGATAACAATAGGATGTAAATTACTTTAAAAATTAATTTAAAAAAGAGGTAGATGCCAAAAGGGCTAGTGTAGCTAGCCTCTGTACATCTAAGATGGAGTTTCTAGAAGCAGGTGGGTCAGAGGTCTCTCACATAGCTCAATCAATCCCTTGGATTCATGTTGTGGCAGCTTTACAGGGAGGTAATGAAAGTCAAAGATAGGGAGTTGAGGGAAGTGTGTCACCAGGCACTTGCTTTTGGGGCCTGCTTCTTCCCTGTATTCCTCACCCCTGCTTCCTGGCCACCATGTGATGTGTTCTGCTCCACCATGGCCTCCTGGGCATGATGGATTGACACCCATGACATCAGAAAAATAACTCCTTTCTGAAGCGTCACTGTAACACAGGGTAATTTATCCCTCCTTTTCTGAGATACCTAAGCTCTGTGAAGGTAATTTTCTTCTCCCTAGAAAATTTTGAGTGTGTGTGTGTGTGTGTGTGTGTGTGTGTGTGATTTTTCCATATTCGTGGAAAATAAGAGAGAATTATTGACCCTCATATGAGTAAAAGCACAAGAAATAAAAGCTTAATTAACGCCTGCATTGGGTTAGTAGTAAATGAGAGAACATTCTATTGTCCTGAGATAAAGACAACTTGGGGTTTTATGGGAAACTGTGCTAGAAAAGGTGTGGGAATGTGTCAGTGTGACTGTATGAGAACAAGTCCTTTTCTGGGTGACAAGAAGTTAGAAAAAGAAACAGGAGCGACCAACGCACCCCAGAGGGTGGGTGTGCTGACAAGACCCAAGAACTCAAGCAATGGGCTGAAGTTGGTGGTTTAGTGAACCAAACTCCCAGCTTCAACAAGCAAAGATGCAAGGGCGCCAGTGTCAGAGTATAGGAGGTGTGACCTCTCCCCTCTCTTCCTCTGCCCCTGTCCCCTCCTCCTCCTCCCTTCTCTCATCTCATCCTCTTCCCTCACTCCCCAAAGGTGTGTGGAAACCCATTTCCCGAACACCAACAACTAGTCACTTCTGAGAACATTTTAGCATTACTGTGTCTCCCCATCGATTACATTTCTATAATGAGCACATAGAGTTTAAAATATAAATAACTTCTTTTGTGCTTTAAAGAAGAGTGAAACTTCGCATCAAACTCTGTCAGTAACAAGAAAGCAATCACGGCATATGAGATAAATCATATGAGTCTTTGTCTACAGTGCCGGGTCATACAAAGCTCCTGAACAGACTGCAGTAAAGACTGGGTGGCTTAATAAACAACCATAGGATTCCCAGTGAGAGCTCCTGTCTGCGATGAGAGGCTTGGGGCTCTCACCTATAGCAGTAGCATGGCTCCCTCATCCCATTAGGAAACCATGATGCTGATATTACAGCAGAGTTCATGCAAGTGTCAAGCCATCTGAAGGAATCTACAGGATTCTGAGAAACTCTGCAGATCTGCCTGGTCATTGAATCCCAACATATGGGGCGTGGGGCCAGCATCACCTCCTAGCTGCTTCTGGGCTCACATCCCCATTTTTCCTTTTAATAGCTACAAGTTCCTTGGCTTGGCAATTTCAGACAGTGCACAGGCAAGATCAAACTTTTGGCCTCTGCAGCATTCTGATGCTGCCTTTACGAGACACTGGAGCCTCCTTAGAAGAAATAAATTAGAGACCTTCAGGTCCTGTGGCCACAGGCAAGGCTTCTTCGGGTGAAACAGCTCGTGATTCCCACCGGGTGCTGAACATGATCAGTGAAACATTTCTGAGATTGATTTGATATGGTACCTGGGGAAATTCTCTCTCTTGACAGGCCATCCTTACCACATGCCAGCAGAGCATGATGGATGACTTGCCCTGTCTGAGACTCACTGTGGGTGACATCACCAACAGCACAAGGACTGAGGAAGGAAGATCAGGGAATGCCAGGCTCCAGGATGCTCCAGATTGTCTCGCTGGTCACTGTCACTCAAATGACACCTTCCTCTACTTTCTGACATATGCTCGGCCACAGAGCTGTGCGGTGGAGTCACAAGGATTCTGCTCACTGTCCTCGTCTCTTTTTTAGCATCACTTCCTAAAGTGCAACAACTCATTGAGTGCTGACTTGTATGGACAGCATCCCAGCTAGTACCCTGACTACCCCACTGTCCTCAGGACTGAGGATTCTATTTAGACAAGATTCTCATCAGACTATAAGAAGCCTAGTCTATCTTTCCTGAAACATGGCTACCATAAACCCTGAAGTCTGTTCATTCAGGGAATTTGGGCTTGCAGCCTTATGTCACAGCAGCTAGGACTATCTTTATCACATTGTTCGGAGCAGGAATGTTTTACACTGCTATTACAGTTACCTGGTGATTTTTGCAAAGAGTGCACTTTTAAAGAACACACACTTTGTTATCAGAATAGCTGGATTTGCCTCTGCCTGGTATTCTGAGTGTTTGCAGGATGTGATATTGTGGAAGCGGTTTTTTCTTTTTCTTTTTCTTTTTCTTTTTCTTCTTTTTCTGAAGTCTGCTGCACAATGCAGTAAAAAGCACATACAAACCTGTGGCTAAGTGAAGTCTTCTTTTCAATTCAGCCACAAGCTTGGTTTTCTTGACAACTTTTGCAATTTCCTCTCCATACCCAACACTTCCATCTCATGCCCACTAGTTCTTCCCTCTCCATGTCCACCACTACCTCTCCATATCCACCACTCCCTCTCCATATCCACCACTCCCTCTCCATATCCACCACTCCCTCTCCATATCCACCACTCCCTCTCCATATCCACCACTCCCTCTCCATATCCACCACTCCCTCTCCATATCCACCACTCCCTCTCCATATCCATCACTCCCTCTCCATGCCCACCACTCCCTCTCCATATCCACCACTCCCTCTCCATATCCACCACTCCCTCTCCATGCCCACCACTCCCTCTCCATATCTACCACTCCCTCTCCATGCCCACCACTTTTCTCTCCAGGCCCACTGCTAAGTGAAGAATGGAGCTGACATTCTTTTTTAAAGCAGCACAAATGTGAACTCAAATATCCTCACCAAATTGTCCTTGGGTGACTGTGATTGACAGGGAGAGTCCAGCCCACAGTGCCCAGTGCTACACCTGGGCTCATGGTCCCTGAGTGCTACAAGAAAATGGGCTGAGCAAGCCAGTGAGCCATGCTTCTCCATGGTCTCTGCTTCAGGTTCCTGCCTTGACCTTTTGATGGATTGTGATGCCGAACCATAAGCTGAAATAAACCCTTTCCTCCCCAAGTTTGGGGAGGAAACTTTTGGTCATGGTGTTTTATCACAGCAATAGCAACCCTAATGAAGACACTTCCCAGTTTTTCCATGATCCAAAAGTCACACGATTCAACCCCTTGATACTCATTTACTAATTATGAACCAAGGGCAAGTTCCTCTCTGCCCCATTTTGTCCAACCATGAAATGTAGGGCATAGTCTTACCTCTCTCCCAGGGTTACCACCCAAGGTCTATAAATGTCACTCATATGAATGACCAACTGCTGCACTAGTTGCGTTAGCCAGAGGATCAGGACATATAGAAAGCATATGTGATAATAAGAGAGGATGTATTTATGGCTTACATAGTTAGGGGATGTCTAGTTCCACAGTGCCATTTGCAAGCTAGAGAGCCAGGGAAACAAATAGCTTCTCAGTGCCCAAAGCAGACAGCTTAAACAAAGTGGAGGGCAGTGATGTAGCAATGTAGTCCAAGACAGAAGGCTTAAAGGTGCCTGGAAGGATGAGCTGAAAGTGTATTCAAAGGCTGCAGAATCTAGACTCGGCTGTAAGGTCTGTGCTGTACAAATGCCCACTCAGTCCAAAACAGTGTGTGGAGCTTCTAGCCATGCCGGCTTGCTGACCCACTTCCTTCGCTTCTCTCACTAGCCACCTCTCACAATCCACCTCCTTGGTCCCAGGGATTTCCAGGGTCTTGTGTCTGGATCCCCTTTGTCCCCAGCCCTTGTTTATAACACTAGAAAATGGACAGCAAGAAGAGACATTTTGAAGACGTGGCATGGAATTCGGGTTTACACATCACCGGCTGAAGCCAAAGCAAAAAGGGGGTTTAAGGTATCAGACGTGGGAAAACAATAGGGGGAAAAGCCAAGATTAAGAATCAAGTTGTTCCAGAGACTGAAGTCATGCTCTAAGTCCTTCTCCTTGTGTGATCCAGTTTCTTCCTAAGACAGAAAAGACTATTTCCTTTTTATCGTGCAAAAGGGAGAATCTGCTCTATCTTTTAACTTTGCCTGTCTTTGCTTTTATTAAAACAATCAGTTTTGACTGGGGGTATGGCCGGATCATACATTGCTCGCCTAGCATGTCTAAGGACCTGGATTTAACTCCCAGCTTTGCAAAAACCACCTACAAAACAGTCAAGCAGACAAAGATAATTAGCTCAAGCTCCTTTTGATATGCAGGGAGGAAAAATGGGTTAACAGACAGAGGCGCTGTCTGGCTTCAGATGTGTGGAGTCCTGAAAACACAGCTGCCTCCAAAATGACCAGGCGCAGCCTCCCAGTGCTTGTCTGCAGTTTCAAGAATGACATTCGCAGACAACAGGAGAAAGAGCTGACCCTGAATGGTCCTGAGATGAGTTGCTGGAGTGGGCAGTGCTGGGAGATGGAAACAAGAGGCTCAAGGACCACTAGACATTCAAATCAGCAAACTTTAGAGTTCTGGAACTCAGAGCATGTCTTCACCTCCCAGTCACACTAGAGTGCACCAGAGAAAAGGACCGCCATATTGATACTCAGATGCCCTTCCCTCTGCGGCGGTAACCGTAGTCACGAAATCACCTAAGTTCTTCTCTTGGAGTCATTAGCTGAGAGGGTCTTTAGGATGATAGCCTGGTCATTTTCAGGCATCTAGCTAACTGCGAGGCTTCCCCGTCATATTACATTTAGCCATGTCTTCTGTCCTGTTCAAGCAGAAGCGCGCTTTGCCTAGTAACACCCCCAAACCTTTACCTTGAGTATGAACATCAGTCCCAGGGTGCCCTTTCCAAACTACTGTTGGGGCCCAGAAAACCACACCCCACACACTTTTCTGTGAGTTCAGAGTGAGATAGAAAGTTCAAGAAACAGAAGGTAAACTTGCAAAGGGCAGATCTATAAGAACAAGTTAGTCGTGTTGATGTTTTTCTGGTATCCTCCCTCCTCACCGCCTCTCCAAGGATGACTAGAGGTGAGAGCAACCAGCCACCATCAAACCTGTAAGCCACGCCCCTCCCTCTTCTTCCCAGTACCCTTAGAACTCATCGTCCTGGAGTCATACAAGACCACAGACCCCACAAGCTTCTATCATCTAACACCAAAACCCTCCACCTATTCTACTCATCCTTCCTGTTCACACAGCCAAGCCCAGATTGCTGATCTTTTTAAGTCTCTTGTGACCTCTTCCCTCAGTCTGTTTTCCTCACTTCTACCCTTACCTAGATCAGGTTTCATAATTAAACATTTTAATAGAGCTCGCTAATTTACTTTTCTTGCCTCCTTAGGATTTTGTCATGGCTCCCGGGACAACAACCCCACTCACGTTGAACCCCATTTTATTTCTTTTCTTCTCAAGATAGCCCCGGAGAGATGGCTTAGAGGTTAGGAGCACTGCCTACTCCTCCAGAGGTCCTGAGTTTAATTCCCAGCAACCACTTGGTGGCTCACAACCATTAATAATGAGATCTGGTGTCCTCTTCTGGTGGGCAGGCTTACATGCAGGCAGAACACTATACATAATAAATAAATCTTAAAAGAAATTGAAAAAAAATCCCACAGTTGATTTCCACTTCTCCATATACCAGTAGTAGCCAGCCCAACATAAAATTAATTCCGTATGAACTTGGAAGCCATTAATATTTTACAACAACTCTTAGTATCTTGATTTCCTTGTCAGGGCCCATGGATTCACCCAATCATGCTTGTCTATTGATTTTATATACCAAGGGTGGGGAAGATGCATCCTCCCAAACTGGCACCAATGAGATCCACCCAGTATCTTTCAGCTGATGATTTCCACCTAGTTGTTGTTAGCGTCACAGTCTCAAGTCTCAAATGCAAATCACTTAAGCAGGTGCCTGTTTTCTGCACAGGCTACAACTGATTGCAAAGGGCATCTGCTTTTGAACGTCTTTGTACTTTTCCTTTTAATTTCATATCTACTTTTGTTGTCTTGAATGTGTCCATTTTCTTCTTTTCTTCTTCTTCTTCTTCTTCTTCTTCTTCTTCTTCTTCTTCTTCTTCTTCTTCTTCTTCTTTCTTCTTCTTCTTCTTCTTCTTCTTCTTCTTCTTCTTCTTCTTCTTCTTCTTCTTCTTCTTCGTTAGGTCCTTTCTTCACATTACTGCCTGCATCTGTGCTATATTTGGTTATCACTTACTCTTCAAGCTTTATCTTGTGTTTGGTCTTCAGTCACGTTCTCATGTGATCTCAGGTTCAGTTTCTCCATGTGGAATCTACGCTACATACTTGCTCACGTTTGGTTTCCTTCTCATCACAATGGCAATTCCATAACGTTTAAACCTTCATCTATTGTGCTCCCAGTAAAAGAACAAAGCCTTCTACCCAGCAGTCCTCCAATACTGAACCTAATCTAGAGCATTCCGTTTATAGCACATTGCTTCTGGTGCAATGTGAGTGCTGCCAGTATCATACCTGGTGCTACTGTTGAAGCCAGAAGAGCAATGGAGAGACAGGATGCAGTGGGGGATGTCTCAGAGACATACTGTGTAATTTTCTCCTACTAATAACAGGATCATGCTTTGGCACATTAGCTCTTCTACCCATTGAGGGGGTTGCAAGGAATTTTTGTTAAAAAGAGAAAGTTCAAGGTTGATGTGTGTGTGTGTGTGTGTGTGTGTGTGTGTGTGTGTGTGTGTATCTGTGCTTTGCATATGTACATGTCCCATGTGCATGTGTAGATGCCTCTGTGTGTGTGTTTGTGTTTTTGTGTGTATGCATGCACAAAGAAGGGGGGGATAGAGGTTGATGTCTCCAAACACTCTTCACTATTTTTGTTTCAAAGTCTTGTGCTTCATCGGAGTTAAACATTTCAAGGAGTATGAGACTTTTTAGATGTTGAAGGCTTGGGACATAGTCAAGGACATGTTTCCAGGAGCAGAAATGGAAAGAAAAACAGGAGTTTTCAATAAAAAGTATTTAAGATAAATGTCTCCAAGGTTGAACCAGACATCTGCGTAGACAAAGTGTGGAATGTTGAGAAAATGCAGCAAAGCAGAAGGGAGTGACATGACCTTCCTTCCATGGGCTTCAGTTTACTGCTTATGGACATGCAGGAAAGGACTGGTAGCATTGCTTTCAGTATTATGTGCTGCATCTCAGAGGGAACATGGAAAAGCGTTATCTTTGGGAACATCATCAAATGCTGGCCAGCTGTTCCCCCTTCTGTCTTGGAAAGGCGCAGGCACCATCCTGCTGCTGTTGATGTTGATGTGTGACTCTCAGGAGGTGGAACCATCCTTGTGCTCAGTGAATCAGAAAAGTATTTGCCTGAAGAAACTAAATCTTTGCATTCCTATGGATGCTTCAGAGGTCCCTCGTGACAGAGCAATTCACAGGGACGTGGCCCATCTCAAGCCCAGAGAATTGCTAAACTCTACACTAATTTCTCAAACCAGAAAGGGTCTGTGTGAGTGATGAAAAAAAAAAATGTCATCAAATGCTTTGTCCTTCTTTTATGAGATGGTGCCATTTTACCTGGGCTGGGGATGCTATAAAAGGTGTTGCCAGGGAAAGTGATGCTCTATCAATTCTGGGATGAACCTCTCAAAGGATTAGCAATGTCTGCTTTGGTGTCTGAGCTCTGAGCCAGAGAACACCTGGAGAAACAATTCCAGCCACCCGATGGAGACAACCGGAATGTGATAATGCTATTGCGGGCCACTCCAGGAGGATGCCAGACAAATTACCAGGAAGACAACACTGAGCAAGTCACTCTGTGGGACACCGACATAGATCCCCACAGAGCCCTGCCTAGATTTCTTGCCCTCAAAATTCTGACATTAATGAAATGGCGTTGCCTCATGTCAGTGTGTTTGGGCGTAGTTGGTTACATAGCAATAGTTAAATAGAAGCTTCTAAGTGACAGATGAGGAAACATGACTCAATCCATCACCAAGTGTTTGTGGAACTCATCCCTCACCTCCCCTCAGGCTGCCTGTGTGTTCCACCAAGAGAGCCTGTGAAAGGATGAGCGTGTCAGACTCAGAGGTCATAGGATGTAGACAGTCATCCCAGCCTGCTGGCCTTGCATGAGCTGTCATTCTCTGAAATTCTACCCTGGCTACTAACTGTGACTGTGGATGGTTTGCTGTGAAACCTGCTGTAAATTAAAAACATGTCATAGTTTAAATGAAATGTTAGCATAAGTGGAAACATAGTATACAGCAGTAGTTTTTTGTTGTTGTTTTGTTGTGGGTTTGTTTTGGTGAACTTACCCTTAAAAAATAATAAAGTCAAGGAAACTAAAGCTGTCTGTGGTAGTTTGTATAGGAATGGCCCCCATGGTGTATTTGAATGCTTGGTCTATAAGAAGAGGCACTATTAGGAGGCGTGGCCTTGCTGGAATAGGTGTGGCCTTGTCAGAGGAAGTGTGTCACTGTGGGGGCACGATTCGAAGGCTCATATTCTCAAGTTACACCCAGTGTGGCTCACAGTCTCCTTCTGCTGCCTACAGATCCAGAGATAGAACCCTCAGCTCCTTCTCCAGGACCATGTCTGCCTGCACGCTGCCATGATGATACTGAGTGTCTGTGAAGTTGTAATGGGCCTAAACACACACTCATAACCACAAACACACACACTCACACATGTACATACTCAAGCATACAGTGGTACAGCACACACAATGAGACACACTCACACACACATACACACTCACACATGCACACATCACACATGCACTAATACATGTACACACTCACACACACATGCACACTCACACATACACATGCACACATCACACATGCACTAATACATGTATACACTCACACACCCACACATGCACACTCACACATACGCATCGCACATGCACTAATACATGTACACACTCACACACACAGGCACACTCACACATACGCATGCACACATCACACATGCACTAATACATGTATACACTCACACACCCACACATGCACACTCACACACCCACACAGGCACACTCAAGCACACAACCAGCTGGCGGCACGGCAGACAGGACAGTGCTGATTGTTTAGTTTTCTTACTGGGAGGAACCATCTCAGGGGCACTGTCAACAGGTTGTTTACACTTGCAGCTGTGGGAAGAGCTCTATTTTGAGACATGAGGTAGCTATGTGATTTGGCTCAGAGAACTGATCAATGGAAGGAAGATGTGGAGGAAGCCACCCACAGGCCTTGCTACAACTCCTAGCGATGTTCCAGCTGCCCAAATAAAAGATGGGTTTCAGTGGAGACTAACAAGAGGCTGGTTGAGAATTTTAAAGGAAATCTAAATTTAGGTGGCTAAGAATAGCTCTCGGATACTCCTGGGACTCTAAGCTGAAAAGTGAAATCCCAGAAAACAATGAGTGCATACTCGTGCACAGACACACACACACACACACACACACACACACACACATACGTGCATGCACTCACGCACACATGCACGCACACAGGTGCCAGGGAACATTCCCTGACTTCTAGCTAACTTTCAGGCCATTACAAGCAGGAACTGAAAGCTAGGACTGTCTTACGAAAAGTCTGAAACTAGAAACCTTGCCTTCTCAAACAGAAAAACTGCAAAGTCAAGGCACTTAAGAAGATCCAACCAAGTACCAAGTGACCACATATGGACCCAGGTTTGACTAGGAAGCCTACCCTAAGAATAAAAAGATAAACATAGGGGACAAAGGAAGCCACGCCCAGTACAAATGAAGGATCGGCAGAATTCTTCCAGGAAAGTTGCTGAACTAGCAACAAGACAGAAAACAATAGTAACAACAGCCAAACCCACCAGAAACCCTGGGGGAGAGAGGGACAGAGCACCAGGGGTCGCAACAGTGGCTCTAAACTCTACATCTTCCAATAATAAAAATACTAAGACATTGCAAACGTGTGGTACACTTTGCAAAGGGGAAGGTGGTCATCAGGGTAGTAATGCCTGGATGATACTTAGCAGTTAGACTTTCAGATCAGTAACCACAAACACAGTCCTTTAAAAACTTAAGGGCCACACAGAAAGGTGCAGAAAGACTCTAGAGTTGAAAAGACAACATCTGCAGCGAGGAAGGAAACAGAGGGGCTCATGAGAAGATTTAAATGGGCCGAGAAAATAATTAATCAAGCCAAATATAGGCCAGCAGGTATTATCTAGTGTGAGAACACAGAGAATGGGATGAAAAAGACCCAGAAAACAAAAACAAAAGGAGTGATGCTCTGGGGACCAGATGCACACACGAGTCCCAGAAATATAACAGAGAAAGAGGAGGGAGGGCTAGTATTTAGAAAATAACGTCCAAACCTTTTAAACTTGATTTAAAAATAATAAGCAACATTTGTTTTAAAGAACCACAAACTATAAAGAATAATATCAGGGCCTTTCATTCTTAATGTTCATGAATCGGAGCCAAGGAGAAAAATCTTAAACATGGGCAGGGAAAGATGTCTTGTGGAGTCTTCAGCCTGACTTGTGGCTTCTCACAGACATGGAGAAGACCAGGTGAGAGCAGGGTGACACCCCGAGTGCTGAGAGGAGGCCTGCAGCCAAGCCCCTGGCATCTAGCCCAGCCTAGTGCTTCTGAAACTGAGACATTAATCAAGTAACTACAGGAAACACAAAAATTAAGAAGTCAGCTGGGCAAGGTGGGGAATGCCTGTAATCCCAGCACTTGGGGAGGCAGAGGCAGATGGATCTCTGTGAGTTCAAGGCCAGCCTGGTCTACAAAACAAGTCCAGGACAGCCAAGGCTACACAGAGAAACCCTGTCTTGAAAAAAAACAAAATGAAAATTTGACAAGTCATAATTAGCAGATGTTTGCTATAGGACATAGTGAAGGGAGTAATTTGTGTTAAAGGAAAGAACATAGGAACCTGGCGGTGGTGGCGCACGCCTTTAATCCCAGCACTTGGGAGGCAAAGACAAGCAGATCTCTGTGAGTTCAAGGCCAGCCCGGTCTACAAAGCAAATCTAGGACAGCCAGGGCTCTGTTGTATATAGAAACGCTGTCTCGAAAGAAAGAAAGAATGGAAGGGAAGAAGGAAGGACAGAAGGAAGAAGGAACATAGAGTGTTAGTTTTAATTCAAACAGATACAAAAGGCACCAGTAAATTAGTGACATAGGAATTTGGTAAGGCAGTGTAAATGCATTTACATTTGTATCTATATTTGCTTTGGTTTCCAAAGAAAATGCATCAGATAATCACGAAATGATGTCACGTTTAAAAACTGACCTGTGTGATAATAATTGTTCACAGAGGGAGAAGACACATGAGCCACAATGGAGCAAAACTTTCGGTGTTATAAGGTTGAGAGGACTGTGCTGAGCTATATAGACACGTTTTAGAGTCAACCTTTCTAAGATTTGTCCATTTCTGCCAAAATTAATTTAGTGCCCGGCCAGCTGGTGTGTGGTATACTCTTGAGTTTCACGGTCATCACTGTAATCGGAATCTAAAGCGTTTTGACAAGTCAATCACGCCCACCTTCCTCTCTCCATCACCCACTAGTTAAGCTACCTTAGAAAGTAGCAAACATTACTCAAGAAAAAATTTCAAGTCTCAGATTAGGGGCTTGAGTGGGACATCAAGGAGAAGTGTTCTGAGGAGTAAGGGAGCTGTGAACACCACAGTTAGACAACAGCATAATTGGGAGGGTCTGAACAGGGCTCGGGCCCACAGGCCAACTGAGGACCCCTCTTACGGATTCAAGTTGAGCGTGAGGCCACGTGCCATGTAGTTAGGGAGCCGTCCACAGTATGTGCCTGCAGCTGGGTTGTCTCAGGTTCCCAGGTGGCATGGAAAATCAGAAGGGAAAGACAGGTCCTTTGTCACTGCAGTGACACAACAAGAAGACACATCCTTTGTCATGGTGTTTTATCACAAGAGAAAGGGGATTCGACGGTGAGGAGAAAAGCATTCTCTGTGCCAGTCTGTCTAAACAGGACACCAGTCTCCCCTGCTGCCTTTGGACTAAGACTTGGACTAGAACTTTCTCTATCAGCTTTACTGGTTTTGAATTGAAGGAACCAGCCCCTTAAGAACCCCCATTAAGGCCAAAGTCTGGGAAAATGTAAAAGTTGACCTACCCAGTCCTCCCTTAAAGACCCCCATTAAGGCCAAAGTATGTAAATTTCTAGAGGGTCCAGCTTGAACCAAGGACAGACAGATATCAGATCACTGTGTGTGTGTGTGTGTGTGTGTGTGTGTGTGTGTGTGTGTGTGTGTGTGTGTGTGTGTGTCAGGGACAGGAAAAACCTTGAAGAGTCCAACTTAACTCAAGGTCTTAGTCTGTGCTCAGGGTCCAGCTAGACTCAAGGACAACCAGTTGTGTTTAAATTTTCCACTACCCCTCCCCAACTAAAATCGTTCCTAAATGCCCCCTGTGACTGCTTCAACCAATCTTTTACATAGGTTAACATGCCCCTCCATCTGTTATCCAACCACAAAATGTCAAGACTTGTAACTCCCTGCTTGCAGCTTTTCTGCCCAAATGCCAACCAATCACATACTGTAAAACTCATTTCTTTGTCTAAAACCTATAAAAGGCCCATGCCTCTGCTTCTCTGCGTCTGCAGCTTGAAAGATCTGAACAGACCCCATCGTGATGGCTCAATAAATTCCTATTCCTATGCATTTGCATCGACCACGGACTCTTAGAGGTCTCTCTCTAGAGGTCTCAGTCTTACAGAATGTTTGGACTTAGATCTGAGCAGGTGGGTTAGCATTCCTAGGTTGCTCAGTCTGCAGAGGTGAGACTTGTGATTCTCCGGAGCCAGGTCCTTGTCATAACTATGTAGCACATAGATTCTGTGTCTGGGGAAACCCAGACCAACACACTGATAGACAAGTTTAATCTAATCCATATTCTAGCAGCATCCCATCTCATTCGTTTTCAAAGGGGATTTAAAGGCTGATCCTGAGATGGACATTGTGCCCAGAATAGCCAAAGCATGTGAAAGAGAGAGAGTTGACAGCCGGGTTCTCATTCCCCCAACTCTGAATATTATTATAACATTACAAATTGGTGGAATAGGGTAGAAAGTAAAGAAAACAGCATTGAGGGTTGAGGCTGTGCCCCAGAGGTAGAGCTCTTGCCTCCTATGCTCAAGGCCCCGGGTTGCTTCCTCATTGCAACCAAAGGCGAGAGAGAGTCCAAGCCAAAATCAAACAAATAGACAAATGAGTTTTTAATTTGTGGCCAGTTGGTTTTGACAGAGTTTCCATGGCAATTTAGTGGTTTTGGAATCTTTTTTTCTTTTCTTTTCTTTTTTTTTTTTTTCAAAACTGGGTCAGGGATGACTGTGTATTTATATGCAAAAGTCAGACTTCTGTCTTGCACTGCACTAAAATATTAACTCAGGATGAATCATGGACCAAAATGCAAGTGCTAAAACCATAAACATCCTAGAAAAAGTGCAGTGAAAAATTTGTGACTTTAGGTAGACATGGAGCTTTAAATACAACTCCAAATCAGAAGTGACTGAAAAAAAGATTAGCATATGTCACTTCAGAAAGCAACATTTATTTGTAAAAGGGCACCACTAATGTGTTTAGGGAGAGGCTGGCACTGTCAGTAATAAAGAGTGAGCCGCATGCTAATCCACATGCCTGTGGTAACAAACCTCGACCCATCCTGCTTAGCGCTAATTCTACCACACGTGTGAGTCCCTACTAGGAAAGGCCCAGGTGACAGGAATACAGGTCACAGAAAGTCCACCTGTTGCTTAAACTAGTGGGTGATGGAGGGAGGAAAGTGGGCGCGATTGACTTGTCAAAACGCATTAGACTCCGATTACAGTGATGACTGTGAAACTCAGAGTATACCACACACACACACACACACACACACACACACACACACACACACACACACGAGCCACCCGAAAGGTTGACTCTAAAACGTGTGTGTGTGTGTGTGTCTCTCTCTCTCTCTCAGCACAACCCTCTGCATGGTTTTATTGAAGTTATTTAAAAGATTACTAAGTTACCTCTGGCTTTTTCCTCCACAAAACAATTTCAGCTGTGGAATACGTAACACCCACCTATGTATTCAGTTAGCAAGTTTAGTGGGGTGTTTTTTTTCCTGCTCTTGAATTGAGATTTTTTTTTAATGTAATAAATATTGAGAAACTGTTATTTTCTTTTCATTCTGGTGTCACATCATCCATCCCCCGTGCTTTGCATTTTTCTCCAGGATATTAGCTGTGCCAGTGTCAAAATCTTCTATATGCATCCCTGAGTCTTCCTGCTCCCACACAACCTTCTGATGCCCCTTTAAACTTCCCCATTTACACTATCTAAGCACATGGAAGTATCAGACTTGGTACCTTCAACAGGACCCTTCCATCATCCGCAAAGTCGGTGCAGATTAGAAAACAGGAGTTCATTGTCTTCACGTGTCTGCGTTCTCTGTTCTAATACATGGTCCGAGGTTTCAAAGATGCCTCTTTGGTGTATTTCACAGCATTATTTCTGCAGCTTTTAACATAATTTTAAACAGTTAGTGCTTAGCATAAACTACAAATTTAAAAACCATCTTTAGTGTTAGTCTGCTTAAACAGTGGTTTAAAAGCACAGATGTACTCTGTATCATATGATACAAACGTGTCAAGGCAGCGAGCATAATGCGCGGAGGTGTTGCTAACCTTCCTGCCCTTGAGGAGACAGTAAGCAACGCCAACCCCTTCGCCTAAGGCCTCAATGTCAAAATGAGGCAGCATCCCACCAGAGCTCACTCAGGGAAACCCTGGAGTTTATTGGTCTTCCCTATAGTGAGCAGAAGATGGTGGACGTTTTTCTCCCAACCAGACACCTCTGGAAGGTCTTACCCAATACGGATGAGGGCTGCCCCAGAGCTGCATAGATGGAGCCCCACTCTAGTTACCTCTGGTGAGTGTACAGAGGGGCCAAGTGGTAGGGAGCAGCTGGCTACTCAAGTGAGACTCTCACACCCTGCTCTGCCCATCTATCCAAGCATCTGCTTTTACTTTTTGGATACTCGTGAACATTATAGGCCCAGCTGGGATGGTCATTTGTAAGGGGCACAGCTGAAACCCCATGTGGAAGTTGCTTGGTTCAAAAGATAGTCAGTCACTCATGACACTCTCCACCTTTTTTCCTGCTCCATCAAGGGCCTTTCTATTCATGTCTCCATCCCCAGAGTGTGGCAGTTTGTGTGTCTTGTCCTTTTGTTGCCTACTACAGAACATAAGTAAGAAAACGGACAGCAGACTTCAGTGAAGGCCATGATCGTAAACATAAACGGAGGAAGCGCTTTGACTGCTGCGTCACCCAACCAGACAACAGCAGTTGCTTCTCCAATGGAGTCTATGCCTTCCCTGGCCACAGCACTTTATTTCTAAGTTCCGAGTAGGAGATGTGAACTTGCCCCTGTAGTGTGACTCTGAAGACCAAGCAGAAAATTGGTTGCATCCAAAACCATCTGAGTCACTACTTCACTAGGTAGCTTATCTCTCCCGGAACTCCCATCACAAAGCATGGAGAACCCACAGCCGAGTAGGACATTGAGGCCTACTTCTCCACAGCATCCCTTGCAGCAACTTCTGGCTAGCTCCCTCCCAGGGAGGGAGGGAGGGGATGCCTCGGGACCATCCTAGCTTTGTTTCTCCAAGTCCAACAGCCAAATCATGCAACCTCCTCAGCAACAGGGTCTTACCATCACTTTATGATGTGCAACCAACAACTGTGGCAGTAACTTTTATTGTTTTAAGGGCCGAGAGGATCTCGGTGGCCAACAACTTCTAAGGAGGTAACCCAGTCCTAGCACTGGGTCTCCCAGTTGGCTACTTTATGGCTTTAGGGGCATCTGGTTTTATCTTTTGGATACTTTTTATCATTTATAGGCCCAGGCTATTGCAAACTTTGCCCAGTCGTTTCGGTACTGTACAATATTTATCCAACCATAGACCTCCCAAGAATTCCACGGCAGCACCTGGCCTCTATCCCTTTGTGGGCTAACCTCATGCTTGCTTCTTTGGGTACCACTTGAGTCTCTTAAGTGAGTCCCCAAATCTGAAGAATCCTCAAAGGTTAGCACTGGGCTACCCATAGTAAACAAAGCGTTTATACAGAGGATGCTCAGCAAAATGGCATGTAGTCCCAAAGTCACCATCCCATAACCTAGGGCGGGGCTGTGGAGATAACCTTTCTAAATGTAAGACACCCAATTATAATCTCCAGATACTGCAATTTGAAAGTTTTAACAGAGACATTTTCAAAGGAATCCAATAAATATCCTGTATCTAAGACAAATGAAACGTATCCCTGATAAAATGTCAATGGAATTCATAATGTCGTTTTATCTATTCAAAAAATTTTAAGGAACCCTCCAATACTCTTTCCCATTAGCTAGTTCTAATGAGCATTTTAGCATAGCCCTGTCTTCACCTGTTATCTTTAGGCACCAACCATTCTATCTGGAGTTGGAGAGTTACTGTCTGGGGACCTTGATTGTGTTTACTTTCTCCACTAATTAAAATTTAAAAGGCAGGAAAATAATGTCTCAGACACAGCATACAGCAACAGATAACAAACTTCATTAGAAGTTCACAGAAGGGGTGGGTGGGGGACAGGCAGACAGTGACAGGGAGAAGCATAGAAAGACTCCCTCACACAGCACCAAAGAGACCTGAGAATCAACTTGTACTTTTCCTCTTGAAGGGCTGGGGTTTCCAATGGTTTTGGTGGCCTGAGATGGGTCCCTGTCCCCTAATTTTGGGCTGATCAACTTAGACAAAGAAAGGGGAGTTGATAGTCCTATACCCTTAGGTACACATATGCAGGCAGGACCAACCTTCAACATACCTGACCATTCTGAGCAGGTCAGCCAACAGCAAGGCCTTGCTAGCAGGAGAAAAAGCCCATCAGGCCTTTGACTTAGATTAGGAGGGTAAAGGAAAAGTGAGACGTTTGCTGTCTGTCTTATCTGTCCATGGTCCCTCTCCCTGTCTGTCTGCCTGTCCAGGAATCTGTGCAGCTCATAGACACCCACAAGGATATCTCTCTGTGATTATGATCTGAATGTCCCTGGTGATTAGTGATGTCAGCATTCTGTCTCATTCTGGGCTCTGTCTCCACTCAGCGATTGCTTCTTGGCTGTGTAGCTTTTTATACTGAGCAAAACCTGTTCTTCTGTCTTTGCTTTTATTTCCTCTGTTTCTGTAGTCTAATCTAAAAACCCACTTCCCACTCTAGTGTTCTAGAGTGTTTTCCTATATATATATTTTTTTTCTCCCAGGATTTTCAAAGTTATGTATCTTGAATGTATTCTTTAGTCAATTTTGAGTTGAAGTTTTGGTTGTTGGTTTGGGCACTGATGATAAAACAAGCTAAGTGGCCTCTGTCACCAACCTTCAGCACAACCCTTGTATCAGTCCTTATTTCTATTACTTTATTTGCAGTCAATGAATAAAGAGTACCAAGATGGCGAAGCTATCTGCACTAGCTTCCTCTGTGTGGCTTGTTTCCTGCTGTTGGTGATGTTTGATTGCTACACACTGGTAGAACCAATTTCCTGACCAGGGCAGGGACTGTCTTAGGGCCCAGATTTTCTTTCTGGGAAAAGAAGTTTACTGAGCCAAGGATGTCTTCTCTTTGATAGCATCCTAGTGAGAAAGACCCTGGGCTTCAGTGAATCCTGGTAGGGTACCAGAAGAACAAACAGCTTTTTGTTTCTTTCTTGAAAGATGCCTGTGAAGCCAAGTGCTTCTCCGTGGGCTCTGGACACAGATGCAGAGTCACTAATTTGTGTTAGACTATTTCAGAAACAGCAAGCACAGATTCTGATTTAATTTAAATGTTGACAAATCTGTATTTCTCTGCTGATAGTCCAGGTGGTAAAGAGTAGATGAGACAGGTTTTTTTTTTCTTTTTCTCATTTTCTACCTGCCCTCCCTAAGTTAATTTGACATAAATGTTTTTTACATGTGGTAGGAATTGCATCAAGGATAATGAAAGTGTCACGCAAATAGCAAACCTAATTGGAGGGGCTTGTTTTCTTTTCTCCGGAATTGTAACCCATTTGACAAAGTCAGGATGTTGTATCTGTTGTGAAAACATAAGTAGGGCAATTTTTAGATGCTACTGGCCACTGGCTCCTTGATGCTAATTAATAATAAAGGCTGGGGGCCACTGGGGGGCACTCCACACAAAGCTTCTGGTGAGCAGACTCACAAGGAAGACAAATTGAATGACTCATGCTAAGCCTGATATTTTCCACTACTCTCAGGACAAGACCATGAGATTTGGATTGGGGACATCTTGAACAATAATTGAAGGGGCCTGGTGACACATCTCAGAAGGTAATGGCTCCTGCCACCTGCTAAACCTGACCAGCTGAATTCTGTCCTTGGGACCCACGTGGTAGAAGGAGAGACCCAAGTCTGGGAAGAGCCATGGTGCCTAGTGACCTCCCAGTCCCCAGCCCTGCCAAATAAATGAATGAAATTTCTAATACTTAAAAATATCAAGGCACCCATGTATTTCTGAAGTAACTGTGTGACCTTAAATGTCTTGTCAATTTTTTTTACTTTATAGGTGCTTTACACACACACACACACACACACACACACACACACACACACACACAGAATCACAGGCACAACTGGAGACAGGACATTATGCACCATTTTTTGGTCACAAAGGCCAATCAGGGGCTGGGAATGTGAGTAAAGGACAGACCATATGTGTGATGGTCAGTGGTTGTCAAGTTGGCAGGTTCTAGACTCACCTACAAAACAAGCTTCTGGCTATGAAAGATGGTCTGGGCTAGCCTCTGGTACTTTGGAGAGGAATCACCTGGACTAGGTTAATTGGGGTGGGACTATCCACCTTAACTGTCTTCAGGCATCGCCATTCTATGGTCCAGGGTCCCAAACGGCGTATAAAAATAAAACTGACCCAAACAGCAGCATTTATCGCTCTCTACCCTCCAGCTGCAGACCCAGAGCAACCAGCTGGCTCCCTCAAGTGCCTCCCACCTTCCCTGCTGCCATGATGGACTGGGGAACTGAACTATGATCCAACCCTTGAGTTACTTTGAAAATGTTTATGTGATGTGTTAAAGGACACATCGGGTAGTTGAGTAGCTTAGAAGGAAAAGGATTACCTTTCGTGCCTGTTTCAGGCCTGTTCAGAGAACGGTGACACCTAGTTTCAATGACTCAGGCTCCAAGTCACTGCTTGGCCATACCCCTTAGAGCAGCTGTTCTCAGCCTTCCTGATGCTGGGACCCTTTAATACAGCTCCTCATGTTGTGGTGACCCCGAACCATAAGATTATTTTCGTTGCTGCTTCATAACATAATTTTGCCACTATTATAAATCGTAATAGAAATATCTGACGTACAAGATACCCTATAAGCAACCCCTTCCTGACCCACAGGTTGAGAACCATAGAGTGTTGCCTACACCAAGATACGGGATGTTGGTGTTGTAGGGTGCGGCGGTTGAGAATCATAGAGTGTTGCCTACACCAAGATACGGGATGTCGGTGTTGTAGGGTACAGCTTAGTGCTAGATTACCCACTTGTGGGAGGCCCTGGGTTCTATCCTCAGCACTATAAAGAATGCACACACATGCACGCACGCACGCACGCACTCACGTACACATGAGCACACACACTCCAAAAACATTAACACTGCAGCTCTCTGCAGAGCCTACCAGCTGAGTTTCCTATAAAATGCATATGGCTGGCTGAGAACCACTATTATTGTGACCCTCAGGCCCCAAGAAGAGAAGGGACAAAGAAGAACTTGTCCAAGCAGAAGCTCTTCTAAGTCTTCAAAAGGCCTAGAGTGCACAGGGCAGGGACTGCTGGAAGGGTAGGGACAGATGGAGACGTGGACCCATCCCTGCTGTGAGGATGTCACTGTCTGCAGCTGTCTAACCTCTGTCGGCAGTAGGCTCCAAGGCACCCTGTGATGTGCTCTGCTTCCCATCAGGTCCGTGGTGAAATGTCTTTCCCCAGGGATCCCATTTTTATGTGTTAGGTGGCTTCAGTTAGGGTGAGCTATTCAAAAGAAAGTCCACACTGCCTAGACCAGATTTGCTATCTTTGGGTAGATCTGACAGCTCACTGCACCAGTCAGCACAGCAGAAAATTGGCAAGGTGAAAGAGAGGACAACCCCTACACACACACACACACACACACACACACACACACACCTGGGCTGCGTTTCTGGGAGCTGGCCTGAAGCCACAGTAGGAAGACTGTTTCTCACCTTTCAAACCTGGCTGTGTTACTAGGCATGCAAATGCCAGCATCTATTGGGGGCAGGCGTGTGGTGTGGAACTCCCCTGCCTCACTGCAGAATGATGCTTGTGCGCTCTTGCCGCTCACTGTCGTGTGCTTTAAATCCATTATTAATGCAGATGTGCTGCTAAAAACTTGAGGTGTGATGTAAATTAGTTCTCCGTGCAGTACTCCTGCCATTCAGACCCTCAGGCTCACTTCAGTCAGGGCGTGTCCATCCTCTTCATCAACCTTGTGTGTTTTATAGGTCATGTCGTTGCTGGTGGTGGTGATGTTCTAGACTTCAACTGCTCATCTAGGAATTTTATTCAGCTTACATGCTTATACATGGGATTTGGGACCAAGTGGGGAAAAAAAAAACACCTCTATTTCCAGTTGTCCCTGAATGCCCAATGGACACAGAAAGCAGAGCATCTCCTCTGCCGTCTTGTCCAACACCCCTAAGTCTCCTCCTCTTCTCCTTCCTCCTCACGCTCTCCCTCCCCTTCTCCCCATTTTACTGGCTTGTGTGCTCAGAGCTAACCTCTGTCATCACCACTAGAGCTCTGGCTTGTGAGAACAAATATTTGTAGTGACTTCAATCTAGACGTGTACCAGGCAGTGATACAGGAATTTGACCTTTTTTTTTTTCTTTTCTAGTTTTTACAAGGTGCTTTTATTAAGAGTTTCATTTAATTGTCTCTATTGAACTGAGTTAAATTTTCAATTGGGGCAGATATCGTTTGTTTGTTTGTTTGTTTTGGGTTTTCGAGACAGGGTTTCTCTGTGTAGCCTTGGCTGTCCTAGACTCACTTTGTAGACCAGGGTGGCCTCGAACTCACAGCAATCGCCTGCCTCTGCCTCCTGAGTGCTGGGATTAAAGGCGTGCACCACCCTGCCCGGCTGGAGCAGATATCTTTTAACATGGATATCTTTGCAGTGTATCGTTTTTTTTAAAAAAAGTAAAAGACAAGATGTTCTTCAAAGGGGAAAATCAATCAAGATGGTGACAGTGGAGGACTGTAAAACACATGGGATGGTATTTCAAACAAGCATGTCTGTGCCCCACTTATATTTGCTTTGACTTTGGGGTGCCTGTGTGAGTGGAAATGGCTACCTCTGGTAGTAGCGAGGTCACAGTAGAGAAGGCAGCTGCTCATGGATGCTTAACTAGCCACTGCCAACACCTGTGTTTCTCCACGGACCTTTCTATTCCAGAGGAGCTCCTGTGGCTGGAACAGCGTCCAAATCACCTCCTCCCTGTTGGATCACTTTGAGCAGACCCTGGGTTCTCAGTTGACTGCTGAAACGGAAGCCTGGATCTCCTGATGGATGACAGAACTTGCTTCCAGCTTCTGGCCCCCA
Source organism: Acomys russatus (assembly GCF_903995435.1). Taxonomy (NCBI): domain Eukaryota; kingdom Metazoa; phylum Chordata; class Mammalia; order Rodentia; family Muridae; genus Acomys; species Acomys russatus. Next base: position 15,332,300 of record NC_067163.1, read on the forward strand.
ACTTTCTTGTCATTTACGGGGAAACGTCTCACAAAGCAGGAGACTTCCCAGGCTTATTTTTCAGGAAATGTCACCTTCTCAGGTGAGAGGACAGAATTTATCACAGTTAAAGGAAATGTTGACAGGAGCCTTTAAGTGGGTAAAGAACCCTTTTCAACTTCAGCTCTCCCCAAGCATCTGTCAGATGTGCACATGTGCATGAAGAATTTAATTTGACTGTAAATGCTGTATGTTCTTTGAGAATGATGACATCATTTTTATGGCTTTAGCGATGTCTGCCTCAAGAAAACTTTCTTGCCTTTGAAAAACTAATGAACCATGTTTATGGTCTACTAATGTGTACAGAGTGGTGCGGTAATAGTCACTGCCCCGCTGGGGCCCCAGATCTCTGCCTTGTGCTATACCACCATGCAAAGTGAGCAAAACAGACGAGGGTAGTCATTTGAATGGGGAGCACATAATGTGCCCGAGTATAATTCTCTCCGCCCAATTGGCAAGGTGTGGACACATTAACATCTAATTACGTTACATTAGAAGAGGACTACAATTTAAGTCCCTGACCAGCCCTCTTAATCTGGGATTGTTACAGCCACTTTCAAGCAAATGTTAAAAGCAGGTGTTGCTGCCCTCTGTAGCCAACAGCTGTACAGTCTGGCTCTTGATTACGCTGGCTCCAGTTACAAATCAGAAGATGCTCGTGATATCCGCCGCCCGCCCCCCCCCCCGCCTGCTTATGGAAGCACCCCAGGGGAGAACCAAGGAAGCCAATTCAAGTCCAGTACAGTAAGAGTCCCATTAGTGTGTTCCCAGTATCTCTCAAAGGACAAGGCTGTCTAGGAACACTGAATTGGGGGAGATACCAAGGCTAGTGCTCCCTCTGCTCTGCAGGAGCTCCTACAGTGAAGAAAGAGACATTTCTCTGCTCCACATTTTGCAGGAAGACAAGAAAACAGGAAGGTGTGTGCAATCCTTAGGATCCTAACACCTGATACTTCAGCATTCATACACTGGCCACAGGGCTGGGTCGGTGTTTTCCAGCAGTATTCCTACTGGTCTGACATTAAATGTTCATGTTCTCCAGAGTAAGCCATCCAGTTTACTGGGAAGAAAGAAATACGATGTGTAAGGGTCGGGTGGGGAGCTCTGCTTAAATGAATGAGCTTATGAGCATCACTAAAGGGCTCTGACAGCAGCTTAATGGTACATAAAGGAGACCCACCTAAGCTGGGAGAAAGCTTGTGTGTGACCTGTTCGAAGCCCTTCCTGAGGCTGAAAAAATGAGAGGAAGGAAGCTTGGGCCCTTCTCAAGGTCGCACTCATTCAAAGAGAAGCCAACAAGCCTCAGAGACGGCCCTGTCTTTACCTCCAGCAGGGAGCCACTGTGAGGATAATAGCAGATTGTAGCATACCCTAAAATGGCATTGACTAAATCTCAGCAAATATTGTTGACTTTGGCCAGTGTATCATTGAGGGGGGGATGAATCACCGACATTGGATCCTCACACTGGAGCTTGACAGATTGAATTTACAGTAAAGAGAAAGAAGGCATCTTGTACCGATTAGTATTTAGGGGGGAAATACAGCCCCTTGAAATGTCTAAAGCCACAATCCAGAGCGCCTCCCTTTTCTATGCCACCATGAACTTGTTCTTGCACTTACCAACGGCGTTCTATTCATTCTAGTTCTGCTGGTCCTGCCAGGTGAGTTGCAAGCACAATGACCATGGGGAAATTATAATACAAAGGATCTTGTGAGACGGATCCAGTGGTAATAAGTAGAAGGAATGAGACTAGAGCCAAGACATCTGCACTGGAAGGGCTCTGGAGAAAGTGTTCGGAGCACAGGTGAGGGGGCTATTCTTCTAACCGTGGTGCTCCCTAATGGATGATTTGCTGAAACAAATGAAGATTTATTATTTATTTTGTTATTTAGTTATTTATCAAAAGATTGCAGTGGCCATCCTTGGCAAGCTCCTGCATAGAAACTAATTTTGAGGTTCCTTTGGCTGCCCTGTTCAGGTCTTTTACAGAAACAAATAACTGCCTCTCCTGCCCTACTCCCAACTCAGACTTTCCATTGACAATGCAATGGAGTCTATCTAGCCTTTGAGAGTCCTGTTCTTCCCTTGTCTCTGTCCTCTAAGCCAATTTCAGTCTGATGCCCTCTAATCTTTAGAGGATGACGTGGGCAAGATGGCCCTGCTTTGCGGTCGGACTTTGCGTTGCTGGACTTCCGCTGGGAGCTTGGTGAATGGCAGCAGGCTCCGCTCTGGATAAGTTGGGTGGTGGGAGCAGGAGAGGCTCGCTTGCCTCTCTGTCTTCCTTTGGGGGTGTGCATTACCGAGGAACGAGCCCAGGCCTCCAGCACCCACACTAGGTAAACACTTTTACCACTGAACTACATTCCAGGTCTCAAAGTCCCCGGCTCATCTTCCCCGCACACACCTTTCAAGCCCTTAATTTACCTGAATTACAGCTTTGGATTCACATGTATTAGGCCTACTTAAAAGCCAGCTAAATTACTTCTGTGCCGTACAATCAATAGCCGAGGGAAAGGAAAAATGTGGAGCATTGGAAAAAAAAAAAAAAAAACGTATCACCGTCAAATGCAGCTTTTGGTTTTGGACTTGTTAGTGTCCATAGCCCGCTGACTGGCATCGGTTCCTGTTTATGGTTTATTGCTCAACTGCTAACTCAGAAAATTCTAAAAGGCCTATGTGAAATTGATCATGGAAGTCAATTCTCAAATAACTTTCAGAACAGAAGTGCTACCTAAGCCATCTCATTTCAAGTGATAATAGGTGAATTACATGTTGCTAATGGGTTCAATGTGCTGTTCACATATTCCACTCCTTTAATGGTGATAGTAGTGAAAGGTTAGGGAGATCACGAAAATGTTTCATTGTATTTGACATTTATCACTTGACTGGCCAGTTTGAGAAGATGAGAAGGTTTTAATTTGAAAACAAAGACTAAATGTGTTCAGTTTGAAACGTTTGGTTATGTTGAGCAAAGTAAACTCAATGTTATGCCAAGTGATGAGCGGTTTATCAAACAGAGAGTGAGTTGGGAAAATTTTGCATGTTGGAGGAGACAGTTCTATACTTAGGGGCTTTCAGTACTTGCCAGGTTTTGGAATGACAAATAAGGCTTTAACAAAACACAGAAAAACACAACAACCCAGCCTCCAGGGTCACTTTGTTTGTGGTTGGGTGGGAGCGCCCCCTGGTGGTCCCCACTGCTCTGACTATAGTTGCTTTGCCGTTCCAGGGCATCCACGGCAGGTTAAAGAACTAAGAAAAACAAAACAAAACACAAAGAAGCAAAACAGACAGCAAAGAAACATTGGAATCTAGGGTTTTTTTGGGGGGGAGGGGGAATGGAGTGGTAATTGAAACTATAAATTGGGCTATGTGAATCTTCTATGATTGAAGCCACTTTAAATAAATAAACAAAAAAGCCAACTTATGTTTACAAAAGTTTCTGTCGCTTTGTAGACCAGGCTGGCTTCGAACTCACAGTGATCCTCCTGCTTCTGCCTCCCAAGTGCTGGGATTAAAGGTGTGAGCCACCACGCCTAGCACTTTTTTTTAAAACATATGTTGTTCTCCCTTTCTGTACGTGCCAGTGTTCCACAGACTTCCGTAAGCGCCTGTCTACCTGCCTCCTGCCCGGCCTGTCCACAAAGTACCTGTAGCTCCACCTGGGCCAAAGCCTTGCCCATAGTGAGCAGCTACCGAGCGCAGCCATGACCGCTCACAAGTTGGACGCCGTTCACACCTCTCTGCTTTTGCCTTGAGGAGTGTTTCTTTCTTTCTTTCTTTCTTTCTTTCTTTTTTTTTTTTTAAGATTTATTTATTGCATATGAGTGCTTTATCTACAGAAGAGGGCATCAGATCACATTATAGATGGTTTTGAGCCACCATGTGCTTGCTGGGAATTGAACTCAGGACTTCTCGAAGAGCAGGCGGCGCTCTTAACCACTGAGCCATCTCTCCAGCCCCAAGAGTGTTTCTAAAGCTACCGATCTCCTTAGTCCTGGCTGGGATGACACGGCCTGGTTCTTTCTGTTACATACAGTCCTGTTGTTAGAAACCATAGGCTGTGCTGGACCCTCCGTCGTTAAAGGGTACCCACCCATACACCGCCCCTCCATGGTGACAAAAGCTAACAGGAGCTCAGCCTATTAAAATGCAATGGTCACAAACCAAGTACAAGCCAAGAAAAGAACACTTCTTGAGTTGGTACTCTTCTCTCAAAGCCTTGCCTTATTGATGTCTGTTTCTTACACGTCTTCTGTAACCCAGTCCTCCCGTGCTGGTTAAAACGAGGCGACAGAGAAAGGCTCCACTTGCATACTCTGTCCTGTGTCAGTCACCTTTCCATTGCTGCAAAAAAATAATGGAGGGGGGCCAGGTAATCACTTTAAAAAGGTTCGCCTTTTGGTTTTGCTGCTTTTGAATTTTTGGTAAGGCAGCAAATCACAGCCCAGTGTGCGGGAGACGCACTTGGCAGGGCAGGAGAGGGGCTGGTGGGCCTTTAACCTAGAGAAGAGAGACCCGAAGCAGTAGGGCTGAGCTCTAACATTTACCTCTGTGGGGTGTCCAGGACGATCAAAGGCTTTCCACCAGGCCTTCTGCTCGAGGGATTTTAGTACCTCCTGAGGACCCCAACCCTTTGGGGAACATTGAAGATGTTCGTCCTTCATCTTCCGAATTGCACTAGTGTGAAGAATAGGACAAGGCTTCTGTGAACTCCCCCTCCAAGGCTTTGCCACCTTGAGAGGACGCCTGGAAAGGGACCCTCTGAGGGGAAGGCTGTGCTCATCACTGAACCTGCTGGTGGCTTGACCTGAAAGTGGCGATGAAAATACATCGTTGTCTGTTCTGAAAAACTGTACCAAATGTTTGTCACAAGCTTGTTTCCAAATTGTAGTAAAAATAACTTGACGCATGATATTAAGTTAATAGGTTGTTTTGTTTAGCCTTCTTATGAAATATCAGGATTTTTAGAAGTTGATGAGCATGCATTATATAATTCTGCACAACAAAAATCGATCTTCGTGTGCTATAATGAAGGCAATTTTGAAAAGTCGAGGGGAAAAAAAAAAAAAAAAAACAAGCCAAGCTGAAACAAAGGCGTCAAGTGGGCTCTGTGGAAATTTCACAGCTCCGTGGGCATACACACCGCACGCCAGAGCCGTTCGCTTTCAAACCGGAAATGTCGCTGTCTTCATTCACTGGGTCAAAGTGCTTCCGAGTCGGAGACAAACCAAAACACTCATGTTGCTGGAAGAGGGAGGCAGTGAGACCACAGAGCTAACAAGGTGTTTGTCCGATTGCAAGAGCAGTGACATCGGAACAGGCGCCCATATGACAGAAGCATTAGGGGAGATTCTCACTGCAGGATGCAGATGGAGGGGTTGGGGGGGGGGGAGAGGAGGAGGGGGAGGAGAGGGAGAAGGAAAAGGAGGAGGGAGGTGTAAAGTCTCATTACCTCCGCTTTTTTGTTTCTTTGGTTGGTTGGTTTTTCGTAAAGTTTGCCAGTTCAATTCATCCTCTTTGGTGATTTATTATTCTCGCGTCAAAGGAGAAAGGTAATCCTTGCTTTAGGAAAATGGCATGAAATTAAAGAATACTAAGAAATGGGCTAAGCTTCTATGGCGGTAAGGGGAGTGTTCTGGAAGTTTCTGTGGGTTCTGCTGCTTCATTTATTAAAAAGAAAAGGTTGTGTGAAATTTTGCTTGCTTCTTGGCTTTACAATTCCCCTTCCCTGCTCATGAAGGAAGGTCCTGTGAGTGGGCCCTAAGAGTCCTGGAGCCTCTGTAGAGAGAAGCTGCCAGGGGCAGAGGAGGGCTTTCCTACTTTCCTCGCTCTGCTGGTTGGCGGACTCTGCCAGCATCTCTGGAGGGGTCATTCACTCCTCTGATGATGTCATAAGTCCAGCATCCTGGGCCTTCTTCCCCTGCATACCCAGGAGGAAGGGATACAGACACCAGGTCCCAGTTGCAGCTTGTCTCCTCCAGCCACACCCTGAGCTTCTGCAGAGAGGGCTGACTTGCAAGTCCGGCCTGTGGACTAGCACCATGAGATCTAAATTCCACTTTGGGGGCCCTGCAGTCTATATTTTTGCTTCAGAAACAAGGAATGGGGCTAGGGCTGTATGGAATCACCTCTCTGAACCTCTCTCTCTCGAGACACACACACTCTTTAGTGGTCTGAAAAAATGGTGTTGCTGAATGGTCGGAGCCTTGTGGCTTTTCAGCCAAGGACAAGGAGATCTACAGTGTGTGTGTGTGTGTGTGTGTGTGTGTGTGTGTGTGTGTGTGTATAACTTATTCACTTAAAGTAGCCTCTCCATCAGCTTTTGTTGCAGCCATAACTGTAATGCCACTACCCTCTTGTCTGCTTACCCTTATGAATTGTTTGCATGTTACCATATGCTTAGGTATGACAAAGACTAAGTCGTTCCAGGTTCTGCCCCACACTTGCTTTCACCCAAGGAGAGCTCGGTGCTTTTGATGTCTTTGCTCCCACATTCAGAAGGTCTCCTCTCCTCCCTAGGAGTCTGTCACACATATCTGCCTGCCTGCTTCCTTGCTTGCTTTTGTAGTACATAAGATTATACCCTGGGGCCTTACACATCCCTGAGCAGTACTGTTGGACTGTGCTAAGTGCTTAGCCCAGCATACTAGAGTTTTTACAATGAAAAAACTGGGGTATTGTAGAAAGAGAATTTAAGATGCTGGAAGGAAACGGGGAAACGCATAGGAACTGAATTAAATAGCCCAGAACTGCTACTAAGAAAAGGACAAATTTATAATGACAGGGGCACAGTATGACTTCGCTCAGCAGCATTAAGGGAGGGCCATGCCAGCAGATGCAGAATAGGATGTCAGAGCAATAATGACAGGAGCACAGATGAGGTCACTTCGGATGCTGCATTTGCGTCCTTTTTAAGCTTCTGAAAAGTATCAAGCCAAGACTGGGGCTATCTGTATGTTCCATGGATAGTCCCATGGCTCTGAAATGGGCCACATGTGGCCTGATGTGTAGCTCAGTGGTGGCACTCTTGGTTAACCTGCATAAGACTCAGGCTCTATCTTCAGCACTGGGGTTTATTCTCAGCACTGACTGCTTAATTAGTTAAAAATAAAAATTTGTTAACAAGGAGGGAGAGTGACAACTCCTGAGATAAATAAAAGGTATCTCTGAAAATAATAATCGAGTTTATCTCACAAATTGTTAGCACAGTATAACAACAGTAGCAGCAACAACAAAAAAAGTGCAAACTCCCATCCTCAAGGGAGAATGGAAACAACCAGAGTTCATTAACCATGGGTTCAGAGGTTCTCAGTGCTTAAGGCGTATATTATACTGGCAAAGTTACACCTTAGAGTCTCCAAAGCCCCCTTTCCCCAACTCGCGTTGGCTATGGGAAGCTACTATGTTATTCCTGCTTTGGGCACAAATGGATGCCTGTCATTACATCAGTAAATAGCCCGAGGCCAGTAACAATCCGAGCACCTCCACTTTGCCTCACAGAGAGTTCTGTGAGCTCTGAGGCACTGACGTGTCTTCTGTAGCTTCAAAATGATAACAAGAGGAGACGTCATCCTCAAATTTTCAGGAGTGTCTGATTGGGCTGGGAGCTTTGTGAGACTGAGGAAGGCAGAGTGGCGAGGGGAAGGGCCCAGCTCTTCATCCTGAGCCCTTGTCAAGTTAACTGTGCAGACACATTGACAGTCCTTTATTCTTATAAATTAATTACCTGCAAATGAATTCTGTGAGCGTTCCTCTTTGTGTAGGGAAAAAAACTGCTATGTGTTAAAATATTTATTAATATACTAGTAACATAAAAGTAGGATTCTTTGTTGGGTAGTGGTGGTGCATGCCTTTAACCCCAGCACTGGGGAGGCAGAAACAGGTGGGTCTCTAAATTCAAGGCCAGCCTGGTCTACAAAGTGAGTTCTGGGACATCCAGGGCTACACAGAGAAACCTTGTCATGAAAACCCAAAACCAAACCAAAACAAAACAAAAGCAGGTTAAGTGCTGGGTAAATAGCTCAGTCCTCTGAAAAAAAGACCTGTTGGCCATGGCTGCATGTGCCTCTAACCGCAGAATTCGGGGTGGGATTGGGGTAGGGGTGCAGAGTCAGGTAGATCCTCAACGCTCCCTGGCCAGACAGCATTGTCAAGAGCATGAGCTTAACTTTTCTATAAAAGACCCTGTCTCAAAACAAATGGACAGAGAACAATTAAAAACACCAAAAGTTCTTTTTTTGGCCTCCAAATGCATACTTGCCTGCACACTAATGTGTATGCAACACACACACACACACACTCATACACCACACACTATACAATACACACGCACCATGTATTATACAATAAGCACACCACATAGTACACAACACACACACACACACACACACACACACACGCACACACGCACACACACACACACACACGCACGCACGCACGCACACACACACACACACGCACGCACGCACACACACACACACACACGCACGCACGCACACACACACACACACACACACGCACGCACGCACACACACACACGCGCACACACACTGCAGAGAGAATAAGTTTTCTATAAAGCGCATGAAACGCTCAGTAAGGTTGATGACTTCTGGTGTCAGTAAGGGTGATGGAAATGAGAGAGTGTGTCCTCTTGGTGACTGAATAAGTACATGGAATTTGGTAGCATGGCTTATTCAAAGAGAAGTGATTGGACATCAGATAATGAGAGAAACGCTAGAGAAAATGAATTCATGGAATCATGCTAAATTTGGGGCAATCTGTTGTATCTTACTCTCACAGGATTCTATTCACAGTCATGCTTAGAAATCTCGTGTTTAATTGATTGTTTATTCTAATAATTGGTGAGAGTGCACTTATATGTATGTTAAAAGAAAACTTTCTATATTTATAAAGTTTTAGTGTTTTCCCATGGCAAATTCATAAGTATGTATATACGTATGTATGTATGGACGTATTTGTGTAAACAGCCATAACTCTGAGTTGTTACTGCACACCCACTTAGAATGTGTGTGTGTGTGTGCCACTTATTGAATCTGTTGCCTATTTTTTTTTTTGTGGCCAGAGTACTAGAGACAGTAACTAAAATAAGTAGTTGGGAGTGGGAGTTTGTGAGGTTTTCTTTTTCCTCCTCCATTTTGGTATGTCAATTGATTGGTCACTTTTCAGGTCTCGTTTAGGCAGCCATATTGTTGAGATTTCATCAGAGCAGTGGACATCCTGGTCCTCTGGCCCTTACACTATGTCCATCCCCTCTTCTGTGATGTTTTCTGCGCCACTGGCGTGAGAGCTGTGCTGTGACTGTATCAGACGGAGCAGGGCATGCCACAGAAAGTTGTCCTCTGTGTCTTGACCAATTATGTATTTCTATCACGGCGCACAAACAAACAAAAATCTTCTCCTCTGGCAGTATAAGGGTAAGTATTTAGAATGCAGTGAGAACTGGTTCAGGAAAATGTTAGTAGTATCAACCTATGACCTTAGGGTCCTCTAGGGTGCAGGACCTCCCCGTCCACGGTAGCTACGGAGGTTTAACAGCATTACATATAAATTCCCTCTTGAGTTGGTCTTTAGTCCAATTAAGCAGCCGTTGGTTATTCCCAAGATATAAGTGACACTATTGCACCCTTGAGGGTAGCGTGCTGTGCCGGTCATTGTTGTGGCTCATAAGCGGTACAGCTGGCTACAGCTCTTAACTGCTTCTCTCCCTTGGCAGCCTGCACAGCAGTTTCAGCTCCGGTAAGAGCTGGTCCTCAGGGAGGAGGACTTCAGATAAGTTTCAGCTGGATTGTATCAAGTCCTGGGTCCACAGTTTGTGTTGTCTTCTGCAGTAAGGTCTTCCTTCAGTTTTCTGAAGGCAACCAAGGCAGTGGCAATAGGCTATGTTGTTTGGGCATCTCTTGGACTCCTCTGACTGTGATGTACTCCAACCTGACACAAGCTAGGGTCATCAACAGTTGGCGAATGGCCTCCATTAGATTGGCCTGTGGGCGTGACTGTGAGATGTTTCCTAGGTTGTTGATTGGTGTAGAAAGGCTCAATTCACCCATCCAGGTGGTCCTGGATTCTATAAGAAAGCCAACTGATCAAACCCTGAGAAGCAAACCAGGAAGCAGAAGTCCTCCATGGTCTCCATTCAGGCAGGCTTCTGCCTCCAGATTTCTGCCTGAGTTCCTGCCCTCATGTCCCTCAGTGAGGGACTGTGACCTGGGAGTTGTAAGATGATAAACCCGTCCCAAGTTGCTTTTACTTAAAATGTTTTTTATCACAGCAATAGGAAGCAAATTAGAACACTGACCAACAATTTAAAGAAAAGCTTTCCAGGTTTTCCCCTAGGAATTTTGTTATTCTATGGCTCTAGGGGAGAAATAGCACAGTGTGTGTGTGTGTGTGTGTGTGTGTGTGTGTGTGTGTGTGTGTGTGTGTGCACGCGCGCGCACGCCAATGTTTCCCTGTGACTTGTTCAAATATCCTTACTGTTATGTATACCTCTTTCCTCTCTCTCTCTCTCTCTCTCTCTCTCTCTCTCTCTCTCTCTCTCTCTCTCACACACACACACACACACACACACACACACCATTTTTTCCCATTTCTCTCTCCATACCACTTATGCCCTACTGTCCTCCTCACGTGTTGTGTGGAGGTCAGAAGACAACTGCTAAAAGCTTATTCTCTCATTCCACCATATGCTTTTGGGGGAATCAAACTTAGGGCACCAGACTTGGCAACAGTCACCTTTACCTGCCTGAACCGTCCATCACACCAGGCCCTGTCTCTCCTTTTTTTAAATCTTAAATTTAATTTCTGTGTACTGTAGGCAGGAGTGACGACAAATCATCACCTGAATACACAAAAGTCAGGAATAAAACATGTAGAGTAGATATCCACACTTGGTGTTGACTTGTCCTTGGCAATACAAGTGGCCTGTGGAGCCCATGGATGGGGTGGATACTTGTCTCTCAAGTCCCTAGCTAATCTTTTAGGAAGGGGGCACATTGGAAGGCAGAAGAAGCGATTCCACAAAGATAACACAAGAGGGCGCCCTTTCCATCCCATTTCCAAAGACCAACCCATTCCTTAATCCCTCCTGGGGCATCACTACCACAGCATTTCACCTTTTACTTTTTCAAGCAATAATTAGAAGAAACATACAAAGCAGATGTAACAAGTAGAAGATGAGATAAGAGTGCCAGGAGGCATGCTGGGACTGCAGCTAGCTGAAACAGCCTCCTAAAGTTTCGCTCTTACTTTGTTGCACAGTTAATTAATTAAACTGTATTCATGGTAATCGGTTCAGCTTATCTTGCAGTAAAAAGTTGTATTTGTACATGTATGCAACAGACTGTGCATTCTTCTTAGCATTCCATGTACTTTTGTGTGTGTAGGGAAATGTCCTGGCCTAAGACTCAGAAGTTCTGAATTAATCCTAGCTACCCGTTGAGTGACTGAAGAGAATCAGCCAGCCTCTTTTATTCTAAGAATCTATATGGGCCTAATAGTCTTCTGGGCTTATGAATTATGGTAGTTTAATAAGTCTTTGATGTCTAATTGGTATGTAGCTATCAGCGCCATATAACGTTCAGGCAGCTATTGAAAGAATCGATAACTGTGTTGACGATCTCTGTTTCAGCAAGGGGGTGGGTCTGTAAATGCCTGCACTTTGTGGCCTAAATATTTATTGTGAAATTTCTACTCAACTCTATTATGGATAGGGCTCCAAGGTAACTCAGTGGTGGTGTCCAGCTCAGCTCTATAAATATGTGGGGACATTACTTAATCTTTTTGATTAGTAAGTTGGCTTAAGTGACCCAAGGAAGTTTGTGTCTATTTATAGCCTTTTGTTGATGCTCTGTTCTGTTTTATTTCATAGACTGGTGGGACTACAGCCATGGTGCCTAGCTTTTATTTATTTAGTTAGTTCGAAGAACCAGTATTTAGAGGAAACAAATAAAACTTCAACTAAAGATACTGTTTAAAGAGTTCCCAGACTGCTGTGTTAAAATTATGGGGTAGCCTACACTGCCTCGGCAGTTCTGAGCTGGGCCATGTCTGTCCTCTCTCCTACAACTTCCCCATCCCTTCTCCAGCTTTCTCAAGTGCTGGCAGCCTCCTCCCTCTCTCTTGGCAAAGCAACCTTTGGTAGGGAAAGTGGCGAGTAGTCCTGGTACCAGCCCTGAGGCTGGGGAGTGTATGACAGGGTGAGGTTGTGGAGTGATCTTCTGGAAGGAACTATCAAGTACAGTGCTTAGTGTTTTAGAGGCAAGGGAGAGAGATGGGGGGAGGAGCTCAAGTCAAAGACCGTCTGTGTTGAGATGGGGGAGACGCATGTGGGAAGCATTGTAACATAGCGAGGAAGCAGGAGCAGAGTCCAATGGGTCTCCTTTCCACACCCATTTACCCGTTCTCTCTGCAAGCACCAAGCCTCTCTTGCTTGTAACACTGCACCAGGCACTTGGCATCCTGGCTGGCTGAGTGGTGTTTTATGGTTTCAAGGCTTTGGGGTCTTAGGCAGGAAAATAAACAGGCGCAAGAGAGAAGTACGAGAGAAGTGATGGCTGCTTGTCGGGAAGTGGCTGAGTGTGATTTGAGACGTCAATAGAGATGGTCACAACCCTGCCAGGTAGGTTTAGGGACAGAGTGTGCCACAAGCAGACGGAAGCGATTGGCAGCTGCACAGGAGTGACAGTGGCACGGTGTGTTCAGGGAACCGGTGCTGTTCCGCATTGTTGACAATCAAAGTTCAAGGAATGGAGGTGGGTGGGTGAGCCAGGTGTGAGCCCGACTCTAAAAAGCTCTGTGAGTGTGCTAAAAATAGTGGCCCATAAGCTTAGCACTCGGGAAGCAGAAGGGTCATTGGCCTGGATAATTGTGAGGTTTTGTCTCAAAACTAACAGTCAAAGTCACCAGCCATCATCCCCAGCTCAACAGCAAAGTGCTCATCAGCCTCTTATATGGGGAAGAGAAAGGCGTGATGGACATGTCAGAGACAGCCCTGCGGAACACCTGAAAGTTGAAGTGAGCCCTGAGAATAGAGGCTCAGAGACCAGACAGAAACTTGCAGAGAGCTTTTCAAACCCCTCCCCTGCCATGGGCCTCAAATATCACATACTTACATTATGACTCATAACAGTAGCAAACTGGCAGTTAATGAGTAGCAACAAAATAACTTTAGGGTCGGGGCACACCACCACACGAGGACCTGTATGAGAGGATCGAGGCATCAGGGAGGTTGAGGACCACTGGTTCAAGGGAAGCGTAGAAGAGAACTGATTGAGCCCAGGAAAGCAAACTTCCTCCTCCTGCCTTTTTCTGATGCTGGATTTTGTTTGAATGCCCTGCTCTTTATACTGGACCACACTTAACATGCTGGGTTTGAGTGCAGCGCTAAAAGCCCTTTTCTGGCCTCATTTGGTATTCCAGTGTCAAGTTTAGGGACAAATAGCACCAGTAACATTACATCCTTTTGCCTGCAGGGAACCTGAGCAGAGGCTTTAGCAAAGGCAGAAATACAAGTTGCATATCTGATCCTGACGCAGCCTCTTCTCTCTCTCTCTCTCTCTCTCTCTCTCTCTCTCTCTCTCTCTCTCTCTCTCTCTCTCTCTCTGCCCCCCACTTACAGAAAGCTTGCATTCTAAGTTACTAAAGTTATTGATATTGAGGTGAGGCAGTAACCTAAATGCAGTTACTATGGTTGCAAAAAAAAAAAAAATCAATGAAGTTTATTTTATTGGATGATAATTTCTCCTGCTAAACAAACAGGGATATATGCTCATATATAGACACACATGAAAGAAAATATTTATGTGTTGGTGGGGGGCTGTCTGTGCATGAGTGTATGCATTTGGGTATAATTTTTGTGGTTTCTGGCATAGATAAACTTTTTGTTCTGGGTTGTCTACGCACCTAGATTGTAAAGAGTTTGTTGGGAGTGACTTCTACGTCCACGGTTCATGGGCACATCATGCAAGGAGAGCTGTCATGCTTCCAAAGCATGTGTGTTTCTCTGCTTCCAGCTTTCACCAGAGCACAAATTCCTTTGATGGCCAGAGTTCTCTGGGTGGACTCTTTTGAGTTTTTTTCCCCCCAAGAAATAGCTCTGCTGGTCTTAACCCCCTACTCTAATGATGAATTCTCTCTATTAATGGTTGTAGAGCTGCAGATTGTATAACCAGGCAAATTTTCACCTCTAAAAATAGCCTAATCTTTGTTACTAGGTTTAGGACACAAAGCCAGGAGATTTTCTTCAGGGACCACTAAGATAGTGAGTTCCTTTTTACTTGTCTGCAAAGCACAGCCCTGGAAAGGCTATTTGTCAAGAGGGTTCTGGCCACAGAATATGGGCAAAATCTGTATCAGGGAATAGAATTCTCTGCAAAAACAAATAAAGGCCCCAAGAGATTTCTAACCATCCCAATGGTGGCCTGTAGTGACCAGTACAAACAATTTGTCTTCCTGGTGGAGTAGGGTGAGCATCCTGGGATCCAGGCATTGTCTGAGGACTGGTCCAGAGGACTGGGCTCAGCATCCCTCAATCCTGGCATTGTCTGAGGACTAGGTTCAGCATCCTGGGATCCTGGCATTGTCTGAGGACTTGTCCAGAGGACTGGGCTCAGCATCCCTGGATCCTAACATTGTCTGAGGGCTGGGTTCAGCATCCCTGGATCCTGGCATTGTCTGAGGACTGATCCAAAGGAGTTTTCTGGGGTTTATGTTGAGTTTATTTTTTCTTCCGGTTTCAGATAGCTTAAAAGCCATTTATTTCAATACAATTAGAGCTGGTTTAGAAATAAATGCTGTGCCGACCTGAGATTTGTGGGTGGCAGGGTTTTTCTGTAGGTGACTGTGGAGAGAGCCCAGCTGTGTCCTAGAAGCAGAGAACTCAAGCTGGCTTCTGTCCTCAAGTCCTCACCCATGGTTGCTCTGGGCCCAGAGTTTTAGAGCTTGTTTCCTACCTGGATCAGGATTCACTTATGGCTTGTATTCATCATGAGATGCCTACCTGGTAGGCTGTAGGAAGAGACTGTAAACTGTACGATTAACATTGAATTATGTCGAATTTATTTACCTGTGGAATTGGGAGGCCCTGAGTCCTACACCCAAACGTGAAAGATATTAAGAAAGAGCATTTTTTTTTTTAGGTACAAAAGGAGCAACATTTTTAGGTTTTCTATTCCAGAAGCACCTCTGAACAGCAAGGTTGCAAAAAGCTAACCCTAATTTTTGAAGCCCTGCTGAGCTCGCCTGTTCCTGCCACTTGCACTGTGGCAAAGACTTCATAAGCAGCTGCCCTACAAAACGCAACATGCAGCCATGAAGACCTTTCTGCATTTTGATACCAACAAAACTGGCCAGATCCTTTGTGCCATTTGTGTTTTTTGTTTGTTTGTTTGTTTGCTGTTGTTGTTTTGTTTTGTTTTGTTTTTCTTCTGAATCCTCTGACTACTGGAGTGTAAAAATTATCCTAGGGCAGCCCTGCAGATGACATAGCATCAGGGATCACAGTGTGGCTCTGGGAGTCACTCTAACCCCTGGCTACAATCTCCCAACATAGCTGACAACTATGACAGCCATCCACCCTCCTGCTTCCTTAAAGGCACAGTCTCGGAGGTCGATGAACAGGATGCTATAGAGCAGAGTTTCTCAACCTGGGGGGTCACAATTCTTTGCAGGGGGCGGTGTTCAAATGACCCTTTCACAATGGTCGACTAAGACCATCTGGAAACACATATTTATGTTAGGATTCTCGTAACACTAGAAAAATTATAGTTATAAAGTAGCAACATAAATAATTTTATAGTTGGGAGTGGGGTCTCCACAACATGAGGAACTGTATTAAAAGGCCGCAGCCTTGGGAAGGCTGAGAACCACTGCCATAAAGGATCGATGATAGTGGAATATGAGGTATTCTACAAACACTCCATCATAAACTTTGTCATATGCCACCCTTAATTTTAAAAAGCCAGACTGAATAAAATATACTTCAACAGGAAATATACCCAGACCACGCCCTTTAGATTTTTAGGAGCAGCTGATTATACAAAGTAGTCAATTTAGCAGTCAAATGTCTTAGTTACAGGCAGAGGAGGCTCAGTTTACGTAACATGAAGACGGTTGCTATGAAAGTTGTATTTGTAAATAGAACTCAAGTTTCAATAGTCAAATGAATCTTGAGTCATGTTTCTGAGTCACCAAGGGGAACACTGGTTTTCTAGGACCACAGAGGGGAGGGGCATTTGGAAGACGGGAAGAAATGGGCTTGCTATGGCTAAGCAAGAGCCCACGTCACTCAGATACACATGTCTCCTGACTTTCTTCACCTCTAAACACACACTCCCTTCATTAAAGTCAGTGGTCCTCAGCTGAGACCCACCGCAACCATCTTTGGTTATCACAACTGCATCCGCTGAGGGACAAAGGTGCACCTGGCGTTAGTAGATGGTCTGGGGAATGGTGACAACCACTTACTCAGGACAGCTGTACACAGCAAACAGTATTTAGCCAAAGTGTCAATAGTGCTGAGATTGACACAAATGGTGTTTAATTAACTACATGAAAGGCTGACACCTGTTGGCTAAATCTATCTTTGTTAATAAAGTTTTATTGGAACACCATCATCGTTGTTCATGTGGATATTAGCTATGGCTGCTCTCATATTACAATGTCACAGTTGAGTATCTGTGATCACAAAGCCTAAAATATTAATATTCATTTTTTTGTCTCTTTACAAATTATAAAAGAGAGGTCTCTTTTACTTTCTTGCTGTTGATTTATTTAGCCTCCTGCATGGAGCAATTGTAACGACCAATGATATTCTAATGGATCTCAGCTGAGGATTACTGAAGTAAATTACAGGAGTGTGCGTGTGGAGTGGGGGGGCAGGCTGCAATCGGGCATATCTGAGTGACTTTTTGCAAGGATATAAATAGCCATTTTGTTTGTAATCTTCAGATAGGAGTATGTTACTCAGTGATAATCAGGCATTAGGCAGTTTCGTCGTGAATTGTCGTCTGTGGAGCATTGCTATTCTTGACATTTCCTCTCTTAACATTTGTTCAACCAAAATCATAATAATATTCAGTGAGATCTTATCCAAAAGGGTCTGTTATTCTAGGCTGTATGCAACCCTATATATATATCAAGTTTTACATTCCTTTTTAAAGAAAAAAATGTGATTATAAAAGTTGGTATACAAAAAATATGTGTCTTTTTATAATGAATAAGTAAATCTCCACAAATTAGTGAAGCCTTCCAATCCTGGTTTTCTAGTGACTGCCTACTCAGACTTGCAGAATTGCTTATATCAAACGCTTCCCAGAAGTGTTCTGCTCCCTCCTCTTCCACGTCTACATCAGCAGTTCTCAACCTGTGGCTTGTGACCCCTTTGGCAAATCTCTATCTCCAAAAATACCTGCATTATGATTCATAACAGTAGCAAAGTTAGTTATGAAGTAGCAACTGAAATAGTTTTATGGTAGGGGGTCACCACAACATGAGGAACTGTATAAAAGGGTCACAGCGTTAGGAAGTGAGGACCTCTGCTCTGCATTCTGTGATTCTTAGTACCCATAAGGTCTCAATACTCGGTCACCCCACCAGGACCTTGAGCTACTCATTTTATCCCTGAATATTCCACTTTGCGGGAATGTGTCCTGGGCCATGTGTTTGTTCCATGATCAATCATAATGAGAAATCCTGGCCTATGAGTCTGGCTTGGCCACTCATGAACCACATGACTTGGGGGCACTTGGGAACATCTCATTGAACAGCTGGTTTCCTTAAAAAAGTAAAATGATTATGTCCTCTAAAGGACTAGACTCTGCAAACCTAATTTTCTCTGATTAAAAAAAATGTGATGTTCTCGGATTTGTCTTAGAAAGTATTTATTATCAGCTATATTGCCTTTTTCCTTGAGCTTAAAGACAATTGGTATCTTAAGACCAATATTCTTCCTTGGTTTCAACTCTGGTCTCTCCTAGATGGCTAAATAGTTGTGAACTGTCTGGCTCTGAATCATTATTGTTCCTCAGGGTTCCTCCCTTACAATTTGTCCTTTGAAGCCCATGCCATCAAATAACGTGTTTTCTCCTTTGTTGTTTAGCTTACATACTTAGAAACAGGTTCGGATGTTTGCTGTAAGAGGCTTAAATAAATCAGATGTAAAAAATATAAGAAAAACTCTGTGAATAATTTTAAAAAATATTCATGCAGTTACAAATCTTGTCTATTTTTCTAAGTTATCGGGGTTATTAACTCTATTTTTCATGTTTTGGATATGAATAATCCTCTCAGCAGAATTTCTTCACTCAAAATAGCTCTCTGGTGCTTATCTTCACATAACTTCAAATCAAGTCTAATTTTAGTTGGGTTTTCAGCTCCACAGCTGAAGAATCACCACTTAGAACTAAGCCAGGACTCATCTTGCCTTAATTCCTGCCTTTGACAATGGTACCAAGGCAAGAAAAAGACAAGGGAGGGAGAAGAGCAAGTGGCGTCATCTCCTCCTGGGCAGTGCTCATAAAATTGCTCATGTTTAATTTGTATTAAATGAGATGAACATCTGTGCATATTGCACGACCGTGGTGGGTTCTCACGGCTCTTGCTGTACAATGACGTCATGGTGGAGTCCCAGACAGACACCACAGGATAATACTTTAGGATGACTAAATATAGGGAGGACAGTTTTAGTAACAGCTAGTTATAAACAATGTAAGCTTTGTATGTAAGATTCCTAAGTCCTGCTTGAAAGGGAGAGAAGGAAAGGAAGGGAGGGAGGGAGGGAGGGAGGGGGGGGGGGAGAGGAAGGATGTTGTGATGGGAGACAGGCTGGCTAACATTAGTTATTTCTCTCTCTGTTGCTCTCTACCTTTGAGTACATAACTTTAAAAAGCAAAAGGATGCCTACAACACAAAGGCACTTCACCACTCCCTGGTCATGTTCCTTACACGGAGAGCTCTATCAACTTGGTCTGAGCTGCTTTCTCTGTGTGTTTGCATTTATAACTCTAAGTGAAACACTTAAGGGAAAGTTAATTCCCTCCTTTCCAACCGTGGATATAATCCATCTCACTGCCTGCCAATGCTCGCCAGTGTGAGGGGCAATGCAGGAAAAAAAAAAAAAAAAAAGATTAAAAACAGAGGGCAAAATCATGGGGAGGGAAGCAAAACCTTGGGGGTGGCAGAACCTCAGGGATGGATGCCAAGCTTGGGCCAGGCAAAACCTGAGGGGATGCAAAATCTCAGGGTGTTGGGGGGTAGGGGCAAAGCCTGGAGGGTGGGCAAAATCTCATAGTAGGCGTGACTTCCCAGCTTTGAACACAGTACTGTGGACCTGTGTCTGGGTTTCCTTGCCTGTACTATGGGCACCAGAACTGCTCAGTGGGTAGCTGGGGAGCTAAAGGAGGAAGAAGATATAAAACATCTAGATGATTCCCTGGTATGACTTAACCAGTCACAGCCATTGACCATCACTCTGATTTTTACAGTTTCAGTAACCCATGGTCAACTTGGCTGAAAATAATGAATAGGAAGTTCTAGAAACACATTTTAAACTGTCTGCTCTTCTCACACTCCCATCTCATCTTTCCTAGACCATGAGACGTGCCATGTCTTGGCAGATCCTCACTGTGTATTTTGCTATGGTATGTTTTCTTTACTGTTAATAAGCCTAACTTACAAGTTAAGCTAACTTATAGCTAAGTATTGTATAGAGAACATCCAAGGCTCGGCCCGTGTTGTTTTACTCTACGGCTGTGTAGAGGCTGAGTACTGAGATACATGAAGTTTCAGTTTATCATCCATCATAGAGTACATCGTTTGCCCCTGCCCCTCCCTGAATCAGCAACCATTTTAGTTTATGAACTCATAAGGTCTTAGTTCTCTCCCTTTTCGTAATAATTTACCATTTGAAAGGAAAGATCATATTTCAAAGTGTCTTTTTCCTAACTAGTAAGCCTTTGTAAAAGTGCCAACCCCAAAAATTTTCCAGCTGCGCTGTCTGCAGGGGTCAACGCTGGGTCTTGAGTCTCGCAGCAGCTCCCATACCAGGGACTCCCTGACCCTTGCACCTTGTGCCTTTCTCTCAGTTGTAACACCTGGTCCGGTGGGAGCAAGCTCACTTTCCAGGACGTTCAGCAGGAAGTGCCTGTAGAAAACAGGTTTTGGCGCCTGTGTGAGATTACTTTCCTCTCTCCTCATACGTGGCTGGATTAAATGTTATTACACTCGGAAGGTCTGTGGCATTTGCAGAAGCTGACCACTGTTTTTAACTCGGAGGCATCTATCTGAGATCTTCGAGGAGTTGTAATCTTAGTATTCGTCATAGCATCAGAGAGCTTTTGTTTCATTAATTCCTTTTTCCTCATAGTTGGTAGATGACTTAAATTTAAAAACAAATGGTCTTTGATTGTGGAAAATTGCCCTGAGCTAGCCCTTTCCTGATAGAATTCCTTCTGCCCACTGTCTGCTTTTCCTCACCAAGTTATATAATGGGCACCTTCACTAGTCTTCTATGTCTTGAAAAAAAATGAACTGATAATATCAAAACATAAAAGCTGTGCTTATTGGGCAGAGTGTTATGTAATATTTCAATACATGTACGTACGCACTGTGTAATCTTAGATGGGAGTAAATAGATCCCCGTCTCCTTTAACGTCATCCCTTCAATGGTTAGAACTTCCAAAGTCTCTTCTGGTAGCTGTGTGGAGCTTGCTGCGGAGCCCTGGTCTTCACAGTCACCCCACAGTGCATCAGTACACCAGGGCTTGCTGATTCTATAAGACTGTAAGTCAACGATCCTTGCCCCATCTTTGCCCGCCTCTCCCCTAAAGTCTTCCTGTATTTTCTTTTGTTGTCAGAGCTTGAGCTGAACTCGGGGTCGAGTTCATGCTGAGCATGAACACTAACTGCCTCTGAGCTACATCCACAGCCCTCTCTGCACTCTTTCTCTTTGTTTTTGTTTTTGAGACAGGCTTTCTCTGTATAGCCTTGGCTGTCCTGGACTCACTTCATAAGCCAGCTGACCTTGAACTCACAGAGACCCACCTGCCTCTGCCTCCCCGAGTGCTAGGATTACACGTGTGTGCCACTGCGCCCAGGTCTGTGCTATTCTTATAAGTAATTTTCTAAGAAATGTTCTTAATATTGGCTGTAATTCAGTGTCTCTCAACCTGCAGGTCGTGACCCCTTTGGGGTGTTCAAATGGCCCTTTTACAGGGGTCACCTAAGACCATCAGAAAATATAGACATTTGCATTATGATTCATAACCATATCAAAATTATAATTTCAAAGTAACAACAAACTACTGTTATGGTGGTGGGTCACCACAGCATGAAGACCTGTCTTGAAAGGTCACAGCATTAGGAAGGTCAAGACCCACTGATCTGGCTCTTCTAACTTTTTTTCCCGTCTTTTTTTAAAAAATTGTTGCCTTTCTCAGGCAGTTTTCTTTTCTTACCATCTATTCTTGTTTTGTGGCTCTCGCTGAGGCATTGACAGTGGTGGCTGTGTAAGCTCCATGGTCCATAGGATAATAATCACAGCCTGTACTTGGCCCTTAGCTATAAAGTCTCAGCAAAAACATTCTTTTAAAGAACCAATTTGTAGAGACAGATCTGCTTGGATGACAAGAGGACAGAGGTACGGGACAGTCTTTCCTAATATCAAGATGCTCAGAAGTGCCATCTCTCGGTTTGATAAGCATGGAATTCTTGAGCAAATGGGTTGTATAATAAGATTACCCATGAAAATGTTAAAATGTGTCCTTACTTTTCTATTTCTGTACTTGTTCCAGTCAAGCTGACCTACTTCCTCCTCTATTCTCCTCCAACTTGAAAATAACCAACTGATGGAACAGGACATACCAGTGTGTGTGTGTGAAAGTGTGTGTGTGAAAGTGTGTGTGTCTTAGTGTGTGTTTGTGTATGCATGAAAGTGTGTGTGTGTGCATGTGAGTGTACCTGTGTGGTGTGTTTGTGCATGTGTATGAAAGAGTATGTGTCTGTGAATATGTTTGTGTATGCAGGAAAGTTTCTCTCTATCTATGTGTGCACGTGTGTGTGTGTGTGTGTGTGTGTGTGTGTGTGTGTGTGTGCAAGCCACACCCTGACTGCTGAACTGATTCTTCAGGCTGGGGTCCACTATCTATTTTATGCCCACCCATGATTATCTTCACATGCACTTCCTAATTCCTGTCACTCTTAAGTCACAGTCTTCTGGAGTGAAGGTCGTTTCCTGAGCATCAGGATCTACTTAGCTGTGAGCTATAGGTCACACTGACATTGCTGTCAGGCAAAGATGGTTGTTTACCCAGTTCTGGGAGGATATGTGGTCTTGGCTGTGTTAGCTAACCTTTATGAACTCAGGTTTACTTGGATACAAGAAAGGAATGATAAGCACCCACTGTTTCAGAACAAATGGTTACTACGTGAGGCAGAATCTCACAGAATTGCACTTCCTCCCTTTTTGATGGCTTTTGGGATGGGAACTTCCTGGTGGGGTGGGTGGGGGACCTCCTGCTCACTGCTCATCCCCAGTGACCCAGTGTGAAGGATGACTCTCTAGACTCTAGCCTCTTGCACAGAGTGAGCCCCACCTCCAGGGTGTGGGCCTTCCTTAGATTCAGTCTCAGACAGCAGCACTTCCTGATCTCACTGCCCTGTCCTTTTCCTGACTTTGTGAGTTCCTGACCTAGTCCATCTTAGAGACAGAATGGCAGGGGACACAGAGATTGTCCCAAGGTTTGCCTCTTACAGACTGTAACTTTAGCAGCTGAAGGGAAGTGCTGTGCCCAGATCTCCTAACACAAAGCGTGTTTCCCCTGTCACGTTTCCCTCTTGCCACCCACCATCTAGAAAATGTCACTGCCATAGAGCTCTTATGGTTACCACTAGCTCAGTCAGTCTGTCCTCAGCTGCAAGTCCTATGAGGGCCTTTGTTCACCACAGAATCTTAGCATATCTTACTTAATGCTGAATACCTTGAAATGCCTCAACACAAATATGTTAAATGAATAATCGGATGGTCATACAGAGATAAAAGTTTCTGCCCTATCTTCTTCATGTGACAATTTTACAGATCCAATGAAATAAAATATATGCAGATGTTTTAGAAAGCACAGGAATTCACACATAAAATACCTTGATTTTGTTAACCTGTCGCATTACTTTCGTAACTGCTTTAGTAGGAAAAACAATAACTTGATTGTTCAGTCCTCAAAAGCCTTCTTAAGAGTATGATCCAAAAGGCATCAGTGACTGCAGCATCAGGCGACTTGTCAAAAGTGTGTTTCTGCCTCTTGATGAAGACATGACACACACTGTGGTTGCAGGACATAGAGGAAGCATGCTGGAGCTGAGCTGGAAATGTTCTCACTGCTGGCTAGCTTTCACAGCGCCAGGTGCTATGCGTCTGCTGGGGAGAAAGGTCATTCATGGGCCTACCCACGACATGGACCCTGCATGCTGCACTACCACCAGCCCCGCAAGGTATACCCACTGGTAAAATAGCGGCATGACTGTTACGGGTGTAACCAAATGCGTCAGGTTGTGTTTGAGCTCTGTTCTGCTGGAGGGAGTTTGTGACTAGTATTGAAAACCTGGCCAAAAGCCCATAGCTGGGAAGGCCATAGGCCTTAGGGGAGAAGTTATTATTGTTAGTTTGCTAAATGACATGGTATCAAGCTCAGCTGCCCTCTAACTGCTCATGTTTATTCACATAGAGAAAGGATGCTCTCACATTGACCGGAGAAGCTTCTGCAGTGGGCAGCTATCAATAGAGAGACTCATAACTGGTTAAAGTGTTGAGAGTAAGTGACTGCCAAGTGTGCGGTCATTGTTGGGATGTCTATGTCATCCTTCCCAAGGCTCAAGGAACATCATGGGGAAAGTGTGTAGGAAACTATAAGAGCTGGAGGATGAGGAGTGCTGTGAAATACTGTCCCGTGGACATAATGTGGCCATTGCATTCATAGCAGCTACAGTTGTCTGCATAAGAGCTGTACAAACTGAAGCCATCAAGATTCTAGCAGAGATGAGGTAGGGACTCATGAGGCAAAGTGCCACTCTGAGGAGCTATTAGCAGTTGTCAGGGGGCGGGGCTTGACAGTCATTTTTCTTTACGGATGTAGATGCCGGTGGTCGCCAATGCTTAGATAAATGGTCCTAACCCCATGAAAGTGCAGGCTGCACTAATTGCACTCAGTGGGTTATAAAAGAAATAAAAAGAACATGAAGTTTGGAGGGGGATGTGTTGGAGGACCCTGAGGGGAATGGGAGGGGAGAATTAAGAGTGGCTAGGTTCAAGACACATTGTGAGCATGTATAAAATTGTCAGCAAGTAACATGTATCATTTTAGTGCCTTCTAGACCCTACCGGACACTGGCTAAATCAGACTCTGGAAGACTAAAGCTCCCAATTCTACAATGTTATAAGCTGTCTGGGTCAGACTCAGTGGCCTGCAGAGCATGGTTTCCCCCTTTTCATTTGACTAATAGTATACTTTTTAGAACTTAGCATTTAATTATGGCATTTTCAAACATAGTTTGTTTTGCTGACCTCCTGTGCCCTCCTACTCTCAGTTTCCCTTTGAAATATCAGGTGTGTTCTATTGTCCTTATCACCTTCCTCAAAACCACATTTTCCCTCTCATGTGGTCCCTTTTTCGATTGCATGACCTTGCTGCATACCATATCTACACACATACATGAACATTAAAATATAAGGTCCACATACAAAAGAGAATATACACTATCTGCTTTTCTGAGTGTGGGTCATCTTGCTTATTATAATTTCTGGATATAGCCACTCTCCTTCAAATGTCATAAATTCATGTTTCTTTATGGCTGAGTAAAATTCCTTTGTGTGTATGCATGCCGTGTTTTCATCACCATTCATCAATTGATGTATGGTTCAATTTTCTTGCTATTGTTAATATATGAACAATAAACATGGTTGGGCAAGTATCTCTATGGTAGGATATAGATCCCTTTGGGTGTGAGGCCTGGAGTGGTCTAGCCAGGTCATATGGTAGTTTTAGTTTTAGTTCTTTAAGAAACTCCCATACTGATTTCTATAATGGGAATGGAAGTGAAAGTTACAGTCCACTCTCCCAACAGCAATAAATAAACGTTCTTCTCCCCCACATTTTTATCAACATTTGTTTCCCTCATGGTAGTCATTTTAACTGGGATGAGAGGGGGCCTCAAAGCTGCATTTCCCTGATGGTTAAGAATGTTGAAGATTTCTGAAAGAGATTTCTTGGCCATTTTTGCTTCTTTCTTTCTTTCTTTCTTTCTTTCTTTCTTTCTTTCTTTTTTCCTTTTCTTTTCTTTTCTCCCTGCTCCCCCCCCCCCTTTTTTTTTAGAATGGCTAAGATAAAAAATTCAAGTGACACCACATGCTGGCTGGCGAGGATGTGGAGAGAGAGGAACACTCCTTCATTGCTGGTGGGAATGCAAACTAGTACAGCCACTTTGGAAATCTATCTGGTGCTATCTCAGAAAACTGGGAATAGGGCTTCCTCAAGACCCAGCTATTCCACTCCTTGGAATATACCCAGAAGATGCTCCAGCACACAACAAGAAAATTTACTCAACCATGTTCATAGCAGCCTTATTCATAATAGCCAGATCATGCAAACAGCCTAAGTGTCCCTCAGTAGAAGAATGGATAAAGAAACTGTGGTACATTTACACTATGGAATACTACTCAGCTATTAAAAACAAGGAATTCCCAGAATTTGTGGACAAATGGATTGAAATAGAAATGATCATAATGAGTGAGTTAACCCAGAAGCAGAAAGAGTCAAATGGTATCTACTCACTTATATCTGCATACTAGCCCAAGGGGCATGTCCCATGAAAGTCTTCACTTACCAGGAAACTGGGACAAAGGGGAGGACATCCTACTGGGACTCTAGATCAGAGAAGCATGGGAGAATAGCAAAGTAGAAGGATCCAGAGGGTCCTAGAAACTTACAAGAAGAACATTATGATAGGCAGATTTGGGTCCAGGGGTCCCGCTCAAACTATGGCTCCAGCCAAGGACAATACAGGCCATAAACTTCAAACCCCTACCCAGATCTAGCCAATGGACAGGACATTCTCCACAGTTGAGTGGAGAGTGGGGTATGACTTTCACACGTACTCTGGTGCCTCATATTTGACCATGTCCCCTGGATGGGGAGACCTGGTAGCACTAAGAGGAAGGATAGCAGGCTACCAAGAAGAGACTTGATACTCTATGAGCATATAAAGGGGGAGGAAGTCCCCTCAGTCACAGTCATAGGGTAGAGGAGTAAGGGGAAAATGGAAGGGAGGGAGGAATGGGAGGATACAGGGGATAGGATAACCATTGAGATGTAATAAGAATAAATTAATGAACTAAAATTTTAAAAAAATACAATATGTTACATTAAAAAAAAAAAGAAAGAAATTGTCTGATGAGATCCTTAGCCCATTTACTGATAGGCAGTTTTATTCGTCAGTGTTTAATTTTTGTGGTTCTTCAAACATGGAGACTCACAGCCAAATATTAAGCAAAGAGTGAGAGGCTTTGGAACACTCAGTCCTAAATGGATGTCTCCATCAAAATGTCTTCCCTTAGGGGTCAGGGACACCACCACCACCACCCACAAAAGAGGAGCAGAAAGAGTGTAAGGATCAGAGAGAAAGGAGGACACCAAGCAAATGAAGCCTTCTAAGTCAATAACATTGACACATACATGAACTCACAGAAACTGAGGCAGCATGCACAGGGACTGCGCAGCTCTTCACCAGATGGAGATCCAGAGCTAAAAGGAGTAGACACATGCCCCCAACCCTAATGCAGAAGCAATCTCCAAATGATAACCAGTAGTAAATGAAACTTTAGTTTCCCCCAAAGGAGTCTCACTGGGCAAACTATTCTTAAGGGCAGGCTGTGCCCCCAGCAATAGATGACTAACAGCAAATGAACTCACTGTCATCTTTGGAGGTTCCATGTCTCATAATGCCAGGGCCCAACCTATTATAATAATAAAACCATATTATTTTGTTTTTATCTTATTTAAATATTTTTCTTTTCTCTTTTTACCCTACAGGTCCTTTGAGTACATAATGTAACTTCCAGTTTAGATTTGTTTGTTGGATTCCTGGGTGTGTGAACAAGTAGGTATCTGTTTCTTATGTCTGTTGGGGGGCTCTTTTTCTGACAATTCCAACTCCAATGTATTAGTTTTTGTTTTAATCTTATTATATTATATTTTAATTTTTGAAAAAGATTTGTTTATTTATTCTGTATACAGTGTTCTGCCTGCATGTACACCTGCACACCAGAAGTGAGCACCAGATCACATTATAATTGGTTGTGAGCCTCCATGTGGTTGCTGGGAATTGAACTCAGGACCTTTGGAAGAACAGTCAGTGCTCTTAACCACTATTGTATTGTCTTATTAACCCTTAGAGGCCTGTTCATTTTCTAGTGAGACAGAAAGGTGGTTGATCCAGATGGGAGGGGAGAAAGAGAGAAACTGGTAAGAGTAGAGGGAGGGGAAACCTCTCATAAACATGATCTGGTATGTGACAAAATCTATTTCCTATCTATCTATCTATGTATCTGTCTATGTATTTATCTATGTATCTATCTATGTACCTATGTATGTATGTATGTATGTATGTATCTATCTATCTATCTATCTATCTATCTATCTATCTATCTATCTACTTTACATCTTGGTCATAGGCCTATTCCTCTTCACCTGACAGTCCCACCCTCCCTCTCTCTTTCTCATCCCCTTCCCCTATTCCTCAGAAAGGGGAACCCCCCTTCCCATTCACTCCAGCTCATCAAGTCCTATCAGGACTGAATGTGTCCTCTTTCTCTATGACCTGGCAAGGCAGTGCCTCGGGCGGAAGTAATTGAAAAGCTGGCAAGAGGGTCCATGCCAGAGACAGCTCCTCCTCCACTTACTAGTGGACCCACATGGAGTCTGAGCTGCCCATTGGCTATATCTATGTAGGGGGCCTAGGTATAGTCTATGCATGGTCCTTGGTTGGTGCATTAGTCTCCATAAGCCTCTCTGGGCCCTGGTTAGTTGGCTCTGTTGGTCTTCTTGTGACTTTCCTGTCACCTCTCCTCCACCCCCCAACCCCACCCCAGCACTTTTCCACAAGGCTCCCTATGCATCACCCAGTGTTTGGCTGTGAGTCTCAGCTTCTGTCTCCATGCGCTGCTGGGTGGAGCTTCTCAGAAAACGACTCTGCTAGGCTCGTGTCTGCAAACATAGCAGAGCATCAGTAATAGTGTCAGAGGTTGTTTCTCTACCATGAGGTAGGTCTTGGGTTGGGCCAGGCATTTGTTGGAAGTTCCCTCAATCTCTACGCTATCTGCTCTATCTTTATCCCTGCACATCTTGTAGGCAGGGGGAATTTTGAGTCAAAGTTTTTGTGTGGGGGTTGGTGTTCCCCTCCCTCCACTAGGAGTCTTGTCTAGTTAGAGGGTGTCCTCTTCATCTCTATGACCCTTGATAGTAGGAATCTCTGCTAGTGTCCCTCTTATATCCTCCCTGGGGGAAACCACCTAGACTTAGGTCTCCAGCTTATCACCGAGATGCCCCTGCCCACAGTTTCTCCTTTCTCTACGGGCCTGACAAAATCTATTTTCAATAAAAGGAAAGGAACGCAGTTCTTCTGCATGCTAAATATTAATGTGCTGGAAGTATAGCTAGCAAAGATTTCTTCTATTCTGTAGGCTTCCTATTGGACACTCTTAAGAAGGTTTTTGAGAGTTTCTAAGTATTATAATTTATCTTTAAAATGATTGTTTTATTTACTGAGTTGATCGATTTCATGTCAATTTGACACAAGCTAGAGTCATTGCGGAAGAGGGACTCTCAATTGACAAAATACTTCTATAAGATTTGTCTGGGTGGCTCAAGATCTCTGAGGCTGGTGCCTCCCATCCTGGTCAGGTCCTGGATGATATAAGAAAGCAGGCCGAGCCAGCCATGGGGAGCAAGCCAGTAAGCAGCACCCCCACCACCCACCCCACATCCTCTGCTTCAGTTCCTGCCTCCAGGTTGCTGCCCTGCTTGAGTTCTTGCTCTGACTTCCCTCAGTGGTGGACTGTTACCTGGAAGTGTAAGCTGAAATATACCCTTTCCTCCCCAAGTTGCTTTTGATCATTGTGTTTATCATAATAAAAGAAACTCTTTGACGCTTACATAAGTCCTTTCTGTATATCCCAGGTTATCCTAATCCTCTTAATTTCAGAAAAGCCAAAGCCCTTATAAACGCCTTCAGTAGACATTGGCGTTACAGGCCACTGCTTCTGTTTGCTTTTCTATTTGGCGGGTTTACTTGGTTTTTGTCTGTATCTCTTAAATAGATTGAAGTTTTCATAACCAACCATTGTCCATATTTGCTAACACACTGGTGCATAGTAGAATCAACAGTACTAGCTTATTGAGGGAATGTCCACAGCAATGCTTGCTTGACAGCTCTGGTCTGTGGGCTGAAACAGCACTGCACTGGTATTGGGGGTCGGGGGAGGGGGGCGAGGCACGTTATGCCTTGCCTCATATGAAAATTCCTACCTGCTTCCTGAGACTCAATATGGGTTTGATGAATTCTTCAATTCTTCAGATTTTAATATTGCTTTTTCCTTTGTAAGAGAAATTGCGACTCTCCTCTAGCAGTTAAGACTGACTGCTACCCACACCTCCGGGCCAACATCATTCCATCCTATTTCTGCTGTAATGTAGGCTTTCCCAGCGTAATATTCCGACATCATTAACTCTTCGTTACCCATGAGTAATTTGTTTGCCGTGCATTTTGTTTGAGTTTGATAGCACTGTGGAGATTTAAGTCCTCCCACAGTCCTAGCGGAGGCCAGCCTAACAGCATCTCTTCTTTGAAAACACAAACACGTCTCCTAGGAAAGAAGTGTGTGCAAAATAAACATGGCAGTTTCTTCAGAAAGAGTTGAGGAAAGAGGCCACCTCTGTCCCCATTCTTAGCTGCAGGATGGGGAAGAGCCTGAATATGGATACTGGCTAGATGTCAAATTCCTGGATTCATTAATGACCTAATTCTTCTAGTATACACTGATTATCCAAAGACTGGGTCTGTAAGAGTAACTAAGACTAAGAAAGTGTTTGCTGTTGGGCTGAACATAACAAACTCTATCCTAAAGAGTCAGGGGAAGCTATTTCTCTAAAACCACATTTATACTGTTACACCCACCCCACCTCAAACAGCCACATCTTTTATAACCAGGTGTCACTTGATCAGGGACCCACTGTGAGAAGTATGTCCTTCTGAGATTTCACTAGTGTGGGAATGATGTGCAATGAACTAACTTGTCATAGTTAGCTTCAGCTGTCAACTTCACCCAACCTAGGGGTACTTGGGAAGAGGGAACATCAGCTGAAGAACTACCTAGAACAAGCTGGCCATTAGCTGTATTTGGGAAGCATTTTCTTATCGTCAAAGTGATGTAGGTGGGCCCATCCCATTGGGCTTGGCTTCTATAAGAAAATCAGCTGAGCATGCCAAGAAAACCATGTTCCTTCATGACTCCTGCCTCCAGGTTCTGCCTTGAGTACCTACTTGGCTTTCCTTGGCAAGAGACTATAACCTATTAGCCAAATAAACCATTTTCTCTGCCCAGGTTAGTTTCGGTCATTGTTTTATTGCAACAACAAAAACAAAACCCTCCATTGCTTGACTCTGGATACTATGGCCTTTTACACAACTAAGCAACAGGAGACCAGCGCTGTGTTTCTGTGTTTTAAGTCGGCCCCATGACTGAAATAAAGGAGATTTGTGGCTAGATCTAAGAATAGTCCAGTTATGAAAGGAAAAAAATTGTCCAATAAATCTGATGACATCATCTTCTAAGGGAAGGAAGTGATGTCATTCTCTTCTGTGATACCAGCAAGTGGCAGGGCAGGAGTAGTTCCTGCTTAGGACCAAGCATGAATTTCTTCAAAGCTATAGATACCACCTCTGCATACTCAACCTGCTTCCTGTCCACTCTTTTTAAGTTATCATCACCTGCTGGGATGTTTGTGGATCATTTCTCACCTAGAATAGGTTATTATGCACTCAGTATGTCCTAAGACAAGCACTAAGAAATTGTAAAGCTCCGAACCACAGCTTTTACAAAGAAAAACAACAGAAAGCATCTGAAATACCACTCATGGAGAAGGTAGGCAATGGTTGAGAGCTGTTGGATTCTGGTCTGTCTCATGTTTATAAGTTTCCTCCTGGCCTTGGGATGGCATCCATAGCCTTGTGCATGCTAGGCAAGTGTTCTGCTTCTGAACTGACCTCCAGGCCCTTATTGCTAAGTTAGCAACTGGAGTCATCCTCGAACTCCTGTTTCCATGTCTAGTTAGTCCTAACACTGCAGTCTTCAAGTGTAATAACACTCACTCCCTTTATTTTGCTTGATTTTATTTTTTATTACAAACATTCAAGTTTCTCCCTCTAAGAAGTTTTCAAATGCAGGCAACGGAGGCAACCCAACAGACCTGCCCTAATGAGTAAATATCATTTATGATAACCATTAGACTAAGTGACAGTCAACCTAGTGGATGTCTACCCCACATACAAGTCACACTTGTGCCAACCTTTAGACTGGGCACTAGTTATCTTAGCGTATCTCTACCACATATAGATGTGACCTTTTTCCTTTTTTTTTTTTTCTTATTGTGTACAAATGTATGTGGATGTTGTTGTGGGCACCAGAGGACCATCCAGTCATAGTGTTTTCAGACAATGAGTAGCCTGGGCAAGCTATCCACAGAACTCTGAGCTTCTGCTTCTTCAAGTGCTGAGATTTCCCCCTAGGTTCCAGGATCAAACTCAGATCCTCATGAGTCATTAACTAGCGTTAGAGTTGCCTTTTCTGTGCATTAGTCATGATGCACTGTTCATCTTGTTTCCATAGCACCATCTACAATGCACTGTCCATCTTGTTTCTGTGCCTGAAGCCATGTTGGGGGAAGGGACTGAACAGACCATTTTAATTTTATTTGAAGATTTTGTTCCCCACTGTATTAGGTTCTCAATGTCCATATCACTGACTTGTTGGCAAGAAGTCAGTGAGATGATGAGGATAAATACTTAGCATGGGGTCCATTGTCACAAGATGCTAGCTTTGCTCAAGCTCAGCATCCTTTCATGGAATCACCCCCACTTCCCAGACAGTGTAGGAGTGAAGCCAGGCCTTAAATTGGAAGTTATATTTGTGGCATCAATAAATCACGGAAAGGATGTCACTAAGTGAGGTAACAGACCAAGATGCAAAAGTTCAGAGATTTGGGGTTTGGTGACAGTGACGATGGTTGGGTTAGGTTTTGGTTTTATGAAAAGCAGATCCAGTGTTTTGGAGGGCACACCAAGCCCTGGCCTATCCCTGCTTTGCTCAGATTCTTGCCAAACAGGAAATGAAGAGCCTCTCTCATCTCCCTCTCCTTTTGCCACAAAGGGCAGGCACTCCACTGCATGAAGCCTAACCACCATAGACTGAAATCTCTGAGCTGTGAGCACAGTCTCCCCTTCTTTCTACTGTTCCTATGAAGCACTCACTCATAGTGAAACAAAGCCCAACATAGACTTCAAAGAAACCGATCCACAGACTAAACAGGTTGGCCTACAGTATACAGCAAGGAAGGTTAGAAAGAAAATAGTGGACCTGTTGCTATGTGAGCGATGGAAGAGGAGCCCAACTGGCTTTTAGCTGATGGAGGACAAAAAAATGCATAAAAACTTCAGTGAGCAAAATGGGGATCATCTATGGAAAAAGAAGATCCAGGACTTTCCATCAGGGTCTCCAGGAGACAAGATGAGCCAACTTTAGCAGAGAAGTGTGGTTGTATCTTGTGAGGAGACTATCCAGACAAGACCAACCCCAATGAAGAGCAGAGAAGGCAGAGCCTTGAAAGGCCCTTGAATCGGGCTGTAAACACCTCTGAGGCCAGTGGGCAGCACACCACTTTATTGCGTCATCTATCAGAATTCTCGAGCACCCCTGGACCTTGCCTTTCCAGCCCTTGCTAGCCCAGTGCAGGCCTCAAGTGGACAGGAGCAGAGATGACTTCAAGCAAGATGGGAAGTTTCAGGGTCACAGGGTTTCAGCATTGTAAATACTGAGTTAGGATTGTCTGGTGATATAGGAACTTTAGGGGTTTTGATTTCTTGGGGGCCTATTCAAAAATTTAATCTAAGAGTTATGAAGGGCGGGGGAACCTACCACACTGAGCAAGACATAAAGAGAAAATAAGAATCAACATTAAGTTGCTTGACTGTTTATATCCCACGAGTTCAGCTCTTTCAATGCATCAGTTAGTTTCCTATTATACACTCACTGTGTGTTCTGCACTAAGGACAGGATTTCAGAAATGAATAAAAGCACACACAATTACAATTTCATGAAATTGTGTATTGCTGAGGTTGCAGAGACTGGCTCTTATCTATTACTGAATGCACATAATTGTTACCATAAAGCCTTGTCTCCGAACCCTTGTAAACTATTGACGCAGATGGGAATTGCAGCCATACAATAATTAGAAGAGCTGTGCTCTAGTTAAAGTTTTGTTGCTGAGAAGCAGTGAGGCACAGACTCCCCCGTCTAAGTTTGTTGATGCTTTCTTAGCATTATCTGTAGCTTGAGAGGGACCAGGCTCTATAGGCCAAATTGTACCATGTAGGCTTGAAATTCTATGACTCTGGGGTAGCATTAGTCATCATGGCTACAAATTGGAAATAAGCCAAGCCATACCTAGACAAATGGGGGGGGGGGTGCATTGTATAGCCATACTTGAGAACAAATTGAAAAAGAGGTAGTTATATGTGTTTCAGCAAACATGAGTCATAAAACTGTCTTGGTAAGTAAAAGAAGCCAGACATGAGACCTCGTGTTTTGTATTCATATGATTCCACACAGGGGAAGATTGGAGTCTACTGAAGCAGAAACAAGACCAGTGATTGTATTGCTATTAGGAAGACCCTGGGAAGGGAACTCTAAACATCATAGAAATCATGTGATAGGCGATTAAAAACCATCCCTGAATCAGCTGGGATGATGGCTGCAGAACTCTGGGTACCATACCACCATGGATCCTATGCACATGCATATCAGTGAATTGAGTGACTGTGTTGCTGATGTCAATGATGCCTTTATTACTTTGGGGTCTAATATTTTGATATAAATTATAGGATAAAATCCCAAGAGCATACAAAACAATAGGGTTGTGAGACTCCTGACATGGGTGCTGGGAACTGAACCCATGCCCTCTGAGAGAGCACATAGCTCTCTTAACCTCAGAGTCTAATGTCTACTTCTTACATTTCAGCAGCCTGGAATCGGGCATAGTCTATTTCACAAAAATAATGATGGGGAAAAAAAAAGATTTGGGTCATCAGACTAATTTTGCTATTTTCTTCTTTTAAAAGTTTTAATACTAGGATTCTGGATGCTTACCCCTCTCATGAGTCATCCTGACGGTTGAGTGTTTGGGATGCACTGTTGCTACTTAACCTTTAACAGACAACTGTACTTTGACCTATGGGGGAAAAAAGGAGGAAGATGCCTATATTAGCTCTTACTGTGCTCCAGGCCTTGTGCCAATGCTTGATACAAGTTGACTTGTCTCTACTGCACAGAGGAGTGAAGGGACACTGAGAAAGCCACTATTTACACAGAGGTACACAATACCCCTCAGTGGATTTTAGATTTAACTTTAAGCCATTAAACTTACAGGAGCCATGAAAAACAGAAGATAGAAAACCAACATGCCTCAATAGGATGTCCTCCCCTCTGACCCACTTTCCTGGTAGGTAAAGTTTTTCATGGGGACATACCCCTTGAACTAGTGTCTCGATGGGGAGGCCTGGTGGCACTCAGAGGAAGGATAATAGGTCACCAAGAAGAGACTTGATACCCTATGAGCATATACAGGGGGAGGAGGTCCCCCTCAGTTACAGACATAGGGGAGGAGAGTAGGGGGGGGGAAGCGGGAGGGAGGGAGGAATGGGAGGATACAAGGGATGGGCTAACAACTGAGATGTAATATGAATAAATTAATAAAAAAAACAATTAAAAAAAAAAAAAAAAGAAAACCGACATGCCAATGAGTCTAAAGGCAGTCTGTCAAGTCTGGGGTCAACCCCCTGGCTCAGGACCAAGGCCTCTGCTAACCTTCCTTGGTTTTAATTCTTTCTCAGGACTTCAGTTACTTATTTTCTAACCAATAGCTTTCCTACTGGATAATGATAAGTTCCTTTTCACATTTCAAGGTCTACCCTTCCTTACTTGACAGTCGTAGTCTAAATTTGAGTTGACATCCTATCTGTCGGGACTGTTTGCTGACTGATGAGAGTAGTTGCGGGGGTCAATCTGTCTGAGTGACTGCAGGCGCTGAAGGAGAAGAGGGGCCCTGCAGATAGTGTAGAGATAGCCCCATTTGTGCTCTTGCTCTGTGGCTTCGTGTCGTCTGGCTTTGTGGAGAGAGGCTGCAAACATTTCTCCCCTTCAGACACCACACCACAGAACAGGGGCCTGGAGACATCATTACAGATGCAGATGAGAGGTTGTTAAAAAGAATATGGCGGGCTGGAGAGATGGCTCAGAGGTTAAGAGCACTGTCTGCTCTTCCAACGGTCCTGAGTTCAATTCCCTGCAACCATGTGGTGGCTCACAACCATCTATAATGAGATCTGCTGCCTTCTTCTGGCTCACATGAAGGCCGAATACTGTATAAATAATAAGTAAGTAAGTCATAAAAAAAAAAAAAAAAAAAAAAAAGAATGTGGCAAAGCAGGGAGGGGGCTCTTGTGTTTATGCAGAGCTGACCATGAGCATGGCCCCAACGCATGCCTGGGAGAACTTAGCAGACCCACCTTACCCAACACCTGGGGTATGAAGTAACAGAACATGTCCTGCATGTCAAGAACCATGCCTTTCCCGCAGCTAGCACCAATATGAGCACTGATGTGTGCTTCCCCAAGTGATCCCTGAGGGTTATCGCCATATAAGAGGTGTGAAAACCAATGGACCCGAGAGGGGAGCAGGAGCCTGGTTCACAGTCTCTATGTATCAATAGAAATAACAGAATGAGATTTCATATAGGACCAGGTTCCTATAATGGTCTCCCATGCGTGTCAGTGAACTTGGATCTGTGATTGTTAAAATAGTTCATCTTACATAGGATCCAGAAGACAGGGGGAAAGAGTTATGGTTCAAACTACAGTGTCTGTTGTTCTCTTTTTCTCGTATATTTCTGTTGCTCTGTGCATTTAACAATCGGTTGATCCATCTGGACGGTAGTCATACAACTTGCCTCCCTTACACCAATCAGGGAATGACCACAGGGCAGTGAGTCTCCCTGAAACCAGAAGGAGCTTGACATTTGTTACCCACGGATATTGCTTAAGACCTGTCCTGGGTAATTTGCATGCCAGCTTTGCACAGTCATTTCTATTTTTAAGCACGTGTTGACTTGTAGGAAATAATAGATTGCATCATGGTGACTTCTCCATGTTTGTAGTGAGTTTCTCCACCACCCTCCCGCGTCTTTGTCCCTGTCAGCTTGCATCGTGTCAGTGGCAACTTATAACTCATCACTTCAGGCACTAAACGGAGGTAGATCACCTACCCATCCAAGCAACTGTGCTACGGCGCTACGGTGCTGGACAACTGGGAAGCCAGGAGCATCGGGTTCAAACAGGCTTCCGAAGAAGCCATACATTCATCACACAGCAGACCTCCTTGAGTCTGAGGCGTGGAAGAGATCTGCAGATACAGTCAAGGAAACTCAAGTAGAGACATTCGCCAAGCATCTCATTAAAGAGCATGCCCAGAGCGACTCAGATCTTGCCGGAGATTTCACTAAGGGATGAAACCAAAACAGACAATGTGAAGAACTCCCGACATTCCTTTCACATGTGTGGGGCTTCTATGTTAACAAGGGAACAACTGTGATCCTCCAATCAGATAACCAGGAAGTGATCTGGGATTCCTTAAATATCATTACTGTGCTCCAGGCAAAAGACAGGGGCAGGCATTTTTACTCTGATGAAAAGACCAGGCTGGGCCCTGGGCAGTGTTGAATTCTGCAGCTCCTGCTTTGAACAGGGCAGGACATCACTGAAGATTAACAAAGTAAGCAAACTTATTTGCAGTACAAACTGTAGATTAGTTTGAGGCTAACTTCGGGGAGTCTGAACCCTTGGACTGGGCTGTGAAGTTTCCATAGCAACTAATGACAGACAATGAGGCAAACAGACATGACTCATGTGAAATGCCTCGGTTCAGTTCAGTTCTCAGATGCCAGGTTTGGTCACCGGCAGACCTTTAAAGAATAGAGCCATCCCCGGCTAACTAATCACATTCAAAGGGCAAAGTGTCCCTCAGGAAGAACACACACGATCCCTTTGGGGAGCCACCAAGAGTCCCTGTTACTCAGTCAGGCACTGCTATTCTCTCCAAAGGCCTACTGCTTGACCATCATTTCTACAGGGGCTGACTGGGCTTGGTGTTCATGGTGCCCAGTGCTAGCTAGTCTCCTGTTTCAGGCTTGTGGGTCATCTGCAATAGGGTGAGGAGGAAACGGGATTAGCTATCCCAGATTTCAAAAGAAGTCCTGAGGGCCACATACAATCTACAACACTGCAGGCCACATGCCGGAGCCCTACTGCAAACCTGCTGAGGCCTGGTTGACGCATTCTCAAGACCCAACTAGCCTCCGGGACATATTTGTTTCCGATTTTTTTCACTTCCAGCCACTCCTTCCGCACAAGCTTACGTCTCCCGTGCCACCCTCTTGATGTTTCGTGTCACCCAAGTCCTGTCATTCTTTCTATTTACACCTCCATCCTGTGGTCAGCCTGCTTTCCACACCACCGCAACAGTGAGCACTGAGAATCCCTTTGCCCTGTCCCAGGGGCATGATCCAAATGCCAGGTCCTGAAGCTCAGCCACCATCTTCCCCTCCTTGTCCCCCAGAGCTGCCTTTCTCTCTTCACAGTCCTTTCTGTGTCTTCTCTCACGCCTGCGCTTGGCAGATTTTTTTTCCCCTTCACAAGCATGGATGGCAATTAAGGCTTCATATCCATAAACCTGTTCTGCAATGATATATTTATATCCGTGACTAGTGTTTGTTCTCACACACACAACTATGGGATCCACGCGTGTTTTGTCCACTGATATTTGTAGCCTGCCGTAGAGACTGTGGCAGACAGTAGGATACACATTATTGGGGGGCAGGGGGCGGCGATTTAATTGCATCTGACTCATCTCATTTAAACACAGTGGATTTCACAGGGGAGGCAGCATTTAGTTCCACCCACTCCACAGGTGGAGATTGCCAAAGACAAAGTACTGCCCTGCTTTCACAATTTTCAGAGCCTGTGGAATAACTGAGTAAGCCTTTCAGGGAAGGCTGGTGGGGCAAGCCCCCTCCTGCCAGCGCAGAGGCAGCAAGGCAGAGGCACTGCTGGCTCCTGAATCATTTCCTGTTGGCTCCCAGCAGCCCTGAAGGGCCAAGAGATCTTGCTTGACAAAGAGCTCAGGCTGAGCCCTGTGTGGGGGTGGGGGGTGGGGCGGGGAGGCAGGAGATCTTTACCCAGGGGTGTTCCTCAGAGAAGTCTGGGCACTCTGAGTTGGTGAGGTAGTCTGAGGCTGATTAGAGACAGTGTGCCTGCGACACCCTGTAAAACATTCTCCTTGGTAATAAAGTACAGTGGTAAAATCTGAACCAGAAACTATTCACACAGATCTAAGTCATAAAGACAGACAGCCCTCGGCCCTGAAACACTGATTTTTTTTTTCCTGTCCCAACATCTTCGAATTTAAATTAGAATGAAAGGGCTGGGACGAGGGAGGGAGAGTGGAAATAAGTAGTTACTTATCGGCTCATTTATTAAAGAATGAGCCTCTGAAATGGACGATATCTATTTCATTATTCCAGTAAGGGGCGTGAAGTTGGGCGATTAGATGACTGCTCTGCTGTGCCAGGAGTGACAGGGCCAGGCTAGGGCCTCAGAGCCCCACTCACTCACTCACTGCCAGTTCTGAGCAGGTGTCTGTCCTCCAGTGCAGTGGGACCCCTGAGTCAAAAGAAAGACACACTGGAATCAGTGGTACAGTTAAAACGGCAGGACCCAAACGAGCATCTTTTATAAAACACTAAGTTGGAAGCCTTGGTATAAAATGTGCCCCTTTCCTTTGTTAGGGAATACCTTTAATATAAATCACAAGAAACTGCCATTGTCTTACTTTGGAAACAATGTGTCACTGGTAATTTCAAGTATTATTTGCTTTTAAATTGTCTCTTTCTCCTGACTGCACTATGTTTTGTCTGTTTTTAGCAAACAGCAAATGCGTAGTAGAAACTCTGGAAATGTCAATTGAAGAAATAGAGTAAAAATCTGTTGTCAGAAATACAGACAGGCTTGTGTAGTACATTTTTTTGCATACAGACATAATATTGCAGTTCAACAGTTGTAAGTTCCCGGGGGTGGGGAGTGGGGGTGGGAGTGGGGGGAGGAATCTTACTCTTGGATGAAGTACATGGGCTTTGGAGTTCAGTTTTCACCTTCAGTGTTAACTCTGTTAAGAACTCAGGCAAAGCACCAGCAATTCCCCCTTTGTCTGTAACATAGAATGACAAAGGAAACCTGCAACAACTGCCCTGCAGATTAAATAACACAAAACTGCAGTGTGAATACCATACATAGCCTCGTCCCCAGCTCCTACCTATGTAAACTGAATGACACACAACAGCAGAGTGAATGTGACCCACTGATTCCCAACTCCTGGCTGCGCTATCACTTAAAAATTACTAACTTGCCACTTAATTTCTTACTGGAAAACACTGTGGGGGGGGTTGCATTAAAACCATCCGTTAACATTGATTTCTGCTAAGCCCTAACTTTGATGCTTGGCGGGTAATAGAACATTTTAAAATTATTTTTTAAATATGCAAACAAAAATGTATAATGAAGCACTGTTCCTGAAGTATTCATTATGTGGCTTCTCTAGGACATTAATATCGCATATTCACGGCAACGGTGTGGAGAAAATGAAAATTCTAGAACACTTTACTTTGTGGGAGAGGCTGCTTTGTAGTGGTCTGTTTTAGGACAGCTGAATGGTAAGCTTCCTGTGTTCCCAGTTCATCACCATCGCCTGCCCTCTGAAGATGATAACGGTCAACAAAACAGGGTTATTTTGGTACCAAGTAGAGCCGCAAAGCTTTTTCATCAGCAAAATTGAAAAGAGACACGGAAAGGACTTTCATGTTTGCAGTGAAGTGGGTCTCTTTTGATATTTAATAGTAACAAAACAAAATCTTGTTGATCTAAAACAGTTCCGAATGCTAAGGGGGAAAAAAAAGACAATTCACATGAAAAAAAAAAAAAAAAAAGAAAGAAAGAAAGAAAGAAAGAAAGAAAGAAAGAAAAGTTTTACATTTCATTTTGTTGCTACCGATGAAAATGTTATTCTTTAAAAAAAAACCGTAATATGAATTTACTACATGAGAGGAAATTCTGGTTTTTCTGGCTTTCTCATTAGTCAGGAAATGCCCAGAATACCATTTGTTTGGTTTTCTCCTTATTCCAGCAATCTGAGGATCTTGCCACAATTTTAGCCACTTCCTTTTCCAGAGATAAAAATTGTGATTATTCACAGAATTGAGACTCGGTGCCTTCTTCCTTTTAGCATTTGGAACGTATTTGTTGACTATTCACTTCTCACAAGACAGCTTTGGGTCTGAATGCCTACTATCAGCAAGCAAAAAAAAAAAAAAAAAAAAAAGGCTTTATCAAATTCACATTGTAAGTGATTTCCTTGCTTGATAACTGAAATCTACATTTCATTATAACTCAAGGTAACTTGCTTTGTGTGTACTGACTCACTGAACAGGACATTACCGGACACACTTACTTATAAAGACGTAAGTGTACACATGCACACATTATATCCACCTATAACAAACAGAGGCCTACCATCTAAGGATGTGGATGAGTGAGAGCAAGTCTCTGATTCACTTGGGGAAAAGACTTGGAAAGAGGCACCTACTAAGGAGGGCAGAGGTAAAGAGAGCTAATGAAGCCTAGAGCAGCAGGAGGCTCTCAAGAAGCTGGGTCAGGCTAGAGAGCCACGGGGCACCCATGGGATACCCAACATAATGCCAGCTCACTCAACGGGAAGATGGCTAGCTACTCTTTGCATTGCAGATCCATCAACAGCATCACCCGGAAGCTTTTTAGAAAATCAAAATGGCAGGGATGGCCATAGCTCCCCTCCCCCACCCCCACATCAGAATCTACGTCGTAAAGGTTGAGCAGCACTGGGTCCCAACACAGATGGGACTGTGACCTACTGGAAGATCTTTGGCCGGAGCCAATATTCCAGAACCCAGACTATTGCCAGCAGGGGACAAGGGTAGACAGGCTGCAAAACAGCCAAGGAGGAGAGAGGCTGTCTTCAGTCAAGCTGGGGCACACATAGCTTCTAGGCGATGCATACGTTGCCCAGGTAACGTCAGCAAATGCCCTTCTCAGCTAGTGTGTTACTGCAGTGTTGGCTGTGTGGTGCTTGTTGCCTTACAACGATTCGTAGATGTGTCCACCCTCGTTTTCCTCTCCCCAACTCCACTGTCAAAATTCAAAGCAGACCTATTCATCTTTGCATCTCCTGAACTCCTGAATAAGACACAGTGGGACTGACCTGCATTCATCTGTGCAATTGTTACTGGGCAAAGCATTGCCTTCCCAGGTCACTTATAGGTCAATACAGTGGGCTTGATGGTCCTTCATCTTTTACTCACTTGCTCAGCAGCTACAGCTTAATGTTAGATATCTTCAAATTTGAATTCTTCTAGTGCCTGAGAGTGTTGACCCAGTCAGCATCCCAAACAAATACTGATTCCACCCACAAAGACTCTCAGATACCAGGGCTGGGAAAAGCCCAACTGGTTTCTGCAGGCAGTGAGCAAGCAGGTGCTGAAAGTTTTGATTGGGAACTGTTATGGTCTGAACATGACATATCCCTTCACTCCAGCCCAGGCCCAACTATTGAAGGCTTGTCCCCAGCTGGTGACACTGTTTTGGAGTGGTGTGAAGCTAAGAGTCTAGAGCTTAAATAGAGGAAGTAGGTCACTGGGACCGTGTCTTTAAGTGTTAAATCTGACTCCCAGACTCTTCCTCTATGGACTGTCTCTATGTATTGGGTCAGGGGTCTCCTCTATTGTCCTGCCCCCTCCCATTCCTGATGCCATGATGCCCAACAATAACTCAGGCCTCAAGTCATGAAGAGCTCTGAAACCGCGTGCCAAACCATCTTCCCTTAAACTTTATGTCAGAGGTCATTGTTTTGGCAATAAAAACTTATCTCAAACTCCTGGGTAAGGGCCCCACCACTGGGCTACTCCCTCAGGCAGAGTGATGCCATACAGAGCAAGATCTGCAGACTGTGGAGTTCAAGAGGACTAAGACACTAGTGGGTGCCGAGAGGCCTGCAGAGTCACATGCCCGGAATGGCATCAAGCTCATGAGCTGCAATCCTTGTTCTGAGAATCTCCTGTCTTAATGTTGTGTAAGCACTGCTCCCCAGTTGTCCCCTGGTATACCAATAAAGCAGCTTACAACCAGTGGCTGAACAGGGGAGAAAATAGGGCTGGGCTTCCTGCCAGGCAAGGGAGGAAGTAATGGATTCAGCTGCAGGAGAGGTCCAAGAGAAATCAGGAACAGGAGCTGGAGCAGAAAGCTGCAAAGCAGAAAGCTGCAAAGTGCGAGCATCTCTGGGGCATAGGAAACCAGATGAGCTTAGGGGGTTAAGAATAGAATTAAAAAAAAAAAAAAAAGGCTGGGCTTAGTGGCACATACCTTTAATCTGAGCACTTGGGAGGCAGAGGCAGGTGGATTGCTGTGATTTCAAGGTCAGCCTGGTCTACAAAGTGAGTCCAGGACAGCCAAGGCTACACAGAGAAACCCTGTCTCGGAAAAAACAAAAAACAAAAAAAGAATAGAGTAACAACTGCTCAGTTCTTGTGCTGTGAGGCTTATTGTTAAACAAATATAAAAGAGCGCCAATTATTCATGTGAGGAACCAACACAATTTCATAAAAATAACTGTAATAGGCCATTCTGGCTTTATTTTTGCCAGAGGGTAGCCACAGCATACACAGTGAATCTCACCAGTAGCTATGTGTCTGAGAAGACTGGAGACAGTAGAAATGGAGATGGACACAGTAGTTAGATTTTAGGGAAAGTTTGGGAGGCAGCATCAACAGAGTTTGGATATGCCAGTCCCCTCACCAACGCCACCACTACTATGCTTCTCCAAACACAAAATTGTGTTTTGGACCAGCATCTTTCTTGAGCTTGTGTCAGAATCATGTCCATGCCTCCTATTCATTCTGATGCAGAATACAGTGAATGGCTTAAGTACTGTTCTTGACTATAGAAGCTACAAGATTTTGAAAATCCCTAAAAATAATCATGAATTAGATGACTCTAATGCTTTAGGAAAGGGGACTACTGTAGGCTCAATTTTCTTAACAAATGTATTTTATTATGGACTGATTGACCAAGTGTACATCATTTATAACCCCACTAACCAAAACAATAGGAAAAAAGGATTAAAGCATACAATAACAAAACTGTAAGGATATCAGTTCTGAGGAATGATTCTCCTGGCGTAATCAGCAGGATTTCTTCTGCTGGAACCTGGAGTAACCAGAACCTGGAACCTCAGCAGGAGCCTGGAGCCCCAAAGCCTTCCCTCGAGCAGTTCTCTCTAGGAGCATCTCAAAGTGGAGCGATGAACAGCCAAAACTATCCCAAGTCTCCAAAGGCCCTGCCTCCAGTTTTGGGCTCATTTATATATCTCCTACCAGAGTCTGTTCACAGATCTTTTCAGCTGGCAACGATCAAGCTCCCACAGGAGGTGGTTTGCCTCCTAGTGGATTAACATCACCAGTTCTCTCACAAGACCATTCACCATCTCACACTTGGGATCATAACAAAAGCAGGGTTCTCTCTCCTTCAGACTATTCTTAAATATTGGTACTAAAATTCATACCTTAATTTTAACGGCCTTTTTATTCTAAGCTGCGGTCTGTGTATTTATTTATTTACGTTTGTTTATTTATTTTGATTTTTAAAGGTATACTTTTACCATTTCCAGGCTGGCCTTGAACTCGATATAGAGTCTAGGCTGACCTGATTGGAGACCATACTAACTTGGCTTCCTCAGCTTCCCCAGTGTTGGGATTACAGCTGTATGCCCCCACAAACATCTTAGCTGCTTTGTTATAATATAATTCAATTTACCATTTTAGGTATCTTTAGCTATAGGGCTAAGTGACACAAAGGACATTCATAGTCAAATTAACTCTCATCCAGCTCCAAAACTCTTCTTTCCAAATTAGAACTCCAGATACAGTAAGTATTTTCCTCCTGCCAGCCTCAGAATAAGTTGTCTTATGTCTTCCCCCACCCCCACCCTGGCCCCACCTGTTCTGTATGCCTCACTCAGGTCTATGGGATCCAGTAGGATTTGCCTTTTGGGGGGTTGCTTGTTGCCCTCAGCCTGATGTCTTCACAACTCACCCAGGTCCTGAGTCACATTTCACTTATCTGTGTAACTCTTGGTTATCCCATTGAGGCACCGATGTGTGCACCACCCTGACTGCTCAGCCTCTTGGGGTGCAAGACC
The DNA here is from genome assembly GCF_903995435.1 of Acomys russatus. Lineage (NCBI taxonomy): Eukaryota > Metazoa > Chordata > Mammalia > Rodentia > Muridae > Acomys > Acomys russatus. Next base: position 15,377,065 of record NC_067163.1, read on the forward strand.
AGAAGTTGGCTTGCCCAAGCTTTTAAATAACTGCCATGTTGTCTCCTCCACACTGACTTACAACACTGGGCAAGGATTCTACTTTCTCTGTGTCCTTCACGACACCTAGTTCCTGGGTCACACCTGTTCCAGTGTGATTGTAGCTATACTCATGGCCACAAAGTCCATACACCACTTCTGACTCAGCTGTAATACAGGAGCAAGAAGGGCTGAGATTCCATTTAATTCTTGTTCCTTGTGTCACAGGAGGTGCCAGATGCCCCTAAGTTAAGTAACGTCGACAGTGTCACGTGGAATGGAGCTACACAACTGGAGCCAGGTCCAAGCTTTATCTCCAAGCTTCATAAAAGTCTCTTAGACAGTAAATACAGAAGGGAAACATGTTAAATATTAGGGTTTGTGATTCATCAGGGATAATGATGAGGTTGTGTGTGGGATTGAGTTGGAGTCCTTGATTCGTCTTATTCTTTCAGATTGGCATCGGGAAGGCTGGTGAGCCTCAGGCTGCTCATCAACAAAATGGAGATGATAAGACTTACCTGCCAGGGATGTTGAAAAGATTACATGAAATTATGACTCATCCTGTATAATCCTGATATTACTCCCAGGCATTGGGAGGGAAAAAAAAGATACTTAGCATTTGCTAATTTGATTTGGTTTGAAGACAGTACCTAATTTGGTTTGGCTTTGGCTTGCTTATTTCTGGTAGTTTCTTTCCAGTTTTGGGAGGGTTCTAACAAAAGGTCAAAAGAACAACGGCAGCAGATGGACTTCCTGAAACGTGTGCCAGAAGGATCTTTGTGTGTCTTCAGGCTGCAGACTCCACCCTCCACACAGTGTGGAAACGCAGGGACAGGCCCAGACATTGTAACTGCGCCTTCCTGAGCACTCCCCGGTGCAGTCTCCAAGTCTGATGTGGACAATGTGCTGCGGTCATCACTGGGGACAGAGCAGCTGCTCAAGGTGGAGTCCATTGTCAAGGTTCTTCGGGTAACAAAAAGAGGAAAGAGCCTATCAAAGCATTTCCTGCTTGCGGGAGCCATATGCTTCCATTAATTCTTCACCCTGAGTCAGTCTGTCTCCCCCAGACCAGCATCACAGAATATCCCCTGTCCCCAAGAACAGAACAGGGAGTTAATTTTAAAACCTTTCCAGTTGGAGGTTATTAAGTGAACAAGTGCAGAGGTCCAGTGACACCACCTACGCTGTTCATATGGAGAATGGCACGGAGACATTATGGATGCTCAGAAATCTGCTGATTCTTGTGAACTGCATTGATATGCTGGTGCAGATGTGTGAGAATAGGAGTGACGTCTGCAACGGATGCTTTCTGAACACTATAGTATATTCATGTGTCGCGGAAGAATGAGCTAGTGACAGAGGCAAGTGATGACGTATTTCTGAGAGAGTGGCAGAATTTCGAGAACTGCATGAGTCAGCCATGGGGTGAGCTAAAAATCCCTGGATGAATGACAGGAGTGTCACAAACTAATCTGGATCTTTTCTCAGGGAAGAAGTTGACTCTCAGAGCTGTAGTGTAAGGTACTCAGAGTGTATGGGGGTGGCAGGGGTGGGTGGGAGACAATCTCACAGAGAAGGTTTGTGGTAAACAGAGTATCCAGCAATGAGGGCAGACAAGCAGGAAGAAGCTGAGATATGCATAGATAGCAGCATTGTGGTTGAGCACTAAAAGCTAATTAGGGGCAAAAAAAAAAAAAAAAAAACAAAAGGTAGAAATTATTAGTATATAGTGTAACTACCAAATGCAGAGTTGCCAATAGTCTGCCAGTCACCATATCTTTGAAAGAAGTCACCATGTATCACCCAGCCACCAGCTGACCACAGATACAAGCAAAGAACCCAGCAAAAGACGGTGGCATTGGCCAGGTCAGGAGAGAGCACACAGCCCCACACAGAGTCGCATGCTAAGCACGACAGCACTCACCTCAAGTCAGTAAGTATTGGGTTGGTCTGTTACACGTGAACCCTGTGTGTGTGTCTCAGAGGTCAGGAGGTGAACTGAGCTATGGAAAGTCCTACAGAGCTTGCCAAGGTGGGGTGAACGAACTCAGGGCTCTCCGTCTCCTTTAGCCCCTGCTTGTATCTTGTCTTGTTATTTAGTGGATACATTTCTCCCACAAATTAATAAGTCAGGAGTCCCTGTTTATATTGAAGATGGTGCATTTTGTTAGGATGACTGTCTTCCTGAATCCCTATACTGCGGTCCCCAGAACATTAATATTCTTCTGGTCTTTCTTAGCTGCAGGGTTCTGAGTGATAATGGATCAGACATATCCTAGCCAGGCCCAAGCAAACACTGTGCTTCATTTGTCCTGGGCTTTTTACAGATCTCTCTGAAAGCAAAAGTGAGCTTTTAAAATTTAAATTAAAACTCAATCCTTTTGTATCTGTGTAAAATAAGAAACTACTGTAAAGGAATAGGAAAAAAAAAATAGATTTGAAATCCACTCAATGGGACATAGGCCCACTGGTATCTTTGGAATTGAAAAAAAATTTACATTTTCATCTTGAGCTTTAAATGTGGAAGAAAAAGATGCTCCTTGATGGCTACTCATTGTGACTGTTAAAAAAAAAAAAGCCAAAAATCAGATACTTCAATTGTCATTATGCTTACATAACGTCCTACACTTACTTAACTGAATGATCTTTAACCAATTTATCTTAATAACTGATGATTTGGGATAACATAGTATGATATTTGTAGTTGGTATAATATACACACACATACACACACACATATATATACATATATACCTACATATACATATATACATAAATACATATATATATTTCCTCTAATTAAAATCAGCCCTCAGTAAAGCTTGGTTGGCAGAACATGAGCAAGATTCCCTCCCCAGTTCCCACACTTCTCAAGCACAGATCTGGAGCTGCCTAAGCCATTCCATTGATTCTGAAATTCTTTCCCTATAAGGTAAGATAGATAGAGTTACGTCTGTGGTCAGCACAGCCTTTTCCTTGTAGAGGAACTTCCCTCCCTTTGTCATGCTCACCCGAACGAAACGCCCAGGCTGTGGCAATAGCTGGTTGTGATAGGAGTCAGACTGGAAGAGGCCAGGACACAGTGTTCAGCTGTTTTAGATCTGTACCAAGACACACAGAGACTCTATCGAAAACAACAGACCAGAATGTCAGCAAAGCTAATTTCCAGATGTCCAGGGAACTTGTTTGCTTCCACTGAGGGATTTCAAGCAACCTAAGGAAAAGCAGCCAAAGTGCACCCAGGCAGAATGCTGCCATTCACACAGCTTTTGCTGATGGGCCACAGTGGACAGAGCCGTCTTTTGATAGGCTGGAGAGATAGAGGGATGCCAATGTAAATTCAGAGAGCTCTGTTGGTATCGCAAACAAATACAGGTATTGAAGCCATATCCGTTCATATTAAAAAACAAACAAACAAAAAAAAAACCAACCTCAACAAGCATTCATAAAGTGCCTGTTCCATGTTAAGCTCCACACTAGAAGAATTTGTAATGTTGAACCAAGAACAGAGAGCACACACCCTTCTGGGTACTTAACTAAGAGCTTAACTGCCACATAGGCTATGACATCAGCCTTACAGCAAGCAAGAGGGACAGGTATGGAGGTGTTATGAGTCGAATGCCATTCACTCGTTGAAGAGCCATATGTTGAACTATCTCAGAAAAATGACTATACTTGGTGGTAGACCCTGCAAGAGGAAATCCAGTTGAAATAAGATCATTAGGCTGAGCTCTAGTCCAGACTGTTTGTGGCTCAGGCATTGGAGACACACAGAAGGAACAGCATATGATAGCCTGTGGTCCACATGGAGAGGAGCCACAGGTGACAGCAGCTCTGACCTCTGACCCTCAGCCTCCAGAACCATGACAAAATAAGTATCTCCAGTTTAAGCTAGTCAGTCGCTGGCTTTATGGTTATGCCTTCTGTTGGTTTGATTTACCCTGAGTCACAGTTCAGACTGTACAGCCACCAAGGGAATGCGTGCTGGGGTTCTCGGCAGAGGGAGAATATAGGGATGGCTTTTTGCACTGTGGTAGACTCAGAAGCAGAGAGCATACCAGTACCAAAGTCTGCCATAGCCTCCCAGGGCCCACTGTCGGTGCCCGACTTCTATCAGATGTGTCCCACATCCTAACAGTTCCATGGACTTTCCAAATAGTGCCACTCTTTGGGACTAAGCATTCAAAACATAAATCAGGAACATTCCAGACTCAAACCATAACTGTGGTGGCCCTGAGGAACTAAGATTATATTGCCACCACTGTGTTTTTATAATTAAATGGGTTTAACAAAGCATAAATAGCTTCCTGAAAATTCTATGTAACTGATCAAAGCCTGCAAGAGGACTAGAACCCAAATCTTCAAAATCCCTACTCCCCTTACTTGGTTTATCTTTCTGTTCTCTGCCGCCGCACAGCATGTACACGAAGCTAGCTAGCTGTCTCCAGAGAGCGTCGAGGTAAGGGAAATCAGAGAGCGGATTTGCTCTTCAGCATACTCTCAGCTCTGTGCTGATTTGCCAGGGCTGGGTTCAGGAGTCCTGTGTTTCTGACTGAGTGTTCCTGGTTGTCTCCTGTCCTCCCTGTCGTGTCTCCTGGATGAGGGTCATCAGGAAGGGAGCACTCCCATAACTGATGATAATGCGCTGACTCACATCAGTGAGTAATGACCATTACATTGTCCTTTTTGAAAAGACTAAGTTGTCTGAACTAAGGGGGAAACCTCTAGAATAGTGGCAAGTCGGGAATATGTGAAGAGGGAGAAAGACATTTCCCTTTTTCTTTTGAAAACACACGGTGCTTGCTAAGACTATACACTTTATGGAGTTTCAGTGATGACGTAATCACTCGGGACTGGTACGATCAGGTTGGTTTGATCAGAACAGAAAGTCAAGGCAATGGGTATCATTTGGATTAGATATGATAAGAATGACTCATTTGTGATAAGGGACAAATCACGACTTGGGTCACTGGTTGGCACACCGCATGGAGGCCCGTAACGCACGTGGGGAAGTGTGGATGGCTAGAAATGGGTTGTGTCTTTACAGTGAGCGCAGCATGTTAGTTTTATCTAGGTCAGTGGTTCTCAATCTGACTGAGTTATGACGTCACCCAAGGAGCAAATGCCCAGCAGAGGCAGTAAGATCCATCCCCAGAAACTGGATCATTAAATCCAGGATGCATTTCAAAGTGTTCTGATAAGAAAAGGCTTACATCCCACAGAATCAGTGGGGAGGACTCTTCCAGAAAAGGGGGTTCTCCCAAACCTTTCAAACAGTAAGAGCTAGGCATAAACTCTAAGGACAGATATATTTCAAGAGACCGAGAAGAGAGAGTGGCAGGAAACAAACCCTTCTCCTGGTAAACATACATGTATACCAAATATCAGGCTAAAGCCAAAGAGACTACAGTTCTGCAGAGTGAGGGGATGTCTATGGTCATTGCAGTCAGTACAGTACTCCCCTCAGAACATGGTCTTCTAAGCCATATGTTTTCAGTGAATGACAGAATTACTATGCTAAGAAAAGCCACAATGCTGGGAAATAGGTCCCTCGCTCTTCGTCTTCTTTTATTGAAGCGCCAGAAGATCCAGCATGACCCAAGAAATGGTTCGGTAAATCTGATGTATTCTCAGGCTGCTCGTGGAGCTTCGTGAATACCTCATCTTGGGCTTCATGACCAGAGGGTTTGGAATCAGGAAAGCACACCGATGATTACAGCCCTACCAGCAGCGTAGATGGGCACAGTGGCTCTGCCCTTGCTCAGAAGAGGAAGTAGAGCAAATGTATGAAGAGGCAGCCTGGGCAGAGGCAGCAGCTACATAGGATCTGAAAACACAGGGGAGCCACCTCTGGACACCACTGCTGATGAGTCAAGACTTTCCCCTGGGTTCTTCTTGTACTTTGGTGGAGTAGCAGCTGACCATGGAAGGCCAGGCAGGTACAGTTGATCATTGCCCTTGGGGAAGACTGTGAGAATAAAACAGGGCAGATGTCACCCAGTCACAGACAATGGTAAGAAAGGAGCTTGTCCAAAGAAGAATTGGGAATCCTTCTGCCCTCGAATTTCCATCTCAGTCAGGTGGTGTTTTCACACTGTTAGTGTCGCAGGGTTGGGTGAGAGGTGCTCTGGGCTCCTACAGCTGTGTTTCCAGTGTTTGGTGTAGCATGCAAATGAGAAGTTACTGAACTCCACAAAACCTTACCGGGACATGATGTTTCTTGCCAAAATTCTATAAGGTAATTTTGTTACCAGGTTTCTGAACTGTATCTACCAACCATGTGTGTTCACACTGAATTGGGGTTGTTTTAATAGGCCTGTGACAGGCACTCCAAGTGTCGAGAGATTGCAGGTTTGTCCATCTGAGAAGAGCCAGGCAGCTGGTCTCAGTACGTGTAGGACTCAGTAGTCACAGCACTAGCAAAATAGTCAAGACTCGCTTCATGATCTAAGCAGTAAGATGGCCGTTTCTCCATCTCACCTCACAGCCACTTCTCCTATGTCACCCACTAACTGCCATAGAGCAGCTAGCCGGCACTAAGTGAAGGTCCCTGAGTGGCGCACAGTGAAAGGTCATGGGTTCTGGAGGAATCTGTATGGGCTGTGAGGCCAGATGAGCACTCCCAGGCAGCAAGTGTTACCAGTGTGTGTAAAGTCGCTAATAGTTCCCTGCTGCTTTCAGGACCAATCAATCCTACTTTTCCCTAATGGCCCAGTCATCTTCTAACTGTCACTCTTCGTCACTTAGGCCCCCTAGTCACAATCGATGGGAGACTCGGCGTGACTCACTCTTCCTGACTCCTTGCTCTTGTGAACAATATGCCTGTGGGCCAGCAAAAGGTTTTCCCTCTCATCTGCTGCTCCTGCTGGATTAGGACTGTGTGGTAATCCTCAACACATGCACGGATGCAGACAGACACACATGCTTACATAGCTATAGGATATACATGTGAATACACATTCTAGATGCACACACACACATGCACTCACTCAGGCACATACATGTGACACAAAAGCATACACGAGTATACAGCCTCACACAGCCACATGGACACATGCATATACACAGTGACTCACACACACAGATACACACATCTACATACACAGATACACACATGGAAATACACATGAATCCATGTTCTCAAACATCCACATGGACACATGCACACACAGACATACCTATGTACATACACCCAGATACACACATATGCATAAACACAAACACAGGTGATACACATTTGAATATACATCCTCAATAGTCATATGGACACGTTCTTGCACATACACCCATACATGTGCAAACACACGCACTCATCAGACAATGTTCATTCACAAGACACAAACATAGACATACACAAACATATTCATAGATGTACTCTTCCAGATACATATGCATACACATGAACACAGATGATACACACACAAGAACATACATTCTCACACAGTCTTTGGATAAAGATAAAACAAATATTCACTCACCTAATCAGATAAATGTGCATACAAATGAATACAGATACACCCAGAGACACACATATATGAACATACATTCTCACATGGACATATACATAGACACACATACGGGCTCATATAGATATACACTCTTGCATACTCATGAACAAATACAAATAGACACACATACATATAAATACACAGTCACATAGCCACATGCACACACATAGGATCACACAACAAGATAGACACAGGCACACAGACATCCTATGTATGCACAGATATATGTAACCATGAAGACACACACAAGCACACAGACTCAGACCAAAATGATAGGTATTCGCAGCTACATAGCCACACATACATGCAAATGTAGTCATATAGACAAGTACACTTAGATATAGATAATATATCCACACAGGCAATACACAGCCACAAGACATACAGTCATGCATATGATATGCATTCAGACACATACCTAGGTGCACATACATGCACATACATATAACACCACACACATACACAGACACACACACACAGACATATGTAGGCCCATACACAAGTACAGACTACCAGGACTCACACACCCACAAAAACAGACATCGTTAGACACACACACACACAAATATATTCACACACACACACACACACAAATACATGCACACACTCACACAAGCATGCACAGTCACACTCATGGTTTCTGCCATCCAGATGTCTGCCTCCTGTTTGTTTCAAAGCCTAATCAGTTCTCTATAGGAAGCAGTGTCTTTTCTACCCTTGGCCCACACTTCTAGGTGTCTCCTATGGTTTTTATGGGAGAGTAGATGATGTACAAATTCAGCCCCTCCCCCGGTGAGCACCCTCCCCCTCCCCATGCGTGAAGGGTCATCTAAAACTCAGGCCACGCCGGGAATGTGTTATACAAGCAGATGCAAAGACTTGGAGGCCCCAGGCTGGGGCCCTCTCTTTTAAGTTGACAGATCCAACTCTTGAGGGAAATGTCAATTATATACGGGTCACCTTGTGACCGTGGAAGAATGTGGAACTGGACACATACCCTAGACCTTTTTCAATAAATCCCATGTGCCTCCTTTTGCTGTGCGCAGGTAGCAAGCTGAGTGAACGAAACAGTGAGCCTGTGCTTTCTGACATGCCCCTGGTTGCCTAGAGGAGACTTGAGGGATGGCCTTGGCTCTGAGCTTCGAACATGGTACTTACTACCTTAGCTGTGTGATACCACCAACGTGATGGCCATGAAAACAAAGTGACTGGCAGAAGTCAAGCTTCTTGCTCTTCCCAGTCAACTAGTCAATCAGTCACCACAGAGGAAGAGGGGAGCTTGGTCTCTGCTGGTGACGTGATCAAAGCTGCTCTTGGAGCACAGAGGCCATCCTTCCTGGAGTTGTACATCACTGCCAACTTTCCCCAGGTGATGAAGCTTATAGCCCCGCGTGCATGGGGACACACAAATGCAGACACGCATGCTCTTACCTCTCACATCACAAATGTTTAGAGAACCATCTGGCCATCGGCACTATGTCTCAGCAAACGTGAGTTATTACGATCCTATGAGTTGATGGTATTAATGAGCTACTGAGCCCTGTATGTTTTTATTTCTTCTACTATAACAAAACCTTACAATTGATTTGGCCCTCTCTCCCTATGTCAGAACTTGAACTCAGGACTGAGATGATCTTCCTTTACATTTATTTTTAAAGATCTATTTCTTTATTGTGTATGTAGGTATGTGTGCATGTGTGGTACGAGTGAGTATAGATGCCTACAAAGCTGGAGGTATCCCATCCCTGGAATTACAGGTAGTTATACGTCATACAAGACATGTGCTTGGAACCAAAACCACATGATCTTAACTTCTGAGCCACCGCTCTGGCCCTATAGCTCTTTTCTGATAATGGCTATTTTTATCTGATACTATACAACATTTATTATGCAGTTAAAAAATCAGACTGTACAATCACACTGATTCTGCTCTTTGTTCTCCCCAAAAGAGAAGAGAGTGTTTGTAACAACCTACTAGGGAAGTTTTTGTTTTTCTCCCTCTCTATTGAAAACAGCAGCAGCAGAAAACAGAGCCCTGAGTGTGTGTGGTGAGTTAAACCTGTGGTCTATGTTCAGCATCTGCAATGTGCCTCCTTCATTGGAAAGCACGGAGGAATGGATGGACTGGTTGATTTTTAAGACATAATTCCATGAAGTGACTCTTGCTGGCTTCCGCTTCATGACCCTTCTGCCTGTTCCTGCGGAGTGGTAGGATTTCAAGCATGAGCAGCCACTCTCAGCTCTGTCTTCGAATAAAGTGCAACTTTAAGTTTTCCATGATGGCTTCCATATAGAATTAGAAACTTATTCTGAGCATTTGCAGACAGCAGTTAGCTAGCCCAGTGTGCAGCCAGGGGAGTGGGGCAGAGGACTTTTCCATCCTCTGCTTTCATAAGCTTACTCTTCTGACTGTCCCTGTGAGCTCTGCCTCTGCAGGGCTTAACTTCTTTTGGTGTCATGGTTGTCTTTGAAAAATCTGATAAAGATTAAGAAAAATCCTCTCAGAAAACTTCACACACACACACACACACACACACACACACACACACACGTCTAGAAAAACTTCCCCTCACCTTTTCTTTATTTCCAGGGAATAAAACCCAAGGTCCTGTACATTCTAGTCACATGATCTAATACTGAGCTACAACCCAAGATAAGGGTCCCATGGACTAATTTGTAATGACCTTCAGCAATTTAATAATAGCCAAGTATAGATTTTTACCATCTTATTTTCTATTTATAATTTTTTTTGTATTTAAAACACTGGCTTTTAACCTTCCTGAAAGATTTCAGATAGCTCATTTGTTTTGATTTGCTGTAGGCAGCATTAAAAATAAAATAAAATAAAATAAACTTCTGAAACAACTTCTGAAGATTGTTTTTGCCTTTCTGTTAAGAAAGCACAGAGGGCATTGGTGTATGCCTCCTTAGAAATGCTTTATTATAAATTATGCTGAAATAAAGAAAGACATGGCAATGTTACAACAACCCCCAGAAACTTCACCATAATTCACTCTAACTTCAAAACATACTAACTGTTCAAGAAGAAATAAATGGGTACACACACATATCTGCTCTAGTAACAGAGGAGACATTTCACAAACATGAAGCTATACAATGGGTATATAAAAGCAATGTTGGCAACTATTTCCATGCCACGAAGTTTAAAGCAGGGGCAAGGAAATACTCTAGGAACATCGTGCTATGATCTGTTTTGGGAAAGTTTGGTAATCAGCGTGAGGCTGCTTGAAAGCCCCTTTAGCTTTACAGCCAGCCACCTAGAAAAGTTTAGAATGATTAAAACGTATCATCCCATATTTCCCTTGGCACCAATCATCACAGACCATAAGAAACTAAGTTGATAACAATTTATTAGGGCCAGGTATTGCTTGCAGTGTATAATAAATTATAAAAACCATATCATCCTTCTAAAAATCTTCCCATGTTCATTTCTTAATGCTTGGCCCAGTGTCTGTAGGACATTTAATTAGATTATACTTTAGCGTTTGTAAGATAATAAAAAAACATTACAAAATTGTTCACAGTACTTCCGATTTATGAAGGGCCCCATTATTTCAACTTTGTGCAAACCTGTTTGAAACGTATACAAATCCTCTAGAAACATACAGACCACCGCGTGGGTTTTACTAGGCTGGGCAAGGCATCCAGTTCCTTGACTTGGACACCAGGGGATGCACTTTCTCAGGCATTGTAATAAATGCAAGCAGTCAATTACTGATCTCTAAGAATCTTGACCAATAAACAGCATTGAGGTTTAGCCAAATTTTAAACATTTAGATTAAAAAACAACAACAACAACAAAGAGACAAAACTTAAGTAAAACATTTATGTTTGATATCTCTCCCTCTTTCCTCCTTCTCCCTACCCACTTTGATATTTTTCCAAAAGAAAACAAAGTAACAAACCAAACTACAACAGAAACCAAGTTAGGTTTGAGTTTACTCTTAGGGTCAGGGTCTTGCCGGTGACCCTGGGTGCGTGAACTCAGTCCCCACAAGTGACATGTTCTGTTCTGTGCTTCCACTGTCTTCGGCTACTTCAGTCCTTCCCTGCTGGGAGAGTTCTCAACGCCTGCTGAAGGCACTTTGCTCTCAGTGTGACAGCTCAGGGCTGCCATGAGTTGGAGTCTATGTAGCTGGTGTGTTCTGTCCCTTTCCGTCCTCAGAGTCCAGTTGCAAGAGGCTCTCAAGCCTTTGCGTGGGACGCTGCCTCTGCCAGGGCTGGCAGGCTCCCTGGGTCCTTTAAAGGTCTGTTGGTGGATAAGCTCCTTACCCATCTTGCAATGAATGCTCAGTGCACCTTGATGGAATATTTCCGAAGCTTGAGAAACTGAAGAAGCTTGTCTTTTGTCCTCTTCTTCAGGGCCATCAGAGCTCGTGTTTTCTCCTCCAAATCTTGATCGATGGCAAAAATGATCTTGGCCCGCTCCTCTGCCTTCTTGTCTCCGGAGTTCCTGAAGAGCCTCTGCAGGGACTCCTGGTCTATGTTTTCGAAGATGTTGCCCACAGCTTTCTTGCGAGACGCTGTGTCGAAGTGGTAGCCGTGGATGGACGGGCTTACTCGAAGAGACGAGGACATGCTGGTGGCTTGGAGGCTTCGCTTTGCTTTCATCGATGTAGTTCTTCCACAGCTCAGCTTGGGCACGTCCAGGGAGCCTGTTGTAAGATCATCCCCGGACTGCTATTTAAAGTATGAAAGGAGCTCCGGGCTCAAATTACACCAGTGACGTCACATTGATCCCAGGGAGGAAAAAACCACAGAGCATTAACAGTTGAGTTGCCAAATATCTGGCTGAGGACGCTGGAATGCATTTCAAAGCCGTGTTCAGAGATAGCGGCATAGAGGCTTCCCGCTTTACACCCCAGCCGGCAATGTGCCCTACAGACCCTTCCCCTCTGGAAGCTGAAACCAGGAGAGAGAAAAGAAGACAAGAACACAAACGTTCAAACTCTCCACCAGCAAGGAGTCCTGCCAAGCTCAGGAGAGTTTCAATTTGTACAGAAGTTTTAAAGTGCTGACCAAAGCCTGGCAGCCTAGGTCTGTGTGCCCTTTGGGCATCCCTGTCCCGGCAAGGGCGCTTGCTGGGTAAGGGTGTGGAAGTCAGAAAAAAAATTACCTTGGATTCTAGAGGTAAAGTTTTCTGACAGAATTCTGACATGGCTCAGCCTGAAACCAGGAATCTCAAACTGTGCACAAATGCAATCTGCAATCTTTGCAGGAAACTGCAATTTAAACAGTAATAGCAGCGTTGACAGCTCTCTATCTGGTGTACCTAGCGACAGCAACAGTTATCCAAAGGCAGGGAGCAAAGGTTATTGGGGGTGCTTTGAATACTTAATGGCTACAGGAAATGGGCTGATCTTTTGTTTTGAGGGCTAGTTTGGAATCACTCAGCATCATTAGAGAGATGCTCTCTTCATTACAAGTTTTAATGTATTACTTTTGCTATCCACGGGACTCAGGTAAGAACAGCTTTTGTGATAAATGTTACCTTCAACTGGCCTTTATGAGCCAAATCTCTATTGTACTTTCTGGTCCTCTAAGAAATCAGAATGGGCTTTTATTTCATTTCATGCATTGTCAAGAAAGCCGCACGCCTGTAACCCTGTCTCTCTTGGAAGGCTGAGGCAGGTTGGTAGGCTGCAGTACAGAGTGAATTACACAGAAATGCCCTGGCTCAAAATTAAATTATATTGATGAAATAGAAATAAAATCACTATTTTACCTTAATAAGCCTTCCGTGATAAGATACACACCAGAGTTGCATGATCCTGTAAGGGAAGGGAAGACTGGGGTCATAGAAGTGAGATAGGAATGGTGTTGTCTTAGTTAGGGTCACTGGTGCTGTGATGAAACACCATGGCCAAAGAAACTTGGGGAGGAAAGGGTTTATTCAGTTTATATTTCCATAGCAATGTTCATCATCAAAAGAAGCCAGGTCAAGAACCAAAGCAGGGCAGGAACCCTGGGGCAGGAGCTGGTGCAGAGGCCATGGAGGGGTGCTGCTTACTGGCTTGCTCCCTCTGGTTTGCTCAGCCTGCTTATAACACCCAGGACCACCTGCCCAGTGATGGCACCACCCACAATAGGCTGGGCCCTCCCCTATTGATCACTAGTTTAAAAAATGCTTTACAGCTAGATCTTAAGGAGGCATTTTTTTTTTTTTCTCAACTAAGGTTCCCTCCATTGAGATTACTCTAGCGTGTGTCAACTTGGCATAAGACTAGCCAACACAGAGATCTTCTCCTGTGACCTATGCAGACCGGAAGGAGGTAAGGAAATGAGCTGGAGGGTCACTCCTAGCAAGAGTGGTGTAGGCTGGGGGAGCAGTAAGAACAGAGGCCAGGCAACAAGCCCTGGGATGGCTAGCTGGGGCCAGTGTGGTTGGAACCCAGTGAACAGGCGGGGGCAGGAGGAACCCAGGTCAGGAAGAGAAGGTGATGGAAGACACAGCAGCCCTGACAGTGACCTCAAAAACCCTGTCCTGAATTAGCTCATTCCAGTTGAGGTGAGTGACCTCTGGAGACACTGGAGCAGAGGAACGAGATGATTTTGTTTGTGACTTTTTTCTTTTAAAGAGCTGTCATTTCTTAGCCAGGAGGGAGGGGCAAGAACCTCAACCAGCAAACCTCCAAGTCAGCTAATCAAGAAATGTTAGAACTCATGCGACTCTGTAAGGAAAGCCAAAAGCACCGAAGGGTCAAAGGAGGGAAGGAGGGACACACTCCACATTCTGATGTCCCTGGCTGTGGATCCGCTGCTACGTACAACTTGTCTTTGTGGCAGTCCACTTCTCTAACCAGTAAGGAAGGGTTGTTACTGCTATGGAAACAATGATTTATTGAGATTTTATTATGTGCCAGGCGTGGTGACAAGAAATTTATATAAGTCAATTATTACCACTCATCAACATGGCTTCAGCCTTCTCGTGCTAGGCTCTTGTGTGAGCTGGTTTGTATATGGGCTCTGACTTTCTATTATGCCTTATTTATTGATGGCTCCCAAATGATACACTGCCTAGACTTACACTCAAAAATATAATGTATCTTAGTATGATGGTATTTTTTTTTAAAGGCACATATATCTATTGTGTTACAAAAATGAAACCCTATTTAACTCCCAGCACTGAGAAATTACAATTGCAATTCCCAGCTCTCATCAGAGAAGTTTTACTTTGCAATGAATGGTGGTGAATACAGACTGCAGCTGGTCACAATTGCAGAGGACAAGTAATTGCGGAGTGCTCAGCCCTATAGGAGATGTCTATGTCACGCCACCTCCACACAGGGTTCAAGAAACACTGCAGAAGAGGGTGTAGGAAGATTGCAAGAGCCAGAGGGAGTGTCTGCGAACGCGTTCTCGGAACACATCAGACCCATTGCGCTCCTGAACTCACAGTGACTATTTTGCCTGCACAAGACCAACACAAGAACAAAGAAACCAAAATTCCAGGGTAGACATTCAAGCCACAACCCCTCAGCTCATTACAGACTCCAGCCGTGGTAGTCTTCAGGGACGTGTAGGTGGCCGGGGCAGGGCAAGGATGGTTGAGAGACCTTCAACATGAGACGGTAATATCCCAGCTGTTCTCCTAGCAATGAGGGGTCAAGTGTACTTCAGAGCTATAGGTTCCCAAGATGGCAGGAGGAGCCACAAACCAAGGAATACAAGTTCTCCAGTTCTCTGGTTCCCTCTCAGGTCCCCCAGAAGGACTGTATCCTAGAAGAGCTAGCTGAGACTTCAGGCTTCTTAACACTCATGGTAACAATTTTGTGTCCCTTTATGCCACGAAGTCTGTGGTGGTTTGTGACTGCAGCAAACAGAACTGAACGCACTCTTCGAGCACTTTAGCTATGAACACATGAACTGGGAAGTCCTTGTTTCTGAAGCCCGTGAGCTTAAACCCTAGGCCAGAGTATTCCAAATTCCACTACAAGCTCTGTCTTCGTGAATTCTGGGTTTTAATATAAATATAACATTGAGTAGCGCCTGTGAAGTGCTGCCTAAAAGCATCACATGAATTTGAGACGTGAAGGAATTTCAAAACTGTTTAGGTGACAAGCCTGCCCACGGGCAAACAATGTCAGTTTCTGCTGCCCACGAATGTGACACAAAGCTGGACTGGTACACTTTGCCAAGGGAAACTCCACACCGTTAAGAAGCCCTTAGCACCTGCTTCCTCTCTCGTCGTCTAGCTATTTTCAGCTACTCGTGTGGAAGACAGGATCACAAAGCTGCTCCAGGGAACACCCGGGTTGCGCCTGGGTCCCTGACGGTTTTTACTCTCTGCAATAAAGTACAAGAGCTGATGACGATGACTTAAAGGAAACAACTACGTGGCCTATGCGGTTCCTTCTGGGCACTAACATTCCAGGATTTGCTTATTATGAGAAGAGATTTAGTGTTTGCTAGCAACAAGTCTGCAACGATTAGTTTTGTACCCAAATGAAGAGATTTAGAAAATACCCGGAAAGAGGCACTTTCTACGTAATATACCTGAATCTTTTTCCATGTACGTCATGCACTGCACAAAGCCGAGCACCATGGGCCCTTGTCTGCTCCATGGGAAACCACTGGACTCAGAGACACTGAACAAGTGGCAAAACCCCAATCTGTTTAGTATTTTAATCTCCAAACTTCCTCGTGAGAACATTGTCTGACCCTTCACCTGGATTATTTACCTCTCCTGTAGGAAAAAAAAAAAATCCCAGCAAGCACTAGGCCTGGGGTGCAACTCGGTAGTGAAAGTGCTCACCTAGCAGCAGACCACTGAAATCTGAACATTAAGTTTATCCACATGCATTCTGGCCTTAACAGTGAGGACATCATGTTGGTACCGTTTTACACACTCTGTCACCTCTGACCTTCACAACACGGCATTCTCATGTACACACGGAAGCGTGGAATGTTCCAGTTGAAGAACCTTGCCAGCATCTTGGAACCCACTAAACAACGGAGCTAACTGTGGGCCTGTCACTTCCTGTCGGCAAGCTCTGCATTTTGCCTGCCATTGCATAGTTTCTCAACTATGTCCCTGTTCCCTTATCTTCTCCAGTTTGAAACAGTTACCCAACTGCCTTGCACTTATCCTTCCATGCGTTCGTGCAGAGGGTTATAGATTCATTCCTGTGATTGCTCAATACCCACTCTGTGCCAGGTCCCATACCCGTGAGCTTGACAAGCAAACTGGGGGAAATGGGCATCGCCCTTCTGTTCGCAGAACCTGCAATGTGTTGAACAAACAGGTGAGCACATACCAAACGGAGAGAAGTGTGTATGTGGCGCAGGGTGAGAGGCACGAAAGGAAGTTTCATTCAAACTGAGATTTCCAGACATGCTGCCACACACCTTTAATACCAGCACTTGGGAGGCAGAGGCAAGCAGGTCTTTATGAGTTCTAGGTCCAGCCCTGTCTACATAGAGAGTTTCCGGACCATGCAGGCCTACAGAGGAAGACCCTGTCTCAAACAACAACAAACGCCAGATTAGCAGAGCCACGCACTGTGTCTGAGCAGACTTGCTGTCGATGTAGAATCTAGCCAGAAGAGTCTCTCCAGAGAGGAAAGCAAAAGTCCTGAGGTCAAAATGAGCTCGAAGGCAGAAAAGCATAGGCCGGACAAGATGCCCTGAAAATAGAAAGCCAAGAGGAGAGGAGAGAAAGTCAAGGCTCATGGGTAGGCAGAGGGCTCTGAGGCTCGAGGGAGATGGAGGCTGCGTTGTTCTGGGCAAAATGGACATTCTTTTAAATATATGCATGCAGAAGGCGTGGCTTGAGCTTTTTGAATTTATCTTTAAAAAAATTACTTTGGCTACTGGGCAATGAGAAACAACTTAGGGGAAACAAGTGTGTCTTCAGAGAGTGAGCGGCTGATTTAGAAATAAACTCAAGGATACTTGCTCATCAATTGGGTGGCAGATGGAGTCCAGGTCGAGGTTAAAGCCAGGGACCAATTCCGAGGCCTAAGACCGGAGGCTAGAGGTGGGCAGGGCACGGGAGGAAGCCAAGTTTGGTGATGCATACAGTACACCAAAGGCCTGTATATGGCCTGGAAGCAAGGTGGGGTCTAGCCAAGAGCTCTGAGGAGACCCCACTGCGATTTCCACTTTCTCCAGTAGCAGAGGTCCAAGCCTCAGCCTTTTGACAGCTGTCTCTACCCCATTACCTGACTCACATATAAATCCAGAACCCAGAATGTTGGTTCAAAGACACTTTACATTGTTCTGAATTATTTTATTTAAGAAAAATCTTTAAAATGGTTAACATTTGAGATTTAGCAAGGGAGGGCTGGGTGGGGAGTGCGCTTGGGCTCTTTATCCAGTGCTGAACCTCATCTAGGTTTTTATACTTTAAACACGATGCTTCTCTTCAGCAACTGGTTTGAGAGTTTGCCTATGATCCATGTCCTCATGGGAAACCTGTTCCAGATTCTTTTGAATATAGTTATGGCTAATCCTTTTTAAAGTCAGCAAGGTTTTTCCAGGAAAATTTATTAAATACATTCTCGGTCATTAATTCTTATACCCTTACAACAAAGGGTAGTAGTTTTATTTAGAAATTTTTATTCTGACATTTAGTTTACATTACAAAAAGGAAATAATAAATTCCAAAAAAAGAGAAAACCCTAAGACTCAAATGCATTTCCAAATCTTTTCAGTCAAGCTGTGGGGAAAATCCCCAACTTCATTGGAAAGAATTACAGCACAAGCCATTTTCTACAAAGTGCTTCTTTTTGAGCTACTCTTTTGCATGTGAAATGAAACAGCTGTCTTTGGTTAAGCCATCAGTCTATATCTGAACCATTTCCCAAAATAGAAGCCAAAGATAAGCCGTTCCTTTTTAAAATTTTAATTGGCTGTCCAGATTCAAATACTGAGCCCCTGTGTTTATAGCGACTCTTAAACATACACTAACATAGTTTCCTAAGGAAGTGAACACGAGATATGTGTAATATCTATAGCAGCGTGTGTGTTTCTGTAATCTGTGACTGGAGCTAAAGCAAGTCTTTGTGAACAATCTCCACCCACCTGGAACTCCCAGCCACTCCATGCATACATCTGGCTAGGGGGTGCTACCGTGTTTCCACCATTCTCAAAGTGGATGAAAGAGAAGCGAGGATTTCTGGTGAGTTTTATGAGTACTGCGGCACTGCAGATGGTACCCGCAGTCATGCATGAAGGATCTCTTACTGTATTTTATTTTCCTAAGTGGGGTACCACATCTGGCTTCATGTCAGAGCAGATGAACGTGCCTGATTCTCTGTTTCTTTCTTTTTTCCCGGGTTATTTTGTTGTTGGTTTTTGTTTGGTTGGTTTTGTTTGGTTAGTTTTTGTTTGTTTGTTTTTGTTTTGTGTTTTTTGAGACAGGGTTTCTGTGTTCTGGAACTCACTCCATGGACCAGGCTAGCCTCACAGTGATCTGCCTGCCTCTGCTTCCCAAGTGTAAGTGTTGAGATTAGGCCAGCCTTGAAGCTCTGAAATGCTTTGGTGGCAAAATTCAGCTGAGCAGTGACAATGCTTTTCCTTTAGACATTTGAAGGATTATGCAGCAGAAACAGTGGGCCTGTCTCATAAGCTCCTGCAGATGAGAAGGGGCCATACATAAGCTCCCGGAAGATGCATTTTTAAAATCACATTTGTACTTGATAACTCTAAAGCTTAATTCACAATCTTTTTTGACATATACATATATGAGTTTGAAGTGACTTTTCTGAAAGTACACTAAATTTACTCATGTTTACCTGCAATTTTAAAATGCTGATGAAAGACGTTTACAAATACGTTATTACTTAAGAACACCTACTTCCCTTTAGAGGCAAAGTGGCTCAAATACAAACAAAGCTCAGAAAAGTAGACAAAAGCCAAATAAGAGTGGGAAAATGTTAATTCTATCAATCTGTTGCTTCCATCTTCTAATGTTAGTTTTGTTTGTTTTTGAGGCAGGGGTGTCACTGTACAGGCCTGGGACTCACAAAAACCATGTTCCTTCTACCGTGCCCAGCCCTGCTCCGTGCTGTGACGGCAGCCTTACAGTATCACAGCTCGTCCCTTCTTTCAAACATTTAAATGTTCATCCTCAGAGTGTCTGAGTTAAAACTCTTCTTACGTTAAACGAAGAGATGCAATGGATTGAATTAGTGTCATAATAAGAGCCTAGGGTAGAGAGACATAAAGCAAGCCGAGACACCCCGAGGTGCTGGCCGTGCACATCCTCCATTTAGACCAGACTATCCAGGTCTTGCTGAGCTCAAAGATGACCTGGTCCTGAAGATCATTCTTTCTTTATTGTTCCATGTTTGCTTGTTGCACTACTTACTCAAACAGTTTTTGTTTATTTGTTTGTTTGTTTTGGGTTTTTGTTGTTGTTGTTGATATTTGGGGGGTGTTGTTGTTATTTTGGTTTTTTTTTTTTTTTTTTTTTTTTTTTTTTTTTTTTGAGACAGGGTTTCTCTGTGTTAGCCTTGGCTGTCCTGGACTCGCTTTGTAGACCAGGCTGTCCTCGAACTCATGGCAATCCACCTGCCTCTGCCTCATGAGTGCTGGGATTAAAGGTGTGCACCACCACGTCCTGCCTCAGTTTTTAATCCTGGACGTATACCTCATTTCCACCTACAATTATTTTAAAGATGTATAATAAGCCAACCTAAAAAACCAGGTGAGGCACGGGGCTAAGGATTCTCACCACCCTTGGGCATGGCACTGGTGAGTGAGCTGCCTAATAATGATGGGCAGGGCCAGCTAGTGAGCCTTCTCCCAGAAGGCCTTGCGGCACCTGAGACACTATTGAGAGACCAGCTTGAAGTCAGTCCTTGCCATATGCAAAAGGGATGGCAGGAAGACTCACTTTAACTTGCTAATGGTGAGAGGGGTACAGAATGACAAAACTCAAAACTTGGGGCGGGAGGGGGGTGCTGATGTGTGTGAGACAAGCTTCAGCTACCCTACCACAACTTTGGCTTGATAAGTGTGAAAGAAAAATGTTCTGCGAGTGCTCAGGTACGGTTAGGATGACCCTTTAGCCATTTGTAAAGGTGGATTATTTGTTGGAATAGCTAGTGTTCATTTTATTATTTCCACACAAGAGCCTGTATAATCACAGATTTAAAGTATAACATTTTTCTAATTATATGCATGTGTGCGTGTGCGTGCGCGTGCGTGTGTGTGCGTGTGTGCGTGTGTGTGCGTGTGTGTGTGCGTGTGTGTGCGTGTGCGTGTGCGTGTGTGTGCGTGCGCGTGCGTGTGTGCGTGTGTGCGTGTGTGCTTGTGTGCGTGTGTGCGTGTGTGTGTGTGTGTGTGCATACATGTATAATAGATATGCAGTTGAACATTATAGTTGAAACACAAATTTCAAAAAGGATCTTTTCAGTAGTGCTAGTGTTATGTTTTATCCTGGTCTCTCCCTTTTTATAAAAGACAGGTCATAAATCATGAGGCTGATGCTATGTCTAATGGTCCACAGCTGGCAGGGTGAAAGCACTGGCCCACGGTAATGGCCTCAATGATGTAAGCAGAGAGGATCCCTGCAATGACAGAACCTCTAATGCTAAGGCCTTAACTAGAAAGTTCCCTTAACTAGAGTGCAGCCTCGAAATGCATCTTCACAGCTCAGACCATGTGGGTGCGTGCTTTCTCCTCCCTCTGCTCAGCTGTCCGTTCTCTCCCCACGACGTAGTTTTTCACACATCTCCCATCCACTTTCCTGTCTTCTAAAGAGACGATGCCTGGGCTTCTTCTTTTACAGTCACGGGATAATGAGACCGACACTGCGAGACCATGACTATGGGAGGAGACAGTGACTGAGGGAAATGATGACAGTTTTTGGACAAAGGATGAAGACCCTGGGCAGCCTTGGGTAGAAGTTGACAAAGAATATTCAGACAAATGCACAAGACACACATAACAGCCACCTTTCTTAGAAGCACTCGGGGAAAATCTGTCAACTTACTATTTATTGATTCATGAGTTTGAGACTACGTAAGCTTCCAAGAAAGTTCGAGGATGGCTGTCAAGTCTAAGCATTTATCTCTACAGACAAACCTGAGTTAAAACAGAGCAAAGCATAGGAGGCGGTCCTGGGAGAGAAGGTGTCTTTAGTATGTTGGTGAATTCAGAGTCACAGGCAGACTAGTGCAAGGTGGGATGTGTCCTGGGTGCTTCTCTCATGCAGAGGAAGTACCACACACTCTCTAACCTTTATTTGTTTTGAAAAAGGAGCGTTATTTACCAGTATCATGCCCTTTAGAGCACATTGGCCTTTAGTTCTTTTATTATCCTTTTCCTTTTGAAATGGTCTTTCCATCCATTTCTACTGTGTTTGCCTTCTTCCCAAGTTTTAATACACTGCACATGTGCTCAAATCTTGTTAAATGTCATTTCTGGTTTATTGCGTTCTATGTTTTACTTTAAGTTATTTAGAAATTACTCACACAAAACAATTCTTTCAGTCTTTAAGCGAATGGCTTGGGGTAAATGTAGCCAAGGCCTGTCTTGTGCTCTGTCGTGTAGATTGGTATGACTGATTTATCAGATAATCTTCCAGAGTTAGGCACTTATCAGGGGACACAAACTGGTTTGAGAGCCCTATCAACAACTATTTTCATTTTAAACAAGTCCTTCACTTCCTTGGTTAGAGTAACTCCTAGGTATTTTATATTGTTTGTGTCTAACATGAAGGGTGTAGATTTCCTAATTTCTTCCTCTGTATGATTGTCATTTGTATATAGGAAGGCTACTGATTTTTTTTTTTAGTTAATTTTGTACCTAGCCAATTTGCTGAACATGATTATCATCTGTAGGAGTTCTCTGGTAGAATTTTGGGGGTCACTTATGCATACTATCATATCATCTGCAAATAGGGATAATTATTTGACTTCTTCCTTTCCCATTTGGATCCCCTTGATCTCCTTGTATTACTGTCATTTTAAGATATGTGTGTGTGTGTGTGTGTGTGTGTGTGTGTGTGTGTGTGTGTGTGTGTGTGTGTGTTTTCAGGTGCTCACAGAGCCCAGAGGAAGGCCTGAGATCCCCTGGAACTATAGTTGTAGGTGGTTGTAAACCACTCAATGTGGGCGCTGGACCTCAAACTCCAGTCCTTCAGAAGAGCATCAAGTGCTCTTAACCACTAAGCCAACTGTCCAGACACTCACAGGTTAGATGTGTGAATTTTTGCATATCTGTTGCAAGTGTGATCAGCAAAGCTGGTGTTTTGCATCCCAGGCAAGATTCCCAATCACCCTCCAGGCAATGCCTTTCCTTCAATCCAGGCTCTTTCTACAGTTAGAGGAAGAGAGTCAGCACTTCTTCAGGCAGATGTGGGTAACTTTGCAGACTGTGAGGGTAACAGGGTGGTCATCTGCGTAAGCCTTGCGTCCCTCCTGCCAGCTGCCTACGGTCCGTGAGAACAGCCTCCGTTATCCTAGTTGCTCTGATTTCTACTCCATGGTCAGTCACCGATGGCCCTACTAGATTTCACACGTGACCAAGAGCAACTAACAGTAACCAAGAGAACCTGCTTCTTTTTTGGCTCCCAAAAGAACTCTGTGCATTATTATGGCAAAGTATGCTCGCCTGAATTAGACTGGCTTCTCACCACCAGTTTGCGGCTCCTGTCCAGCTTTCTGTTTGTCTAACCTTAAAGTCCCTTCAGAACGCCAAGTTCCCGGACTTTCCTCTTGACTACTCAGGCTCAGGGTCCACACTATGTACTGCAATTCTTGGCAGGCTTGCCAAGGCTCAGCTCAATCCAAAGGGAAGTGTGTGTGTGTGTGTGTGTGTGTGTGTGTGTGTGTGTGTGTGTGTTGGGGAGGGCTGGCGAATGGGGCAGGCTGCTCTGCAGCAACTACAAGGTTGGGTCTCCCCTCCCTGACACTGCCTGAGTCACTGACCCAGCTACTCGAGAGTCTCTGCTGTGCAAACATGAAATCTGACTGTTCCAATACCCTTGCTTTCCTTCTCTTTCATACTCCTGGAAGACACCGGCTGGGATCAGCAATGGAAGAGAGAAGAAAAACAAGGGACCCCAGGTTTCACAGAACCCCAGCCCCTGAATTTGTTTAGTTGAGAGGGCTTTTTAAATTACTTTGTCAAATATATTGCTTATTACAGGTCTGTTTAAATTACTGATCTCATCTTGGTTTAATTTTGATTGGTCATACACATCTAGAATTTAATCAATTTTAATTTTTAGGTTTTTTTTTTAGTGGAATCTAAGTTTTTAATTCATATTTAAACAACTTTTCTGTGTTTCACTTGTATCTGTTGGTATGTGTCTCCCATTTCATCTCTGTGCTAGGTAGTTTTATGTCAACTTGACACAAGGTAAAGTCATCTAAGAGGAGGGAATCTCAGGTAGGAAAATGCCTCCTAGTATCCAGATGTAGGACATTTTCTTAATTAGAGATTGATGGAGAAGGGCCCATCCCATTGTGGGTGGTGCCATCCCTGGGCTGGTGGTCCTGGGTGCTGTAAGAAAGCAGGCTGGGCAAGCCATGAAGAGCAAGAAGTAAGAGGCACCCCTCCACAGCCTCTATATCAGCTCCTGCCTCCAGGTTCCTGCCTTGTTTGAGTTCCTGTCCTGACTTTTTTAATAATGAACAGTGATGCAGAAGTGTAAGCCAAAGAAAAAAACAAACAAACAAATGAACGAACAAAACCTTTCCTCCTCAACTTGCTTTGGTGTTTCATGGTGTTTTGTCGCAGCAATAGAACCTTTAACTAAGACAATCCCCATTTGTAAAGATAGATGTAAAGTAAGGGAACTTCAGAAATAACATTCCTCATTTATCTTCCACAAACACCCCAAGCCAGCCCCCAGGGCTGATAGGGAAGTGTTGTTTTATGCTATTCAGTCTGTGGTGATTTGTAAGTCCCTGGAAACTACTTCAGGCTTTAATCAAACACTCTCCCCACCCCCTAACTCTGTTTGTCACTCTATGAAACAATTTCAGTTAGCAGTCCATACCGTAAGTACACTAATTTGTGGTGTTCACGCCTACATATTTACAACTGTAATGTTTACATCTTCATCTACAAAAGGTACATATTTGAAGGTACACAGATTAGTTGGGTCCCTCAATATTTAGATGGTTCCATGGATAGTGGGTGTGTCATGTAAATGTCTGCTGCTGGCTTCAGGAATGAAACTAAATTCAGATCATCTCTGAATGAAATTGTTATGTGTCTGCATATCAGCTGTGGGATGTACGGTGTAGATTACAGTGTGGTTTATAGTCAATACATCAATAACCCAATAGTCAAGAAAGAAGAGTTCAACTGAATCAAATACAGTGTCTTATGTGAAAACACTCCATATTTTACTCGTTTCTTATTTTGCATCACGATTACTTCATAACATACAGAAGTATTGGGGGTTGGTCTGGTGTTGTGTTCTAATGCTAATTACTGGCCCCCAAGATCTGGTTGCTTTCCAGATGGGCACATTCTCACGTACCCCAGTGCTTCTTGTGTAAACCTTGATTCACCTAATTTAAAGTGATTGATTAACTTTTTTTTTAAATGCTGAAGCTTAGGACTTGGCAGAAGGGGAGGTGGGGCTTGGGGAGAATGAGGCAAGAGAGACAGGAAAGGAGAGAGGATGGACTGGGAGGTCGAGGTTTGACGGAGCAGATCAGTCCCAGTGAGGACAACCTATTTGGCAAGTAACGTGGGTTGTGTAGCTGAGAGATGGTTAGATAGCTTAGAG
The DNA here is from genome assembly GCF_903995435.1 of Acomys russatus. Taxonomy (NCBI): domain Eukaryota; kingdom Metazoa; phylum Chordata; class Mammalia; order Rodentia; family Muridae; genus Acomys; species Acomys russatus. The sequence goes on from NC_067163.1 coordinate 15,402,313, forward strand.
GGCTGAAATCTGCCCCGCTCCAATGCTTTAGCTTGTAAAATAAACCTTAGTCTTTCTGTGTCAATTATTTTGGAAGTTAAAGGAGCTAAAGAAACTGTTGCTTTATTAGATGAACTCATACGCTGAAGAGACCCGCCCGATTTTTCAAGAATGAAATGCCAATTTTTTACATAATTTGTTTTCTGTTTTTTAAAGTTAACCTAAAATAATAAGGGCTTTTAACACCTTAAAAACACACACAGAAATATTATTCCAAATATACATTGGTCAGTCTTTCCAGCCACAAATGAGAATTACTTATACATGATTATATTTTCTTTCACTTGTCTTTGCATGGATATGCATAAAATATAAGCACAGAAAAAAATGATACATTTACCAAGAAAAGATGCATTATGAAACATAGTTATTGTATGCACCAGGACACTTTAAATGCCCATGGCTTTCATGCTCAATATCTGAATTTTTGTGAGTGGCTGTGTTTTAGTTACATCGACACACCACACATTAACAAGCACGATATTGTTGAGAACCTCGGCTCTTGATAATTCATAAACGACGCCAGTAAATACTGCTCTCCACAGATCTTTTCCTTAACTCTGATTGTGGTGCAACCACAGGGGGAAAAATGCCTGGACACTTTGAAGGCTTTGGAGACAGCTCTGCATTCCTTCTGGAAGTCCCTCTATACTGTGCACAACATACACAGACACACTTCATTGTTTGCAGTTCCTTTGTGATTAGCAAGAAGGTCGGTTGCTTCCTGTTCTACACTGCTTGAATTCTTGTCTTTAGCTCTTCGGTATGTGCTTTCTGTGGAGGGGCTGATGTTTTCCTTTCTTACTCAAAATATATTTAAGCTGTATTAAATATGTTCACTCATTGACAAACATGTTGAAATTATTCTTACTTTGGTGTTTGCTTTATAACTTTACTCCTGATATATTTTTCTATGTAGATTTTAAGACTATAGATAGTATGTGAGTACTTTTTTATTAGGTTTTCTCAAATGTGCATGCTGAAAAGAATACCCTCTTGATAAAATGACTCATCCACATTCTGTTGAGACCCTACTATGTGGTAGATAGTGTCTGGGTGCCAGAGTTGTAGAAACAGTGAAGGGAAATTCTTGTCCTCACTGAGTTACAATCTAGTGCCCTAGGTTCACAGCAGGCAATCTAAACGGACAGATAAGTGAACAGATGAACAGCCTGCTCTCGGTCACTGTACGTTCATACTGGACATAAAACAGGACAGTTGAAAGTTGAAAGAGTGTATGCTTACATATGGTGCCTGGGGACCATTTGAGGAGGGGAAAATTAGAAAGGACCAAGTGGCCAGGTCCTAGAAGTGCCTGGGAAACTTCCTCACCGGAAGGAGGACAATAGCTGGTCAGTGCAGTGGGAACCTGCATGGAGCTTCTCCACAGGGCCAAGTCAGGGAAGCAGAAGCCTGGACTGTGATGTACATGTTCATGGCACAGTGGAAATCAGTAGGCCCCTGCACCTTCATAGGCCAGGCAGAGAGCTCCCAGTGCAAACTTAAGCACTCACAGAAGCATTAAAGCTGGGAAGTAATGTGCCCACTGTGCCTGCCCAAGGTATAGAGACATGGAGAAGGGAGGGGACAAAATAAGGTGCCATGTTGTCACTGACTTGAGACAATATGGGACACTTATCTATGTTTTACTTTGTGTTTTCATTAATTGATTATATTAAATTTTATTAGTTAAACTAATAGTTACCTTTACTAATTCACCCCTTCCTGTCTGTCTCCCTTTGGAGGTCTTGTTTTTCTTCCCCCTGTGTTTTTCTGTATTAACTATTGAACCTTTAAAATGTTGCAGTTATAAGAAACTCCATTACTATTATTTTTTTAATGTCAGTCCTTTTTCTTATTACAAATGGGCTTGTAGTTTTTCTTTGAATCCTGTGCATACACATATGCACACACAAACACACCGTTTTAAATAATAATACATTAAAACTGTTCTTGTGCCATGGTTCTGGTCTATAAAGTGCATCCAGGACAGCCAAGGCTACACAAAGAAATCCTATCTCGAAAAACAATAACAACAACAAAATATTATAGCTGGGGGTCATTACAACATGAGAAACTGTATTAGAGGGGGTTTCCATGTTAGGAAGGTTGAGAACTGCTGCCTTAGAAGAAGATGGTTCCATAGTGACCACTGTGAGCCATAAGCTCCTATTTCACACATATTTAGCCTTTCCTTATCTTATATGAGTGCAAATTAATCTCACCATGTGACACCAGAAAGAAATAATGGGATGACTTTTGGATTCTCGTTAAAAATTAATAGTCTGATACTTCCCATCAATCCAGTGTCATCTCCTGAGTCCCTAATAGAGCAGCACATGACGAGATAAATTGCTAGTGACTGCAGGTAAACAGCCTGGTTTAAACAGCCTGCGAGACAAAGCTGGCTCTCTCCCATGACACTCTCCGTGGTTCCAAGGCAACCTGCAAAACAGCTTACAACCAAACAGGAAGCAGACGGCAGCCCCCCGCTCTCCCAACACCTCATGGGCGACACTGCACAAGACGCAGACACCGGAGGCTGAGATCCACAATACTCCCTCAGCAATGACCTCACCCAAAGACGCACACCCAAGATGAGCAAGCCAACATCTTGCACAGGAATATGTGTACACTCTAACAAACACACACAGCCCCTCACATGTCTTTTTGCACAGGCACCTGTATACGCTCTAACACACACACAGCCCCTCCCACGTCATTTGCCAAGCCACATCTGGCTTTAGCTGGGGCAAGAAGCAGAGTACAACAAGGGCGAGAACAAACAGATGCCCCTCTCCCCTTCTTTCCCTTTCCTCCCTCCCTCCCTCTCTTCCGTCCTTTCTCTTGATTGTTGTTTTATCAGCTCCCAAGTTTCTTGAGAATTTTCAGTGTTTATCAGTTATTTATATGGTCTGTAATGGGTACTGGGTAAGTGTTTATTATATAAATTAGTGGGGTTGAGTAAAAATGAGCAAACCCTGTGGGAGTCACCCTCTGCCTCTCCCTCCCCATACCACCCCCACCCCACTCACCCCTGTCTGTCTGTCTGTCTGTCTGTCTCTCTCTCTCTCTCTCTCTCTCTCTCTCCTGTGTGTGTGTGTATGTGTGTGTCAGACAGACAGACAGACAGACAGACTTTATGTTGTTCGGTTTCAAATGACACAGTAGCTGAATCTCAGAGGTCCTTGGCCCCCACGTTGCACCTACCTAGATATGATGAAGTGACTCATTTCCCTGGAAAGCTCCATGTTGCTGGCTGGGACCCTGACCTATCACTAGACCTCACAATTACGTCGTCCTGATTCTTCTTGCCATTCAGAGAGCATCATCAGGTCAGCCCCTGCTTCTTCCTTGGTCCTTTCTCTGCAGTAGAGAACAACCCCTGGAGCTTAGCCATGTGGGTGGTTAGACCACAGAGCCTTGAAATGTGGCAGCACATTTTCTCCAGGCGCTGGCCTAACTGTGTGGAGAAAGGGCTACCACAAGGAGTGGCTGGAGCAGAACAGAGGTGCTGCTCATTTTCCACGTCAGTTTTATTCTATAATGTCCAAAGAGGCCCCGGAACTGTGCATACAGATATCTCATTTGGTGAGGTATAGGGTTTGGCTTGTAAATCCATGTTCACATTTTTATCAACCAGTAAATCTATGTTTGATCTGGGGCATGCTTCTTGGGGGGGGGGGGAAAAAAAAACATATTCAGTGAACATTGTGCGTGTCTGTGAATGGTTTGGGGGTTACAAACAACACTTAAGGACTAGGCAGATTCTTCACTATGGACACATGTTAGTAGGCAAATCAAGGTACCTTCAAAGCTGTGCAGGTATAACCACACCTTACACACTCATTACAGGCTCAACAGGATCCAAAACACATGAGTCTAAGGGCTTTAGAGAAATGTGTTCCCTGTTTACAGAATTCAAAAAAGAAAGAAACAAAACTCCTGTTTTTGTACTATGTAAAACCTAATGACATAATGAAGAATATAAATGCAATTAGGCACTTGATATACGATGTTTTCCCTGTCTCTTGAGCCATGTGGACCATTAGACACCATTTCTAAAGGAGACAACATCAAGCTAGGCAAAGCTTCAGGAAACCTAGATTTTCTCTTAAAATACCCAAAGAAATAGACGTGCCTATAGATAAACAGATTAGGAGTCTGAGCAAACTTCCACGTGTAAATTTCATTGAAGGGCCTCATTATTGCTAGGCCAAGCAATTTGTAACAATGTATCGCTAACTCCTTAAATAACAAGCCCAAGGAAACATCTGGACACTCAACAGATTTATTCTATAGGATATGACAAAAAAAAAAAAAAAAAAAAAAAAAAAAGAAAAAAAAGAATTGTGTTGTTTTAAAACTGTTGTATAAACGAAGAATTGTTTCAAGATTTAAAACCAGAAGCAAAGGAGTAGAGGCTGCTCAGCTGCAAGGCAGACATGAGAGTCTCTACCCCAGCTATGAGCTCAGCATTATTTCTCAGGACCCACGTTATTTAGTTTGGACTTTGAGCAGGGAGGCTCCACACAGACACATCCCCAAACCCTGTTCTCCCCTTTCATAACAAGCCTTGAGTGGCATCCATACTCTTCAAGTCTCACCGGCAATATCAGACCACCATGACTGAGCTGGGTGCAAAATAAATGGAAATCACAGAGTTTCTGTAGAAAATCTCTACAGAGCCTTTAATCCTGGCCCTTGGGAGGCAGAGGCAGGTGGATCGATGTGAATTTGAGGCCTTCCTAGTCTATAGAGGGAGTCCAGGATAGCAAGGGCTACACAGAAAAACTCTATCTCCAAAAGTGAAAGAAAGAAAGAAAGAAAGAAAGAAAGAAAGAAAGAAAGAAAGAAAGAAAGAAAGAAAGAAAGGGATAGAAGGAAAGAGAGAGAGATCCACAGAGACTAGCATGTGACATGCTGTTTTCATTCACCAAGGTGGCTGTCCAATCATTCTGGGCCACACTCTGAGAACTCTCGATTTCCTAATGTAATTGTGGAGATCCGACACCAGTATGGCCTTCCTGCCTCTGTGGAGAGAAAGAAACAATCTTGTCTTGTTTGGAGTTACTGCTGTTAGCAGCCAAACAGAGTTCCTTAGCTAGCAGTGCCATGGGTCTTAAGTTCGGCTGGAGTCATGAACCAGTCCCAGGGTGGCGCATGCCCAAGAGTTTCAACTTTCCTGAGGAAATTGACATGGCTAATGCTCACAGGCCACGGACTTTATCTTGAAGTTGGGATCTGTTCGATCATAGTTCATTGTTGGTTTTGTAGATGATGGCATTGAGTCTTAATTCACAAATGTGAATTAAGATAGTTTTGTCTTGCACCCTGGGCATAAAGCAAGTCCTGCTGGGAACTGTAGCACATGTATTTATTTTAGAGATAGGAGTTTTCAGACTTCCAGGTTCTATGGTTGATTCTGGCTAACTTTGTCTGAAATATCCTTCATAACACAGTTTATGTGATCCAGGCCAATTCTTCTACGTATTACTCTGTCTCTTCACTCACACTTGGGTTCTGATGGACTGGCCTGGGTTAAAACTCTTGTTTTCTCTTCATTTTGGTTGACAGCAAACCTCCCACTTCTGTAGAAAGGGCTGTCAGGTTTCCTGTGTGTCAAATGAGGCTGAGGAATAGCAGAGCACGAGGCGACAGCAATCCCGCCTATGAAGACCCAACACATACTTTAGTGAAAGGGGGAGAAGGCTGGAAGGCCGGTGAGTGGTAGTGTGTGCCTGTTGTGTAAGATAGATGGTGACTACCAGTGTTGACAAGCCAGAGGAAATCCTGCATTTCTCCCCTCCCATGGTCTTGGGTCACGTCTAGCTTAAGAGAGGCAGACATTTTATTGTTCTGCTGGAGTTGGGTGACAGTTTTTCAGGCCATGTTGCATGTGGTCTCTAATAAATGTCATTGGCCCTGTGGGTGTTACGCTTTTACTGAAGTTTAGACACTTGGTAATGCTGTGTGTGCAAGCACCTTTGCACTCACCCAGGACAGTGACTGCATCTTCACAGTGAGGAGCCTGCTGTGTTCACCTACTTCTTTCACTGGTACTGTTTATTGATTGGTGCTGGGATTGGGGCCAGAACTGCATGTGTGTTAGGCGAGCACTATACCAGTGTGCTACGCCCGCAGCCTTTCCTCTCTTAGTATTAGGAGATGTTAATTCCCCCCTTCATCATATTTCATTCTAAATTTACATAAAGTTAGTGATCTATTTCATCATATTAAGAAAGTTGTCAATGATTTACAATGCCCTGTATTCATTGATTTTTCTCATTAATTTACATAAAGGTAGTAAAAATATTTAAGACTTGGTTTCTGCCTTGAAGATGCCAAGAACAGTGTCCTGTAACTGACATAAGTCCTCAGTCACATAACTATGAAGTGAAGACCAAGAAGGATCCAGAGTGTGTGCCTGCATGAATGGTAGTCGAGGAAAAAAATTCACAGAAGAGCCCAACGGTGACTTGAGTGGTGGAAGCTTCTGTAGGTTCTAAGCCACCGGTTCTCAACTTTCCTAATGCTGTGTCCCTTTAATACAGTCCCTCATGGTGTGGTGAGCCCCCAGTTATAAAATTATTTTTCGTTGCTATTTCAAAACTGTGGTTTTTTTTTTCAATGTTCTGAATCATAATGTAAATGTCTGTGTTTTCTGATGGTCTTACGTGACCCCTGTAAAAGGGTCCTTGAACCCCCAAAGGGGCCTCAGCCCACAGGTTTAGAACTGCTGTTCTAAGTTGCGAGAGAAGGTGGAAAAGGCAATTCTGGCAAGGAACAGGGTGCTTTGGATCACGTGCTGGCAGGACACAGCAAATTAAAAAGGTGTGTGGCCAAGAGCCATGCTCAGACAACTCATAGCATTTTGGTACACCAGGCTTTGCCTCCCATAAACTGACAAAGACAATGCTGAGTCCATAGTGTTGTAAATCACAGCAACTCATGGTGTTTTCCTACGTGATAGAGTACTGGAAAACACTTGGAAGGACTAATACAGCAGAGGAGTAGCTGTGGAAGGCACGAGAGCTTGGCCTGCTGGGAAAAAACAGGCTGTTCAAATATGCTCAGAGAGACACACTGAGAGCAATGAGCCACAGGGAGATGTGGCATGTTCATTAATTATCAGTACGCTCATGAAGCGAATGAACGCTATGACTAAAGTTTAATATAAAGATGTTTAGCATCACTTGAGGAGATAAACTGATTGACAACTGTGAGGAATCCACTTATGGACAGTTAAGAGGCTATGTACAGATTACAGAATGGGAGAAGAAAAGAATTGATTTCTTTTAACCCTCCAATGTGTTCTTTTAAAAATATATTTATTTTATTTTAACTTTGTGTGTGTGTGCCTGTGGGTGTATATGTACCACCTGAGTGCTAGTGCCTGTAGAACCAAGAAGAGGACATGCAATTCCCTGGAGCTGGAGCCACAGCTTGTTGCTAAGTGCTTTATATGGGAGCCGGGAACCAAACAGGGAACCTCAGTAAGAGCAGCATGTGCTTGCTCTTAATGACTAAGCCGGCATCTTATGTGAAGATCCTCCTCTAAGCTCTCTCCTCAGCCGCTGTCTTTTCTGTGGCAGCTGCATGCTGGCGCGGACAGCCTGGGCTGGTCACATCACTTGAAATCAGCCAGTTATTGAAGCTTCTGTAGGCTCTGGAGATCGCGAGTGGGTGAGTATTTACACACTCAGGCCGACGTACTGCTTCCTATTCAAGGTGTGTCTGTTGGCTGCCCTGTACCTGTGGGTGGGTAGCAAAGCCCTGTGGTGGCAGATGGAGCTTCTTGGGCTTATCCACTGTATAGACTTGATGTTTCTACTAATGCATCCTACACAGCCTGTACCTATGATCACTATTTTTTTCAAAAGTAATTACTTTAAGTTCAACTGATAAGGGCTAAGTTTCCTCCCACTCTGCCCTTTAGCTTGTTTTAAGTTTTCTTAGCATAATATTGCCTAACATTTTTTTTTTTTTTTAGGTTCAATGATTCACTAAACTAAATACCCCCGCCGCCGCCATCCCCTGATTCTTTTTTTTTTTTTTTAATTAATTTTTTCTTGTTACATCTCAATGTTTATCCCATCCCTTGTATCCTCCCATTTTCCCATTATTCCCCTCCCCTATGACTGTTCCTGGGGGGGATTACCTCCCCCTGTATATTCTCATAGGGTATCAAGTCTCTTCTTGGCTACCTGCTGTCCTTCCTCTGAGTGCCACCAGGTCTCCCCCTCCAGGGGACATGGTCAAATGTGAGGCACCAGAGTACATGAGAGAGTCATATCACACTCTCCACTCAACTGTGGAGAATATTCTGACCATTGGCTAGATCTGGGAAGGGGTTTAAAGTTTACCTCCTGTATTGTCCTTGGCTGGTGCCTTAGTTTGAGTGGGACCCCTGGGCCCAAATCTGCCTATCATATTGTTCTACTTGTAGATTTCTAGGACCCTCTGTATCCTTTTATTTTGCTATTCTCCCATGCATCTCTCATTTAGAGTCCCAATACGATGCCTTTCCCTCTGTCCCAGTTTCCTGGTAAGTGAAGGCTTTTGTGGGACATGCCCCTTGGGCTAGTATGCAGATATAAGTGAGTATATACCATTTGATTCTTTCTGCTTCTGGGTTAACTCACTCATTATGATCATTTCTAGCTCAATCCATTTATCCACAAATTTCGGGAATTCCTTGTTTTTAATAGCTGAGTAATATTCCATAGTGTATATGTACCACAGTTTCTTTATCCACTCTTCTATTGAGGGACACTTAGGCTGTTTCCATGTTCTGGCTATTATGAATAAGGCTGCTATGAACATGGTTGAGCAAATTTTCTTGTTGTGTGCTGGAGCATCTTCTGGGTATATTCCAAGGAGTGGAATAGCTGGGTCTTGAGGAAAGCCCTATTCCCAGTTTTCTGAGATAGCACCAGAGATTCCAAAGTGGCTGTACTAGTTTGCATTCCCACCAGCAATGAAGGAGTGTTCCTCTCTCCCCACATCCTCGCCAGCATGTGGTGTCGCTTGATTTTTTGATCTTAGCCATTCCGATGGGTGTAAGATGGAATCTCAGAGTTGTTTTGATTTGCATTTCCCTGATGACTAAGGAGGTTGAGCATTTCTTTAAGTGTTTCTCAGCCATTTGATACTCCTCTGTTGAGAATTCTCTGTTTAGTTCCAAGCCCCATTTCTGAATTGGGTTATTTGGTTTGGTGGTGTTTAATTTCTTGAGTTCTTTATATATTTTGGATATTAGACCTTTGTCAGATGTAGGGTTGGTGAAGATTTTTTCCCAGTCTGTAGGCTGTCGCTTTGTTCTCTTGACAGTGTCTCCTGCCTTACAGAAGCTTCTCAGCCTCATGAGGTCCCATTTATTAATGGTTGACATTAAGGCCTGGGCTGTTGGTGTTCTGTTCAGGAAGTTGTCTCCTGTGCCAATATGTTCCAGGCTCTTTCCCACTTTTTCCTCTAAGTGGCTAAGTGTCTCTGGTTTTATGTTGAGGTCTTTAATCCACTTGGATTTGAGTTTTGTGCAAGGTGACAAATATGGGTCCAGTTTCATTTTTTTACACATAGACCTCCAGTTAGACCAGCACCATTTGTTGAAGATGCTATCCTTTTTCCATTGAATGGATTTGGCTTCTTTGTCAAAAATCAAGTGACCATATGTGTGTGTGTGTGTGTGTGTGTGTGTTTTTTTTTTTTTTTTTTTTTTTTATGGCTTCAATTTTATGTGACATCTTGGTTATTTCCCAGGGTGATCTCTTGGCTGAACTCTGTCTCTCATCTGTCATCCTGATGCATTCTAATATTAAAGGATCTTTCGATATCTATCTGTTGAGCCTTTGGATATTACTGGAGAAGACTCTGTTACAATCCCAGCATGCAAAGTGAGGGTAGGTTTCAATAACCTTCATCTTATTACCACACGAAATGCCTTTATTCCAGGGCTTTAGCTGGAAGCATGGTTATTGGAGTAATAACCTCGCCGAATCCCTGTATAACAACTTCCCATCAAGAAAAGACATGCCAGTTCCATTCTTAACTTACAGAATGTTTTGGCTGATGAGACACTTGAGTTTCCACCTTCCTATACTATAGTGTCCATATTATTTTCACATTATTTATGCATTACAGACTCTGGCTCTCACTTCAAAGCAAACTTGAAGATAAGAGTCTCCGTGTCATTAAGTGTTTGTCACTGACGTGAGTTGAATCAGAAATGCCAAGATAGAGTCTTTCTGGGAAAAAATTGGAAATCGTCACACTGTTGCTAGAGGCCAGCAAAGTGCCTCCCAGTTCAAACTTTGCACCTTACTCATATTTTTCTTTCAATCGGAGGATTACTTTCTCAGCTGTGTGTCTCTCTGTATTTTAATTTCCCATAAAACATCAGTGGCCAGAGATTTCACTGCATTAGTGACACATGTAAACTCAGTAACTAGCTCTCTTGGCGCCTCCAGAGCTGGAAGATTTAACTGACCTTAAAGGTGCATGCTGGGGAATCCATCCTGAGGAACAAAGATTATCCTACAACATGGGAAATTCCAAAGGTTCAGTGATCCTCTCAGGAGCAGGGATGAAGACCAGCCAAAAAATTTCAATACGTAACTGGGTTCAATAATTTTAGCTTTTTATTTTTTTTAAACTATTATGTTCTGGTAACTTTAAGAGACAAAGCAAGATTTTGCAATGCAGCTCTATACTGTGGTTTTTAGAAATAAGGAAAGGGAGTTCATCAACGTGCATACAGTCAGTTGGAGATAAAACTTCTGACTCTGAGAAATTACATTCTTTGGGGGAAGTGAGGGCTACTGGAGCTTCACGCATTTCCATCTGTCTATAAGCAGAAAAGTAAAAGGGCCACACAGAGTATAATTCTGTAAATCATGTCAGAAACATATGCTTGAATTTTATACTAATTAAGTGGAAGAAAATTAAAGAATAAATTAATTGAAGAACTCTTAGTTTGGGGAGAAAAAAACATAGATAGAAGGGAACCTGGGATTAGAACGGCAAGATGGCGCAGATGTTTGACATATGCTGTCTACTATTCTCATTGCCTAGATGGAGGCGAAGGGACGTGCGATCCGTCAGATGCTCGGGATTGTTGCAGTATTGATGTAGGTTTGACTTATCTTATATTCCTCTCAGAGAAGCAATAACAGACTTATAAAGATTGCATTAGCATTTTTATGCCTTTGTAACAGTGGGTTAGGTGATGGCTTTGCATCTTATTAACCAAAAATAAAGCTATTTACAAAGTATTCTTCTACACTGCTAAGATGTGAGGGGTCCTGCGGCTTATTTGGTGATCTCAGCTTCGTCTGGAATCAGCAAGAGATCGGTGTGAGAAACTAGACTCATTTCACCTCAGAAGGGACTAGAGAAGAGTTCTAACTCGGTAGTCTTTAAAGAAAGGACCACAGGACATTATCTCTTCTGCCCTCTTTCCTTCAAATGGTTAAATCAGTAGAATTTTACATTTAAAATACTTGAAGCCCAAAACAAGATAATTTGAACAAGATCTTATGTAAATAAGACTGAGAAAGTATTAAAACTCTGCCAGCTTTCTGCTACCATAGTGAAATACCTGAACTAATCAACTTATAAAGAAGAAAGGTTTCCTTTTGTTGACAGTTTTGAAAGTCTCAGGGAAGGCTCTGTGAGTGCAGTTGCTTCTGTGTCTACAAGGTCATTGCCACAACAGATTTTACCTCATGGTCGGGAATGAAACAGGAAGGGGAAAACCCAGGGTGTCCCAATGTATTTCAAGGGTATAGCCTCAAAAACCAGAAGACCTTCCACCAGGGCCCAATTCTTGGTAGTTCTACTATATCCTGATACTAGGAAGCTAGGGCCCAAACTTTTAAATACAAGGGTATGTGAGTTTTTGAGGGCCTTACTATGGAAAACTGCAAAGACAATTAGTATCCAATTTTCCTTGGCAATGCACAAGCTTTACATGAAGTGATAAACTGCCATGAAACTGTATACTTGGAACCAACTTTACCCTAGAAGAAATAGCTGTTAGATGGTCCAAGTCACCTATTTTATGTCACTTTAAGTAGACATTTTGTTTGTCGGATTTGCTTGTGTATGAAATGCGTGATTTATCTAGAGGATTATGTTAACACTGTAAGAGAACCTGGCCCGTTGTGATGTTGGAAATTCTTTGTTAATATAATGTGTCAGCATCATAAACCACCGAGGGGCATGTTTGGTTACTAGGCAACACAAGAAAGGTTATTTTCTTCTGTTGTTCCTTGCTGACAAAAACTCTAAGGAAGGGCTGGACCTCAGGACAGAGACAGCTGGAAACCAAAAAGCACCATACCTTCCACAAAGCTGGACGAAGAAAAAGAAAGTCAGCACCAGTCAGAGCCCTGATTACTTACAGAGCTGATTTCTGGACAATTCTCCCCCAGCGTCAATAGATATTTCACTAGGTACAGTTCATGAGGCCTAGCTGTGATTCCAAAAATTGTGGAGCACAGTGTTCTATATTAGAATTATGAGAGAGAGAGAGAGAGAGAGAGAGAGAGAGAGAGAGGGAGGGAGGGAGGGAGAGAGATTTCATGTATAAAAAGCTTTTAAGTAAAAAGACCAATATTCCACTACAATGGACAAATGCAAGTGGGTAATTTGTAAAAGTAGAAATGCGATTAAATAATAATCATTGTGGGAAAAGTATTTGCCCTCAGCAGCAATAAAAATATGAGTGACGAAATATGCAGCAGTATTTATCGAGCCACCCAAGACATTTGTAACAGCAGTGACCACCCCACGCCTCCGTTTCATGAGTGTTCAGCTGCTTCCGGTCACAGCTGGATGGGATACGACAATGAACCTGAGTCCATCATGGGGAATCTCTGTTATATAAGCGATTGTGGGGCAAGTGAGCTGTGGGACCAGGGCAACCATCCCGGAGCAAGTGTGAGACCGAGATGTGTCCAAACTTCAAAACTCTCGTCTTGACACCTGCAGGAGTAAGGACTGCTCCCTCCCTGTCCTGGGCCTGTATTCCCTGGTGCACATGGCCTGGCGACCCCCACCTCTGCCACTCTTGAGCTAGTGAAGGTAGCCTGATGGCCAGGATTCAGGTTAAAACTTCCTCCATCCATATAAGGACATGTCCAGCTAGCACTTGGAATTCCTCTCTATGCAAATGAAGCCTTCCCAGCGCCTCAGCCCCAGCCAAAGCTGTACACTCACCTCCCCAAACTCCTCCCCACTTCCCCAAGGTACAGAGGTGTATATAATAGCCCTTATTCCCCAGAATAAAAAGCTATTTCACTGAAAACAGTCTCAGAGAAAGTTCCCCATCACACACACATTCACTACCAAACGGAGATCCTGCTAACGCAACTTGCCCACCTGGTTAAGCTTCATTCCTTAAAGCACCAGTGAGCAAAGGTCTCTGAACACCAGGAAGCCAGAAGCGAACCCAGAAGAGCCAGAGGGTCAAATTGCTGTCAATCGTGAGAGCTCAGTACAGTGAGAATGTGGAAGCAAGTGCTTTAACTATAGGGCCTTATTAAGTTACAGAACACTTCATAGGATGAGATATTTACTATATAGATTAGTATATAGCAACACATTATTGGATGGAATGTTTACCACATGGGTTAGTATATAGCAACACATTATAGTCTGAAAGGATAACTAGATTAGTTCATGGGAAAATGTTTATGATGTATTAGGTATAGAAGAAAGCTTTCAGGAAACAAGAACAATTCCTAACTGGTTATAAGGTAAGGTATGTGTAGAAAATACTGGGAATGCAAACTAAAATATTAATATAAGCTGTGGAAATGAGTTTGAGGTCTTTATTTTTTTTTTCTTGATTTGTTAGTTTACTTTCCTGGTATTATATAAACATTTGAAATTCAAGAAAACAATGGATTAACTTTCTCAAGGAAAAAAAAAGGTGGGGGGGGGAGGTTGGGAGTCGGGGAGCAATCCCTTGAGACAGGATCCTTTACTGAACTAGGAGCTAGGTAACCGACAAGCTCCAGGAATCCTCCGTGTCTACCCTCCACAGTGCCGGCAGTATAGGTACAAACATAGCCACACTAGGGTTTTATGTGAGTTCGGGCTTTCCTCACAGGCTCAGGCATCTCCCCAGTCCTGTTGCACCCTTCTTCCTCCTCCCTATATAACTTATGAATGTATATGGAAAAGCAAGCCAAGTCGCGTGCGCAGTTCCTTTTTTGACAAGGCTCCGTGATCAAACACCTGGAGGATGAGGATACAGGAAGGGCGGAGAGGGGAGACTTCCAGCCTGTGTACCCACCCACCGGCACCAGTTTATTCCCTGCCCCCGACGTCAGGCAGAGCCCAAAGAAAAGTGGGAAGGCTATGACCTTTTCACCTATCCTGTTAACCCCTTCACTCTAAGCAATAATTTAATTTTTATGTGGTTTTCTAAGGGGGCGGGGTTAGTGTGTTGGTTCCTGAAAGATGGATGCCCCTCCCCATTCTGTTCTCGAGTGTTTCTAAAAACAGCCTGCCCTAGAGCATGGAGACGAGGCCATCATATCTCATTCTCCTTCCTCCTTGCTGAGAGGTAAGGTCCAGCAGGTCTAATGGAGACACGAAGGATCAAAGCTCCATGTTGACCAAGGTGACCTCTGCCCGTTCTTTGTTGCGGTCAGCACGTATGGCAAGCACCCATCCCGTCGAGTACGGCTGTCTCTTTCACAGACTAGAGCTTATCTAGGTAACTCGCTATGCAGAGAATCAATAATAGACTCGAAGGTACAGCTAGCCCTCATAGAGGTAGAGCAGAGAAGCAAAGGCATGCCTCTGCTAAGTGGGTCTCTAGGGGACAGGAGGCACGCGCGCTTTCACTAGCCTCGTTCTCCTCATAGGAACACGAACTGACTTGGGTTTTCAAGTCTGTTTGGCCACATCCGTGTTTAAAGGATGCGGTGCAGACTTTCATCCACAGAGAGGCTTCTCCGGGAGTCCTTGGAGGGTTCCAATAGAGATAGGGATGGAATGTATAGACACAGTTCGGGAAGAGGAAGCGGCTATTCTGGAGCTCTTCTGGGAGCTAGGGGTCTGGAGAGGTCCCCAGTTCCCCTCCACTGAAGCCCCTGTAGCTGGGATGCCTTCCCTTCGTGCCCTTCGATTCACCTTCCTCTCAGCTGCACTAGTCAGCGCCCAGGACACTGATGTGTGACCACAGGAAACGGTTCCTTCTCTTGCTTTCATCGGAGGTATTTTGCAGCTATTTACAATGTGATCTACTCACAGATCACATTGATGTCTTAATTTTCTAACTATGAGTCCTATGAAGAGCTGTGAGGTTTAATTTTTTTTAATTGTGTAAACCACTGATTATCTTTCCGAGGCTCCAACCACTGCACTTTTCTAGCAGGTCAGATCATCTTTCTTTAAAAAATATATTTATTAATTTATTGATATTATATCTCAATTGCTATCCCATCCCTTGTATCCTCCCATTCCTCCCTCCCTCTCATTTTTCCCTTACTCCCTTCCCCTATGACTGTGACTGAGGGGGACCTCTTCCCCCTGTATATGCTCATAGGGTATCAAGTCTCTTCTTGGTAACCTGCTGTCCTTCCTCTGAGTGCCACCAGGCCTCCCTATCCAGGGGACGTGGTCAAATATGGGGCACCAGAGTTCATGTGAAAGTCAGACCCCACTCACCACTCAACTGTGAAGAAAGTCCTGTCTGGGTAGATCTGGGTAGGGGTTCGAAGCTTACTGCCTGAAATTTGTGGACAAATGGATTGAGCTAGAAATGATCATAATGAGTGAGTTAACCCAGAAGCAGAAAGAGTCAAATGGTATATACTCACTTATATCTAGACACTAGCCCAAGGGGCATATCCCTGAAAGTCTTCACTTACCAGGAAAGTGGGTCAGAGGGGAGGACATCCTATTGGGACTCTAGGTGAGAGAAGCATAGGAGAATGGGGAAATAGAAGGATCCAGAGGGTCACCTTGTTTTTTTATCCCAGAAACACTTCGACCCTTGGCCTTCAGGGAGGCAGAGTTGAATTAAGGGTATTTCCTCTTCACGTTGGCCACCTCATGAGTAAACTCTCTAATACAAACTCATTATTAACATAATATAAACTCATTATTTTGGGGTCAGGATGCTGCATAGTGGGCAGACAGACCTGGATTATCACTCTCTAAAGAGTTTTTAAGTATTACCAGAATATTTTAAAGCTCAATTACTACAAAATTACATATATGTATTATTGCTAGCTGGGGGGGAAGCCTTAAAATATTCAATATTAAAATACACGTCACATATTTATCAGTCTGGCCTTCAAAAGCAAAGCGGGGGGAAAAATCTCAATTTGTCCCACTTATCCCAGTAATGTTGGGAGCTTATATAAAACCTAAGCGGGATAAGGTTTGCGTTCTCTGGCTTCTAAACAGAAAGTCCCCGTGTGCATAAAGCCCCCTTGAGATTGACCTAGCAACAGAGGAGAGCTTTAAGGATGAAAGAGGGAAGTGTTTATGCTACTCGCTCCCTACTGAGAATGCAAATGAGTCAAGAAATCCTTATTAAACCCACTTTGAACTGGGCTTGTCCTCCAAAAACCCACATTTACCACTGTTGGTTTCTTTTTCAAGCCACTGCCAAGTCAGATGTGAGGTGGGGGCATGCTTTCTTCCTGTGGAATCCCTACCTGCTTGCTACACAGCAGCTCCAAGGAAGGAAGATGAAAGCGCTCTACTCTCTGCTTAGAATGCTTCCCTATAGTCCAAAAGAAAAACCCTTCTCCCTGGTGATTGAGTTAAAAGATACTTAAATCTCTGATAAAAATCACCTGGGCTCTGGCCAACTCAAACCCAGATGATACTTAGCCCACAGATATGGAATTGATGAGCAGACTGGCATTAGGGAGTGTGTGGTCTGGCTCAATTCCAGGGCGGGGTCATGAGTTAAAACATGGCAGTGATTGTGAAAGCAAGAGAACTTGAGCAATAAAACACAGCATATTTCATTTGCCAGTAAATCACTATCTGGGCTTGAGAAGTAGAGGATCCCATGCACAGAGTATTGCAGGGAAATTAAGCTTTCCAGTCGAGCGAGGACCAGCTCAAGCAGAGTCGCAGTGACCTGTAGAGGGGAGGAGTGGCCAGAGAGGCACCTGCAACGGGACGACTTTGGTGGAAAACACTGGCCTGGAAGGAGTTAGAGGCATAAAGCCTGAGAGCACTGCCTTTAGCCTGCAAGACTGCGGATGCCGGGGCAGGTGCACTGGAGGAGGCTATGATTTGCCTGCAGACTTGGGTGTGGGAAGTCAGCTTAACAGCATGCTGTTTGGGGTGAAGGACACATATACCATCAACTATACAGCATGTACCGTGAAAACGAGGCGGTAGCTGCCACGTGACTCTGGCTAATTCAACAAAGGGACTAGACTGAGAAGGGAGAGCAGAAAGGATGAGGAAGCTGCCTCTGTGGCTTAACCAAGCCCAGGTGAGGAGGGTTGGGTGGATGGTAGGATTTTATACAAGTAAACGGACACAGTATCTCCCTGAGCTCACGGATATAGTTTTGAAGAACTAGATCCTACTGGTGGGATTGTTGGGTGTAGTGGAAGGCCATGGTTAGGGTGAAAGTCCAATTACGGAAGATTCTTTTGAACATAGCGCAATGACGGGAAGATGTTGAGTACCCACCACCGTTAGAAATGGGCAGGGCCAGAAGAGGGAAGGAGGTATGGAACAGAATCCCAGCTGGGGATACCAGGGAGCCCGTAAGGGGGCTTTGCTTGTGTGCTTGTGTTCTTTCTGCATCTCCCAGGAAGCCCGGACACAGAATGAGACTAACGTTTCACGAGATCTCCTGTTCAGCCTGGAGGATGGGAGAAAGGATTTCTCTGCAACAAGTGCTGCTGCCATTTTTAGCTGAGCTGCCAGCCCCAGGCCAGTTGGCCGCAAGGAGCTCAGGGCTCTGAAACTGAGAGGCAGTGGCAGGAAGGCCCGGTTTTGTTTGGGAGAACGGAGTGACTACTTCGAGAACATTCACCTTCGCACATGGGCACTGTGGTGGGTGGAGCGGTGCCGAGAAAGATGGTGGCAGTGATCTGCACTGACACACTGGTGAATGGCGGAGCCTTTCCTTCCCCAGAATAAGTGATGAGTCTCAGACAGTCACCGTGAAAAAGATGATGGCAGCTCATTTATTTTGTGTGAAGGTGGGGGGGGGGGACTTTACACACCTTGGGCAGTGGGAGGATCTTTGAGCATGAATGCATTTGATTCCCTGGAGCCAGGCGTGCCAGGGATACTTCATTTACATGCAGTAGCACAGTCCTATCATAAGAAGGGGAACACAGTCTTTAATTATTCTATAGGTAGGCGGGGTGGGTGAGGAGCACTCCAGGTCTTTCCTTTCCTTGTCCTTTTTTTTTTTTAATGGTTTTTTTTTTTTGAGATAGGTCTCTCTGTGTAGCCCTGGCTGTCCAGGATTCGTTTTGTAAACCAGGCTGGCCTCAAACTCACAGTGATCCACCTGCCTCGGCCTCCCTGAGTGCTGGGAGTACAGTTGTGCACCACTGTGCCCGGCTCTGGGCATTTTCTTAATTAGTGATTGATGGGGAGGGCCCAGCCCATTGTGTGTGGTGCCATCCCTGGGCTTGTGGTCCTGGGTTCTATGAGAAAGCAGGTTGAGCAAGCCATAAGGAGCAAGGCAGTAAGCAGCACCCCTCCATGGCCTCTGCATCAGTTCCTGCCTCCAGGTTCCTGCCTTGCTTGAGTGAGTTTCCTTTCCTGACTTCCTTTGATGATGGATAGTGATGTGGAAATATAATCCAAATAAACTCTTTGCCCACTAGTTTACTTTTGGGCATGGTGTTTCGTCACAGCAATAGAAACCCTAACTTAGACAATCAGCTTAAGAGCCATGTTTTCCAATAGCATTGCCATAGCATTGACACCAAGAGAAAGAATGCCAATGGTGATGTTCAACTTTGTGTTTGTAGCTTGAAATGATGGGTTTCAAAGTCCCACATTAATGAAAACAAGAAGAAGGACAACCCTTGAATATGATGGTTTCTGATTTTTCAGTGCATTGGTGTGAGGGTGTCAGTTACAGACAGTTGTGAGCTGCCATGTGGGTGCAGGGAATTGAACCTAGGTCCTTTGGCAGAGCAGGCAGTGCTCTTAACCACTGAGCCGTCTCTCCAGCCCCTGATTTTCAATTTTATGGGATTTTGGTTGTGTGCCTGTGTGCATGCATGCATATGCGTGTGTGTGTGTGTGTGTTGGGGGCTCTTTCTTTGTTTCTTGTTTTATTTTGAACTCTGTTTTTTTGGGGGGGGGCTTGTTTGCCTGTTTGTTTTCTAAAGAGAGAGAGAGAAAGGGCTTGACACTGAGTGGGTGGGGAGGTAGGGAAAATCTGGGAGAAGTTGGGGGCTGGGAAACTATGATCAGAATGTATTTTATGAAAAATTACTAACAATTATGTGTGTATGTATGTGTGTGTACGTGTAAGAGGAAGCCCCATTACCCCTCTCCCAGCAGCAGTGACTTCCAGCATTTTTTCTTCCTGCTCTGCTCAAGCTGAGAGGACAAACTGGAACCAGATGTGTCCTGACCTTCTCACAACCTACACACAGGCATGAGGCCCTGACACACGGCTTAAATGCAGCCCACATGTCACGAATTCAGGCTCTGCTTCCCATGAGGGGCCTTTGAGAGTCTGGGGTGCGGCTGCTGGCCATAGAGCCCCAGGCTGGCATTTGACAAAGGACAAGCTTCCTGAGTGGGGACAGTATGCCAGTGGGTGGTCACCTTTCCCCAGCAAGACCTTCCCTTTAAGCCTAACCCTCATAGGGGGAAAAACTGACATGTAATTGCCAGTGCTCTCGGCATAAAAGGGAAGGAGGTGGGTTCTGCTGTGTCAACCCTCAGAACCTGGAAGGCTGCAACATATATTTCATGAGGGTGCGCTTGCTGCTTTTTAAACACGCCCCAAGCGATAGGCCCCTAGTGTTTCCTTCACGGTTCAGCTCCAGTGTGAGCGAGCACCTCCTGGAAACTCCAAGTTTCATAGTCACCTTCGGCATTCTCCTCAGCGTGTTTCCATTGCTCCTTTTAGATTGTCCTGAAATTACTTTTCTTTTACTCCCCATATCTCCCCCACTCCTCTGTGTGTGTGTGTGTCTGCAGTTCTGTTTCTATGCCTTTATCCTTTCTCTTAAAAAACAAAAAAACAAAAAACTAATAACCAAACCCAAGGCCTCACCATGCTAAGCAGGTCCTCTACCATTGGCTATATACCATTTTTAAATGCTGCTTTTGAGACAAGATCTAACTTCACTGCCCACATTAGTCTTGAACGTACTTCATAGTTCAGGATAGCTTGGAACTTGTCATTTCCAGGAGCTGGGATTGTGATCCTGTGCCACTACTCAAGGCATCCCTGCCTACTCCTAGAGAGCTTAGTTAGATATTTTACATTTTCATCTTCAAGATTGATTTCTTTAAAATGCATACTGTGCTGGGCTCAGTGGTGTACACCTGTAATCCCAGCACTTGGGGAAGCAGAGACAGGTAGATCTCTGTGAGTTTGAGGCCAGCCTTGTCTACAAAATGATTCTAGGATGGGCAAAGCTACACAGAAAAACCCTGTCTTTAAAAAAGAATGCACACTTAATAGCAACTAAGCAATAAGTACTCCTTTGTGTCTTGTTTTTAATTTTTTCAATGATTTTGTCATTAGTTTTTACTGCATATTCATGATTTGCCTACATGTATGTATGTGCCATCAGATTCCCTGGAACTGGAGTTAAAAACAGGTGTGACCAGTCATGTGGGTGCTGGGAATCAAACCAAGGTCTTCTGGAAGAACACCCGCTGGTGCTCTTAACTGCAGAGCCATCTCTCCAGCCCCTTTCTTGTCTTAATTTGAAAATATTATATTGGTTTTGTGGAAAATAATAAACTATTCCAGTTTCATAAAAACTGTGGGGGGGGAGTAATAAAACATTTCATATGCATTCAACCAAATAAAACAAGTATTGAAAACAAGCTATCCAATTGTGCATACTTAGAAAAATGTGTATCTTATTCATCATGTCTACTGCTGGGGTAAAAACATTGTGGCCAAAGGCAACTTGGGAAGGATGTTCTTATTTCAGCTTACAGGCAGGCAGGACAAGAATTCAAGACAGGTCCCTGGAGGCAGGAACTGAAGCAGAGCCCTTGAAGCAACACTGCTTACTGATCTGCTTCCTAAGCCTTGTTCAGCATACTTTCTTGGACAATCCAGGATGGCCTACACTGAGATAGACTCTTCTACACCAATCATTAACCAAGAAAATGCCCCACCCCAAAACTTGCTTACAGGCCAAACCTCGGCAAGTGTTTTCTCCATTAAGATTTCTTCTTCTCAGAATGGACTAAGAAACTGTGGTACATTTACACTATGGAATACTACTCAGCTATTAAAAACAAGGAATTCCCAAAATTTGTGGACAAATGGATTGATCTAGAAATTATCATGAGTGAGTTCACCCAGAAGCAAAAAGAGACAAACGGAATATACTCACTTATATCAAAACACTAGTCCAAGGGATACATACCATGAAAATCTTTACCTACCAAGAAAGTGGGTCAGAGGAGAGGACATCCTATTGAGACTTTAGGCAAGAGTAGCATGGAAGAATGGGGAAATAGTAGGACCCACAGGGTCCTGGAAACCTACAAGAACTTTATGACAGGCAGATCTGGATCCTGGGGTCCTCTTCAAACTAAGGCACCAGCCAAGGAGAATATAGGCAGTAAGCTTCAAACCCCTACCAAGACCTAGCCGACGAACAGGATATTCTCCACTGTTGAGTGGAGAGTGAGATCTGACTCTCACACAAACTCTGGTGCCCCTTTTCTGACCACGTCCCCTGGATGGGGAGACCTGGCGGCACTCAGAGGAAAGATAGCAAGTTACCAAGAAGAGACTTTATATTCTAAGAGCATATATAGGGGGAGGAGGTCTCCCTCAATCACAGACATAGGGGAGGGAAGAATGGGAGAAGTGGGAGGGAGGGAAGAATGGGAGGAAACAGGGGGAGGGCTAACAATCGAGATATAATATTAATAAATTAATAAAATTAATTTAAAAAAATAAATTAAAAAAATTTTCTTCTTCTCAGATATGTCTGGGTTTGTGTTAAACTGACGAAACCAAACCAATATTCCTTATATTTGGGGTGATTCTCAACCATAAAATTATTTTCACTGCTGCCTAATAAATGTAAATTTGCTACTGTTATAAATTGTAATGTAAATAGCTGGGTTTTTCTGATGGTGTTGGGCAACCCCGGTGAAAGGCAATCCCCCAAAAGGGTCATGACGCACAGGTCGGGAACCACTGATATACATGAATCTATGTTAGAACTTTTTCACTTAGCATGCCATCACCTTCTTCCTTACTAGTTGCAACACACACACACACACACACACACACACACACACACACACAGGGATTTTAAGCTGATTTTCATGTGGTGGCCATGTACAGTACAATGATTTCTTTGTTTTCACTCAAGCATCAAACAGTAGTCTTATGTATAGCCAATTTTCAGTTTCCTCTGTGCGCATGCTTTGTTAGTAGGTCAGCATGCCCCTTCCCCATCAGTGCCTCTTACAGCTAGTCCAGAGCAACTCCATTGACCCTCAGGGTCAGTTTTGGCCATCTGAAGGCTTTTCCATCTTAGGTGCAGCAAACAAGACAACCAAAGGATGGGAGTTACATGGAGCTTGACCTCGGGTCAACAAATAAATTATACTAAATAATGTAGACTTAAAAAGCATGTTGAGTAGATCAGAGTAGGGGTTCGATGTTTACTATTGTATTGTCCTTGGTTAGTGCAATAGTTTGAGGAGACCCCTCTGGGGAGGCCTGGTGGCACTCAAAGAAAGAATAAGCAGGCTACCAAGATGAGACTTGATAGCCTATGACCATATAGTGGAGGAGGAGGTCCCCCTCGGTCATAGGCCTAAGGGAGGGGAATAGGGTGAAAGCGGGAGGGAGGGAGGAATGGGAGGATACAAGTGATGGGATAACAATTGAGATGTAATCTGAATAAATTAATAAAATTTTAAAAAATAAATAAAAAGCATGTTGAAGCCAGTGCAGCAATTGTTAAAAAAAAAAAAAAAAAAAAAAAAAAAAAAAAAAAAAAAAATGCCATTTTGTGGTGTAACTGTAGAAGGGACGGCTGCATTGAGTTGGGAATTCCTAACATTTAATCTTGTTTCTGCTGAAGCTGGTGAGTAAATTTTAGCAATTACCAGGCGTTTGGTCCTGGAGAAATGATGACCAGGTTGACCTCTTCTATCTCATTTATGTGTCAGTTCCTAAGATTCGATTGTGGAGCTAATATTATGTGGTTCTTTCACTTCACTGCAAAACTCCCAAGTTGTCCCCTCCCCATCCCAGGAAGGGAGAGTTAAGCTTTAATTGGGAACTTTTGCAAACCAGAGTTTGACAGGTAAACTAGAAGATATTTGGTGCCACAGAGCCTTTCATGACTTCTACTAAAATAAGAATCTTTCTTATTTCTATGTCTAAATTTCACATTCAAACATCTTGGGTCTGAAATGGAACCTGCCTCCTCTATTCTTTCCCTAACAGGCATCTGGAATGATGGTTTGTAAGAATTTTCTAGGCTGAGGATCATGGGAAGGGGAAAGACATGGCGGCAACACAGAGAGCCCTGCACATTCCGGCGCTGTATTGCTCCCTCATCATAAAGAAGGAAACACAGGAAATAGCAAGACACATAGGGTTATGCACCTGTCCATCCCAAGCATGGGAGGTACGGCAATGTGAACACCGCTTTATTTAGCAGCCTCCAAAGAAAATGTGCACCCAGGAAAGGCATGATGCTATGATCTGTGCCTCAGCATCAAACCCAGCTTTCTTGGTAGGTGATTCTTGGTAGGTGATTCTTTTAACTTCTGTTGGCCTTGAAGTAATAGTGAGCGAATTGGATGAGAATACCAAAGGAAAAACAATGTGTGTGTTAGTGCTTTGAAGAGGCAAAGAGTGTCCATGCTTGGCAATGATAGAAATGGCTCCAGTGTCCCCAGCCTGTGAGGTCTTTGAGATGTGAGGAGGAGCATAGGAAAGGAGAGTCTCCAAGGAAAGGTTTGGTTGTAGCTCCTGTTTCTTTTAATGCATGTCATATCCTTGACTACTACCTGACTCACTCTTCGATGTCCAGTGGTTTCTCAGAGCCCACGGTTGGAGATTCCAGCTAGGGACTCTTACTTCAAGAATTCACATACATAGTCATACTTAAATCTCTAGGATGAGACATCTTCCTGCAACTTGGATTATTAAATAAGAGACGGAAAGAGAGAAGAGAGTATTCCTTTTGTCCACTGGATTCTTTTCCTTTTAGTTTTTATACATATTTGATTTACAGAAAGCCCTAGCCCTAGTGAAAGAGGGAAGGAGCAAGGAGGGAAAAAGAAGAGGAGAGACAGAGACACAGACAAACAGACAGACAGAGAAACAGAGAGCGAAGAATATAACTGGCTATCTTAGTAGCCTGTGACACCTAGAGTAAGTCAGAAATATGGAGTTTCATCTGATGGAGAGACCCACCCATTCTCTCCTCTGGGTGGCTTCTGTGTTCATCTGGAGGGTTACTATTCCCTGAATCAAGAGGAACAGCCTTCAGTCTCCTTCATCTACACCAGTCACTACGTTGGCCTTCGTTTTCAGCCTGGGTTGTGATACCCACAACCATACACTGGAGGCCTTTCACAGTTTCTCACTGTTTTGTTGTTGTTGTTTGTTTGTTGTTTTCGGCACTACTGTACTTGTCTATTTGGGTGTGCAAGCCTTCTTTGCTTAGCGTGATGTCGTTTGAGGGTCATCAGAGGGCAAGTGTTGAAGGAGTGCGAACGGTTGGGAAGGGATATGAGACTTGTGGCCACTAGTGCACGAATTCAGAAAGTGCAAAATTCCTCCTGCATAACTCAGACATCAGGCACACTGAATCGGGTCTGCCCAAATCTGTTTCTTTCCTTTTAATGCCCACCATAAAACTTCTATCTCCCAAAAAGTTACCAAGGGTTAGATGGGGGTATGGCCGGAAGCAGGAGGATGTGGCACAACTGTTTCCCCTGGCAAACGTTATCCCGAGGTGTACCCTGGAAACAACTGGAAATGTGGAGCAAAAGCCTGGGGAAGGGGACCCAGCAAGCTGAAGAGATCTGCTTGACAAATTTATAGTGAATGGTGAACCATGAGAAATATAGTGTCAGACATAACAACTTGCTCCGAAAGGGAAAAATTAATAAATAAACATGGAGGGTATTAAGAGCTTGAATAACTGTGTGCTTCACGAAAGTAACAGACTGAAGCTAAGTCATTGCTAGAATTCCAAACAGGGATGTTGTCTTAAACATGATGGAGGCAGACAGGTATCTTAATAAATGCATGGTTTATCTTTCACACATCAGGGGGAAGAGAAACAACTCACAGCAACCAAATCTAACAACCTGACAATCTAGCCCTAAGAGATGTCGTCAATATTCGGAGGCAGAGTTTACTCAAGGACCACACAGAGGTTGGCACAAGCAGCTCACAGTCCAGTTGCCAGTACGCAGCAGGCCACCATGTTCACATCCACTGGTGTGGGGAAGGACAGTGTGAGTGGGTACTGGTTCTGTATCAGATGTCCCTTGAGAGTGATGGAGGCTAGCCAGTCACAGCCTTGGCTGTGATTGGCCAGGTCAACCAGAGTGTGGGACAGTCAAAGATCACCAAGGCCAGAACCAAGCCAGAGGCAGGAGATTCTGGTAAGAGACATGGTCACTGGACCAGTCCCTTGTTATGAGCATGAGAGGCTCCCTGTAAGGTAGGGAAGGTACCAATGTGCCTGGGATTTTATGGCCCTCGATAGGCTTATCTTATGTGAAGACATTTTGGTGCCTGGTCCTTGTTGGTACAGGCCTTGGCTCCCAGGGCTTTGATGGTTATGTGCAGGTGCTCGCTTCTGCTTTACATTCTTACTTTATTTTGCATTCCAAGTGTTCACTATGGCTCTGGGGGTGCTACCAAGATGTGTCCCTATTAAGTTTGGCTTAAGATGAGTGACTGGCAATGTCATTTTGAATCCCAAGGAAAGACTCAGGTGCTACTGGAGTTGGCGACATTCCTGCCTAACAGGAGGTCTCTGATTGCCATTATCATCGTCAGCTTGCTGAACAAGTGGCACACTACTTTATCTAGAAGAAAAACTAAGTCTGTTCACTGAAGGATTTGCTGCATTTTAAAGGCAAAGGGAGTCACCGTCTTCAATTCTCTGTCAGGCCTTCCTTACATTGCCACACAGAATTACACTAGTGATATTCCCAGAGACATTAACCCTAGGATCTGTGCTCAGTTGTAGCACTTACAGTACTGATGCTATAGAGTAAAGCATGAGCTATATTGGTTTGTTGTAGAGGAAGAGGAAAATAGTCTGCAGCTGCGCTCTACACCAGGCCATTCCATAGCAGTCTCCTGTCCAAGGTGGTGCCGTGAGCTGGCACGAGCCTCTGAAGATGCGGCTTGGAAGATGAGGGAAATTGCTCAAGGTATTAATAAGTCCGTAAAGCTTCGCCTTCACAGACTGTCAGAGAGGAAGGCTTGCTAGGCATTGGCTAGGTCACTCCACAGCCCCGCAGCACTCCAACCCGTCCATGGAGTCACAGCTGGACTAGCACACTGAGTGGCTCTTGTTGAGTAGCCCTGTTGGCTATTGTCACTTACTGTTATGTCTTCAGTGTTGTTTTGACTTCACATACACCGTGACCATGTGACTAACGTGGAGCTGCCTCATACAGAGAACTCTGTTGGGCCAGGGCCCCTTCCTTTGTCACCTTACCTCTACAGCCTTGAACAAGGCTGGACTGAGCAACTATGAACACATGGCATTTGCTTGGTCAGCCGTTTCCACTGAGTGCATGACTTGCTGTATTAACAGCAGGTAGAATGAGACAGGTCAAGGAAGGAGTCAAAGGAAGCTGAGCTGAATGTGCCATCTGGTGCGGGATGGAGTTTCCCCGTTACAAATGTCCAGCACTCAGCCTTGCAAGTGTTCTTTTCAAGTGGTGCCACTTTCTCCTCATCTCCTTCTCCATCCCTGAGTGCCCCCAGGCTTTCTTTCCTTTGCCCCCGTTCTGTGGTCCTATTGTAAACCTTCTCTTCATTATATGACTTCTAACATGACTCTTGTTGCCTCTCGCGATTCCAACAGTTCAGATCTCCTCTCTGTCTCACTTGTAATTCTACAAGAATGCAACAGGCAGGGGTTGTAGTTGGGACTGTCCTGGAGTGAGTGTGACCCACTACTTGGCATGTGTGTGTGTTCTAAGGCTTGTCAGGGAATCATTTCTAGTCTACTCCTAATTGTTGTGGGAAGTAGGGGCATGTATATGTGTGTGTGTGTGTGTGTGTGTGTGTGTGTGTGTGTCTGTGTGTGTCACAGTGCCAGTGTGGATACAATGGCGAAGCTTCAATCTTCAGTGTGAAGCTTTCTTCCTTGCCTGGCCTCCTATCTGCTGAATGACCCCAGAGAGCAGAGGCCTCTTCAACTCCTCAAATAGGTTTGTGTGTGTGTGTGTGTGTCTGTGTGTGTGTGTCTGTGTGTGTGTGTGTCTGTGTGTGTTTAATTCTACAATCAAGTATTTGATCGACTTTCTGGTACAGTGAAATGGACAGGGAGATCCTAAAAGCAACTCCAAACAAAAGTTCTGATGCTGGAGCAAGAAGCACATCATGAAGGCAAAGTCTGGTGCTGAGAAAGCACACCCATGGTGACTAAGACCCTGGGAAGTCGGCAACCCACCTTAGGAGGGGGAGAAGTGTTAACTACTGAAGCTTAGCCTGCTTCTCCTTCAAGAGAAATGACTTTCCTTTATGCCTGGGAAGCCTCTACTAATGCAGGACATTTTCTTAGAAACATATTACTTACTTCATATTATGAGCTAATGGAAGTCCCACCAGTAAAGAAGTGTTCTTTTTTTTTTTTTTTTTTTTTTTTTTTTTTTTTTTTTTTGGTTTTTTTCAAGACAGAGTTTCTCTGTGTAGCCTTGGCTGTCCTGGACTCATTTTGTAGACCAGGCTGGC
This sequence comes from Acomys russatus, assembly GCF_903995435.1. Lineage (NCBI taxonomy): Eukaryota > Metazoa > Chordata > Mammalia > Rodentia > Muridae > Acomys > Acomys russatus. The sequence goes on from NC_067163.1 coordinate 15,430,487, forward strand.
CTTGAATTCACAGTGATCCGCCTGCCTCTGCCTCCCAAGTGCTGGGATTAAAGATGTGCACCACCACACCTGGCTGCAGAAGTGTTCTTAAGGCACCATTTGGTCCAGGAAAATAAGAAAGACAAAATTACCAGGCAATGGTTGCAGAAGGCACAACCAACCGCACACCCTCACATTGTTTGCCACTGTCCTCCTCACTGCTTCCTATGGCATTTCAATCCCCTTTGTATACAGCGTGGCTCTTCTAAACACCATTGTCCAACTGTCACAGTACAACCAGTTGTACAATCACACCTCTTTGAAAATCTCAGTTTGTTTCTAAGTTGAACTAGAATGGAAAGGGTTGGTGGAATGACAAAGCAGCAGCATGCTGCCCCAAAAGGCCAGGGCTTGATCCCAAGATCCAATGGGAGAAAGTGACTTGAGAGTTGTCCCCCAAGCCCCACAGACATGGAGGGCACACGTGCACTTCCGCCCCTTCCACACGTACATAAATAAAATAAAATTTAATGATATAGGGGAAGAAAAAAAAAAGAAACACCCTGGGACCTTTTATACCCAAATACTATTTCAAATAAAAACTCAGCTGTCCTGAGGCTTAACTACCAAACTTAGAAGCAAATCTAAGGGCTGCAAAGAACTGGCCAAAATGTGATTAAATCCCGCGCCTTGCAGACAAGTCCTTCAGGAATTTATTCAGGAACATTTACAGCTGGTTTATACTATCTTAAATTAGCTTTCATACTTATTCACTGAACCTTAAAATATAGAAAGAGGAATATAGAAATAGTCAGACTAGCTTTCAGTAATGATATAAAGTGCTTGGATGAATTGGACAGAAGAAAGAAAGGGAAACAAGTCAGTTATGTCTCAAAAGTGAACACTGGGTGCTGACGAAGGGGCAAAGACTTTCATACAATAAAATTATCCTTAGGAAATATTGTACTGTAAACAAGAAAATAAAAAAAACACACAGATCATTCCAATGTAATATAATCCAATATAGAATAGAAATCCAATATAGAATCTTCCATGAAGGATGGTCTACATGTTTGCATTTATTGAAAATGGACATGGTATGAGTTTTGGTGCTTCATGAAGCCTTTGGCTGCTCATGAGCTCTATTGTGTCAGCTATTGCTGCCTTCAATCACCTACAAGCTCACTGCCCTCTGGTATGTGATGATGCTAGGGGCAGAGGGCTTCTCTCCTCTGATTATCTTCTAAAAACAGGAGCTCTGGTGAGGGTGGTAGAACAAAAGATGGAGGAGGATGGAGATGGTCCTTCCTGTTTTCCAGCCCCTCCATTTCTTGAGAAGCAACAGGCTGAAGGTTCCAGCCTGAGAATTCATGTAACACTCCCAGGACAGGCCTCCACCGAGCCTTTCCAAGTTTCTGATCCCCAATACAATGAGAAGAATTAATGAATGCTGTTTGTACAAGTAAGCTTTATGTATGCAGCAACACAATTTAGAGCTCTGAACATTTTGATTTGTCTTCATCAAAATAATTACTGCTTAAATATTAAGTAAAAGATAAATAAATATCGGAGAGTCTAGATAGGCAAAGAGGGTGATCAGATACTAAAACATGCTTGATTTGCTTTCAGACTGACCCTAGGATGAAGGAATGACAAAGAGAGCATTCATTGTACAAAGCAATTTCACTCTGCCCTGTCTTTAGTGAAAAGGATATTTAAAAACTTATAATTGTCCAGGGGTCCCACTCAAACTATGGCAGCAGCCAAGGACAATACAGGCCATAAACGTCAAACCCCTACCAGATCTAGCCAATGGACAGGACATTCTCCACAGTTGAGTGGAGAGTGGGGTATGACTTTCACACGTACTCTGGTGCCTCATATTTGACCATGTCTCCTGGAGGGGGAGACCTGGTGGCACTCAGAGGAAGGATAGCAGGCTACCAAGAAGAAACTTGATACCCTATGAGCATATAAAGGGGGAGGAAGTCCCCCTCAGTCACAGTCATAGGGGAGGGGAGTAAGGGAAAAAATGAGAGGGAGGGAGGAATGGGAGGATACAAGGGATGGGATAACCATTGAGATGTAACAAGAATAAATTAATAAAAAAAGAAATGAAAAAAAAACTTATAATTGAGGAAATATACTAGCTGAGTGTTGATACAAAACAGCAATTTCAACTAGGTAACAGGCTCCTGTAGTCCCAGCAGGAAGGTTACTGAGCCAGGAGGTATATAATACTATTGAGTCTTACACACACAGGCACACACACACACACAAATTAAATAACTGCCAATGACAACAACAAAACAAGGCCAGGCACAGTGGAACATGCCTATAATCTTGGCATCTGAGCAGCAGTGTCAGGAGAGTCTGGAGTTCAAGGCTGCTCTCAGCTACATAGAAGTTTGAAGCTACCCTGATACCGGTTGAGACACTATCATAGATAGATAGATAGATAGATAGATAGATAGATAGATAGATAGGATAAATAGATAGATACTACCAACCAATCAACAAGCAAATCTTCAGGAATTTCTACACACACACACACACACACACACACACACACACACACACACACACACAGAGAATTTCTTATACCACCCTTGTGAACTCCTTGTTCTCAGCTCACTACCAGAGACTGATTTGGATTTCCCCCTCTATTTCAGGAATCTTAGAACAGATGACAATTCAGTGCTTGTATCGTATGAAATCCCAGAGCTGGCTGAGTTCTGGAGAACAGTTAACGGACAATTTTCCATTTTAATAAAGTGACGCAGAAATTCCAGGTGAAACACAAATGCCACGGAACCAATGACTGTGTGGACACACCTACACCCACGCCTCAGTGCTTAATATCATTTTTTTCAGAGGGAAGCAGGAATCCTCAAAGAAGTGACAGATTTTTGGACTAAGGTAGAAAATACACATGATGAGTCTGGATTACTTTGCAGTTCTATAAAGTGGAGAAATTATCAAAAGGAACAAAAGTCCCATACTGGTAGGAGAAGGGGCCACAGCAGCGGTTCTCAGCCTTCCTGATGCTGCAGCCCCTTAATGCAGCTCCTCGTGTTGTGGGGACCCCCAAACATAACATTAATTTTGTTGCTACTTCATAATAATAATTTTGCAACTTTTATGAGTCATAATATAAATATCTGATATTTCTGATGTTCTTAGGGGGACCCCTGTGAAAGGGTCATTGGGCCCCCCAAAGAGTATCTACCCACAAGTGGAGAACTATTGGGATACAATCATTTAAGCCGATAAATAAATGGATAACGGTGTTGGATGATAGCCAGAAATACAAACTAAGTCCCACAAATCTACAAGGATGTAATAAATGGTAGAATAAACAAGTCTCCCTATGCAGCAGAGCTCCTACTGAACCTGGCAGATATTCCACCCTTAACCAGGTCTCCCCTACTTTCTCATGCTTTTATTGTTGCAGGGGTGGGAGGCGGGGTGTCACATAGTGACTCTGTCCAGAGATGCAGTATACTGAGGTGGAAGGAGGCAGCCTGCTGAGGGCTGCTAAGGTAGAGCAATCCTCAGTGCAGGTGGTCAAGGTTAAGGCACAGTCAGTAATGTAATAGTATGCTCCTTCACAGGCTATGATGAGGAAGGCACACTGTGGACTCTCTTACCTCTGTGGTCTTTTGTTCTAGAATATGTGACATTAGTCAAGGTAAGTGGAAACAGAAACTTCTGATTGAAAGCCAAAGAAATTTCTAGAAATGGCCACAGCCAAAACAGAGCCTAAAAAGACATGACCACCATGTCTTTCATATATCCTGGACTCTGAAGATCTTGCTCAGTAGATGAAATTGAAGGAACCTCAATTATAGTTGATTTTTAGTGGCGATGTATGCATACTGCGACCGTATGGAGATGTCTCGGTCCTCTAAAAGTCTGCCGATCCCTTCTGGGTGTTTATTCAAACCCCAAAGGATATCTTTACACCAAAGCAATGTTCCCACCCCGTGGTACTTGCAGTACCCCTTGCCCTAATACAGAACTGATCTGGATATTCTTGGTGGATAAACAGGAAAAGGGAAATGTATCGTTTTACTATAAAACACACCTCTGCAGACAGAGTGAAGAAATCCTGGCATAGGCAGCAACACAGGTCAGATTGGAGAGTGGAATGCTGAGTGAAAGTAGCCCGGGGCAGAAAGACAAACAGCTCGTGGAGGGAAGACAGGCCTAAGCCTGCAGCTGTACAGAGTGGAATGACAAACAACAGTGATGGGAAGGGGCCATTAGGGACAGGGGAAGAGTCCATAGATGCAGGGCAGTGGATGAGCATGATTAAAACACAGTGTCTGCACATATGGAAAAGCTACTCAGTGGGCCTTCCAATTTTTCTAATGTATATGAAGTAAGGCCACCTAAATGCATATGCTGTTCATGCATTGTGACAAATGCACTGTGCTAATAGAATATCATTGTAATGAGAGGAGCCGAGTGTATCTCAATTACGTTCAGGTAATCTGTAATTTCTCACTGTTTTACAAAAGCCTGTTTTTAAAAAAAACAACAGTCAAATACGACCTCATGTGCCTCGGGAGGCAAGAGGGGAGTTCAGTGTGTTCCCAGCTGCTGTGTGGACTCTCCCACGGCAAAGAACAGCTAGACAAAGGCACTGTATACCTATGCATGGGGAATTTAGAAAGAGAGCCACAAACTTCGTGCCAACTTCGGTGACTAACAGTCAGAACTCAGCCACAGTGTGACTGTTCCAAGGATTCAGAAAAATGGTTCCAGTCATCTGCCCACTCTCTCCCTCTCTCCCTCTCTCTCTGTTATGTTTAATTTAAGGACTATGGATTCCAGTGTAGTAGAAGCTCAAAAACAATAGCAGTTTGTTCCAAGGAAATGGGATGCCAAGGGCGCTGGGGCCCACGCTTCTCAGAAACAAAGGAGAGATGTAAATACGGGAAGGGAATGGTGGCTTTCCATAGCTGGGATGCTTGCCATCAAATACTACATGTGGTACCCCACCCTACCCCTTCCCATTTAGCAAGCCTTGAAGAGCTGCTTTAAATAGATAATGCTAAACATTCTATGGACACTGAAGTTTAAAAGATTGCCTTAAACTCTGTGAAAAAGCTCTATGGAAGACACAGTTTCAAAACAACTTAAAAAAAGAGTTAAAGAGAAAACACACCCCAAGCCTTGTGACTGTACCTTCAAGCATGCAGTTTTCACTCGAAATCTTTCAAACAAACTCCTAAAAGCTTTGGAATTATGGGGGGGGGGGGTTAAAAAAAAAAGAAGTCCCTGCAAGCTTTCCCAAAGGGACTTTGACAATGACCTCTGTATCACTGGGGCCACATGTTTATCCCAGAGGACAGAAAATGACAAATAAGGACCTAGCAACTGACCAGAGGAAGGATGGGATTTTTTTTTCTAACATGGAAAAGATTTTCAATTAGCAGCCTTCTGCCCACATCTGCCTCTACTCCAGACTGCTTTGCTTAAGGAAAATACTTGGGCTGTGGCCTCTTGTGTTCGTTCCTGTGTCATGTAAAAGTTCTGATAAGCCTGGAAGTACAGCAGGCGAATCGTATAAAGCAATGTGGCAGAATTCATTCTGAACCACAAAAAGGGACATGAGAAAGAAAATGGCAAGGTCAGGTGTGTGGCTGGGGCGGGTGGAGTGTGGGGGCGTGGCTAAAGTTCTTGCTACCCACGTGTGAAGACCACAGTCCAGATCCCCACAAGCCCAAGGAAATGCCAGGAGGGCCCATCCTCAATTCCAGCCTTGGAGATGTAGACAGGATTCCCAGAGCAAGCTGGTTAGTAGGGACAGCCATATCGATGAGCTCTGGGTTTGATTGAGAGACCCCACCTCAGTGAGTAAGGTAGGAGAGCCAAGTGCATCTGCATGGGTACTCCACATGCATACCCCGCCCCCATATACATTAGTTGGAAAAATAGGGCAGAGAGAGAGAAAGAGAGAGAGAGAGAGAGAGAGAGAGAGAGAGAGAGAGAGAGAGAAGAGACAGAGACAGAGACAGAGACAGAGACAGAGAGAAACTAAAAAGGATACACAGAAACTAAAATCTCTCAACATCTCAATCATCTCTTTCTTCCTCCTCCCCTCCCTCTCTATGGTGGTGGCTGAATCCACGACCTCAATCATAAACCTGGAAATTATTTTTTAAAAGTTTTAATATTTTCCAATATTTCCAATGCTGGAAAAGTACCCTGGGAAGTAACCTGCTTCTGTTTTGTTTAGATCATATTCTCTCTTAAGAAGCCAACATAACTGTTCTGGGTTTTGCCAAACACCTAAGGTGTTAACCGAGATATCAATTTTAAGGGGCCTCGTACAGGACCCAAGCTCCAATCTTCCTTGTTTTACTATGTGCTGATGGAGTTCCCAGGTTGGCTTTCAATATTTCTGTCTATCTAAGGAGAAAGGGGACACAGGAGAGGGAGTATCTACCTTGTTCTTACTTCAGGGGGAAAAAAAAAAAAAAGAAATCAACTTCTAATTCTTATCTTACTTGAAGCATTTCTGGAGCATGCTGTGATTCCTCAAGTGTCAAATCACAGAGGAATGGGTCAGGACAGCAAAGAGGTTAGGCATCATCAGGGGTGACGTTGTGCCTCATTTATCTAAGCTAAATTCCCAGGTTGCAGGATAGTGACATCAAATCTCAAATAATATCCCTCCATCGTATCTGCTGTCTGCAACCTGCTACAAGGAAACGGGGCATGGGACCAAGGACGAGAGGAGAGAGAAGAAGTCTTCTGGCAATGCCAACATGGAGCCCTGTGTGGAGACTATAAAACAACTTTTGAATGTATCGTCACCCTGCCCTCTCCTAGAGCAGACAGACACTTCTGGGATCACTGTACCTGTCCTGCCTTCCCTGCCTAGACCATGCCTTTTCTGTCTGACTCTCCAAACTTCACTCACTTGTCAAAGCCTAGGTGAGTGGCCAGTCGTCCTCCATTCTAGTTCCAACTGCCCCATCTGGCTCCATCTCTTCCTTCTTTTAATTTAAATAGCCATCTTCAGAAAGAAACCAACCTGAAGTGCTCTCACCTGTTTGGGTCTGTAGGCCTTGGAAATCTAATGAGCAGTAGAGAAACGGGATTGGTCTTTCTCCCGCGTTGTGTAAGAAAGCCAGCCTACCTCAGGATCTGTGCTTCCTTCCCTGTTGCCTGCAACCGCTCCCCAGCAGTTGCAACCAATTGTAGGGGCTCGACAAATGCTTTGTTGCTAGACATAAATGAGCCATCAAATGCATGCCTGGACACAGCAAGCGAATGCGGACAGTGAGGAGAGGGACCATGACGGGGAAAGAGCGGAGCCACAGAGCAGAGAACTGGGTCAGAGGGTTTTATGGGGTCAGCTGCCCCTGGTTTGCACAGAGAGCCCTTGGCTTTTTTTCAGCGGCTGAACTCTGTTGTTTTGACAGAGTCAAGGCAAAGAAAGGGAAAGAGGACTTTATAAAATCGACTGCCTTCATAAACGTGGAACCCACATCAGCAGCCCTTTATGGACAATAAAAAGTCATAGGACACAAGCCGAAAATAATTTTCTTTTCTTAGAGCCCAAGGGAAAAACAATCAGTGAACATCTTTCTTCAATCATGTCCACATTTCCAGTAATGAGAAAACTTCAACAACTCCATTTCCTGTTTATGTAAGACTCTGTCACTGGATGCAAAAAAAAAAAAAAAAAAAGTAACCATCATGCTAGCTTCCCCTAAGAGCAGCCCACCCACCATTTCTGTTTGCTTCAAGCAACAGCATGACTGGTCCCCAAAGCCTAACCATGGTGTCATGCAATGCTACAAAGTGGAGGGAGTGTTCATTAGGACTTTGTTGCATGCCCTAGGGTCTGGGAAAGCCTTGGTTAAATTTGGACATGGGGCTTAACTCCATGACATGTGAACCTAAAAGTTCAGCTTCCTGCGGCAGGCTTGCCTGACCTGAGACCTTTCTGAGATCTTTTTTGTTAGGAATCTGAGACAGGATTACAAGGCATTTGTTTGCCTGTCTTCGGGGGGCAAATGCCAGAACTACGCCATTGTTCAAGCCATAGCCTTGTTCTGCCAGCACTTTGTGGCGATCCTATCACAAAGCTGGCCTTTGTTAAACCGACTCTGTCCTTCAGTGGTGGGGGACAGCGTGTAATTCCGCCTCTGGTCATCAGCTGGTGACGGGGAGTTTTTATCATCTGCATACTTTGGCTCATCCTGCCTAGGCCGAGGATACTTGCCAACGGTGCACATTTTAAGAATCCGTCTTAACTGCTTGTTTTGAAACAAACTCACGCTTACACCACATTCGTCATTGTCTTCTCCCACCACCCATGCATAAAAGCATTGCGAACTTTTATTTTCTGTATCAAATTCAGGGCCTTGTACATAAGAGGCAGAGGCAGAGGCAAGGCACTAACGCTGAGCTACATCCCACCCATTCTGAGACAAGATCTCAAAGGTAGCCCCGACTGCTCTTGAACTCACGACCTTCCATATCTTCCTGTGTGCTGGAAACGTAGGAGTATGCCACCACACTTGGCTTTCTGGACTTGGAGAGTAAAGGACGTTCCCAAGAGGATGCTTCCTTATGCTAACTTACATTTCTTCAAATTCAGGGTGATTCCTTATAAGACAGGAATAGAATGTCTGCTGTCCAGGAGTTTATATTATGATGGTTCTGTGTTGGTGGTTCCAAGGACTGAGCCGAGGTCCTCACACATGCTAAGCAAGAGCTCTACCCTGGGGTAATTTCTCATCTCAGTCAAGCTCTCCCATTTTCCCTCATCCAGGATCCAACCTGGAATACTTCTGTCCTTCGTCTTGACACTCCATTAACAACAGGGAGGCCTCACTCTCTTGTCACCTTCATCCTTGTGCTCTTGAAGAGCAGTAGCCATCAGTTACAGAGCATTGCACTCAGCCTGGGGCTTCCTGCAGCCGCTTGTGCTTGCATTCAGGAAGGGTGTTTGAGCTACTCATCCAAGACACAATGCTGTCATTTTTACATAACACACACACACATAGAGTCTTTCAGCTACAACGAGATGAACAACTTTGCTTCCCCCCATGCTCTTGCCATGAATTTCTGCCTCAAGACGGTGACTCTGCCAGTGACAGACTCAGCCAGGCAGGGACTGAGATCACTAAAACCAAGAGTCAAAATAATTCCCTCATTTAGTTCTTATTATTGAAAATTCATTTGAACATGAAGATCTGGTAATAGGTCGGATGTTCCTATTGATATAATCAAGAAATTGTCAGCAGGCAGAGACAAGAAAAGACTCAGGGTGTACAAGTATATACACAAAGAATTTAGTATTTATTTGGTTTTATGTATATAGCCTCATTTCTAACTCAAATTTTTGTGCCATCAAAATGAAGCTGTTTGTCAAGTTTTTAAAAAGTGATTAAAAGTACACAATAAAAATATTCCATCCAGACACAGCGGCACACACCTGTAATCCTAGCACTCAGGGAGGCGGAGGCAGGTGGATCTCTGTGAGTTCCAGGCCAGCCTAGTCTACAAAGTGAGTTCAGGACAGTCAAGGCTACAACAGAGAAACCTGTCTTGATCACCTCCCCCACCCCACCAAGAAAAAACATTTCATATACATTTAGAAACATTTCAACATATCAAGTAGAAAAAGGAAATCAAATTCAACTAGAAGAAGCATACAGCTATTGAGAGATTTAGTTGATTTATAATTCTATAACCAGACAAAAATGCAGTTTTTGAGGTTGGTAGCCCAAACATTTTGTAGCCACTATGGGGAACAAGGGTTCTCATACAAAGGCATTTATCCTGAGTAAAGGAGGAGAAAATCCCATGGAATTTGATGGATTAAAATTTCAAAATTAAAAGAAGAATGTTAAGAATAACTAAGATAACTTTAAAAATAAAAACCAGAGAATTCTTATCCTATTAAAAGTCAAGACATATTTTGAACTTTAAAATATCAAAACAGGGGGAGAGAAGCAAAGAAAATACCAATAGGGCCGTAGAACAAATCCCCATGTTCAAAAGCACAACCCACATGCACAAGAGAGATTCTTACCTGATTTGAACTTTGCACTAAATGGCACTGGAAAAGCTGCCTTCTTTGCCTTTGGTAAGGTCAAAAAAAAACTTTAAAGGTTGTAAGGCAAAACACAGGATATAAAAATAAAACTTTAAGTCATAGAAGAATGGTGTAATAACATAACAAAAACTGTTTTCCTATAACTCTCTACAGAGTTCGCACAATTCACAGACAAACTGGCAGTGCATATAAGGAGTGAGATGACAGAGAAGAAACATAAGCTGTCATTAAAGTTACAGGGGTGTTTACTGTCCAGTGATCAAGGAAAGCACAAGTTAAAATGAGAAATGGATTCGTCTCACCCACGCACATGTGCTGAGCTGGAAGTTTTACAGACAACACTGACAATCACATGGCTCTGGTTATCGCCGGTGGAAGGTGAATGGGAGAACCATTTTCATCTGAAACTTACTGGTATTCATTAACAGGAAAACCACGCATCTCAGCAACTCTGCTGGCAATCGCTGCCCTGGAGAGTCACAGGCAATGCTCAGAACGATGCACGCAGTACTGCAAATTGAAAACTTATTTGATCTAAAGAAATATTGTAAAACATCATCTATATGGGATTTGCTACCAAATCTCATGAATACTTATTATTTGCACATATCTAGAATACAGTGTACAGAAGGAAAAATTCGGAAGGAAAATATAATATTCTATGTCATAAAGGAGAAAGAGGCAAATACAAAATACAAATACAAGTCGCACAAATGGATGTGAGTATTTCAATGCAAATGTTCCAAATTCATTTTTCATAACAACTAGAATGCCAGAATGGATGGAGTTGTATTAAAGTCAGGTTTCCTGTAAAAGCGTGGCATCTAGTAAGGGCTTTTAGTGGGGTGGGAGGAGCCACGTGTAAAAGAGATGAAAATGTAGAGCTTCCCCCATCAAATGCTAGTGCAGCTATGATGAAGGGGTAAGAAGAAACAGAGTAAAGAAACGCTCAAAGAAGGTTTAGATACTGCAGCTATTGCAAGAAGAAGAAGAGGAGGAGGAGGAGGAGGAGGAGGAAGAAGAAGAAGAAAAAGAAGAAGAAGAAGAAGAAGAAGAAGAAGAAGAAGAAGAAGAAGAAGAAGAAGAAGAAGAAGAAGAAAAGACTTTAGACCTGTTGGAGTATTTCCTTTGCCATTTTCAAGATCTGTACATTCCAGAAGTGAGGGACGGACGGATGAACGAAGCCACTCAAGAGGAGAGGTGTGCCCATCACTGCTGAGCTCTACAGTCCCCCCACTTATTGGTCCAAGTGCTTTCATTGCCGCCTGTAACCTAGACTCTCTACCTTTATCGCCTAATTTCAGAGAATTGTTCTGGAATTTCATAGTTATTTAAAGAAAAAAAAAAAAGCTAAAATGAATATAATGGCATGCACCTGTGATCCAAGCACTTGGCAGGAAGATTGCTCCAAGTTGGAAGCCAGCCTGGGTAACACAGCAAGTTCCAGGCCAGCTACAGCTACATGGTGAGACCCTTTCAAAGACACATATAAATGAAGTTAACAGGTAATAGTGTGGCCAGTGAGATGGCTCAGCAGGTAAAGAGGCTTACTGCATAAGCCTGACCTCTGAGCTTCATCCCTGAAACCTAAAGTGAAGGAGAAAATCTACTCCCCAAACTGGTGTCTGACTTCCACATGTGAACCGTGCATGCATTGCCCGCACCTACACTCACATACAACATACACACACACACACACACACACACACACACACACACACACACACAACTTTGAGCACAGCTTAGATGACACAGAGAGGCCAATAGTCAGGTGCTTTTTTTGAGTGCACAGTTATTAAAAAAAAAAAAGCTAAAATGAATATAATGGCATGCACCTATGATCCAAGCACATTGGGGGAGGGAAATGATTCACAGCAAACAAATCCAACAATCTAGCTCTAAGAGATACCATCAATACTCAGAGGCAGAGATCACTCATGGACAGCAAGTGGAGGTGCTACAAGCCTGTCACAGTCCAATTGCCTAGTGCACAGCAGGCCATCACATTCACATCCATTGGTGGGAGAAGGACAGTGAGTAGGTGCTCCATAAAAATGATGGAGACTAGTTAGCCACAGCCTCAGCTGTGCTTGGCCAGGTCAACCAGGGGTCAGGACATTCAATGGTCACCAAGTGAGGGACAGGCAGTCCTGGTGGGAGACGTGGTCACTGGGAGGGTCCCTTGTTGCTAGCATTTTGCCTCCTGTATGTAGGGGTACACTGGAGACCAGTGTCTGCTGAGCTGCCTGGAGCCTGGGTTTTATGGTCCTGCAGTGGCTAGGCTTGTCCTTGCAGATGTTTTGGTCCCTACCTCTGATTGAGCTTTGCTGGTTACACCCCAGAGCTCACTTCTGCCGCCAGCAGATTCTGATGTCAGGATCTCTTTGTTTTCTATGTGTTCATTACACACACACACATATGTTTTAAGTTACTGATAAAACAAATGTGCATGTTATTTTATTACTTGCTTCTCCAATAAGCCCATGTGTTTCGTAATAGTGACAAGGACGTTTATCTTCTCACCCGTCTATTCCCAGACTGGAGAACATGGATAAGCAATCTCTGAAGGTGCAGTTAGAAGAACTTAGGTAGGCAGGGGAAATGTAAGCAAGCTCCCTGAGCTGGCTTCTTCTTGTTCCCGGAAAACTGCAAGTAAAGATGGTTGGAAGCCACAAGACCAGTAGAGGAAAAGGGGGAACCCAAGCTAACTGTTTAACAAACTTCCAGCCTTAGATTTCCTCCATCCCAAGTGTGGAAAGCTGTAACTTTCCCTTTCCTCTCTATTTCCTGCTCATTGAAATCTTTGTTGGTGCCAGAGGATGAATTCAACAATCCTCTAGACAACTGCTGCCACCTCTTTCTTACATTTCTCGGTGGCCCTCCTCTGGGATTTGAGAAGCCCTCTCCTCAGCATAGTATACTTGACTGAAAATCACAAAGATGAACTCAGAACCAGCTGTGACCTACCTGGTACTCCCAGGGCCCCGTGTTAAATATGATGTGTGTGCCACACAACATACATGGTATAAGATTTATTGTATAAGCATGATGGGAGAAGGAAGGGGACAGCACCCCAAGAGGAGAGAGAGAGAGAGAGAGAGAGAGAGAGAGAGAGAGAGAGAGAGAGAGAGAGAGAGAGAGAGAGAGAGAGCAGTGCAGTGCAAGTGGGAGAGATGGAGAACAAGAGAGGGAGGAAGAGGTAAGAGAGAAAGAGACCAGAGATGGGTTTGCCCTTTTTATAATCCTGGCCAGGGACACACCTGGTGGTAGGCAAGTAATGATGTCATATAGGTTGCTAGGCAGACTAGGGGCAATGGGCTAACATCCCTTCCCCTTTAGAGTGAGAAAACACTCAAACCATGAGCAACAGCAGTAGCTACTATCTCCACAGGGAGTAGGAAGAGTAGAGATTCGGGCTCTGACAGTGTCTGGTGCTTTGATCTTTAATGACTGGAAGATTTCTCCCTGGAGCACCAGGATGGAGGCTTCCTAAGAAAAGTAACCAGACAAAAGGGACACCAAGGAATGGATCTGAAGGAATGGAACCAACAGTAGTTGTCTCAGGGAGGAAGAGTGGGAGAAGAAAGGTTACCCCCTTCATAAACCTGGGAAACGTGCTTCTAGGGGAAATAAGGGGTGTTTTGAAGTTACCCGGTTCCATTTAGCCCTGGTTCAAATTGTGAGTTGCAAAGCAAAAGATGCCTAGGTGGGAGTCAGCCTGTGGTGAGACCACTAGGGAGGCCTGAGGAAGTAGTGGGGAGGCAGGGGGAGGGGAAGGGAGAGGGGGGAGGGGCTGGGGAGTGGTGGGGATGGAGGTTGCTTTTCAAGGCCTGGCTCCAGCTGAACACTTGGAAATGGGGGCAAGGCAAACACCATCAGGAGGAGAACGCAAAGAGCTTGAGAGCAGGGCCGCTCCTCTCCCTGAGATAAACAGAGAAGACCAAGGTCAGCCAAAGGCAGCCAGGAAAGGTATTAGCCCAGCAAGATCAACCGCCTTGCAGAACAAACAAAGGCCAGGGAAGCTTTTAAAGTGCAATCGGCACAGGCTTTCCCATCTATTTTACTGCCTACCTAAAGAAAAGAAGAACCACATCTTCTAACACTGCATCCAAGAAATCAATTTCTCCACCGTCACCTGTTAGGCGTTTTAAAAGAACATGGCTTATTTTGGTTTTAAATGGCTTAATGCCACTTTATAAATGGCTCAGTCAACACTGTTTACTGAGACTTGCCATGTGCAGGGCAATGGAAGCCTCAGATGACAGGGGAGCAGGTCTGATGACAGTGCCTGAGAATAGACCGTTGGAAGAAGCTCTGTGGGCTTTACTGGTTACCAGGAAAGGGGAAAATTTAAAAAAATGTAAGTCTGATTCCCTAGCACCTGCTGCCTCGTGAAGACGTGCCTGGAGGAGCCTCAGGAGTGCTGTACTTCTTCATCTCCACCTGACTCATTAAAATGGCATCTTTTGCATTTGTTTTGCAAAAGGCAAACACTTCTGAAGTGTTAAGAGATATGGGAAGAAGATTCAGACTGAAGAAGATCCCAGTCTGTCCATATTTGTCACAGTAAAATAGCACAGAAAGCCGTAAAACCTCTTCCTGGACCCAACCGCTCCTCCCTCCAAGACACAGCCATTCTTTTCTGGTCACAGTATCACACTCCCATTCATACTGTCTGAGATGGCTTCGCAGGGCTGTGAGGTCATTGTCCTTTGTTCTGCCTTTGTTTTTCCCAGGGCTGCTCCATCCTTGGTTCCATTATATTTATTGGGACTTTCCATTTCACTCTTTTTGCTAGGATGCTGCAGACAGCACTATCCAGAGCAAGGGCTTACCAGCTGCCCTGGCAACAAGCAAGGGGATTTTAATCCAGCAACACTGCTGCTCTGACAAACGATCACATTTGAAAAGGTCTACGAGATCCAGCTGGAATGCAGACGTGCCACACACCTTTAATCCCTCCAGCTGGAAAGCAGACCCACCTTTAGTACACACCTTTAATCCCAAACAGTCTAGGTAAGGTTAGTTTGGAGAAGGAATCAGCCATGTTTGAAAGTGATATCTAATTGAGGGGCAGACAAAGTGATGAATCAGGGAAAGATCTGACAGAATGAGTCAGAGACAGGATATGCCCAACTCTCGCGAGAACAGACAGGAAAGAGAAGTAAATTAAGAGCAGTACAGAGAGGGAGTTAGAAGGCAGTTTTACCGGGAGAGTTTTACAGAGACAGGATAAAAAGAGAACAAGCTAGACACAGGTGAATACAGACTGAGGCAGAGGCTAAGAAGGAGCCAGGAAATTAGAACAGATTGCAAGAGTTTAGTTTGAGGTCAAGCAGAGCAATCCAGTAAGAACCCGAGAGAAGCCAGTTTGAATCGGTCAGCTAGGAAAGAAATTTGAGCCAGAACAGCTGAGTTGAACCAGCCAGCCAGAGCTCAGAAAGAACAAGAAAGGGTGAGCTTATTCAGCAGTAAGTCTCAGAGGCTAAAACATTCTAGGCCTAGGTTAGAAGAAAGAAGCTAGAAGCTTCCAGGCCTAGGCCTAGGGATAGTTAGAACAGAGAAAGAAACGTTCTTGGCTCAGCCCAAGTCATGTATTTGCACAGCTTGGGTACAGCTTTCATCTCATCACTTCCTCTGAAGAATAAAAGTCACTTTTATACTGTGTGACTGGGCACATTTTGTGTAGAGAGAGGGCAGAGTGGAAGGTGAGCTGACACAGAAAAAGGCCTTTAGACTGATGTGGAATGAACACTCCATCTATGCTAGAGATTATTTTTATGATTACGGACCAAGGCATACATTTAAGTAGATGTGTTGCAAATGGAGAATTAGTCCAAGCATGCTTGTGATATAATCCTGTTTTTCCACACCTGATTTACAAATCTATCTCAAATGACAATCTTCAGATTATACAGGGGTCTCTTCTGTCCCTGCTGTTCACCATCTCTGTTGCCTGTCACTGCTTCTGCACTGCAACGTTCTAGTTAGTAGCCATATAGCAGAGCTTCTATACTGCCTAGCAGGGCTCATCTTCCTTTTTACAGTGGTTTTGGCAATCCTTGGTCCTTTACCTTTCTATTAAGTTTGGTATCCCTTAGTCAAATTCATTTAAAAATATCAATTCACTGTGGGAAACTGAATTGACTTTTATCCTAAATGATTTTGGTTAGTTTTAGAATATACTTCAATATGTTTTTTGCGAACAATTTTTCCAAAATATTTATTCTTTACTTCTGTAAAATGTACTCATATGCAATGTTGCTACTATCATGGAAAATATTTTAAATAGCATTTATATTTTTATAGCATCACAAAACATTATTGTTTTGTTGAGGTGTCCGTTAATTCTTGTGTTTCATGCACTTTTCTTTTCTGTGGGGACAAACATGTTCATAGAAGCCTTGGAATAACGTTTATTTTGTTCTCCAAATCGCAGGTGCTATTCCAGCCTTGAAAACTAAAGCAATACAAAGAATCAATGAAGCACAGAATTGATTCTTTGAAAAGATCAAAAAACTGCAGACAGACTAACAAAGAAGAAGCAAGAAACCCCAAAGTAATAGAGAAATAAAAAGAAAACATCATGTCAGTAACAGATAGCAACAAAAACCAGATCATTAGGACTTGATTCTGAAACCTACGCTCCAAGATGTTAAAAAATCTAAAAGAAACAAGCTCAAAGTTCAAATGGAGCCAAAAGGACAAACGATTGCACGCTGGTTTATAAGAAGCAATGAGACTGATGCCGAAGGGAAACATGGCTCAAAAGTGCAGGTCCACATGTGCTACCTGGTGGATTCTACTAGACCCATGAAGAAAAACTAGCACCAACACTCTTAAAGCTATTCTGTGTGTAGGGTTGTCTGCCCATGAGGTCCGCCATGTTTGCTGATGTTCTCATTGCCCAGCACACGCTTGGGCAGAGAGTGGGGAGAGGTGGATGGGAATGCTTGGATGGAGGAAAGGGAAGAGAAAATTGTAGTTAAAAAATATACTCTAAAAAATGAACAAAAACTATTTAATATGATATAAAGGGAATGCTAACAAAATTTTTATGATGCTAGAATTATCCTGATATCACTGGTTGCACACATAACAAAAACAGAAATTTTAGACCAACTTTCCTGATGAACATAGATGCAAAAATCCTAAGTAAAAGACTTGTGAACTCAGTTTAAAGACACCAAAAAGTTATCCATACTGATCAAGTTGTCTTCAACGCAGGTATGAAAGTATGGTTCAACATAAGCAAATTCAATACGTGGACATCACACAAATGGATTCAAGTACAGAAATCACACTATCTATCATTTAACAGACAGGAGAACACCTTGTGACAGACTCCAACATCCCTTATGATAAAAATTGCAGAAGAAATTAGTAAAAAAAAGGAATATACTTCAATGTAAAAAGGCCATATAGAAAATGTATAATCAATAGTATACCAAATAGGGAAAAACTCCAACATACAAGATAAAGGTGTTTATTTTCTCCACTTGTATTCACTATAGTACTTGAATCCTTAGCTATAGCAGTATGATAAGAAAAGGAAATACAAAGAATACAGCTAAGAAAGGAAGTAAAAGAATATTTATTTGAAGACATTGTGATCCTTTATGTAAGCCCCTAAAGTCTCTACCAGGAAACTTTAAAAACTGGTGAACATTTTAAGCAAAGTAGCAAGATGTGAACTCAACATACAAAACTCAGTAGCTCTCTTATACACCATTTATAAACATGCTGAGAAAGAAATGAGAAAAACAATCACATTCACAATAGCTTCTAATACCTTAGAATAAATCTAACCAGAAAGGTGAATGACCTCTACTAACAAAAATTTTAAGCACCAACAAAAGTAACAGAAAGTGAGGCATGGTGGCACATACCTTTAATTCCAGCACTCAGGAGGCAGAGGCAGGTGATCACTGTAAGTTCAAGGCCACCCTGGTCTATATAATGAGCTCCAGGACAGCCTTGGTTACTATTAGAGGTACTCAGTCTAAAAGAAAGCAAGTAAGCAAGAGAGGAAGGGAAAAGAAAGGGAAGGGAAGGGGAGAGGAGGGGAGGAGGGGAGGGAAGGGAAGGGAAGGAGAGAGGAGGGGAGGGGGAAGGAGAAGGGAGGGAAGGGGGAAGGAAAAGGGAAGGGAGGGGAAGAGAAGAGAGAGGGGGGAGGGGAGGGGGAGGGAGAAAGGAGGAGAGGGAATGGGAGGGGAGGGGAGGGGAGGAGAGGAGAGGGGAGGGGTAGGGGAAAGGAGGAGAAGAGAGGAGAGGAGAGGTGGGGAGGGGAGGGAGAAGGGAGGAGAGGAGAGGAGACAGGGGAGGAGAGGAGACAGAGGAGAGGAGAGGAGATGGAGGAGAGGAAGAGAACAAAGAAATTGAATAAGACACCAGAACACAGAAAACCTTCCAAGTTCACAGATCAGCAAACTTAATGTGACGGAAATGGCTCAACTCTCAAAAGTAATCTTCAAATCCAGTGCAGTCTCCATTGAAATCTTAATGATATTCTTCACAGACAAATTCTTTTAGAATCCTAAAATTAGCTTGGAAGCACAATAAACCCAGACATCCAAAACAATTCTGAGCAAAAAGAGCCACGTTAGAGGTGTCACCATAACAGATTTCAGTTTCTCTTACAGGGTCATCGTAACTGGCCCAGAAACAGATGCCAACATCCATGGACTACACTAGAGAACCCAAGCCACTACAAGCACTTGACTTTTGACAAAATTGCCCCAAACATGCACTGGAGAAAAGACAAATGGTGCTGGGGAAACTTGATATCTACATGCAGAGGGAAAAAAATGAAACTAGATTCCTGTCTGTCAGCTTATGAAAAAGCCAATGCCAAATAGATCAAAGATCTTTAGCATGAAACCTGAAACTCTGAAATATTCTAGAGAAAACAAAACTAATGGCATTGGCATGGACTTCCTCAGACCACTTCTAATTGCCCAGAAATAATGCCAAAAATGCACAAAGTTACAAAGCTTCTATATAGCAAAGGTAACCATAAATAAAACAAAAAATAAATAAAATAAAAAACAGCCTCTACAATGGGAGAGAAATCTGTGCTAACTACAAATCTAACAGAAAACTTACATAGATACTATACAAAGAACTAAATACACACACACACACACACACACACACACACACACACACACACATATAAAGAAACCAAGCAAACCAATTAATAAATGGGCTAATGAAATGAACAGATAGTTTTGACAAACTAAAGTAGGACTAGCTAGTGCTCAAGTGAAAATGTTCAGTCTTACTGCTGTGGGAGGAATGCAAATTAAACTACTAAGAGAATCCACCTCAACCCAATCAGAATAGCAGCCATTAAGAAAACAAATAGCGACAAATGCTGGCAACACTGGAGAGGAAAGGAAAGTGCTTAGGCACTGCTGGTGAGATTAAAGGCCAGCACCCCAACTATGAACATGAGTGTGGAGGCTCCCCACAAATCTAAGAGTAGAACTAGCATGTGCCCCAGCTGTACCCCTCCTAGGAACAAATCAACATCCCACAGAGAGATGTGCACAGGGGTGGTTACGGTAGCCCTGTACATGATAGCTAATGCTACCTATAAACAGGGATTGAGAAGAAAAATGTGGTGTCATACAAAATGGAAATTTATCCACCCACAAAAAAATATGTCATTTTCAGAAAAAAAAATGCAACTGGAAATTATGAGAGAATCATGTCAGAATAAGAAAAACAGATATTGTGTGTTTTCTTTCCATTTGAGGATTCTCATTTTTATATTGACATATAAAGGCATGCATGTATAGATGACCTAAAAGGAGAAATGGGATTAAGGGAACTGGTGAAAGGAGGAAAAAGTGAATGTGAGTCGGGGGAGAGGTGGTCAAAGCTCACTATATATTGGGTGAAAATGTCCTCATAAAACCCAGTACTGCTTTGTACAATGAATACACACCAATAAAAATAAACAAATAAAATTAGTATTCTTCCTGGGCCTATAAATTACATCTAACTTCACTGTTTTGTTTACCCTTAGATGATCTTTGTCTTTTAATTGAGGGTAGTCAACATATATTAATATCACACACGTGTTTGTAATTACTTGGACAGTAGTTATTATTTGTTCTACTCATTATTTTTTTTCTTCTCTTTGTCTTCATCACTCTTCAGTTGTATGAATAATTGTCTTTATACTCCTTTCCTGTCGCACTAAATAAAAAGATATTGTTTTACTCTTGCTTAATGCACTGTTAAAACTCATACCTGTATTAAAAGTTTTAGCTGAGGGCAGAGTGCAGGGTGACTTAGAGAAGAGTTCTGGCATAGAAGGGGACAGGAGTTCCACAAGGAGAACAGTATAGCCAACAAATGTGGGCCCAGGGGGACCTACAGAGACTGATGCACCAACCAAGGCCCATGCATGGAGAGGACCTAGACCTCCTGCTCTGACGTAGTCAATAAGCAACACAGTCTCTATGTGAGCCCCATAATATGGGCAGCAGGGGCTGCCTCTGACATGGACCCTGATGCCCACTCACTGATCACTTCCTCCTGGCCGGGTGGCCATGCCAGCCCACAGAGGAAGAAGATGTAGGCTGTCTTAGTCTTGTTAAAACTGACAGGCTGGAGTCTGATGATATTGGAGGAGGGCCTCCCCTTTCTGAGGACTAGGTGAATGGGGAGAGGGAGGAAGAGGGAGGGAGGGTGGGACTGGGAGGAGATGAGGGAGGAGGGCTACAATCAGGATGTAAAGTGAATAAATGAAAAGTAAAATTAAAGAAAAAATTTTTTAGCTGAGAACAGGCCAGGGAAGCTGCATTGCCGCATCTAGCAGTTATTATTGTATAGAGTTTCAGTCAGGGTTCCTTCAACTGTAGTAACTAACTTCTGCAGCCAGTGATGGCCCTGACCCTTCTCAGTCATCTGCTTTTCTTCCTCAACAGCTGAGACACTTGTTGGAGTCAGCATCTCCTGTAATGCTGGCGTCACCACAGCCCTTCTTCTGGGGCTAAGGTCGGCAGACGCTTCTAGCCTCTTGTAACTTCCCTGGCTCTCCTTTTAGGTTTAATGAATATTAGAATATCATTGTTTCCAAAATAACAAACATTCCTACGAACTTATAGCAGAAAGGTAGCAACATAGCTCAGTTTTCCTAGTAGGAACCAAAGATATTTTAAGTGCAGTTCCTATGAAGCAAATACATTGTGTGTGTATCTGTGTGTGTGTGTGTGTGTGTGTGTGTGTGTGTGTGTGTGTAGCAAAATTTTAGCAGAACTGTTGTATCTGGCATGAATCTGGAGTGATGGCATCTAGGCTTTGAAGTAGCCTTTGGTCAGTGGTTGTCACCTGAGATTTTCTGGGGCTGTTCCCTCGAAGGCTCCTCAGAGCCTTTGCGTAACTTAGTCTGGCAAATCAGGAAGTCCTCGATGGCTGAGAATTGCTTAAGCACTGGGTCTTTCCAGACAACCCCTAGATCAGATAAGAGATTTTTGTAGGCGGAAACTGACTTGATAAAAGTGTCTCTTGTGTAAAAGCTTCTAGAAGCTGGCAGCCTCCAGTCCCCTTGCTGATCCCCTGATGCTTAAGATGCTTAAATTTATCTTGATCAATCATCCCCTATAGCCCAGAACCCTGCTATACATGTGTGTGTGCGTGTATGTGTGTGTGTGTGTGTGTGTGAGAGAGATGAATAAACACAGGTCATTTCCCAGGCCCATGTGCCTCACTCAGTCATAACCCTCACCTTCTGACCTAGCCATAATTACAATCTGACTTCATAATTGTGTTTTCCGGTATTATATGATAGTATTGCCACTTATGTTAATTATGAAACAAAGTTTATTTTTCTGTGATTTTTGAACCATAAGTGATTGAAATAATTACCGGTTGGAGCAAGTGCTCATTCTCTCTGGAGCTTAAGGGCCAGCTGTCAGCCTGTAGTTGGCTGAGGCATCAGTGGTCGTGGTTGACTGGGGCTCAGTTGCCAGGTTACAAGGAAACACACTTGAGTTATGTTATACGTCAAGCAAAGTTGCAGTTTACTACATGTAGAGGCAATTTGGGTCAAATTCTATCACCTAAGTATGAAACATATTTAGGCCAAATTCATTAATTTACCATTGCCGTGAAAATATAGTTAAGGGTGAATTTGTTTGATTCAAGGGGCCACAGTTTGCTGAGTCTTGAAAGAATGTCACCCGGACAGATTTAGACATTTATCTCTATAGCTGTGTAGTAGCTAGCCTGCACTGAGTTGTTTCAACGTTGATCTGCATTTGAGTGTTTTTCAAATTTACTGTTAATATATTATGCTAGAATAAGATCATTCTGCAGAATATCACTTTTATGAATTTTATGGAATATATATCAAAGGGTGGACATATTATATATATATTTATAAATTTTTCTATTACTATATTATATTTACATAGTATATCTAAACATATTAATATTATATTTTAATAATTATTATAAATTGATCATTTGTATTAATATAGGTAATAGTGTTACTTATATTCTTATATTATACATTAGCTATATTTTAATGTATATATATATATATATATACACATATATATATTAGCCATATGTGTATATTCTGTTAGCAATCAGGCACCTCTATAGCCATCCCCAGGGGACTTGGCAACAGCAGAACATCAAGCACCTCCATAATCAGCCCCAGGAACCCAAAGGAGTCATCACCACCTGCCAAGATGTGACACATTTCCTACTGTCACAGCAAGCCACATGTGCTCTCCCTGAGGGTGCGCAGGACACCTTATAAAAGGAATGTCTCTCTCTCCCTACCCCCACCCCTCCACCTCCGCTTCTCCCAGAGACCGTACCTATAACCCCTCCCTAATTTGTGAACCTGTCCATCCCATGGTTCCGCCTCCTAAATCCCAACATATACTAGTGTTCACATAAAACATTTTAAAGTACTGTCAAAAATATTAGACACACACACACACATACACACAAGCGCACACAGAAGTCCAGCAAAGACCATGGCTCCAGTCTTTGAACACTGCAGCTGAGAAAGCTGCCTGTCTCTTGGGGTCCCACACTCAGCCCAGAAACAGCCTGGTTGCAAGTGCTGGGGTCAGCTACTGGATTAGCTTTTCTAAGAAACACTCCCACATCTCAGGCCCTGTTCACTCCATAGTAAAGAAGAAAAGCGACTTTTCTTCAGATTCTACATGGACACCTTTCGACATCTAAGGACACAGCTTTGAGCTAGGGATTGTGTTAGGTCCCAGGCTGTCCAAATATCCAGCAAGCTGCTAAAACTGGACTAGGGAGGGACTTCTGGCCCTTAGATAAAAGCCAGTGGTCCTCAGGAAGTTGTGGAACCAGTTGCCATCTGCCAAAAGCAGTCATTTCCTTTTAAGGCTGGCAGAAGGGACATACATATGACTGCCTGTGGAGTCTATCAACATATCAAAGCCACTGCTGTCCTCCAGCCTACAAGTATCACTTGTACTAGTTACATATTTCAGGGTCCATGCTAGTCCTCACCTCCTTCTCTGCCCTAAACCCCCTCCAGCTCCCAGGCTTCCCTTCCCCAGCTCTTATCCTTATAACCCTGCTATTCTCTCTCTCTCTCTCTCTCTCTCTCTCTCTCTCTCTCTCTCTCTCTCTCTCTCTCTCTCTCTTATTCTCTCTCCACCTCTTGCCATCCTTTTGACCTCTCTATTCTCTGTCTCTCACTATCTCACTGTCTCCACTATTTTCTCCCATTGCTCTAGTCCTGGCCATGTTCAGTCTACTTCTTTCTCTCTCTGCTCTGGACTTTTCCAGATGGCCCTGGTTGTTCTCCTTCTCTCTCTCTCTCTCTCTCTCTCTCTCTCTCTCTCTCTCTCTCTCTCTCTCTCTCTCTCTCTAGGCCTGGGGAGGGGGGGGATCCGAGACAGGGTTTCTCTGTGTAGCCTTGGCTGTCCTGCACTCTGTAGACCAGGCTGACCTCGAACTTACAGCGATCCGCCTGCCTCTGCCTCCCGAGTGCTGGGATTAAAGGTGCGCGCCACCACGCCTGGTCTCCTTCTCTTACACACACACATACACCACACCACACACATACATACACACACACACATGCCATGGCATATTGATTTATAAACACAACATACACACAGGCCATAGCATATTGATTTACACACATACCACACATACACACCACACCACATACACACACACACAGAGGACATGGCGTATTGATTCACATATATAACACACACACAAATATTACACAAATCATTTTAAAATATAAACTATTAATTTGTCAAGCCCTAACTCTTAGCATGAAAGAAGTAGGTCTTTATATTTCTAGAAAAGCTTACGGTATAACTCTCTGTTTCCCTTATGTCCCATTTATGGTTTTGAAGATGCTTAAAGACAAACAAGGAATACAGCACTAATAAGAACTGCCAACAGCACCTGAAACCCATGGCCAGAATAAGTCAGTCCCATTGCCCTTGAATTTGAGCATATTACTGAAGATAAAGTGCACGAGGATACCCCCCCGCCCCCCGCCATCGTCTTCGGAACGACAAGCAACTGGCAACTAGCACTTTGAGAACTCTTTACTCCAACTTCCTTAGACTCGAAAGAAAATACTAGAATTTTGGCTTCAGTTTTGTTACTTGTACTGACAGATTTTAACGTTTGGCTTTCAGAGCTGCGGCCTGCCTTTTGTGATGCAGGCCGAAGCCTTGCAGACCTTGGTGGAGGAGACCAAGAGTGCTGGTCAGCACTTCCTAATTGTGGAAAAGCCTGGCTTCTTCTGTGTGTGATGAAGAACCAAGGGGGTGTTCTACAGAAATGTGTATTAGCTGACCAGGGAAAAAGAACAGAGCCTCCCTGTGATGTAGAGATTGCTTTATCAAATATTTAATTACCAAAAAGATAGGCTCAAACTCTTCAACATGATGATTTTATACATATACATTGCATAATTGTTATACATTCAACGTAACATATCCATCTCCACCCGTGCTTTATTTTAGATCCTCAGAACCTGCCTGTCTGATAGCTAAAGTTTATCCTTTGACCAAAGACAAGCATCTCTTCTTTCTTCCAACTCCTGGGCCTGGCAACCATTGTGTGACACTGTTTTCCTGTGAGACCAACTTTCTAGATCTCACAAATAAGTGAGAGCATTAAAATTTGCCCTTCTGTGTCTTTCTCATCATTCCTGGGGCCTAGCTCTGCTTAGTAAGCAAACCCAGAGTTAGGTACATTACAGTCATAACCTCCTCAGCCTTGTTTTCCCATGTCACTATGTCTCCTTTCTATCCTGCCTCTGCTGGACCAACTCATGTTCCAAATAAGAATATACAAGGAATACATCTTCCTCACAGCCTCACCAACACCTACGCCTTAGTCACCGCTGACTTGCCCTAACTGGTTACATGGTAAGAACCAACTTAAAGAAGAGAGGCTTTGTTTTGAGAAGAGACTCAGGCATGGGGATGGGAACGTGAGGCAGCTGGTCACCCATAGTCAAGGAGCAGAAAGATGAATGGTGGCATTCATCTAGCTCCTCTTTCCCCTTTGTATTCACCCTGCATCCCTAGACCATCAGACAATGGCGCCTGCATCTAAAGTGGGTCTTCCCTCCTCACGTGAAGCTCTTCGGAGGCACCCACATCGACCTCCTCAGAGGCAGGTCTCTCAGATGACTTCAAGTTCAGTGAGGTTGAAACCCATCATGCTTGTTATTTCTTACTTTTGAAAGATGATGTCCTGGGAGAGAGCCAAGCATGTGTGAAAGACTAAATTTGAAGATGGTTATGTTATGGTGGGTAAAACAGAGAGATGGTTAAGACCATAACCTGGAGGAGTGCTGAATGCACACAAGGCCCCGTGTTCAATGCCCCTTCCCCCACTGCCAAATGAAAGCTCATATGGGCCGCGTTGCTGCTGCTACACTTCCTGATGATAACTTTCCTGATGATGCACGTTGTGTGTCTTGGTCGGTTGCTATGTCTGAGCCCCTTTCTCTGTAATTCACTTACTTGTATGATATCAGAGTGAGACTCCTAGGTACCCGATTTATCCGGTGCTCAATCTGCTGTTCTTTTGGCCACCGAGGTGTCCTTTCCCAGGCTTCTCTGCCAGCCTGATCCTTGAAGAACTTTTGAACTGTGTGAACTGGAGGTAGTTCCCACTCTTGCAGCTCCCTCACTATAGTTTATCCTTGAGACAAGCCCTGGAAAAGCCTACTGTTTCCTGATTCAGAGACTCCACCTTTCACAGAGTATGAAACATGACAAAACTGAAATTTTTAGTTCAGGCCAAGATGGCTCAGTGTTGTGCTTTTTTTTTTTTTTTTTTATTACTTATCCTTTCAATTAATGATGATGATAATGATGATGATGATGATGAAGATTTATGTATAAACCCTTTAAAATGTTAAGCCATTTGCATGTAATTCGTTTATTAATTTCAGTTCTCCATGCTGAATGGAGAGCTCAGAGATGATTGGAAGAGAGAGAGTCACAGTCTCTCTACTCTTAATTATGACTGAACTTTAGGTCAGTGGGTAACACAATTGGACTTGAGTGCAGAATAATCTGGCTTCAAACATTCTGACTCTGGCCCTTGGTATTTGACACTCTTCAGTCTCTAGATCATGGCCCAGCAGGCCACATCCCCAAGAGCATGTGAGAAGGCTCCGCCCTCTATGGTAGAGCCTGTACCCCCTGCTGCAGAAAGGAGTCAGGGTAGCTGGGGAAGGGTGGTTGAATGCCCTTTGCTGTTCTCCTCCTCACTTCCATCTGAAGCTTTGAGTCCCAGGAAACAATCGCCTGCCTGCAGTTCCACCCAGGAAATTGCCTGCCTGCAGTTCTACGCCTGGAGAGGTCACACCAAATTTTGGCCTCCTGCTGGTGCAGCCTTTGTCCAGTTGACACTACAGAGGAAGACAGGTGACATTTATTACCTCTTCTCCAACGTGTATGTAGGAGCCATGGTTACAGGGCTTTTCAGAAATCACGTCACAGAAATTACCTAATTGCCTCTCCTGGAGCAAAAAAAAAACAAAAAATAAAAAAAATAATGTACACACTGGTGTGGACAATCACAGGGCTGAGTCACTCATGAGCACTTCCTAGATGGGAGCATCTGGCAGATGCGCACCGGATACCTAGGAGCCCTCTACATACACACAAAAGACTAGCCACTCTCTCTAATGGTCCCCCACAGCTGGGCCTAAAGGCTGGGATTTTGATTTTTTTTTTCCCCCTAATGTCAAAATCTGAGCTACCAAGTAGTCATGTGCCTCTGCTTTGTGGGGTGACTTTCCTGTGTGGTTCGATGCCCCCTCACCTGGCTTCTCCCCTCAGAGTCTGAGAGGAATTTCATCATCAGTGTGTGTGCAACAGTATTGGCTTGAGGGTGCCCGGTGGCTCTTGCTGAGTAATACAGTCTGTGTTTTGTCAGCCAAGCCGGATGGCAAGGACCAGCTTGTATTGTGCTTCATTCTGCAGAAGGCATGAGATAGGATGCGTAGTTACATTTCAATTAGAATATAGCAGGGAGGTTGCAGGGAGATACCTGAACTGGGCACAAACAGTGCAGTGACAAATGCAAGAACGGGGGATGGTCTCTCACAGCTCAGTGGTCCCTCCCTGCATTCCACGCTGAGAGGCTTAGGTAGCCTATGAGGCAATTTCCTGAGCTGTGCAGTCCTGAGATGAGGCTATGACCCCTTGGATCACAGAATCAGCTGTTGCCTGTGGACACAGAAACTCCATACTCTTGCAGGCCTGAGTATTTCTAAATAGCAGAGTAGTTGTCTAGAAAATTAATAATCACCATTTTTCACAGGGCTTAAAATTTAATGTATTCTCTTTTAAATTATTTTCATTTAGCTTGGTTTTTTTGAGATTTTTTTATTGCTGTTTTGCGCAGGGTCTCACTATGTAACCCAAGCTGACTTTGAACTCCACCGTCCTTTTCATCTTTCGTTCCAGTTTCCCAAGTGCTAAGAGTGCACACTGAGCAATATAATTTACATTTTCATTAACACATACTAATTTGTATTTATGTGATTCGGTGTAACATCTCCACACATGTATACAGTGTGCACTATTCAAATCCCACCTCCTTTATCCATCCTTCCCAACTCCCTACCTTCCCAGCCTCTAGTAATTACTATTCTATACTTAGTTTGAGCTTTTTAAACTTCCAAATAGAAATCACATTGCTATTTGTCCCTCTGAAAGTTGCTAAGTTGTTGTGGTTGTTTTGTCGTTGTTGTATGCTTTGTTTGTTTGTTGTTAATACAGTGTCCTCTGGTCTCATCCATTTAGCTTGCAAGTGACAAGGTTTCATTCTTTGTGGCTGAATAAAACTCCACATTTTCTTTACTCCTCTGGGTAGGAGTGTGAGTCTTAAGACCACAGCAATGCACGCAGCAGATGCCTAAGATAATACAGTTCTCATGGTGTGTGTTTCTGCAGTTCTTAAAAATCCTCTAGGTCTCTGCTTTGTCACTACTCCCTCCAGGTCACTTTTCTTGTCCTGTGTCTGGGTAATGGCCCCGTGTGTGTTTCTCTACAGTTCTGTCTTTCCTGCACAGCGTTTGATAGACTTCATTAAACTGACTGTTCTGCTGTTGTTTGCTTATGTTCCCCCAAGAGTCACTGCTCAGCGAGAAGGAATCATTCCTGCCCCTCTGTACTGCTTGGCACAGTACCTGACTTACCTAAGGCATTTAATGACATTGGCTGGATAAACAGATCAGTTCCTAACAACACTTGGTCCTTACGTAAATATCTACACCTTCTTACTTGGCCTCCTAGATCCTCTGTGGGGGAGACTAGGCAGCTCTTAAGGCTTTGACAGCCTTAAGATGACCACTCCGAGCTGGGTGGGTCTGCCGATTTTGCAGTCCGCGTGTTCGCACTGCAGAATCGCCTGCCTTGGCTTCCTAATTCATGGAAGCATGCCTCCTCCCTAGGTGTCTTTTCATTTGTCTCTCTCCAGGTGTGACTTGTGTGGCTGTGCCCAGCTTCCTTCTGCGGACAGAGGACCCAGAGAAGTTCCCAAGACCCTCATCGTGGCCATACTCCTCACGGCCATGGCAGTTTTCCAGATGATCAAAAGCTTCCTGCCGCCCCTGCCCCCACCCCTACCCCCCGAAACTCCACTTTACTCTGTTCCTTCATATTAAGTTTTTATTCAGGACCACAGACATTTGTTCTCTACATACTCTACATAAAACCTAAGAATGAGTCTGTGCGCTCTGGGGGCGGGAGTCCTGTCTGTTGTGGTTAGAATACAAAATGGGAGCCGGTGTGGTGACACACGCCTTTAACCCCAGCACTCAGGAGGCAGAGGCAGGCGGATTGCTATGAGTTCAAGGCCAGCCTGGTCTACAAAGCGAGTCCAGGACATCCAGGGTTACACAGAGAGACTTTGTCTGGAGCAAGGAGAAGGAGAAGGATAAGAAGAAGAAGAAGAAGAAGAAGAAGAAGAAGAAGAAGAAGAAGAAGAAGAAGAAGAAGAAGAAGAAGAAGAAGAAGAAAAAGAAGAAGAAGAAAAAGAAGAGAAGAAGAAGATGATGATGATGATGAAATGGTGCCTATAGCTTCGTGGGGTAGGGGTTTGGTTGCCAGCGGATTCTTCTTCATCTGAAGCCACGGTTGGGAGGCGGGGAAGGGTAGGAGGAGGGTGTATCCTGGCCCTGGGCCAGCATTTGCATAAGGTCCTTCCTGGCATTTTCCATACTTTGCTTCCCAGCTGTTGTGATGTGAACTGTTCCTCTCCCCACTACAGTGGTGTAAGCCCCTGAAAACTTGACCTGCAAGAGATCGTTCTTCCCTTTAGTATGTTTTCCTAAATCATTGCATCAAAGCTGTGTAAAAGCCTGACTAATACACTGCTCTGGGAAGCAACTCCTCCCCCGCAACCCCATCCCGGAACAAAGATGAAGGCTGATGCTGGGTAAACATCACAGGTTCGGATGGGGTGGTTCAAGGGTGTGTTCTCGCAAGCACTGTTGGGATTGAACTCTCTCTGCCTACCTGTTAGTTCATGCTAAAAGAGCAAAAAAACAAAAACAAAAACACCACACAGCCTTTCGTTGCTTTTCTCCTAGAATACTGTCTGTGCTTCCAAAGATTATATCACATAAAAGTCATATTCACCCAATCTTTTTCTGAACGTCTTCTCTTCAAGGAAAACCAATCAAAGACTGGCAACCCCAAAACACGCAAGAAGGATGAAAACAAAGAACAGGATTCTCTTTCTTCTGTTAAATACTGTTGTTGCAAAACACCCAATCATGCCACTCGCTCCCCCTCACCGGATAATCTCAGATACGTCATTCCTCTGTTGGTTCATCAAGCTACGAAGTAACCGTTGTTTGCTGTGGAGCATCTCTAAGGCTGCACCATCTCCCTTGGGGCAGTAAGCCATGGCAGGCTGGCCACTGAAACCATACCTAGTGCAATTTCCAACCTCTATGACAGTTCTTTCTGCTCTTCCTTTATCAGAACTGGCTGAAATAACTGGCTAGCATGCCTGGGGGAAGACGGAAGTGACACACAAGCATGATTGTCTACACTCCCTTAGCTGAGGCCAGCAGAGCTCACAGCACAATGGAGCATTAACTTCCAGACATACACACTTTAGTTTGGGTGAGGCGAGCGTGGACGAAAACACGCCCACACATCAAAATGCAGGTGAGAAGTGGCACCAAATGACCCTTGTCAACTATTGCCCAAGAGGTTTCTGAAACCAGTTTCCCCGGTCTTGTAGAAGTGTTTGTTTATGCAAGAGGCAGGTCTGGCAATCCAAAGGTCAGCCTCCTTTGCCAATGCTACCTCCTCTATGAAAGGTACACTTCTGACTTTGTCCTTCTTTGACCGTTCCCTGGCAATCAGGCCCTATACCTCATTATCACCACCTGGCCATTAACAGCTTTTTTCCCCACCCACTGCTGCACCCTGATGATCAGGAAGAGTTGTAAGTACAGAGAGGCACCTCTGTGACATGTGCTATATATAAAAAATCACATCCTATTCCTCAGCCCAGTGTCTGTCTATCATCACATGTTAATTAAATTCTCATTGAGTCTTTGGATACAGAATGGATTAACGAATAGATGCAAAATTCTTGCAGCTTGATGGGTTTAGGTTTGTACTGTGAATAGGCCCTCTGACTAATTAGCCCTGTGCACAGTGGGCACTCAATAAATGTGAACTACTGGATCAATAGTGAGCCTGAGGGTTTTGCCAAGGATAGATCATGATGAAGGCCTCTGGATGAGCCCCCTCCTTATCGGTAGAATTGTGCCTGTGCTGTGGTGGTTGTGGCCTCAACGAAGTAGGTTGCAATTGTCAGCACTGCTGGACATAAAGCAGAAGTGAAGTGACCTGTGACATCAGCACTGCTAAGACTGGGCAGAAGTGAACTGTGACATCATCCCTGCTGAGACTGGGCAGAAGTGAATTGTGACATCAGCACTGCTGAGACTGGGTAGAAGTGAACTGTGACATCAGCACTGCTGAGACTGGGTAGAAGTGAACTGTGACATCAGCACTGCTGAGACTGGAAGAAGTGAACTGTGTCATCAGCACTGCTGAGACTGGCAGAAGTGAACTGTGACATCAGCACTGCTGAGACTGGGTAGAAGTGAACTGTGACATCAGCACTGCTGAGACTGGCAGACATCAGTTCAGGTGTATTCTCCATGTCTTCTCCATGCCCTGTTTTGTATTATTCTTATTTTTGAGGTATCTCTGCAGGGTTAGATGGTAGAAAACTAGGGCTATAATTGATTTCAGGAAGGTCATTATTTAAATAAAAGTCTTTCTCTGCTCTCAAGTTCAGGCAGCCAGGCCCTGAGAAAATAGACAGCAGTGTTATTCCTAGTGCACTGTGGGTGTGAGAACCACTCTATGTGGCCACGCATAATACAGTAACAGGTATAATATTTTATTTCAGTTTCCTGTTTTTATGTTGCATGGAATATTTTTAGAATATCAGAAAAGTAATATATCACATGCAAACCTTTATTACATTTAATAATCATGATAATAATTTTAATAGTCATTATATTTATGCATTCATTACATGATAGACGATAGACTACCAAATTCTTTAGCCATGTAGTTTATATGTCATATTAATTTAAAATTCATATCATTAACTTCAGTTTATATAAGAGGAAACTGACTTAAAAGATAAATAATATAATCAATGTCTTTTGATCTATTATAAACAGTCGAATAGTTTCACACTTTAGTCTGTTTGACACAAAATTCTTTGCTGTTAATTACTTCATTAGGAAACTGATCAGAATGCTAAAGTTAGGACCATTATTTTTAAAAGAGAATTGGAATGGTAATGGCTCTCATTAGACGCCGTTATGTGTATTATAACAAGTTTCTCCCTTAGTAGTAAGGCTGTGCATCTAATAAGGCACGTTCTGTTTCCGCCTTGTACAAATGTAAAGATTGGAGCTCCTTAAGATCATGTGACTTGCTGTACATGATCTGCAATCGGGTGGTAGTGTGAGGCCCAAACTGTATTATTGCATCCATAGTGGTTTTTTTTTTTAACTTTTTATTGATTCTCTGCAAATTTCACACCATGTACCCCAATCCCATTCATCCCTATTCCCCCTGAACCTGACCTCCACTCTTGCAACCACCCCCAACAGAGGAAAAAAAATATCTCATTGTGGAAGCAATAGTGTGTGTCACAGTGTGTTCCACAGTATACCCTTTTGTCCACACTTCTTTGCATGCCATGACTCATTGGTCTAGTATGAGGCCTCTGGCTTCTGCTACTCTGTCAATACTAGGACTTCACTGGGACTCCTCTCAGACATCTTGCTGTAGCTCTGTGTCATGGAGATCCTGCAGACCTGGGTATGTAGGACTGCCCCCCAACCCTCAGGCAACCCAGAAGTTCACTGATGGGGTAGATGTTGAGGTGGGCCAATTCAAAGCCCTGCATCTGGGCCTGAGAAGTATCCAAGCTGGTCAGCCCTGGAATGCTCTCGCTCTCAGGCCCTCAGGCCCACTCATTAGCAATCACCAACAACCAGGGCTGGCTTTACCCTGCTGCCCAGGCAAGGTGCAGGGCCCACTCTCCCAAGTGCTGCAGCAGTTGAGGGACATGGCCAGCGGGACATGGAGAGAGTGGAACATTCCACTCTCATGAGCCAGGGGCCAGCTCTCTCATCTGCCATGGATGGCAAGGGATGATAGGGGGAGGAGGGCCTCTCTCCCTTGTCCCTGCCACCACTCAAGCAAGAGGCAGGACTGTCTCTCCCACGCTCATGCCCTCATGGAAGGCTCACCCACAGCCTCCACATCCAGGGCCAGCTCTACCCTGCTGCCCAGGTGAGGGGCAGGGCCTGCTTTCCTG
Source organism: Acomys russatus (assembly GCF_903995435.1). Classification (NCBI taxonomy): domain Eukaryota; kingdom Metazoa; phylum Chordata; class Mammalia; order Rodentia; family Muridae; genus Acomys; species Acomys russatus. Next base: position 15,463,935 of record NC_067163.1, read on the forward strand.
AGTGCTGCATCAGGAGAAGGGCAGGACTAGCTCCCCTGCCTGTCATGGGGGGGGGGGGCATCTCTTCCTTGCCCATGTCACAGCATGGCAGACAGCTCGTGGGGCCAGCTTTCTCATGCTCATGCCCTCTGCCACCAGGGTCAGCTCTACTATGCTGCCCAGGCAAGCACCCATAGCATTCTCCTTCAGTCTAGAATCTAATAGGATAGAAATTACCACAGTATGGTAGACACCCTTTTCCTTTGTATGGCCCTACTCTCCATTCTTATAATAGCTTAGTAACATTTATGTGTGGGAGAAAGATGAGAAAACTCCTCTCCTTGTGTTTATAGGGTTTTTGTAAGCAAGGATCCATGCTGTCTTTAGCTACAGAAAATAAAAGACCACAATTCCAACCAACCCATCAGCTCATATAGACAAGCTGTGGACAGATGGGCCAAATTTGACAATTCTCACACTTTGTTCAAGAGCTTCCATCCTGAAGAACTGGTACAGGCAGGGAAGATGTGTTTAGGATGCAGTGGTCTCCTTCCTTTCCTATTGCACGGTCCTAGCATCCAACTGCGAGAGCCTTTTCTCAGTTCCACATCCCACTACAGCATTGCCTAGGTGGAGCTCTGAACCACAATGGGTAAAGCCAGTCCCTCTCTGGACTGAACTTCAAAATGGATATGCCATGAGTATTGTAAGGAGAAATGCCATGAGTCCATGGTCTGGTCAAAGGATGAGGGCACTAGAAGGTCGCTCGCAGTTAGGGGACTGATGATAAGGAGGTTTGAGCTGAAACGTGCCTGGGTCTTGAGAAATGGGTCCCATCCCACCTTACTAAGGGACAGCGTACTCCAAAGGAACCGCTACACAATGCAAGGCAAGTACAACTCAAGCTTGCTCTGCGCTGCTTTGCTTTTGAGTGTAAGTTGTAGTTGGGCATCAGGAGCCAGAATAACATCTCTTCCGTCATCCCGTGGTCCCCAATATGTGGCCAGTCACACTCTCTGAATAAACAAGAGTCAGAAGTGGGGAGTTTCTGCAACCAAGTGGACAAGGGTGCCTTGGAATGTTATTAGACCCCTTTGAAGCACGCTCAAAGTTGGCTTGATCTTTTCACAAAAAAGCACACATAAGGGCAGCGATGAGAGCCACACAAGAACTCAGCCACGCCATTTCCCCTTGCCACACTTGAAGCTGCACCCGGCCACTGTCTTGTTCCCATTGACCCACGATGGCTAAGTGTGCAGCACAGATTCACCTTTTGGACCATCAGCTCCCTAACTGTTAACTAGTCCTATGAAGTCCCTTTGCTTACACGGGTCGGGGTGTTTGATTTTATTGGCAATGGCACAGGTGTGTTATTTCCTTTCTCTTTGTTTCGCTCCCCTCCATTTGTTTTAAAATTTAATATCTGAAGCTCATTCATCTCAGCTCTAGCAACTTGACTGGCCTCTAATGGTTGTCAGCTCTAGAGCTCTTATTTAAAATGCTCACACAGCTGTAGAAAGACAGTTACTGAAAGGCAGAGAAGGAAAGAACAAAAATGCCACTAAGAAAGCAACAAAAAAAAATAGCAGGATAAAGCCTATCCTGCCAGTAATTACATTAAATGTAATTTTTAAATTAAAATATATTTATCGTATTAAGATCACATATAGGAACATGTCACAGATATATTAAGGAGTCATTCAAATAAATGCCTGCCCAGCCCCAACTGCATATCTCAGTGAACTTTTGTACAGTTAGCGGAGCCATTTTGAAACAATGAACTTTGCTTAGACTTCTACACTCTCACCTCGAATACATTTTTATGTAGTAATTCATTTAAACCCACTTACTCATTTCTAAATTGATTAAGAATTAATGCTATTGGCTATTTTTCAAATGCATGATCCCACTTACTGCTTCTGTGAAGAAAATCTCCACAAACATAACAGTAATATACAGGCTTGAACTTAAGGAATAGACAACACGTACATGAACAAATAAGTCAGAGAAAGTAGTGGCTATATAAAACCAAAACAACGATTTGGCTATATAGAGATATAGCTATATAAAATCAAAATTCAGAGGAAAGAAAACTTTCAGACACAGACAACAGCATACAATGAGGCAATCCACCAGTCAGAAAAGCCAATTAATCTATGCATCAAACAGAAGATTTGAAAAATACATGAAGAAGAAACTTATAGAGCTGAAATAAATATGTCAAATCGGAATTATAGTTGGAGACTTGGCTAAGTCTATATACACTGAAAACTGCATGTCACTGATGAATAATGTGAAAAGTACACATGACCTTCGTGTGTTCAAAGACTCAATTCAGTAAAGGTGTCTGCTCTTCCCAAAGTGGTACACAAATTTAGTAAGATATTTATCAAAACTTCAACCAAGTATTCTTTGTATATTTACAGAAAATTTTGTTCTAAAATTTTATAAAGAATAAAAGGAAATAGAATAATTTAAAAACAATTTTATAGAGAAGTGTAGATTGGGATCCAGGCATAAAGATGCATTTATAAACCAGTATTTTAGAGGTTGAGGCAGGCAGATTATGGGTTTAAAGTTAGTCTGACTGCAGGCTACCTACACAGTCAACCTAAACTATCCACCAAGACTGTTCCCCCCCTCTCCTTCCCCCTCTCTGTCCCTTCTACCCTCCCTCCCCAACTCCCTCCCTCCATCCCCCTACCACTATAATAAGAGATGAATAATAGCTTGGCTTCATTTCCAGAGTTATCATGAGCAAGATTGCATAGTACATAGTACAGGATGAGAAGATAGCACGTATAAAGAGGCCAGATGTGGTGATGTGCAGTTGTAATCTTAGCACTAGGAAAAGAGAGACAGGGAGATCTCTATGGCTGGTTGTCCAGCCAGCCCCATCTAGCTTATGAGCTCCAGGCCAGTGAGAGATCTTCTTTTAAAGGAGGTGGAAGATGTGTTCCTGAAGATGGCACCCAAGGTTGTCCTCTGACTTCCACACATTCTTGCACGTGTGCCTGTCTGTTCACACTCACATACATGTGCCTGTCTGCACACATTCGCATGCAGTCAAACACACCAAGACAAGCACATGCATGCACATCATACACACAAAAGAAATGTTTTTTTCTTAGCAGAGATCATTTCATAGATCAACTCAATGGGGGAGAGTCCAGAATAGCCTCACAGCAGTAGGGCCAAGTGTTCTTCACAAACTATGAAAACAATACAATGGAGGAAAGATAGTCCTCCGAACATATGATGTTGAAATAGTGAGATATTGTGAAGGAAAATAGACATGAAGTGCCTTTGTTATTGTTTTATTGTCATGAAGAAACGTCATGACCAAGGCAATGCGTATAAGAGAAAGCACTTTATGAAAAACTAAGCATTCAAATATATTAGCCTATAGGAGTCATTCTCATTAAAGCCACAATGTTCTGTTCCCTGGCTTGTAGATGCATCAGAATGCAAAATGCACCCAGTTCAACCCCAAACGTCCCCATAGTCTTTCACAGCCTCAACACTGTTTATGTCCTAGACTCAAAGCAATCTCTTAACTGTAAATCCACAAAAAGTAGATCGAATGCCACCATACAATGGCACAGAATATGGGGCATAGTGAGGAAATACTGGACCAACTCAAGAATGAAACCCAGTGGGGCAAACTCCAAATTCTGCAACTCTGTGTCTGATGTTCAACAGTTATTATACGGTCCCTCCCTCCCAGCTGTGTTGACTGCATCACACTTCTGTCACCTTGGGCTGTTTCCACTTTTAGTAACTCTCCTTGCCAAGTGAGCAGTGGGGAGGAGTAAATGGTATGGGAGTATCACTACGGAAGGTGGTCACAGCTTCTTGAAGGAGTGGGCACACATCTGCCTTCCCTGCCCACTGCATTCCCGGCCATTATCCCAGAGAACTGAAAAAATCATGTTCACACAGAAATCCACACAGCAATTTTCTCCAGCAGTTTCACGTGGAACAGCCCAAAGGTGGGAATGATTGACAGGCCCGCAGCAGGTAGATGATTAAAACCAGCTGCCTCCCCAGTAGCACAGCGCACTAGTCAGCAGTCCAAAAGATACGTCAGCAACACTGTGGCATTTCCAAGGCATTATGCTGAGTACAAAGGCTGGTCTCCTACAGTCAAGGGCTGTGTGGTTTAACCCGTGTTGGTTCCTAGGGTCAAACCCTGGCAACAGAGCTGGGAGCATTTTATCTCTTTCAGAACAGAGGCATTTAGAAAATACACTTTCTGTGGATCATCGCATTCTTTCCTCTTTCCCCCACTTAAAAGTTTACTTAAACGGCTTTGCCATTTTATAGTGCCCTTCCATCAGGGTGACCACAGAACCTAAGCAAGTTGGCACAGGCAGCAGCAACCATGAGCCAGTATGCAGTGAGGACAGTAGAGAACCAATTTCCTTAGAGATCTAAGCACAGCTGGAACAGAAGGGACCGTGAGCGCGCTTTAAGAACACAGAGAAGGCTCCGAAGCCCTGGGATGGCATACTGGGAAACCCCATCTGCATTCCTCTTCAGCCGGCACGCCATAGGTTCTGTGCATAGCGAAGATGGAAACACCCACTCGGCCCAGCCTGCAATGAGCAATGTCAAGGGCCATCCTTGTGCTGATTGGGTGTCCAGTCCCCGGCGCACACCTACAAAGAACAGCTCTAGCTTTGAGGCCAAGTGGGAGTGAAAAAGACAGTGTGAGTAAAGTGTTGGCCTGGAACACCTGGATGGCAAAAAGAGAGCCAGGGGTGTGACTAGCATGTGAAATACACTTTGCCTCCGGGAGTTATAAAATACAACAAACTGTGAGCATAGAGGGCTTAATAACTTTGAGGTCGCATTGTACGGTTAAGCGAGTACACAGGACAAAGGCAGATAGCAGTTCATTGTGTCCGGGTTATATTTCTCAATAAATGTGGCCTCCCGCCTTGGGTAACTGCGGAATCCAAAGGCAGAGCTGGCTCTGGAAACAGTGTCTTTTTCTTCTCTCCATCTCTCCCTGCTCCTCTCTGTTACTCTCTTGACTCAGTTTCCCTGTCTTTTGGCTTTGATCTCGGACACGCTCCTTCTCTAAATGAGCTCAAACCTTCATCGTCCTGGAGCTCTCTGCCACCCAAATGTCCTGAGTCAAGGAAGCTTCCCATGCTAACTCTGTGATGTCACTGTGGCGTGGGTTCAAGTGGAGCACTCTGCTCAAAGGGGACCCAATTATGGGGCCACGTAGACACTCGGGAGAACTGGATTGTCCCCATGCCTCAAACATATAAAGCAACCAAAAGCCATCCTCAGACTGATTCTGAAATGCTCATGCACGGGGTGGGTACCCCGCAGCCAAGGGAGGAACATGGCGCATGGTGACCAGGAGCTGGCACAGAGCAGTGGGATGCTTGAGAGGGAACTAAAGGCAAGGCCACATGCTCTAGCTTTTTTTTTTTTTTTAAACAAAAAGGAGTGTGGGTGGGTCTCACACAAAGAAACAACTGGGAGCCCAGAAAGAAAATCCACATAGCTGCACAGAAGGTCAAAATGGAAAACGGAAAGACTGCATTTCATAGGATGACACTGGGTACTGTGAAGTTTCCATCCTCTTACCCTGAGAGTTTGCTTGCTGGGTGTGAGGACTCCTAGAGGAGGGAAGGCAACCTGTATCATTTCCCCACACAACAAATGCCTGGAAGGGTGTAAGTTCATTGTGACTGGGAGTGTAAGCTGCTGAGGCCCCTGTGGGAATTAGTGTGGAGGGCCCTCAAAAACTAAAACTAGAATCACCATATGACACAGCCAAACAATTCCTGGGCACATTCCCAAACGACTCAAAGTCAACACACCAGAGACACTAGGACATCCCTGTGTCCTGATGCACCTACTCACGCCATCCAGGAAATGGAGCCAGCAGAGGTGTCCAGGGGAGAGATAAGGGCCACAAGTGAAGTTTCACTCACCTGAGGAGACAAACACAATCCTTTCATGTGGCTAGACCTGGAAATCCTGGGGTAACCCAGACCCAGAAATGTAAATAGTACAAGTTTTCTTTGTAAGATCTTGATGTATATATTTACATATATGTAAATCAAATATATATGTGTGTGTGTACATACATATATAGATACATATATGATCACATCCACACATATGTGGCTTGAAAGTATAAAGGGAATATTAGAAAGAGAAAGACGAAGAGTGAGAGAATAGGGAGAAACTTATTTGTAATGCAGTAGCAGGTCTGAGCAAAGTATAGGGCATTCACATACAAAAAAAAAAAAAAAAACCCATCATACTGAGATTTATCATTCAGTACGAGACATGTGGCTAAAACAAAAACAAAATAGACACTCAAACTTGTGGACTCTGGAGCAGGAACACAGCTGGAGGTATCAATACCTGCCCTCGTATTATCCTACAGAGCTCTAATGAAGACAGTTTGGTAGTGGCACAAAAATACAGGCCAAAGGCATGGGATAGAGCAAATAGAGATAAAGCCACGTGGCTATGGCCACTGAAGTTTGACATAAGCGGCTCAGACATGCAGCGGACAAAAGAGAGCCTCGTCTACAAATGGTAGTGGCACAATTTAGTGTCCACACGTGCAGAAGAATGAAATAGATTTGTATTTTTAATGCTGTGCAAGAATCAAAGTGGACCGAAGATCCACTGGGGCAGGCAAGAACTTTCTGAATAGAGCCCCAACAGCCTAGCCTTGGGAGCAACAGATGTGAGTATATGAAATTAAAATTTCTACACAGCAAAAGAAACTGTTAGCAAAGCAAACGGACAGTCCACGGAGCGGGAGAAAATCTTTACTGGATGCTTCAGATCAGGAGCTCATATCCAGAGTTTAACAAATATCTTAACTTATAATATATACATGTAGTTATGTGGTGCAGCCATACGGTAAAGCAGTGGTTCTCAATCTGTGGGTCGCCACCCCTTTAGGGATCAAATAACACTTTTGCTGGGTATGCCTAAAGCCATTGGGAAACTCAAATATTTACATTAGGATTTATAACAGTAGCAAAATCACCGTGATGAAGTAGCAGTGAAAATGGTTTTATGGTTTAGGGGGCGTGGTCACCACAACAGGAGGAGCTGCATTAAAGGGCCGCAGCATCGAGAAGGTTGAGACCCAGCAATAAGGGTGCAAGTCCGAGTAAAGTCTAAACGTTTTGAAAGGAGGTCAGAGAGGGCAGGAGGCGATGAAGAAAGTGGAGAGCAGACAAACGGACACAAGAAACATGGCATAAAACTATTTTTTTTTCTAGTTTCAACTCGCTGACAGCTTCAGCTTTTTATGATGATACGTGAATTCAACTTTCTACTATTGAAATAGCGAGAGTCATATTTGCACAATAATCCAGAGTGTGTTCTTCCTTTGGGACAGTGATTGTGAGAGTCAGGCTTTCTTTCATCCCATTGGCCACCAGTGAAAGAGGAAAGAGATGTGACACATTGCCGAATACACCTGCCGCTGTTGGAAAAGTGATTAAGTTTGCTCTGGTGGACAGAGGTAGTTCTGAGCCTGAATCCTTTTCTTCCGTCTAAAAATATAACACAAGCTAGAGAGATGGCTCAGTGGCTAAGAGCACTGGCTGCTCTTCCAGAGCACCTAGGCTCAATTCCCAGCACCTACATGATGGCTCACAACCAGTCACAGGGGATCCGATGCCTTCTTGAGTGCCAGGCCTGTACGTGGTGCACAGACATACATCCAGGCTAAGTGTCTCTGTACGTGAAATAAAATAAGTAAAACCTTTAAAAAAGAAATAAGGGCCAGGCGTGGTGGTGCACGCCTCTAATCCCAGCACTCGAGAGGCAGAGGCAAGCGGATAGCTGTGAGTTCGAGGCCAGCCTGGTCTATAAAGCGAGTCTAGGACAGGCAAGGCTACACAGAGAAACCCTGTCTCAAACCCCCCCAAAAGAAAAAAGAAATAAAGATCTAGTTAATAAGAGGGAGGAATGGGAGGATACAAGGGATGGGATAAGAATTTAGATGTAATATGAATAAATTAATAAAAATATTTTTTTAAAAAGATCTCGTTAATACTGCTGTAGGGTTGTTTAACATGCTGTTGGGTTGCTGTATGTGAAGCATGGACTCTTGGCTCCCAGAATGAGCTTGGGGCCGCCCATAAGACACCAAGAGTGATGCAGAAAATAAACAGACAAGCTGGCAAGCCTTGTCTGGCACTATGAAGACTTTAAATTTTATTTTTATTGTTGAGACTTTTGAAACTTCTTAACACGCAGCAAGTTTGAGTGTGAACGTGCTTCCCTTGGGGAAGATGGCCGACATGCTCTGCTCAGTGCTTATTACGTGCACATGTACATATGCATGTGTATAAACGCAAGCACACAGATATGCGTGGTATTTATTTGTGTCTGTGCCAAGGGTCACTTGATGGCCGAGAGATGAATGCCCTAAGGATTCAAAGTTCTTATACCACTCTTTTGCGTAGAAAGGCTCAGAGGCTGGCACGGCCTTGGCTGCGTAACTCTAGGGAGCACGCACATTGAGCCTCTCTTCCCAGTATTGTGAAGAATCTCGTTTTAAGATCTGCTCCTTGATGCCTTGAGCAATCAGTAAAGCAAGCCCTCCCTTCCTCTTTGAACAAAGGGACAAGCAAGGTGTGTAGCTTGGTGACCCTGACTTTGTTAGGGCCTGGGAGATGGTCACTAAAAAAAAAAAAAAAAAAAGCTACCAACCGAATTCCTATCTGCTTTCTCAGCCAAGGAGATCCTTCTAAAAGCTGGAGAGAAGCCTTTAAGCTCTTAAACTCAACCCCTCTGGGCCTGGAGAGATGGCTCAGTGGTTAAGAGCACTTGCTGCTCTTCTATAGGATCTGAGTTTAGCTCCCATTACCTGGAACTTCTCCAGGCTTGGTAATCAACTCTGTCTTCCAGCCTCCACCGGCACCTACACACACTTGCCTTCCATTCACACAGACACATAAATAAAGAATGAAAGTATCTCTTTTTAAAAATCTGGGAGAGAGGAGGAAGGGGCCTACAGGATGTTAAATAAAGAAATAAAAATAAATATTTAAAAAATTCTGCCAGAGGCCCAATGGCGCTCACCTTTAATCCTAGCACTCAGGGAGGCAGAGGCAGGTGGATCATTGTGAGTTCAAGGCCAGCCTGGTCTACAAATTGAGTCCAGGACAGCCAGGGCTACACAAAGAAATCCTGTCTTGAAAACAAACATGTAATAAGAAATTCAACTTTGTTATTGTAGCAGTGACCCACTACTTCTGAGATCATGAGCAACAGGACAGGTTACAAATGTCCTTTGCAGCTCCTCCTTCTCCATCTTTGAGGAGCCCGGCATGTGACCTCCCAGTTGGTATGACGCTTGTAAACTCTGTTGACAACCAGGAGGTGCTTGCTTTCATTTCTCAGGCTCCTCTCCGGCTGTGAGGGAGCTTGTAGAATGGCTGCCCTACTGCCACCACTGAGGCTTTTAAATTAAAGACTTCTGAAGTAAAAGGGATCTGTTTATGAGTGCAACCAAATTAAAGATTACAGTTAAGTAGCCTGACTCACTGGCCACCTGAGGGTGATTCATCGGAAGGCAATCTCTATCCAAAACCCGTTATTGTATTGACCAATTAAGGCCCGCCATGGCTTCCTGCGTCTCAGGTTTCTGCTGCCAGCATGCCATGCGGAGTCTCAGAGATGCGACAGTGGGCGGGGGTCATGACAGCTCCAATAAACTGGCACTGAAGGATTGTAGACCCGACACTGATGAGGAGCGAACTCAAGCAGATTTGCAGCGCATGTGCCCTCTCTCCAGCCTATGGGATTCCTTCTCCTTTGACAGCTGTGTCTTGATGTACTCACCAGGGCACGTTGCTCACTTATGGGACAGCAGAGAACATTACATCAGATTGAACCATCCAGGCTGCTTTGGGTCCTACCTCTTTAAGCTACTAAACACAGGCGGTTCACCCATCTCCTTTGAGCTTTATTTTGAGCTAATCTGAGATGGAGATAGTATCTGCTCAGCAGCCTGTGGTATGAACTAACATGGTGAGGTACTTGAGTGTAAAAAGATCCAATCAGGTCTACACACCTGCTGTTCTCTCCCCAAGCCCTTCTCTCAGATTGCTCGCTCAGCACAAGCTTGCGTGATAAGAGACGGCTCAGAGGTTGAGAGCACTGTCCGCTCTTCCAGAGGTCCTGAGTTCAATTCCCAGCAACCACATGGTGGCTCACAGCCATCTGTAATGAGATCTGGTGCTCTCTTCTGGTGGACAGACACATATGGAGGCAGAACATTGTGGATATAATAAATAAATAAAATTTATTTAAAAAGAAATTTAAATAAGAAGTTCTGAGTATAAAGTTGGGTTGAAAAAAATCATTTGCCCCAGGGCAATTTGCTACAGACTTTGTAGATTAGGATAAAGAAACTGACTCTTGTTTTTCCATTTCCATTTCTAAGAGATTCTTGCTGCCCCCTCCTTATGTCAGAAGCTGAGTTTGTATTTACAATGTTAACTAGAATCTCAGTGAGGTCCCCCAAGCTCCCCTCAGCTTACTCATGTCTTCCTTCACTCCAAAAACAGGAAGCCGCCTGTGTGACACGCTATGACATCATGGGACTCACTAGCAGCTGAGGGGGAGGCATAAATAAACAGGTAACTGAGGGATGGAGACAGTAGGAGGCAAAGCGCAGCTGTGAGACAATAAGCCCAGGGGTGGGGGTGCGGGTGAGGGTGGAGTTAAGTCCAGGGATCAGAAAACGGTGCGCGGGAGCTGAGGGTGCTCACCCTAACACTGCAGTACTGAACTGGGATTGCCTTAAAATAGTATGATTTGAGAACGTTGACCCAAACCCTCTAGGCAAACTGGATGCCTTGTCTCAGCAGGGGCTTGGTCGGGAGACCCTGTTCTAGGGCTCTAGAAGGGGGCAAGTTCTATGTAACTGTCCTTGTTTGGGCAAGATTAAGTACCCTATCCTTTATTATTCTATTTGTCATGGGTGTTGCTTGTGTTTAATGCAAATAGGCAGAGGCCAGCCTGCATGACCAAGGTGCAGCCAGGTTTAGAATGAGTCCAAGTTGATGTCAACCATTGCATGCTCAGTCACTAGAGAGCCCGCAGATGCCTGGGGTTAAGGTTGGCTTCGTTCAGAATGGTCACCTCACACTTGAGGAAACCAACGTTTGATGAATTAAGTGTTCCCTGGACAGGCAGAGTTGAGGCAACATGGTAATTTCATGGTACAATCTCTACTTATTTGCGGAGGAATCCTGGTTTTTATGAAATATCTCCAAGAAGGTCTCTTCTCATTAACTTTTTATATTTGGAAGATATTGTTCATTGGATGCACGAGTTTGCTTCAAGATACCAGAAAAAGTCTCTCTTCAATAGTGTCATCATTGACTTGAGAAATTAATCACTTTATCCTTTGGCTCTTTTTTTCCCCCCTTAATTATTTGCGTTTTTACAATGTTCTTAATTTACCAGTAGTATTGCCTTTTAATCTAAGACGGGAAGGTCTTTTTCTTTCTTTCTTTCTTTCAGTGTTTGGTGTAGGACCTGGATCATTTTTCATACTTGATAAATTACCGTCAAGCTACCCCCACCCCCACCCCTGATTATGAGGGTTTTTAGAATATCTTAACTACAGTGTTGAACTTGCCACTGGTGTCTGTCATAATGACCTGAGTTCCAGCCCAGAATCCACATAAAAAGAGCCAGGCACAGACGCCATTTACTGGTAAGAGAGAGCAGCAGGTCTCCAGCAGTCACTGGCCAGCCAGCCTAGTCTAAACAACAATTTCCAGGCTAAATAAGAGACCCTGTTTCCAAACCGTAGCGAGTGGTACTGGAGGGCTAGTACTCCAGGTTGACCCCCCAGACTCTTTTCCTTACTTTCATAAACAATTTCCATGCATCCTTCAGACAGAGAAGGGATATGACCCAGTAAATAATCAAATGCCTTCGATGTTGATGATAAAGAGTGACTGAAGTCCTTCCGTTCAGAAAGCAAAACCCGTCCATTAGATGTGAGATGAGTCATAGGAGTCAGTCCGTGGTGTACGGCCTAACAAGCAAAACAACGGAGGCCCAGAAGCCACAGTTTCTCAGACTGGAGATTATACCGACATTTCGTGGCAACTAGTCTGAAAAGCAGTTCTTAGCCTGAACTTAAGAGTTCACTGAATCAGGAAGCCTGAGTGGCCACCGTACCCATGTCCACCACATCTTCCTATGAGGCCAACGTCTAAGGACCACAGCTGCAAGTGGGACTGTTTCCTTGTGATGGCTGAGTATGAGATAGCCCCACAGGCTCCCATGATTTCCCTGTTCCCCAGCTGGAGTGCCACCATGGGGCCTATGGAGCCTCGAAGAAGTGGAAGTAGGTCCCTAGGGTGAGCCTTTGAAGATCTAGCCTGGCCACGGTCCTGTGTTCTCTGATCTACCACTGTGTTCAACCCTCTGCCAATGCTGCAGCTGGCACGACCTTTGCCATGCCTTCCCTTTCACCATAGGCTCCCAAACTAGGAGCTAAAACCAAGCTCTCTGGGTCTCTGTCAGAGTGTTGGCAACGTGATGAAAAGCTAATACAAGCCCTTAACAAAGTCACTGACAAGGTGAGGAGTGGCAGGGCTCTGTTCATCTGCCATTCCATAGGGCAGGGATCCACATGGGCACAGCTGCAGGGTGAAGGCTGGCTTCATGCCCCCTAGTATGCACTGGCCAGCCAGGGAGGAGGAGGCGGGGGCCTCACAAGGCCCAGTGCTGTCTTGAAATTCCATTGCCGAAATGTAACAACTACACTTAGTTTCTAGTCCTATCAAAATGCAAATCCAGCAGAGAGTGTTAACGCCTTCGTCCATTGCTGGCCTGTTAAGCAGCACAGGGTACTTTAGACTCCTATCTGAGGAAAGGGGTTGAAGAATACCAACAGCACTGAGAAAACTAAACTACGTAAGAGACTGTGTAGAGCAGGACGTAGCAACGTGTACTTGAAATTCAAACTCCTGGGAGACTAAGGCAAGAGGATTGTGAGTTTGAGACTAGCCCAGGCTACCTATTGAGTGAGATCCCATCTTAGAAAACAAAAGGAGGAGGAGGAGGAGGAGGAGGAGGAGGAGGAGGAGGAAGAGAAGAAGAAAGAGGATGGGAAGATGAATTGGAAATGGAGGGAGGGCTGGAGCTATGGCTCCAGGATTGGGAGTGAGTACTGCTCACAGGGGGCAGGAGTTGGATTCCCAGCACCCTCTTGCAGAAGCTCACAGAGACTATGACTCCAGATCCAGAGGCCCCTGACACCTCTGGCGACAGCAGGTACTTACACTCCTGTGCATATGCCCCACCTCCAAGGACACACACACACACACACACACACACACACACAATTTTAAATTTTAAAAAGGATAAATAGGTTTTGTCATTCCTCAACCACACATGCACATTCTTTAAAGGTCATAACATTTTGCCTCGGGCATGGCTGGTCCCTGTAATGATCATATTCAGAAGTCTCCCCTGTGACCACAAAGTCCTCAACAGTAAGAGACAGCAAAGCAAAAATATATGCATTGGACTTCTCGGATGTTTCCTCTTAAAACAGAGACGATTGCTTTCCCCCTAATTTTCTCCACTTCCTGGAGAGCAGACAGGAAGCGAGCCACTCCTGTAGCTCTCAGCCACGAGGCAGGGGAGAACCCCCCAATCTTACCAACCACCTGGGATAGTTAATGGCATCCCTGGGTAGTTTTGAACAGGAAAGAGGAACAGTCTGTGTTGTTCACAAAAACAGATGCTCTTCAGATAGTAGAGAAAGTCTCCAGCCTGGGAGGTCGGAGTCACTGCACAGGTTAGACAGGCCCGGTGGGCATCAAGACCGTACATGTTTTCACCCAGAAAAGTAGCCCGTGGGCCAGGGACCTTGAGGGGCTATCCCTGGGACCCTAATGTTAATTGTCAGGCTCTCTGGTACCTGAAGTGTTGCTATTGTTTTGTTGTGCGTTCCGCCAGTGCTGAGAATGGGAGCAGGTCCCTTCATAGACAGCAAGAGCTGTATGGCAGAACCACATCCCAGTGTCTGCAGTTCTTTCTGATAATACTGTAGTGCACCAAAACAAGTGATTTGGGTTAGATTTTTAAAAGGAGATAGCCTAGGGTAGAGAGATAGCTCAGCCCAGAAAGCGCCTGTCCCGTGGCATAAGAACCCAAGTTCACATCCCAAAACACCCACATGAAGAGCCTGCTGTAATGGTGCATCTGGCTCTACCCCAACACAAAGGTGAGGAGAAGGAGGAAGGAAGCTGGAAGGGGGAGGAGTATGGCCGGAGCTCATTAGCCAGCCAGCCTAGCAGAACCATGTTTAGTAAGAGACCATGTGTCAAAAATTAATGTGGAGAGTGATTGAAGAAAATACCCTATGATAACCTATCCTAGCCTCCACCTGTGCATGCATGTACACACATGAACATGTCCATATACACAACATACACACACATACACACACACACACACACACACACTGCAAAATAAGTGTAAAAAACAAACAGTTGGGCAAGGTAGTATTCACTTATAATCCCAGTGCCGGAAAGTCAGAGATGATAGAATTCACTGACACCAGTTGGTGAGCGCAGGTGAGACCCTGTCTAAAGAAAGAAGGTGGCTGATCCTCAGGATTGATGCCTGAGATTGTCCTCTGACCTCCACAAGCACCTACATGCATGCACCCCCCCCCCCACACACACACACAGATTATTTATATAATCTGGACCATGACATAGGCCTTCCATGGTGGCCAGGGCAGGAATTAATGTCAGAGAAATACTTCCCTAAAAATGAGAGGGAGAGGCAGGGAAAGCAGCTCTTTTTCCCCCTCAACCAAAGACATATAGATTATAGCCTTCCTTGCTGACAAGTCTGGGAGGGTAGAAACACGGGAGCTCCTCCACTATTTTATGCCTTAAGACAAAGGCATAAGCTTTCCTTCCAGGCCCTCAACATGTTTGGCAGGTTAGAACAAGATTGGGCTCTGTGATAACGAATAGTCAGGGTAATCAACTCACTGCTTTGGTCTGTCAGTGCCTTGGACCCATCCTGAGCTGGAGTGGTGTTCAGGACACTTTAAGGGGGAAAGGCTGGGCACACACTGGCCTTTTACAGAGTACATGGTCCATGTGGGTCACCTGTCCCACGTTTGAGGCAAAGGGAGAGCAAAGAGAAAGAGACTTCATTTATGTGCTGATATATCTGCCCTTTTGTTTTTTCTTTTGTTTTTTAGACAAAACTCCAACTAATAATTGCTCTCGAAGCTGGGTAACCATGTGGCTTTTCCTGTGTGACTGACTGTGTGATCTTCTCTCCAATGCTTGGTCCTGTTACTAATCTCCTAATCTGTCTCCATTTAAGCTTCTTGAACGGTCAAATAACACTGCTCATGGAGGTGGGGAGAACTCCTCTCTGGCTAAAATAAATCTATCAGTGTTTTCCTATATTATATCTATTGTACGTCATTATAATTATTAAGTTTAGCTTTTACAAATAAACTGTCATTTGCCCTTGGGCCCAGAGAGAGCCATCTGTGCTGATTTAATGTGGTTCTGGCTGAAGGCAGCACCTGGGGTGAAATAACTTCTCAAGGTCTTCTCAGGGCTCCTGTGGAGGGAAGAAAGGCTTCTAAAAATATGAATATTATGCCTGTGAAGCTCAGAATCTAGCGCCTTTGCAAGCACCATAAAGATTTGCAGGTTGCTACTGCCCTCTTGTGGTAAATAGTCAGATCTGCAAGCAAAAACTAAACACTCAAAAGCTACTTTTGTCTCTCACATTGGCTAGGCTTGGGGTCAGAGTGCAAAGGGATGTTGGCATATAAATGCCACACGGTTACAAAGTAGCAGTGCAGCAAATTATTTCAGTAAGTCATACTACTTACACGATGACCCAAAAGTCCACATTCAAATTAAAATTCTCAGATAATATACTGTGGACTGAGCTCAGCCATAGTTTCTGCTTAGCATGCTTGAGGTTCTTTCTATATTACAGCTTATGTGGGAGAGGAGGGTTGCATATGTCTGTATGTGTGCCCATAGAGAGACCGTGGGGGGGGGGACTGTAGGTGTCTTCTTTTGTCACTCTCTTCCTATTGCCTTAAGACAGAGTCTCGCTGGCATGTGAGTTCTGTGGATCATGTCTCCACCCTGCCGTTCTAGAAACACACACACACACACACACACACACACACACACACACACACACACACACACACTTCTTCATGGGTGCTTGGGATTTGAAGTCGCATGCTCATTTTTGCAGAACAAGCACTCTTAGCCACTAACCCATCTCCCTAGTTTCTTGATCTTCACCAGCACAGAGTGCCAGGAAACGTGCTAAGGGGAATAAAATGAAAGACAACTCTCTGGGCGAGGTGAGTGGCTCAGTGGGAGGACACACACCTGGAACACACAAGTCCTCTGCACTGTATTAATTATGATGTTTCTCAGACTTCCCAGGACTTCGTGTTGAGCAGGAGACAGATACGGCCGTTCTCTGACTCAGCATCCTTCTCCGTGCAGCTTTGTTCTGTTGCATGCACGCAGGAGCTGCGCCATTGACCCTCTCCCACAGTCATTGGATCAATACCAACTGCACATTCCATAATGAACCCAGGAAGCAAACTGTAAAGTCCAAGAGCTCGAGGTCATTCTAGCTAGGAATTCCAAACTTCCACATGCCAGAGCACAAAACAGAAGCTGGTGGGTCTAGGGGTAACCCGGGCTCCCCAGACAATTTGGGTCTCTCTTGGTTTGAGCAACAGAACTTTCACTTTGTCAGTATGCTAATGCCCTACGTTTTCACAGCAAAGAATCAGAGATTGCTCAGCCCTAAACTGAGGGGTAAAAGTGACCAGGCAATCTGGCACACATCTTCTATCTGCATTGTCTCTGTCAGCCTTCCCATCTGAGTGTTGGTGTGGGCAGCAGTGACTTGTGGTTCCCAGCCATGGACCACACATGGTTCCCTGAGGATGGTGACTAAAGCTTGCCATTGCTCTGCATGATGGTCCCGACCTTTCACTCTGACAGTGGGTTCACTGCTGTGTTGTACTGAGACTCAGAGCTATTCATTATTCTCATTATGAATGCTGTGGTTGCAGTTTCTAAATTCCCTCTATATGCCAACAAGCATGTACGTATGTATTTTATTTGTGTTTGATTAGTCACACAATTGATTACTACTCTCAGTGTTAATTGACAAATGAGATTTAAATGAAAGTATTTGTGTATTGAAATAACGTCAGTAGATGATAAAATAAATGATTGTGCATACTTAATAAGTGATTTTAGAATATTTTGGCCAGAAAAGTCTCCTGTGCCTTCTGGACTCTAAAATGTTGGGGGTCCTAAAGGGGAAAAGTTTGGCCCAAGACTGCTGGAACAATCAAAAGCCATTCCCATCTCTAACATTAGTAGGCTTGGGGCCAGACTGCAAAGAGATGCTGCCCTGTAAATTCCACACACACTTCACAGTTAGGAAACAATGTAGCCCTGTGAGAGGGTTGCAGTCCAGGGGACAAGAGAGGAGATTGAGGCTCCGCACATGCTTTCCCACAGGGCACAGTGAGGTTGCCCACAAGGTACCCATCTGTGAAAGGGAACAAAGCCATTTAAGCGATTAAAGGTAAGTGTGCAATAGGGTTGGCGTGCTAACTCTGCAGCTGCCACGGAAGCACGCAGCCCCAAAGATTTGAGAGTTTATGAGGCAAATGACTTTGCAAAAAAATTTTTTTCATTTATTTTTTGATGATGCTTACACTCAGGAAATCAGTTTTTAATGTTCCTTGGAAGCAGATGCTGAACTGCAGGCACTAACCAACGATTGCGTCTCAGAAAGCAGTAAAAACTGACTTCTTTATTAAGTTTACTGTTAAGTGAGCAAAGGAAGAGACAAGCCTTTCCCTCATTAGCAAAGCAAATATCACATCTATGCATGAGAACAGGCAATGCCACGTTTGGTACAGGGAAAATTGTTCTGGAACAATAACTGACTAGCAAGCACTGAGCACTTTATCTCAGACCTAAAAATTGAGTCCAATCAGGACTATAATCTTGAAATCCCTTCCTTTTTCCTTGCTCCTTCCTTCCTTTCTGCCCGTCTTCCCTCCTTCCTTCTTCCTTCCTTCTACTCTACTTTATTCTTTCTTTCTCTCTTCTCCCCGCCCCCCGCCCCCACTTTTCTTTCTAGACGGTCTTTACTTTAACACTTACTTAGAAACAAGGAACGACAATTTTCAAAGGAACCAGAGAAGACTCACTCCATGGAATTTGGACTCTGGTTCGTTTGTGCACAAGACACACTTAGCTCACATTGCCCCTGTCATCAGTGCAGGAGACCGGAAGACACTGGCTCCTTAAAAGGTTGTATCCATGCCCGGCTGGAGTGACTTTGGGTTATTTTCAAGAGTAATAAATACTCAATATGCTTCTAATAGCCAAACAACAAAACCAAGAAAGCAATAAAGCCAAGTCGCATGCTGGAGCTCAGCAGCTCTAGTCGACCTTGACTCCCTACCTAGCTCTGGGCCGCACCTCAAGAGGGACACAGCTCTCTCAGCTTCCAAAGTGCAAAATCAAGGCACACACATCTTCATCTCCACTGAGCTCCTAACAATAAAATGGTGTATTGTTCGGAAAGCCCTTGTGGAAGTCCCATCCATCCTATTCCGTCTGGATGTGGGTGGATCCTGCAGTACATGAAAAGGCAAGGCGGTCAGAGTCCACAATCGGCTGTGGTTGTAGTAGCAGCCCCGTCACCATTATCAAGGAAACAACTCCATCCAGAGATCCGAGTGTCTGTTCTGGATCCGACCCTGCACTGACTTGGAGATCTTTTTGTTCTCGGCCCTACTTCTGTCTTCTGCAAACATCCACCCTTTTGTAGGAGGGCTGAATGTGACCCTGTCCGTCCCTAGAGCTCACCTCTTCACCTGTGACTAGCATTGCCCACCCACTGCTGTTCACTGCGGAGAGCAGCTGACCTGTCCGCATTTGTCCCCTCCCTGCCCACAACAAACAAAACGCACTGAGCAAGCTTGACAGAGCAAAGCACTCTTCCAGTCCTGTGTAACCTCCCCAGCATCCACATTGATAGAGTCTGGGGTCTCTTTCAGCGGACTTTGCTCTGCAGACAAAAAACTCGCACAATTTTTTTCAATCCTGTCACATTGAGGGACAAAGTAGGGTCCTATTCAAAGTAAGCCTAGGCTGTAGCCATCTCTCTCCTCCCTTCCTTTCTCCTTCCCTCCTTTCTGCTCCTCCTGTCTTCCTTCCCTTCCCACGCCTTCCCCTCTTTCTCCTTCCTTGACTTCCTCTCTGTTCCAATTTTTCTAAGTATCCTAGGCTGGCCTTGAACTCCTAATCCTCCTGCTTCTGCCTCCTGAGTGCTGGGATGACAGGGGTGTACCTGGATGAATATTCTTTTCTCGGAGTCAAAGGTCTTCATTGTCACTGGCTAGGTGATTTTGAGAATAGCCCCTGGTCCACTGTGCTGTCTGCTCACACTCATCTCTCTCCTCTTCACTGCACATAGAAACAGATACCAAGCTCCACTTTGTCTCTGAGTAGCAAGAAAACCTAGACGTGGTCTCCCAGATGGGAACAGAATCAGCATCAGCACCTCTAGCTCCTTCCTCCACATGAAGACATCGGAACATTGGTTCTCACAGCAGTGTGAGAACACACAGCCAGTAGAAACCAGCACTGAATGCCAGTCTTCCCTTACCTAGCAGTTGGGTCTTCTCTCATCATGCTGGGCAACATGGGTGGCAGCAACTCCTGAGCAGGCCCACAACCAAAAGGGGATATGTCTAGTTTCCACAGGGCACCGAGCTACAGGCTGGGATGTCCAGATTGGCAGTGTGAAGGCTAGAAAGCATGCCTCCGCTTCATACAGCAATAAGGATGTTTCTTTTTCTACAGTGGGGGAATCGTGGCTTCAGAAGGCTCCACAACGTGTCCACCTTTATAACAAGTAACCCAAGCTGACGGGAACCCAGGCTTGTCAGCCACATTGACCACATCCTTGCCATTTTCTACCTCCTAACACCCCCAGATGAGGAGCATACCTGAGAAATGCACCTGAGCCCCACTTCACAACAAAGTTTGTCCTAAGTTCCTTCTCTTTTTTCTACCCTGAGACTTGATGTCTTCATTTCATATTAAATGAGAGAATGAGGATCAGTTTCTCTCTGGGACTGATTAAAAACCATATTGTTTCAAACATGGGAACCACAGAATTTGAAGCCAGGTCTTGAATTGAAGGCCCCCACGCTTTGAGAACACAAGAGGTGGGGACATAGAGGGCACTGTATTCCACCCCAGACACTTCCTAGATCCAAGGCACACATTGGTTCATTCCAGAGAAGATTTGTGCCCTTATGCTGAGGGACAAAAGAGATGCCAGCAGGAGATAGTAATGTTGGGTGGAGAGAAAAGGCTTTCTGGGTCATTGTAAGCTCACTCTTTGGGGCTAAAGCTCTGGGCACAACACAAGAATGGTACACTGAACCCTACACTAGCAGCATCAGCGACAAAGGAGCATCACACTGGGACTCTAAGAAGCCCTTATCCTGGTCATGTGTATCTCCCAATCTTTGCCAAATGCAGCCGAGAGGATATGAGGCAAGAAGAGGCCCTGATGCCTTAGTGTAGGACCTGGCTGAGCTCTCTTTTGAATATAGCCTTCTCTCTGCTCCCAGACACTGGAAAGTAGAGACACTAAGCCAGTCTTGTGTCTCCTTATGGTCACAAGGACTGTGGGATAACAGGTTTATCAGGGCTGAAAGGCTTTCTAGGTAGGACAAACTGCTTTGCTAAGTCCACCTGACCTGGATCTATACAGGAGACAAGCAGTTGGAAGAGGCCAAGCAATAGACAAATGGCCCTCACTGATACTCTGTTCCTAGACAGGACCATGAAATGAAAGTCTCTTGCAGATGTGTACAATATACACACATGCATTGGCAAAGTGGAGAAACCCTAATTAATGAAAATTTACTTTAAACTGTGAGGTTGGAGTTTCTGCATACAGGTAGAATAAGACTTTGAGCTAGAAAATTTTAAAAATAAAAACCACATTTATTTTTATCCTAAACATGTGGACTTATTATTTATTCCTATTTGGCTCACTTGCTTTCAAAGGGTCAATTGAAGCATTTTTCAAGCACAAATTTCCAGTGTCACTAGGAAAAAGAAAAACATCGTCCTAAAAATAGAGCAAAGAGAATTAAAATAGAATTTGCAATGTCTACACCATGTGGGGGAAGGCCCAGTAGTTCCAAGTCAGTAGCTGATAGCCCCCATGCTGGGGACCTCATCCCACAAATCTCCACTAAGCATCTACCTCCCTCTAGTGTCAAATTCAGCATGGGCAAGGAGGAAAAGGCTGTCTCAGTCACAGAAGGTCCCTGCCTCCAGCACAGCAGGGGCTTAGTGAATTGAGTGGATATACAGTCGGCTGTGGTGTCTCATGCTTGTAATACAACCACTGGGTGCCCAGGGCACTGAGGCAGGAGGATTACCATGAGTTCATGCAACCTGAGCTAAAACATGGTAAGGCCCTGTCTCAAAACAAAAACCAAAAATAAACAAAAGAGGAAGAGGGGGAGGCAACAGTCATCACCATCTCCATCTCCATCTCCATCATCTCCATCTCCATCTCCATCATCATCATCTCCATCTCCATCACCATCATCACCATCATCTTTAGAGCCGCAACCACAGCAGCATGGCTCGGTGGCTCACTCCTATACATCCCAGCTGCTCAAAGACTAAGGCCTGACTGGCTAAAGAGCTCAATGCCAGCCCACACAACTCATCAAGCCTTTCTTTCAAAATCAGAAACACCGAGCCCTGGGACTGCAGTCCTGTGGTGGGGCAATTGCCTGGTATGTGCAAAACAGGGGGTGTTTCTCCAGTAGGGGCTAAGAGAAACGAGCAAAGCCCTACAGCAAGCAGCACAACATGGCACATTCGTATAACCTCGGAAGGCTGAGACAGGGGGATCCCGGGTTGTAGATGGAAGTCAGTCTGGAGCCTGTTTGACTATGTTTCAAAGAGAAAAAGGGAGGGAAGAAGGGAAGGAAGAATGAAGTGAGAGAGGAAGAGAAAAAGGAAGTAATCAGGAGAGGTGAGAAAAGGAGAAAGTGGAGGAGAAATAAGAGGAGACAAGAGAGAGGTGGGGGAAGAGAGATTGAGGGGAAGAAAAGATTAGGTAACATGCCGAAAGGCAATTTGATTCTTTTCGAATTGAGCTTGGGTATCTCTGACATGCCCACAGAATACTGAATGAAGACATGGCTGCATCTGTCTGCTATGAGGCAGGGGGATTGAGCAGGGTATAAAGGTTTCTAGCAAGCAAACCGGCTGGGGTCGGTGTGGCGTGAGAGCCACAGTTTACGAACAAAGGACATGGTGTTCTTTGGAGCAACACTTGCTTGGGTTCAGGCAGTGCTCTGGCCCTGGTTCTGGCTCCCACGGGGCCAATGCACAGGACACAGGACATGAACTGCTAAGCCCTGGGATGCAGGATAGCTTCCATGGTCTTCTCCCTAACACTCTTCAGAAAGGTCAGCACTGCAGTGCCTCCAGTGCCCCTGTCCTCCAAGGCATGGGGTGAGAGATGGGTTGGCATGCCCCTTCTGGCCTTGGCAGCAGCAGAGATGACATATCTGGCCACCATGTTGATGTGGTAACTTCGCAGCTCCACCATTGCATCCACACACTGGTTATAGGCCATCAGGCAGCTCCCAGCACCAGAGGCCAGTATGTAGTCCCTCAGTGATGGAGCCGAGTGGAGGTCTTCCAGGAAGGCCTTATGGGATGGAGGCATATAGTCTCTCATTCTGTGCAGGAAGCCTACTGAAAGAAATAGCCCAGAGCAACACCTTAGCTCCAGGCAGACACTCAAGAGCATTTGCACAAATGGCACCAGAAATACTTGGTAGGATTCTTACACAGTATAGTTGGTCTTTTTTTTTTTTTTTTTTTTTAAATAACAGCCAAATATTCAAGTGTACACTTCACTTCTGGGTGTTGGCAGGAGATTGCAGGCGAGAATAAAAAGCAAGCATCTCCCAGATAATAAACTTGAACAGGTACCTACTAGCCTGTGTGTCCAAATCCCAAACCAAACATGAATGACATAGTCTTTCTGGCTAAGAGCTACGAGGCACACTTATAAGCATGCACACAAACCCTGACACAGATTGGCAAAACGGCCTGGTGAATTGTTTGCTAGATACTTCTTGCTGGGGTGTAGGGGTAGGGTAGCCAGGGAAATGGAAGTTACTGTGTACATAGAGGAAGTGGATGTTTTAGTAAAAACCCGGAAAAGGCCAAAATACTAAAAACTCAAGTATTTACTAGAAAACTGTTACACCTTTAACTATGTTTTGGAGATTTTTGTTGTTGCTGCTGTTCTTGGTGGCATTTTGTTTTTGTTGTTGTTTGTTTGAGAGTCAATGATTAAAATCAAATGCTAAAAATCAGAAACAACCCTGGCTGTTCCAGACAACAGCTCATACAGATGAGACCGAAGAGTCAATTCTTTTTGGTTCTGATTCAAGTTAAAGTTTGGAAACATGAAATTCCTGTATTTTTGTTGTTTTTGTTGTTGTTGCTGTTGTTGTTGCTGTTGCTGCTGTTGTTGGTTGGTTGCTTGGTTGGTAGCCATTAAGGACATAGCACTATGCTGCCAGGCAAATCAATAACAATTTTTCTTTTTTTTTAAAATTTTTTACTTCTCGCTGTTGTTTTGGATTTTCAACACAGGGTTTCTCTGTGTAGACCTGGCTCTTCTGCAACTCATTCTGTAGACCAGGCTGGCCTCGAACTCTCAGAGCTCTATCTGCCTCTGCCTCCTCCCAAGTGCTGGGATTAAAGGCATGTGCCACCTGTTTGCAAAGGTTTCAGAATGATGGGCTCTCTCTTCTGGTCCATATGAACTCAGCGGGAAGCTGCGCCAGTTCATGGGAAAGGAGCTCAGGCCATCACTCGCTGCTTCAGAATGGCCTACACAAGCTCCTGCCCTTTGAATTTGACACCATCACTCTACTGTAGAAAGGGAAATCTATGGACTAAAGACCTAAGTCAACACGACACGGAACAGCCAAGATCACAGCAATATGTCTTAAGGGTTGAAATTGAATCCAAGATGAACCAGGGACACTGACTAATGTGATGGAAGAGATGGTGTGTACACATCTGTCTGGTAGTTTAACCAAGTGTAAACTTCAGGGCATTTTCATTTATATATGGTTTTATGAGTCACTAAAAATGCCGCCCCCCTACTCTTTGTAATTCTCTCCTTAAAAGCAGGGGTGAGCCAGATTGCTGCTTACCACTTTCCTCGCAATGCCGAATGCCCAAGAACTCATCAAAGGCCTGAAGTGCAGAGCTCTGGGCTGCACTTCCTCCAGAGTACCTCAGAGGCTCTGTGGCAACACCCTCATAGACCAGCCCCGCAGGCATGGCTGGGTTATCCTTCCACCTGGGCAAGAGCAAGGAAAAGAAAAGAAAAAAATGGAGAGGGAGCCAGTGAGGAAGCGGGCACGATGTACATGGTGCTTTGAGGAAAAGACAGTGAAGCTTGCCCGAGTACCCAAGGAGTTGTAAACTTGACTTCATCTTTCTACAGTGCCACATTGGAACCTTCCTCTGATCCATTTGAAAGACTTTCCAGAGAAGCAAGGGTCGGAGTCTGCATCATTGGTCTTAACTGTGATTTAAACAGCTCCATCATTTACGTGCACACATTATATCACCGCCACCAACAGAACAGTTTAGAGGCTCTGAACAAGTCCTCACTCCTTCTGCTCATCACAAACTCTATAGCCTGACACAAGTACAGATTCCCAATCACACACGGGCACACACAAACACGTAACCGTTATTGCCTGAAACACTTTGGAACGTTTATAGTGTTGAACCGGTACCTTTTCCTCTTTTAATGAGATCTGTGGCCAAGTGATTTGTCAGCAGGTATTGCTGACCAGCATGACTGACAAGAGCAGCAATATGACCAATGTCATGGGCACCAAAGCCTACAGCCAGCTGTGAGGAGAAAGCCTGGGGCTCCTGCTCACTTGTGAGCTTCCAGTACCTTCTCCTCTTCTCCTTTGCCCTGTACCTTCTTTGTCCCCCTTAGTTGGACTCTCTCTCTCTCTCTCTCTCTCTCTCTCTCTCTCTCTCTCTCTCTCTCTCTCTCTCTCTCTCTCTCTCTCTCTCTCTCACTCTCTGTCTCATATTTAGCCCCCTGCCATGACTTTTTCTAGTCTTGACCTGTTAGCTGAAGCATACTGAGGCACAGGAGACGACACTGACACCTGCAGTGCTTACACCTTACAAACACATGCAGTGAACTCACTTTCTCACCCTGACCCCTTGGCAGAAGATGGGGCAGGGCAATTTTTAACCTTCTTTCCTAAAGAAACAAAGGCTTAAGTTCCCAGACTCCCATCATTATAAGACCTGACACAAACACGCGCGCACACACACAAACACACACATACAGCATTCCAAAGTTGCAATTCCGTTTTCCTTTATCACGTGGATATCTACCATCACCATTTACCCGTTTCACTGAAGAACACACCAGCCCCTGGGTGACAGGACAAGTAGCAGGTTTATACAACTGTCTCTGCTTCTTGTCAGTCTAAGTCACTGTGTTCAGAGAAGGGACCCGTGGACTCCACATATGCAGCAACCACAGGCTCCCTCCCCTGCCTGTATCCTCGCCCTTCCCCAGACAATACTCTGAGGTTGCAAATACAACAAGGAGCCAGGTTGCCACATGTAGTGGCTGTTTGAGGTCAATTGTTCCCATGAATTTCCATAGTGACCAACTGGGGCAGTCACATTCCGAAAGGAGGTCCACACAGGAAGCAGAGGAAAGGGTACACAGGAAGAGAGGGTCACGAGGGCTGCAGGACTAGGTCTCTATTCCGGGCAGGTACAGTTGTGCTTTGGTTGTTAGCCCTGGCTTAGTGCATTTTTACCTCTCCGAGCCTTGCCTTCCTCACAGTATTAGCACAAACTGAAGTTCCTGGGGGCAGGCCATGCCTATGTTAAAGATTCTACAAAGCTGATTGATCTTGGAGAGTTGCAATGTTTGGAATGCGTTGACTTAGTAGACAACAAGCTTCTGGCACCCCGAAGCTTCTGGCACTACCATATATCATCTACATGTGGCCTATGCGCAGAGCTCGCCTTGTTTTGTTGTGACTTGCTTGCCTTAGGTCCCCATCAGTGTACTCACAAGATTCCTTGATTGCTAACTTTTTTTTTTTTTTTGTCCTTGGACTACAAAAACTCTTCCATCATTTCCACATTGGAACCTCTTATTTGAGTGACAACCTGAATCTGTGTTTCTGGGCACTAATACTTGGCCAAAAAATAAGCTAACTCTTACTCCCTTGAGTAAGAGCTGTGTTTTGCATTGCTGTTCATAGTTATCTTATTGGCCATTGTAAGAACTGATCCAATTACTATTTGCCAGGTACCTGGAGCATATTAAACATGAAGCAAATACCAGCTGGTTATTGTTCTATTGACCTTGGAAAGTAAGAACGGCTGCTGATGCCTTTGCTTTTCAGCCATGTTGTACAGGCTTTTCTGAGCCTCAGTTTCCCTAGTTTGTAGGGGAGTTGAATGGGACCTGTGAACAGCCCAAAGCATATCAGAGTTCAAGCTAGTGAGAGTGGAGAACGGCGTTTTATGCGAAAGAGATGATGCAGATGTGACTCCTGCAGGGGTATTGGACCTGGTCCACACCAGCACAGGTGCTGCCATCTGTGTAATGAGCAGCTGTGCGTGCACACATGCTCCCACTTCTCTGTGGTCCGGCTCCTCCCTCATCTTCACGGTGATTGGCATCCATTTCCATCTCAGCCTCTTCTCCTTGGGGCCACCTCTCGTGCTTTCTTTCTAACCTTGTTCTCTACCATCGTACCCAACTGGGCAGGTGTACTCATAGCCTAAAGCCCCAGACTGGTTGCCAGTTATCCCAGGACTGTGCCAGGCAGAAAGGAAGACAGCATTGCCCATGCTGTGAGGCCCCCCACAGTGATTGGCATCCTCATTCTCCTGCAATCTGACCCTCTCTTCAAGGTCACCGCAATTGCTCCCTTGGCTTGGAACAGCAATCCACATGGCTCCGGCTACCCATGCATGGCTGTTCACACATCATCTGGGACACGGTATTTCCAGATGTCTATAAACAAGACACCTGAGCCACCACACCTAGTGGTGCCCCACTAGCACCCTACATCCATCGCCCCACGCAGCCTCTTGTTGTAACACATAGTGCAGGATGTTTGCTTCGATGAGGTTTGTTTATTCACTATCTTCTCATCCAGAAATCACAAGGACCACATGGGTGATTTTCTTTGCTGCTGTTTCCAGCACTTATGATGGTGTCTGGAATGTGGTAAGCCTCACTATGGGCCATTTGATGGAGGAATGAATGAATGAATGAATGAATGGATGAATGAGTGAATGAACGAATGAGTGAATGACAAGCATTCCACAAGACAGTCAGTATGATACTCAGAAGACTGAAGCCAAGGGCTTAAAAGGGCCCCGCTAGCCTAGGGGAACCATCAGATATGATCACCAAGAATGCCACCGGGTAGTGTCCTTCCAGGACTCACTAGCGTGCCTTTGCTGAAGCCAGCCCATGCTGAAGGTGATGCAGCAAACACTAGCTCGGAGGTCAGATGATGAGGAACTTGGGTCTGCTTTTGCACTCCGTGCTCTGCAGCACCGTGAGACACAAAAACTGCTCTCCCCTAAGTATGTGAGCATCTGTGTGAGCATCTCTCACAGGCCCTCACAGGCGGAGATGCTCTTTGTAAAGGAATGGGGCCATTTTCATTTCCGGTCCCGATGATAAGGCTATTTTTAGCCTTTTTCCTGGTATATATCTAGCAATTCCAAGGAAAGGGGAAGTTGAAGTGACATTTCTATAGTTCTTGGCCTCCCTGGGAACTGTCATGGGCTGGGAACTGAAAAGAACACATCTCGTTTCCATATGAAGTTCTCCCCAACATGTGCGTTTTGAAGAAGCGAATGAGAAACTCAGACCAAACAGAAGGTGGATGCAGAGTGGGGAAACTGAGGCAAGACTACTGGAAAGTCCCTACAATCCAGATGGTTTTTGAAACTATAATGACGTTTAGAATTTGATACCACCACACAGAAAACAGTCTCAGGGCCTGAAGCAGAGGGCCAGCCTTTATGCAGATACCAGATACAAAGTGTCATATCCCGAACTTACTTTGATGAAAACAAAGTTACCTCTGGTTCCCATCATGCCTCTGACAAAAGAGGAAATAGAATGTATTCCTTTGAAAGATACTGGTCAGTAGAATTCTAAAATTAGCTCCCCAAGATTCCCATCTGAGTTCCTCGGGCACTTAATGCTATGAGCCACTTCCATCACCCTGATATATTATACAGCCGAGGCGGGAGGACTTGTCAGACACGATTAGGTCACTAATCAGGTTAGCCTTAGTGTGGGAATTTCTCTGACTCATCCAAGTAGACTGAACCCAGCCACAGAAGCCCATTTAGGAGAAATTTCCCCTGGCTGGAGGTGAAAGGAGAAGCCAGGAGAATGTATAATTCTAGAAAAATTCCAAGTGCCACTGCTATGTCAAGAGCTACAATGGGGTACAGTGGGGGTGGCGGGGCTGACATAGGAGGCCTCTAGCAGCCCAGGGAAACTCCTGTCTTGGACTTTGAAGGAAATAGAAATCTCAGTTCTAGATACACACACACACAGGCACATACATGAACATACACAGAGACGCACACATACACACTCATGCACATACCCACACACAGACATACACAAAGACACATGTGCACACACAGACTCACACACATGCCACACAGAGATACGGGAAGAGGGAGGTGTATAGCCATGAGACAGAACACGGGTCCCCAGGATCAGTGAAAAACTGTTCCTGCTACTACCTAGCACAATGCTTTAAGCTGTTTTTTTGGTTTTGTTTTGTTTTTTTTTTCCAAGACAGGGTTTCTCTGTGTAGCCTTGGCTGTCCTGGACTCACTTTGTAGACCAGGCTGGCCTTGAACTCACAGCGATCCACCCGCCTCTGCCTCCCGAGTGCTGGGATTAAAGGAGTGCGCCACCATAAGCAATCAAACTGTCTTTCTCAAGACTCTGAAGGTGAGAAAGTCTAAGATCAAGGCATTGATCTACTCAGTGAGGTGAAGGTCTGGACTCTTGTTTCTAGGTGGGTACCTGGACGCTATGACCTCAAAGGTCAAAGGGTAAAAAGGCAAAATGTGACTATTACTTTTTTTCCCCCTGTCTTTAAGTTGGGATTCTCAAAGAATCCACAGTCCCAGCCTGGGGCTGAAGACACTGGCTTTGCCCTTAAGGACCCAGCCTTGGAGCCATTTTCCTTCTGATGGTTCTTGGGTTCTGTCCTCCTAGACTGGACGCAGGTGGTGGCTTGGCCAGCTTGGGTCACTTGCTATAGTTCTTCCTTCAGGAAGCGTCTGTCTGTCTATCCTCACACAAATCTGGGGACCTGTACAGAGGTCTCAGGCAGAAAACCAACTGAACTGTACTTACCCAGACAGGAAGATCCGGATGACCGAGTAAAATATGTCTGGGTCCACATAATCTGGAAAACAAACAGATAGGAACTTTACCACAGGCAAAAAGCAATTGGCTACATGTGCCTGGACCCCGCTGCTTCCCTAGGCCTTACCCCCACCCTGATCTGATCTAGGCAGAGCCCAGAATGGAAGCAGCAAATACAGATGGAATGCTCCCTGGAGGAGGGCATGGCCCTCGCAGGGCTGTTAATCCATTCCGTATGCTGGCCTTCTCGGTTTCCTGTGTTTTGGCCTTCTGCACTTAACACCCCCCCCCCCCCCCGCCAGTCAGAGATTCAGACCATCCCTTTAAAAATATTTTAAATAGACACGGTACATGGTTGAATATGGGTGACCTGATGTGCGGGAGAATATGGAAAGATGAGAAAAGAAAAGCAGAGACCACCCCTTTTGACAGGCGAGTCCAGAAATTCTTCTATCAGCAGAGGGCTCCCCGGGGGTTGTCACAGCTGGTCAACAGAGCTGTTAGCCCTAAGCTGCATCGACTGGCCATGCCTGGAGAGGATGGATTCCACTCTGTGTGAACTGCTACCTCAGGAAGCGCGCCACCATGGCTATATTAATTCTGAAGGTCTTTGATCTGCTTTGAAAGGCTGATATAGCTACATTACTGAGGTCCTCTGCATTCTGGGAAATCAGTCTATATTTATTCTACCCAGATTAATGCTTACATTGCTTTGTGTCTGAAAGAAAAAGAAACAACTTTTGATAAAATCTAATGAACAACTCGCCCTGCTTTCAGTTTCCTTTTTCCCCATCACACACAGAGTTTAGTTCCTTATCTCTTCTCTCTGCCCATTTTGTCTGAAGCCCACAGGAGCCAGGGTGCTACAGCCTCAGTGCTTACAGACACCCTTCAGGGTGGTCACACCCTCTCTTTTCCAGTGTGCCTATGTCCCGTGTGC
This sequence comes from Acomys russatus, assembly GCF_903995435.1. Taxonomy (NCBI): domain Eukaryota; kingdom Metazoa; phylum Chordata; class Mammalia; order Rodentia; family Muridae; genus Acomys; species Acomys russatus. The sequence continues at coordinate 15,494,503 of NC_067163.1, forward strand.
TGGATTGTTGTCTGGGACTTCTCTTGGATGTTGGCACGCTCGCTCTTCTCACCCAACTGTTAAGTACTATATACAGCCCTATGCAGAAGAACGGTATAATGCGTAAATAGTAAATAGTAAATTTACTATTTTACACAGCTTAACATATTAAAGGTAAAGCCAAGAGATCATTTGGATGGATACAACAGGATTTACATGAAAATGTAAAATATATTCAGTAGATATTTCTAAAGTGATTCATAAAAGAAGAATCAATACTTCCATTCAGTACTGTATTAGAGCTTCTGCCCAGAAGAAAGAAATAAAACTTGTAATAATTAGTGATCAATAGATGAAAGAAATAAGACATTCCATGATGAAATCAAATTTAAGCAATATCTATCTACAAATCCAGCTCTATAGAAGGCACTAGAAAGAAAATCCAGCCTAAAGTAGTTAACCACACCCAAGAAAATGCAAAGAAAAAATACTCTCAGACCAGCACACACACACACATATACACATACACACACGTACCTACTACTACCACCAGCACTACCACCACAATAACAACAACAACAACAACAACAAAATAACAGGAATCAAACTCTGTTCACTGATTAATCTCAACACCAATGGTCTCAATTGCCCAATAAATAGACACAAACTGACAGAATGGATGCAAAACCAGGATTCACCCTCCTGCTGCATCCAAGAAACACAACTTAACATAAAGGGTAGACATCACCTAAGGGTAAAGGGCTGGAAAAAGATATTCTAACCAAACGGTCCAAAGAAGCAAGCTGGTGTGGCCATTATAATGTCTGGTGAAATAGACTTCAAACCAAAACTAATCAGAAGGGAAGGACACTACATACTCAAAGCAAAAATCCACCAAAAGGACATCACAACTCTTAACATCTGTGCATCAAACACAACCATGTTCATAAAAGTCTATCTCAAGCTCTGGCTATGCAACTTTGGAGCATATCCCCAAAGGACACTTCATCCTACCTCAAGGACACTTGCTCAACCATGTTTATTGCTGCTCTATTCATAATATCCTGAAATTGGAAAAAAAAAAAACATGTCTCTCAACAGATAAATGGGTAAAGAAAATGTGGTGCATTTGTAAAATCAAACATTACTCAGCCATTAAAAAAATGAAACCCATGACATTTGTAGGTAAATGGATGGAATTAGGTGGGAAATCATCGTGAGTGAGGTAACCCAGACCCAGAAAGATAAATATGGTATGTATTCACTTATATGTGGATATTAACTGTTAAGGAATTGGTAACAAAGCTATGAGGAGAACTACAGAAGTTAGGTATAGAGTAAAGGATTGTGGGAGTGAGGGGGGCAGACAGATATCCTTAGAAAAGGAAAACAGATGGATGGGGAAATGGAACTAGAACTGGGGAATCAAGTGGGGAGGGGAAGAGAATACAGGAAGAGACAGCTAAAATTAGGGCTCATTCGAGAGGAATATGGAAGCCCAATATGGTAAAAGCTTCCTAAAATATAAACATATATGAAAGCGATCTAACTGAAATCACCAAATAATGAGGGGGACAGAGCCCCAAGTGGACATCTCTTGTCACCAAATAAAACTTCTAGTATTGAAATTGGGTGACATCTAATTGAGTTGCTGACCAAAGGGGTCCCATGGAAACCCCCACCCCAAACAGTCTAAACTGTTGCCAAGACTACAGGTTGCTATTCACAAACGTAACAAGTCCCCATGGCTGAAGACAACACCAACCCAACTCAGTGGACATGGAGAAGCTGAGCTGGTGACTACATGGGGCCTTCACTCCTCTATGCTAGCGTCTGTGGCACAGGGCGGTACTCACCATCAGCTACAATGCCTTTGATCTACGGTGGTGTCCTGGCTGCAAGATGTGCTAGTGCTAGGGCAATTGTGGCTCAAAGCTTGTGGGAATAACTGATATATATCTGATTTGGCTGTAGGCTCACTTCATAAAATGGAATCCATATCTGGCATTGCTTGGGTGACCAACACCCTGAAACTAGATAGACCAGGGACCTAGGGGGAAACCAACTAATACTGATCTTAAAAAAAAGAAGAAAAAAGAAAAAACACCCTCACAAAGAGCAACAAAATGATTCTTAGTGATGTTCTGCTATCCTTGCTCAGCCATCATCAGAGAAGCTTCCTCCTGCAGCAAACAGAAAACCAATACAGAGACCCACAGTCAGACATTACGCAGAGAGTGAGAGACCTTGGACCACTCAGCCCTAAATGGATTTTGATCATCTCTAAATGTCTCCATCAAATCCCCTCCCCTCGGGGCTCAGGAAACCATGTGGAAGAGAGAGCAAATATGACTTAAGACGCAGAGGAGAGGAAGGACATGAGAAAACAAGGTCCTTTCAGTCAACAGCATCAATGCGCATATGAACTCACAGAAGCTGAGGCAGCATGCACAGGGGCTACACGGGTCTGCAAGCAGATGGGGTCCCAGTGCTGAAAGAAGTGGACACATGGCCCCGTCCTTAACCCAGATGTGAGCTCTGGTTGATAACTACTTGAAAATGGAAACGTAGTTTTCTCTAAGGGAGTCTCACTGGGGAAACAACTACTCTTAAGCGTAGGCTGCATGCCTAGCAGTAGATGGACGACAACAGAAAGCATCTTTGGTAGGTCATTGGCTCATAATAATACATCAGAGACACACACCTCCTTCTTAATTTTCTCTTATTTTTAATTTTATATGTATAGTGCCTTGGTTAGGAGTTCTATCGCTTAATAACACGTCGTGACCAAAGCAACTTGGGTCACAAAACATGTATTCAGCTTGTGCTCCCATATCACAGTTCTTAATCCAAGGACGTCAGGGCCAGGACCACAAAGAGAGCCGGAACCTGGAGGCAGGAGCTGACGCCATGGCCGGAAGCTGCTCACGGGCTTGCTCCACATGGCTTGTTCAGCCTGATTTCTTATGGAACCCAAAACGACCAGCCCAGGGATGGCTCCATCAACAATGGGCTGGGACCTCCCCCACCAACCACTATTTAAGAGAAAATGCCCTGTAGGTTTCTATACAGCCCATCTTATTGGAGCATTTTCTTAATTGAGGCTCCCTCCTTTCAAACGATGTCTTGTGCTGTTTAAAAACTAATCAGGGGCTTTCCTTCCCATAATCCCTCACGCCCGCCCTCTCCGGCTTGGTCCTGGCAGAATGGCTCCCGCAAAGAAGGGTGGCAAGAAGAAAAAAAGAGCCATTCTGCCATCAACGAGGTGATGATCCGAGAATACACCGTCAACATTCATAAGTGCATCCGTGGTGGGCTTCAAGAAGCGTGCTCCTCAGGCACTCAGAGAAGTTCGGAAACGTGCCATGAAGGGAGCTGGGGACTCCAGATGTGCGCTTAGACGCCAGGCTCAATAAAGCTGTCTGGGCCGGGGGAATAAAGAATGTTCCATATCGCATCCGAGTACATTTGTCCAGAAAATGTAACGAAGATGAGGGTTCACCACACAAGCACTACACATTGGTAACTTACGTGCCTGTAACCACCCACATCCAAAAATCTACAGACGGTCAGTGTGCGTGAGAACTAACCTGCTGAGTGTTAAATAAAGTTGCAGAGCTGAAAAAAGTAAACAAACAAAACAAAACAAAAATTAGCCAGCACACACATGCATGCGCGCACGCGCACACACATGCTTTTTTTTCTTTTGTCTTTCTACCGTGCAGGTTTTTGTGTATATATACCACGGTTTCCAATTTAGCTTTTTATGGTATTCCTGCGTGTGTGGATGTGTGTGTGCCCCTATGTCTGTCTGCGTTTTTGTCTTTTCTCAGCCTCCTTTCCATCTGTTTGTTTGTCTTGCCCAACTCCAATATGATAGCTTTTGTTTTATCTTCTTTTATTTTCTTATTATCCCTTAGAAGCCTGTTTGTTTTCTAATGCAACACAGAGAGGGAATGGGTCTGGATGGGAGGGAAGGGGGAGAAGAACTGAGAGGAGAAAAGAGAGGAAAAACTGTAATCAGGAATTAGGGATGAAGCTCAGCATGCTTCTTAGCAACAAAATGCCCACATAGAAAACCAGGTAACTGGGCCTGGAGAGATGGCTGAGAGGTTAAGAGCACTGGCTGCTCTTTCAGAGATCCTGAGTACAATTCCCAGCAGCCACATGGTGGCCCATATCCATTTATGATGAGATCTGGTGCCCTCTTCTGGCCTGCAGGTGTACATGCAGTCAGAATGCTGCACACCTAATAAATAAATCTAAAAACAACAACAACAAAACAGATAACCTGGAGGTTACTGCTACCATCAGCAACAGCGTTTACCAAAGCGCTAGATTCCAAGTGAATGTTTCAATGCAGGCTTCATTCTACAAGTTAGAAACAGACCGGGGAACGGGGGTAGGGGGGGTGATTAAGAAGATATGTTTGCTAAACACAAAAATTGCAAATAATAAAGTGGAATAGTAAGCATAATTAAAGCAGAATACAGGCATCTGCCTTACCTTGAAGAAACTCACGTAAACCTGCGTGTGTAAACACAGCCTTATACGCTGCATTCACATACAAGGAAACTGCCTATCCAATGAAGATTTGTAGTGAGAGAGGAGTCCCTGCGTCAGGCCTCAAGCATGTGACCAATGAGAACTACCCACACCACTGAGGAACGATTTAGAAAGGGCCTTGGGAAATGTTGGCTAATATCTTATGCTGCTTCTTGTCTCTCTGCCTGCTTTCCTTCCATGACATAACTTGGATATAATATCATAATCCATAGTTGATGCAGCTTGATTTAAGTCCCCAATGGAGGGCTGGTTTGCTTGTGTTTGTTTTTATGGTACCTGCTAAGATGATGCTACGGTGCATATGAGAGACAAGGGGCAAACTCCTGAAGGAGAACAGCAGGGAGGGGAATGTTCCAGAGAAAATGAAGAAGAATCTGAAGGCACATGGAACAGGGAAAGACAAGCTCAAAGGGAAGTAGAGCAGAGGCCCCTGGAAAAGGCCTGTCCCTTAAAAAAAAAAAAAAAAAAAAAAAAAAAAAAATCTAAGGAGAGACTGTGTCAAGGAGGGAAATTGAATTCATTTCCTATCTCATAGTATATGCAGGTACTACTACTACTACTAATAATAATAATAATAATAATAATAATAATAGATTAATTAAGAACTTAAGTACAAAAGATAACAACTTTAGAGGAAACTACTGGGGACTATATTTCTAACCTGCTCTTACTGAATAACTTCTTATGTAAGAGCTCATGAATGGTCCTGTAACTGTATTTCAATTAAGAGCTTTTGCTTGCTAAAAGCATTAAACAGACCTTATTTATAGCACAGGTAGTTAGCAATCATGCTACCATATGGAAAGTGTCCAGGTGCCTCCTGTGGCTTGAGGCCACCAGCAGAGGGACAGGCCAATGCCTGCCTGCTAAGGACTCAAAGAAGAAAAGGGCTTCAGCCTTACTCGACTGTAAAACTTCACTTGTGCTGCTGTGTGCACCGTGAGTCAGAGCAGGTGACACAGGTGAGGGACACGGTTTGGAAGGATGCTACTGAGGTCCAGGTAAGAGACGTGATGGTGACGATGCCAATCAAAAGAACAGTAATGGAGAAAGCAACTTCAGTAAAGTGTGGTGATGGGTTGCTCTTGCTTCTGAGCACTGAAAGGTAACCCAAGGCTGAAGTGAAAAACAAACAAAACATCAGAAAGTAGTCAAAGAGCCACAAAGGAGGCAGGAAGGCAGGAAAATGGAAAGCCAAGCAGAAGAACAGTTTCATTGGGAACGCACCTGCTAATCCTGACACATTGTGACTGACACCACCAGAGGAAAGTCTTAAGTTCAGCTTAGGGGTAAATGTTGCCCCATGGCCCTCTGACATTAACTTGAAATCTGCCATTGAAACAGCACCACCCCGCATCCAGCTTGCCACAGGGAACAAAACGGAAGTGACTTTGATACAGAAGAAAGCAAGATTAAACTAATCTGTCCCTGAGAAGGAGGTTGTATGATGCCAACACTCAGCCCAAATGTTTGACTGGTCCTTGGACCTCAATTTCCAAAGCGACCCAAGGTGGTGTAGTGTGTCTCTGGGAACAAGGAAGAACGGATATAAACGTTCACGTCTTCCTTCTTAAAGGCTGGCTTATACGTGACCTTTTATGAACACTCAGTATTGCATGGTTTAAGAAAAGTCAAACATGCAAGACAGTGTGAAAACCTTAAGAATCCGTGGAAAAACAAGTAAGAATCAAGAAAGAGCAAAGAAGTGGATACAAGCTCCCAAGGGGATAGAACAGGGCTATATCTTGGGCCTCAAACACAGGAGCCAGAAGACCCTGTACCCATGTGCTCAGTGCCTGAAAGGATTTGGTTGCTAGGAAAAAAACAAAAACAAAAAAAACAAAAAAAACACTGTTTAGTCTTGCCTGCCACCCTCTAATCTATCAGCAGACCTGTCTTAAGGGAATCTCAAAGGGCTCCTCTGGTTAGCTTCACCTGACACCTTGGCATAGCCCTGAGTTATCCGAGAGTCTCAGCTGGGGGATTTTCTCCATCAGGTTGGCCGTGGGCCCATGGGAGTGGGCATTCTCTTGACTGCTAACTGATGTGAGGGGCATTTCATCCATGGACAGGCGGGCCTGGGCTATAGAAGGTAGCTGACAGAGAACCTGAGAACAAGGCAGTAAGTAAACTGCAGCTTTCATAGTTCTGCTCTGACTTCCCTTGATACGGCCTGTGACCCGGAAGTATTAGCAAAATTAAACCCTTTCCTCCCCAAGTTACTTTTTTTTTTAAATTTTTTAAATTTATTCAGATTACATGCCCTCACTTGTATCTTCCCACCCCACCCCCACCCCACCCCCACTGCCCTTCCTCTTTTGCCCTATTCCCCTCCCCCAGACCTCTGGCAACCTCTCCCCTCCCCCCCATTTAATCACTTCCCCTTGGTAGGAGGAAGGGGAAGCAGGCTATCAGGATGAGACCTGATAGGTGTGGTCACATGGTGGGGGAGGAGGTCTAGGGGATGGAAATAGGGTAAAGGGGCATGGCGGGGCGGGGCGAGGGTGGGGCAAGAGACAGGAAGATACAAGTGAGGGGCTGTAATCTGAATAAATTATAAAAATGTTTTAAAAGTCAAGAAATAGATAAAACTGGACTTTAGAGAGCAGCTTAAGTAGTTTGGATAAAATGTAGATCACTTAAGTAATGTAAGAGTGAAGGCTGCCTCTGGAAACACAGACATGATCTTTATTAGATTTAAACTAACAGAGAATTTCTATGTTATAATTTCCCAAATAGGTTTAGGGAAAAATAAAAAAGACCCCACTCCACCCCCTCCTCAGCGGACACCCATCAGTCAGCACTTTATCAGACAGGAACATTTGATTGCTCGTTCCCACTAAAAGAAAAGTCTACCTAGGTGTGTGCATGCCGGTGTGCAGGTGTGCGTGTGCATAATGTATGGAGGCCAGAGGTCAGTTTCTCCCGCAACCTCTTTTGAGACATTGAGCTTCCAGCTCAGGGCTTCTACTCTGCTGGCTGCCATGAGCCCCAGGGGTCCTCCTGTTTCCCCTCCCCAGCACTAGGGTCACAGAGGGGAACCACCCTCCCAGCTGTTTCCTTGGATACAGGGAGGTAGAGACTCAAACCCTCATGATACACAGTCACAGCCAGCGCTTTACATCTGAGCAGCTCACCAGCCCCTAAAATGAATTATTAAGGCTGGAGCCAGACTTTCTGTTGACTCCAAAGGAAGGAAAGGAAACAAATAAATTACTTTCTGGAGAGAAACAACACACCTTGATCTTTCTAAGGGGAATTGACTCTCGGGGGCATGACCTGTTAACGAGCTGCAGAGTGGTCCTTGAAATGATTTAAACACTTGAAACCCTGGAAATATTTTGGCTGTCCAAAGTATCCCCAAACTCCCATTTAGGCAGGCCACATAGACAAGGCCTCCCTCCAAAAAACGGAGGCGAGTAAGACAGGTCGAGATGGTTGTGGCTGGCGTGTTTAGTACTGTGATGGCCTTATGGAGCTTGATTATGAAAACAGCTGTCTGCTTTTTGTGTTTTTAGCTGTTGTGAGCACTATGTACAACAACTCTGTTAAGCTGGGCGGAGGCCTGGGGACTTGGCTCGCAGTGCAGTGGGCCTTTGACATCCATAAAAGGCATTTTTACGGAGCTGACATGCCTAGGAAGGAAGTACGTATGAAGGGAAAGAGCAACCCCAGAATGCTTGCTGACAGTGGGCTCTGAAAACAGCAATTGATTGTCTGGTAAAGTCTATCCTATCCGGGGACTGAGCGCAGAGGGAATTCACCCAGCTAAACTCTCTGTATCACTCACAAAAAGTAGCAGCTACGGATGAGACCCTGTCAGGAAGAGGATGTGCATGATTTCTTGCCTGTGCCTTGCAGCATTTGATTTTTTTTTTTTTTAAATATCATCTCTCTTTTATGATTACTATTGTAGCCCAGTGCGCCATTCCCATCTCAGTGACACTGCTCTGCTGGCAAGGTACCTACACAGGGCAAGGGGGTGGTGGCCTGCTCCTGCTCCAGGGTGCTACAATGGGTTCAGTGTGGAAAAAGCATCCACCGGAAGGCCCATTTGCTCCTTAGCTGTGTGTCAGCCTCTGTGTGTGACTTGCCACTGTCACTCCACCTAGTGGTGTCAGAAGCCTTGTGTTACACACCAGATGTCTCAGCCCTCAAGATGAAGACTCACGAGTCATTTCTGGGCTTAACTGTTCTCACTACTGCTCTATTTTGGTCGCAGGAAAGTCAGAGGCAGGGCCGCGTTCTCCAGGCTGAGATAGGAAGAGCACCTGCCCACACCGAGGGGCTCATGGGATGGTGAGAAATGTGCTGCTGCCATTTCTGAAAAGTGTGGACACATGTCCCTTTCCTTCCCCGTGTATATGGATATGACTAATCATAAAACCTTGAAAATCCCATTGTGTGGAGAAATTTGTCTTAGGATCAAATGGGGGCAGAAGGGGTGCATCTGGGAGCTCCCGGGATCCTCAGACATCCTTCAGAGGATCATGAGGGTCTTTCTGGACTTTCTACCTAGGATCCGGAAATGCTAAAGAGCAATGACCCCACAGTGTCTTGGCAGAGCTACAATGGATCTCTCCATCTGACGCCTCAGTGAGAGCTTTAGGGTTAAATCTGAGGAAATGGCAAGTGGACAGGAAATGTGTGATCCTGTGATCTCAGGGGACAGCACGGAGCCTGGGGTGACCACGTTTATTACATGTAAGGTGACAACATCACACTTTGTCTCCCTCTGTGCCCCCTTGGCTATTACTGCCCTGAATCTTCCTTTCATGAAGCCAAGACTCCAGGAAGAGGGTGCTTGCCTCTGTTTCTCACACTGAAGGGGCCACACTTCTCCCTCGAGCCTGCCTTAAGCTCTCAGTGAGCACAGTGGGTAGAGTTCTGTGCTCCTAAGCCATTTTACCAGAAACTTCAGAACAAGAGTTGGCCCATCGGGAAAGAATGCACCAGTTCTTCCTCCTGACTGAATTGGCCAAAGAAGTCTAAGGCCAGGCCCAGGTGTCTCAGAACCCACAGAGAGGAAAAACAAATGACACCCCCACAGGACAGGCATGTCCCCCAGCAAGCCTAACCAAGGAGGCTGAAATACAAAAAAAAAACAGCATTCCCCTTAGGACTCATCCAATCTTCCAGGCTTCAGAGCTGGACTCTGAAAAAGGGAAGCCACCCCAAACACACGAGAACATAAAGGACAATTCTGCAAAAATATTTCTGCCAGCTGAGAAACCATTCTCTGACAGGGAATGGGGGCAGCAGGGGAAGAGGTTACATCAAACAAAGGTAGAACTCCAGCACCATCTTGTGGAGAGATGAACCACCATCATCCACATAGGGCCCACCTAGGTCCAGGCTACTTATAGGCACTATCTCGGCATCTTACCATGCATTTGGGCCAAGGCTCTGGTGATGTCCTGGATGGAGCGTTTCAGATGCTGCAGGACCTGGAGCAGGGTGTCCTGGCTGTGCTGCAGAATGGCCTCCACTCCCTGAACCAGGGCCTAGGGATGAGATTCACTTTCTCTGTTCACTGCTTTCCCTTAAAGGAGGCCAATCCTTGGGGAGCAGCCCGGAGTTTGGCAATAATTGTGCCAGGACTGGACACCCTACTACACAGCAGGCATTTAATGAAGCTTTGTTGTCAATCATTTTATACCTTGCCCTGTTATAATCTATGGGATCTGAAGGAAAAGATGAGTTTTGAAGCACCCAGGGTTAGGTCATCTGCATGACTTCAATGATGTCCACTATCTGGACATCTTTTCTGTCTTTGCAGAGCTGATGTCTTGAAATAAATATACCCTCCCCCCCGCTTAGGTCTTAGTTCAGCTGCCATTTCTGTGGAGAAACTCCATCAAGCATGGATTTGCTTTATCATCTCTTTTCATAAAATGACCTTTGTTTTTTTTTTTTTTTCCTTCTAACTTATGTGACTCTAGCGTCTCCAGGGACACGAACTGTGGCAGCTAGCACAGTGGGTGCCCGTTGCACCCTGCACATCATGGCCATGTATGGATGGAGAAATCGGTTCACTCCAGACTAAAAAGGGTACTGACACCACAGGCTAGAACTGAGACCTATTGCATCATATGCAACCCAAGTAGAAAAAGGGCTGTCTGTCCATAAGGAGAAAACCACCCTATGGCGAGAACGGGGTAAGTTTTAGACCAAAGAGGACATGCCGTGAGGTAAGAAAATACCTTAATGCCAGGTGCTGCAGCCTTCTCCACCAAAACCGTCACCAGTACAAAGCCCTGCAGGCTCTCTCCCCCGGGAAAAGCGATGATGGTCTTCAGGTTACTGGGGAAAGAGGCCACCAGGAAGGAAGGAAGGAAGCCAGGCCAATTCAAGTCAAGTTCCCTTGACCTCAGTGCTTACCGCCGCCGTGATCCCCAACCTCAGCCCCAGTGACAGTCACGGCTACCACGCTGAACAGTTCTTAGCAACGGGTATCTGGCCTTTCAGGATCACATCATTTTTGTCCAAAGCTAAGGGGGTTTGGGGCTGGAGTGATCAAAGTGGGTTCCATGCTCCCGTTAGCTGAAACTCGGGCCCAGGGACACGAGGCAGCCTGTCTAGAGGCATATGGCTGGTTGTTCACAGCCACGCTAGGCATGGCTTCAGAACTCAGCCCAGCCCTCCTCCCCTCCCTATTTTTAAGGCAGAGTCTCACTATTTATTGTGTATTTTCCTCCAGCTCACACTCTTCTGGGCCCCACCTGCCAAGTGTGAGGATTATGGGTATGTACCTCTGTGCCTGCCTGGAGTTCCAAACCTAGGAGGAAATGCTGCCACAGAGCAGGGAGACTGTCCAGAGGGGTCATTCACATAGCCAAACACAAGGCGGAACTTCGGGAACCCACAGAAGAGGGAGAGGGAGGAGTGTAGGAGCCAGAGGGGTCCAGGACATCATAAGAACACGGCCCACAGAATGAACTAAGCAGGCCTCATAGGGGCTCACAGAGACTGATGCTGTAATCAAGGAGCCTACACGAGTCTGCACCAGGCTCTCTACACATATATTATGCTTGTGTAGCTTGGTGTTCTTGCCGGACTCCTAAGAGTGGGAGCAGGAGAGTCTTTAAGTATTTTGTCTGCTCTTGAGACCCTTTTCCTCCTGCTGGGTTACCTCATCCAGTCTTTTTTGTTTTTGTTGTTTGGGTTTTTTGTTTTGTTTTGTTTTGTTTTTTGTTTTTCGAGACAGGGTTTCTCTGTGTAGCCTTGACCATCCTGGACTCACTTTGTGGACCAGGCTGGCCTCGAACTCACAGTGATCTGCCTGCCTCTCCCTCCCGAGTGCTGGGATTAAAGGCATGCGCCGCCACGCCCGGAACCTCATCCTGTCTTGATATGAGGATTTGTTCCACATTTGGTGGATGTCCCTGGGAAACCTCTACCCTCTCCCCACCCTGCTTCAAAGTAAACAGGATCTGGGGGAGAGGGAAGGTAGGAAGAGGACTGGAAGGAGTAGAGGGGGGGAACTGTGCTTGGGATGTAATGATTTAGAAAAGGAGGAAGAGGAGGGGGAGGGGAAGGAAGAGGAGGAGGAGGGAAAGGAGAAGGAAGAGGAGGGGAGGATGGGGAGGATGGGGAGAGGAGGAGGGAAAAAGGGGGAGGAGGAGGAGGAAGGAGAAAGAGGAGGAGAAGAAACAACAAAGAGGAGGAGGAAGAAGAAAAAGGGGAGGAGGAAGAGGGAGAACGAGGAAAGGAGGAGGAGGGGGAGGAGGAAGAGGAAAGGAGGAGGAGGGGGAGGAGGAAGAGGGGGAGGAGGAAGGGGAGGAGGAATGGGAAGGAAGAAGAGGAAGAGGAGTCATTTCTAATCAACTTGACATATTCCCATCAGATTCAAGTCTGATCCAATCTACAAAACGCAGACAAGTAACTACACTTCATGCCTAGCATCATACACACAAGCAAAGCCCAGACTGGAACCTTAAAAACAGCAAAGCAGATGCAAGCCACACATTGCCATCGGTCCAGCAGCGGTGTGCTAGCTTGGGAAATGATGCCTTCGCTTCCCACCTGCACCCTTCACAGAGCTGGGGGTAGGGGCTGATGTGTGTGGGGTGCAGCTGTGGCTTCTCTGCCAGCTTTGCTCCCCAAAGGAGGGGAAATCTCTGTCTGTAGACCAGACCTGCCTGCAATGGCTCCAGTCCAACAGATGACAAGGGATTTCAAAGGGAGCTCTTCTGTCACCATTGCCTGCCTGCATCCGGCTTTTTGCAGATGTTATACAGAGATTATAAATCTCTTTCAGGTTTCACAATCACAGATGTTTTCTTACACTGCACTTTATTGTAGACAGACAGGGACATGTGTTTAAGAAAAATTAATTCCTACACCCCTATAAAGTAGCCTTCATCAGAGATAACTCTTGGACTATTGACTTTTTGGCACATTTCTTTGCATTTTCATAACTTCTTAGACTGCTGACGCTATGCTGTCCATAGAGCTTGACATGTGGTTTTAAAGGGACATCTTACCTGATTTCAAATGGTCTGGTCACATTTCAGTTATTGGCAATGACAAAGAGAAAAAGAAAAAAAAAACCAACTCAGTTGATAACCAGATATACATACACATGCATACACGTCAGTACACACCTAGCACGACGTGGGATGTCATTGGACAATGAGCCACCAGGTGGCAGCATAAACCAGATCTCAGCTCACAGCGCCAGTGCCAGCTGTCTGCAGGCTCTCATTCATTCTTGCTGCTCTTCAGCTGTCACTCACTGCACATCCCACTTTAGTGACTCTACTCCTGCCTACCTGCTAAGATTTGCCTTAGATCCCCAACTGCCATGCTTTCCCTGCCGTTTTCCTAGCATTCTAAATATATACCATTTGTGTTGCTCTTTGCCATCCATCAGGCGGTGCTTTGTCTCAATACTGACCTGCTTTGCTTCTATTTCTTTCATTTCTTCAAAGCACTAGTAAGCTCTGTGACGATATCTTAAAGATATCAGGAAGATGATCGCCTCAAAGAATGACTGAGGAATCCCAGGCCTACACCTGCATCTCTGGGCCCTCCACCTTACTTGCTGGGACACTAACTTCCAATAGTTATTTTTAACTTTCTCTTCCCAGAGCAGACACATTCTCCCTTCAAACTTTCTTTTTCCTTTTCCTTTGAGTCACAAACCCAGTTTTGTAGTCATCCCAATAATCCAGGCACTTATATTTATTATCTCACCCATCCCAATTCTAAGCTAGAATATAATAGATAATAAATATAGCTTTCTATGCATACCAGTTTTTAAAATCACTTTATAATGGCTCAAAGATCAAGCCAGGCCTGGTTGTGTATGCCGCCGTTAGTTCCAGCTAGTGAAGGGACTGGGGGCATAATGATTACCAAGCCCAGAAAAGCTTATACTACAGTGTAAATTACAGGTCAGCTTTGACGTTGTAGTGAGAAACTATATCTAAATAAAAAGTGAAGAGAGGGCTGTGGTATAGAAAGCAGAGATGGAGCACCTGCCTCACACGCAAGGGCTCATTCATTCCTCAGTCACATACAAACATGCCATCAACATGTGACATCATCACATCATCATGTGGCATCATCACATCAACATGTGACATCATCACATCAACATGTGACATCATCACAGAAAGGGTAGAGTTCTATGGATCTTTAGATTAAGAGGAGCCCTCCTCAGTTCTTACAAGGAAGGGTCAGTCATGTTAGGTTCTTGTAAGTTTCCAAGGCAGATTTTAACCATCTCTTTCAGCACGACATGGCCACCTACAACCACCATGCCAAAGAAGGTCTCTACGTCCAGTCTCAACTTCTCTTTTGATGTTTTAATTTAACAAGTAAATGCTGCCTTGCAGCTACCACCTAAAGCAAAATTGACTATGAAAATGAAGTTTCCATGGGTTTGCCATTGTTTGTTTGCTTGTTTGTTTTTAAGTGAATAGACAAATGCTTCTACGCCCACGTCAGCTGCGAAATGATGTAAAGTGGGTGGAATGGATGGCATGAATCAGAACCGTATTGATCAACCCTGACACCCAGCCCTAACCTGACTTGAATGGAGGGCAGAAGGGGGAACACACGATGTACTGAGAAAAACAGCACAGTATGATTATGTAGGAGAAATCCAGATATGAAGTGAAAGGAACAAGAAAAACCATTTTCGGGGATGGCTGGAATGATGGCTCAGAGGTTAAGAGCACTGGCTATTCTTCCAGAGTTCCTGAGTTCAATTCCCAGCAACCACATGATGGCTCACAAACATCTATAATGAAATCTGGTCCCCTCTTCTGGTGGACAGGCATTCATGCAAGGCAGAAGAACATTGTATACATAATAAATAAATCTTTTTTAAAAATTGAGGCCAATGTGCTTAGAGACCACGAAGAAGAAACATCTGAAGTTTAAATGTGTGTGTTGACTCTTCCATTGGAACCATAAGGCGAGTGGTGAATGCAAACACACAGATCACTACAAAACAGCCCTAAGATCCCGAGCCTTTTGTCCCAGGTCAGTTGAAGTCCTAAGTCTTTCCTGATCCTCACTCTGTTGATACCTGAAGAATCCTTTCCTTTCCCTCCTTACCCTTCTGGGTTCCTTTTGGTCCAGTTTGTCAGCACCAGATCAGAGTGGACCAGGATAGGAGGGAGCCCCAAGTTCCTGGAGACCTCAACAAAAGGGATGGCAAGAGTTCTTGGCAGCACCTTTAGGGCAAGAATCCAGGCAGTTAGTATATTCTATTGGCAGAGGAAAAGGCCATGGCTGCCTGTGGTAAGTGACCTGGAGACCAAGCATGAATTCTCTGAGTGGTCCACACCCACACCCTACACATGCTTCCTGGGAGCGACCCAGTGGGGGATGCTGTTTGTGAGAACACAGTGCAAGAGATGCGAAAAGCAGAGCTGGAGCACACCAACACACATGATACACAGAACCTCTGGAAACTCTACCAAAAAAAAAAAAAAAAAAAAAGAGTCTCACTGAAATGTTTAGTGTACATTGAAGACTAAGAACTAGCAGTGTAAACTGATTTCTAGATAAATGATAGATTAAAAATAACACATATGTATATGTATAGATAGATAAATAGATACAGGCATATAAGCACATGATGCAGAAATAGAAATAAAGATGTAGATATACACAGATAAAAAACAGAGGTGTGTGTGGGAGAGAGAGAGAGAGAGAGAGAGAGAGAGAGAGAGAGAGAATGAATCTGAGAGACCAGTACACCCTAGAAAGGATGAAAAGGAGGGAAAATCTCAGTATGTAGAATTGATTCCTGTGTCACTTCATGTGTCAAGCCCCATAACTTCAGGAAAGCCACTCAATGACAGACCCCATTCACCAACTTTTGTCTCTTCTGACTCCTAACATTATTTTTGAGGGATATGACATCAACCTCCCAACACCCACACAGAACACCACTGAAATACAGCAGGCTTGTTTACACCCAAAGGACCCTTCAAGTTGCAAAGCCCCTGTCCGTGTCCCGTCCTTTCACCAGAGAATTCATTTCATCTGTTAGCTTTTGGAAAGCCCCTCGAACACGAATCTGTGTCTGTCCACAGTCCAGAAAAGTTGTTCAGATCCATGGGGTCCCCAGCCATGGACAGGGCCAAATTGGTAGAGGCTTACAAAAGAAATCATTATTTCTAGGTACAGTGGTGCATGCCTGTGATCCCAGCACCAGGGTGGCAGTGGCAGGAGGATCTCTGTGAGTTTGAGGCCAGCTTGGTCTACAGAGTGAGTCCAGGACAGCCAAGGGTACACAGAGAATGAGAAACCCTTTCTCAAAAAACCAAAAAGAAAAAAAAAATTCTTTCTTACGCTCCCTACTCCCAATTACTTTATTTCTAAAATAGCGCTCTCTCTCTCTCTCTCTCTCTCTCTCTCTCTCTCTCTCTCTCTCTCTCTCTCTCTGTGTGTGTGTGTGTGTGTCTGTCTGTCTGTCTGTCTGTCTGTCTGTCTGTCTCTCCGTGTGTCTGTCTGTCTCTCCGTGTGTCTGTCTGTCTCTCCGTGTGTCTGTCTGCCTCTCTGTCTCTCTCTCTCTGCCTCTCTGTCTTTCTGTCTGTCTGTGTGTGTGTCTGTCTGTCTGTCTCTCTGTCTCTCTCTCTGCCTTTCTGTCTTTCTGTCTGTCTGTCTGTGTGTGTGTGTCTGTCTGTCTGTCTGTCTCTCTGTGTGTCTCTCTGTCTCTCTCTCTCTGCCTCTCTGTCTTTCTGTCTGTCTGTCTCTGTGTGTGCGTGTGCGTGTGACAGACAGACAGATAGACAGAGGTGAATGTAGGCACATTCATGTCAAGATGAGTGTGTAGTCCTGAAGGCAATGGATAACTTCAGGCACTAATCCCCACCTTCCACCTCGTTTGAAACTTGTCTAGTGTGAATGCTGCCTACACCAGCTTTCATGCGGGTCCTGGGGGCCTTGGCTTCAGTGTTGGACCCGCTTGATACCAATTTACCCACTGAGCCATCTCCCCAGCCCAGGACTGAAGACAGTTTAAAGAAGATGTGCGTCTGCCATTCTTTCTTCCTCAGAGTTAGGAAAGAAGTGTACTTTAGGTAGAGAACAATTACAGAGTTCACAGATCATGAAAACCCTGCCAAGCTTCCACAGAGATGAGGGCTGTGGAGGAAGGGTGGGGATGCAAGGCAGTCAGCCCTTCGTGTGAGACTCTCAAGGAGCAAGAGCGCTGCGCTGTCCTTTCCTCTCAGTCTCAAAGTATTTCCGTGGGAGACAATAAGTGGCTTGAGCCGGGTGAGGCAGAGCCTGGCTTCTCACGCACCCTGGACTAAGAGAAACACCTTGATTTCTGGGAAAGAGAAACTCAGGAAAAAGGAATGGAGCTGCTGTTGAGTGATAAAGTATTAACCCAGCAGGCACTGGCCCTGGATCCCATCCCAGCAGGCACTGGCCCTGGACCCCATCCCAGTAGGCACTGGCCCTGGGTCCCATCCCAGTAGGCACTGGCCTTGGATCCCAACCCAGCATTACCAGCAAACACAACACAGAGGAGGGATGAAGAACAGAACAGGGTGGCACAGGACAGTAACCCCAGCATTTGGAAGGCTGAGGCAAGAGGAACACGGATTTTAGAGCAACTTGGACTAGAGAGCAAGTCCTAGTCTGGTTTGGGCTACTTTGTAAGACCTTGACTCAAAAAAAAAAGGGGGGGGGGGAATTAATAAAAGGAAAAGTCGAAAAGCAGTTTTCTCCATGGATGGAGAAGAAGGGTTTTGTACCCTAAAGTACAGACTGAAACTAGGAAGTCATGGAGAGAGGGTTGATAAAGCAGCAGCAAGCTAAGCGGAATGCAGTATTAAGGAAATCCCAAGTCTCTGTGTGTTGCTGGGGAAAGAAAGCTACTCCAATGGAACCAGACGGCTTTCCCACTGTCCCCAGGCTGCTCTGGACAAAGGAGTTGACTTTGAGCTTGGAGCAGCTCCCCAGATGTCTGTACAACAGAGCTATTATGAAAATCAAGACAATCAATGTGTTTAGAAATATTAAATTCTGCAGGGTGTTTTATGAGTTCTCAGGATCTAAGGGGAGCTCTTCACACAGTATTGGAATGGGGGTGCCAGGGACGTTAGAAAATGACCATTAGTCTAAAAAGAAAATCGGCTCAGTAGAAGGAAGAAAGAAGAAAGTTCTAAGCCCCCTTCCCTGCCTTCTACTGATTTTTGTTTCTGTTTTGAGGTTGAGCAACCGAACCTGGGGCTGGTGGAGCAATTCCAGGTGCAGGGCACCTGATCGTCTTTCTCCCTGTCCCTCACCTTTTGGGGTTGGGTCTCCCCTTCCTGCCAGACGAATCCCATGGTAATAGCAGCAAGCACCAGGTGTGCCAGGCGCTGCTCGAGGTTACCCTTTAGGAACCTGCAGTCCAGGAGAGGCATCTGTTCAAGAGATGTTAAGGTTAGTGGCTGAAACACTGAAGGGTGGAGACTAGGTCAGGGCTCCCCGTGACTTGAGGGTCCCGCAGATGTTAGAACGCTGTTTGGCTTTCAACAGACATTTAAATGGCTTCAAGCACATCCACATAACCCAGTTCTTAGAGCGATGCAGTTTGGGAGGTGCCACGTCCGTCCTAGGGTCCAGAGACTACATTGTGCCCAGTTTGTGACAGGCCCTGGCCTCAGTCTGCGACTTTGAAGTTTCGCAGTGTAAACATCAAGGCTGAGATAAGTCTTCCCCCATCACCAACCCCATCCCAACTTGAAAGCCTCACCTTTTAACTGTGTTACAATTTTGACCACAGAGAGAGACCCAGTAGAGGTAGGGATGTAAACTCCTACAAAAATCCTGCCTTAGCTGGGTATAAGGATTGCTGGGATCCTTGTCAAAAGCCCACAATGCAGTGGTAGTGGTGCTTTCCACCCAGCTCCATCCCCACCTCGTTCCCTGTGGGAAACCACCGCTCCTGGTGATAAGGAAAGGCCACCCTGGAAAGCTGCGTCAGTACACAGTCCAACCACACAAGCTTCCCTGTCCTGCCTGACTGCTACCAGCTCATCCGCCCATGCCCTCCGCTCTCCCCATTTCTGCTCCCTTTGCTCCGCAGGCGCCCCAGAGGGAAACCTCTCTTGTGGGTTGGACCTTGCAAGAGCAGAATTCACAGAGTCTTTCCTCCTCCCGCCGCTAGGGGGCAGAGGATATCAGCAGTGGTTACCCGGTACCTGCTACAAAGAGCGTAATTTAATGACAAAGAGGATGCTTATATCCCATACTGGGTCCAACGAACAAAACCGTCTCAGAGGCATTTGCTAGGGCCACAGAATCTGCGGGAAATGAGCCAGTTCTGCAGATTGACCACAGCCCTGCTCATTAGAGTCATGCATGAGTCATGGGTTTTGTTTGAAAATTTCCAGCAGCCACAATTTTTTTAAAGCAAAAAAGAAGAAAAATGAATTCTAATAACGTACTTTGTTGAGTCAATGTATAAAATATATTTTAGCATGTAATCACTATAAAAGTCCTTCAAAAGCCCAGGGTAGGGCTCACCTTAAATCTCAGCTCTTGGGAGGAATAGGCAGGTGGATCTCTGTGAGTTCAAGGCCAGCCTGGTCTACAAAGCAAGTCTAGGACAGCCAGGGCTGTTACACAAAGAAACCCTGTCTAGAAACAGTCCCCCACGCCCCACCCCTCGGCAAGAAAAAGTTGTTCAATGTCTTCAAAGTCTATTCTGTGTCTTCCCATTTTTTCTTCACCACTCCTCTGGCATTGAAGAAGGCCACATACAGGACAGCCTCGGTGTGAGGGGATGAGGTCCACAGGGAAGCTTGTTTTCTGCGAAGTCCCTGCACATTCCAGGATTGCTGGCCTCACCTTCTAAACATACATATGATTCAAAGAGCAACTACAGGGACTGGAAAGAAAGTGGTGCCCTTGTAGTTAATTGTGCTTATACAAACAGCTGCAGATAAGAACTCCACACAAACTTTATCTTCCCGAGCTGAATATGGTGGCCACATAGTCCAATATTTCCACAGTGTGTGTTTTTTTTTTTTTTTTTCAAGTTCAGCTTTGCTCTCATTTCAGTTTTGGTTAGAACACAAAGAAATGAGTTTCACATTTATGTGTATATATGTGTGTGTGTGTGTGTGTGTGTGTGTGTGTGTGTGTGTGTGTGTGTGAGAGAGAGAGAGAGAGAGAGAGAGAGAGAGAGAGAGAGAGAGAGAGAGAGAGAGAGAGAGAGATTGGTGCAGCGGTTCTCAACCTTTCCTAAAGCTGTGTCTTTTTAATACAATTCCCCATAAAATTATTTTTGTTGCTACTTCATAACTGTAATTTTGCTACTATTACAAATCATAATGTAAATATTTAATATACAGGACTTCTGATGTGTGACTTCCCAAGGGGTTGCAACGCACAGGTTGAGAACCATTGGACTAGCAGTTGCTCTTCCTCTCAATATGTTTTCATTATTTCCTTCCCTAGCATTTACTTGTTGGAAAGGTTGCTTCTTCAGCTCTCCATGAGCTTACTGATGCAAACCTTGTGTTTAAGAAAGGCTACCATTTATCTTCCTTAGTTATAGCTCTAACTGTCCAATTGGACTCTGCAGAAAACAATGGTATATCTTTCTTTATTAATTTATTCATTTTACATCCTGATCATAGCTCCTCCCTCCCCTCCCCCCCCCCCTTCTCCCACCCTGACCCCTAGTTCTCAGAAAGCAGAAGCCTCTCCTCCCTTATCAACTGACCCCAGATTATCAACTCTCAAGACTGTCTTCATCCTCTTCCTCTGTGGCCTAGCAAGGCTGTCTCACTGGGGGGTGGGGGTGAGGGGGAGTGATCGAAGAGCAGGCAACAGAGTTCATGTTAGAGACAGCTGCTGGTCCTCTTACTAGGCGACATACATGGAGACTGAGCTGCCTATTGGCTACATCTGAGCAAGGGGCCTGGGTCCTCTCCATGCATGGTCCTTAGTTGGTGTGTCAGTCTTCACAGGCCACCCCCCACTCCTCACCCACAGGCCCAGATTTGTTGGCTCTGTTGATGTTCCCGTGGAGCCCCTGTTCCCCCTGGGTCCTTCGATGACCCCCCCCCCCACACACACACACACACTTCCCTAAGTCATCCTGTGCTCTGGCCAAAGTTTGGCTGTGAGACTCAGCTTCTGCTTCCATCCCCTGCTGGGGGGAGTCTTTCAGAGGACCTCTATGGTAGGCTCCTGTCCTGTTCCCTCTCTTCAACCGTTTCTGGTGTCTGTTCTATTTGCGCTTCTGAATGAGAATTAAGCATCCTCCCTAGGGTCCCCCTTGTCACTTAGCTTCATTAGGTCTGTGGATTGCAGTGCAGTGTGGTTGTCCTCTATTATATAGGTAGTATCTGCTTATAAGTGAGTACATACCCTGTGTGCCTTTCTGGGTTACCTCACTTAGGATGATCTTTTCCAGATCTATCCATTTGCCTGCAAATTTCATGATGTCTTTGTTTTTAACAGCTAAGTAGTATTCCACTGGGTAGATGTACCACAGTTTCTTTATCCATTTTTCAGTTGAGGGGCATCCTAGTTGTTTCCAGATTCTGGCTATTACAATTAAAGCCGCTGTGAACATAGGTGCGCCAATGTCCTTGTTGTATGGTGGAACGTCTTTTGGGCATATGCCCAGGAGTGGTATAGCTGGGTCTTGAAGTAGAGATATTTCCAATTTTCTGAGAAAGTGACAGAATGAAGGAGTGTTCCCTTTTCTCCACATCCTCCCCAGTATGTGCTGTCACTTGAGGTCTTGATCTTAGCCATTCTGATGGGTGTAAGATGGAATCTCAGAGTCATTTTGATTTGCACTTCCCTGATGAGTATGAACGCTAAACATTTCTTTACGTGCTTCTCAGCCATTCGAGATTTCTCTGTTGAGAATTCTCTGTTTAGCTCTATACACCGTTTACAATGGCGTTTCTTTTAAAAAAAGCATCTTTTTTAAACTTACAAAGTAACTGAAGGTGGCTATCAAATGTGCATACCAAGTGTGTATGCATACTTTATAATCAGAAAATGGTCTCTTCGGTATCCATATCATACCTGGGACAGAACTGACATTGTACATGTGGTGTGTGGCCCAGTGCAAATTGTTTCTGGTAGGTATGAATACAACCCTGATGCTTGTGAGTACACTGCACTCCTAAGGACATTATTTGATTGTCTGCTTATTAACCTGGAGATTTATATCTCAGTCTTGTTTTCTCAGAACTGAATATGTACTCAAGGGTCCTCTGAACTAGCTGTGCCATCCTGTGGACCTCACCGCTCGGGAGCAGAGTGTTTATGACACACATTAAGTGCCTGTGTACATCATGTCTTGGACTTATTGCAAAGTGAACTTTGATACAAAGATGAATACATAGAAAAATGGGTCACTTCACTCAGAGGAAGGATAGCAGGCTACCAAGAAGAGACTTGATACCCTATGAGCACATACAGGGGGAGGAGGTCCCCCTCAGTCACAGTCATAGGGGAGGGGAGTAAAGAGAAATTGGGAGGAAGGGAGGAATGGGAGGATACAAAGGATGGGATAACAAATGAGATGTAATATGAATAAATTAATAAAATATATTTTAAAAAAAAGAAAAAGAAAATGGGCTATTTGTTTGAATAAAGACTGGAGTGAGAGAGTCTATAATACCATGACACACCTATGATTGCACCACTCTGGAGGCTGCGACAGGAAGATGTCACACTCAAAGCGAGCCTGGGCTGCACGCTAAGACTATCTCAGAAGGTAAAAACGTATACCTATCTCTAGTCTGCCACTCTGCATATCTATACATGTTACGTACACATGCACATGAAGACAATGTTTGGTCATTCTCCATGTAGGTACTGCCGTACACTTTCTGCTGCTCCGTAAACTATAGAGCAAAGATGTGTAATGTGGCAGAGAGACACAGGCACATGCCTACGTGGCCACCTAATAGCTGCGTGTTTTCATTTATTTAACAGATATTATTAATGGAGATTTGGGGGCCTCTCCTTTTGTCATTTCATCTTCTATTGTCTTTTATTTACTATTGCTATTAAAATAGCTACAACACGCAGCCTTATGTATTCATCTTGACTTTGTTTTGTTTTTGTTTTGTTTTGTTTTGAATGAGTGTTTCTCCAAGACCAGTTTGTGCATGTGGACTATCTGAAGCCAAGCACAGGCACTTTTACTATCTCTACTGATACTTGCGTGACACGTTGCTTGTCACGCTGAGCTGTCCCAACTGCTTGTCCCTCTGCATCCTGGTTAGTAACTCATTGATCAGTGTGAAGGTCGCTGGATGAAAATGGGGGCACTGGTCTGTGGGTTTCATCACAATAGGACACCCTCTATGGACTGACCCTTCACCCTCCCTGCTGGGGTGCGACTAACATTTTTGTGGGTTCTAGACTTCATCTCGAGAAAGAAGCATTGGGCTCGCCCTTTGAAGGTGAAACACTTTGTGAGGAGTTTTGAGGGGACAGTATGTATGTTTTTAAAACTCACAGCTTGATTCAGGGCAACATGTTCACTGATGTTCACTGTAGGGTGTGTGTGTGCGTGTGTGCATACATGTGTGTGAACATATGTGTGTGCATATGTGTGTGTGTGTGTGCATGTAGGCCACAGGTCAACATTAGTTATTTTCTCCTATTGTTCCCCATCGTCTTTTTTTTTTCTTTTGATGCTTTTGTTAGTGTAGTGTGTCAAGTGTCTACAAACCACCTTTGTGAGGTTTTGTGTGAGTTTTGTGCAAAAAAAATAACTGTTACACTTTCTTACATGGGTCAGCTTCAGTCCTCAGCCTCATTGGAGGGTTGGGGTGAGGGTGTTTATCTAGCGTGGTTCTGGGTTCAGCTGCCTGTCCTGGTTTCTGAATACCATGTATGGGCCATTCAGCAAGCATTTTAAAGTCAAAACATAGTTAGACGTTAAGCATCAGCAAAGAAAGTGCGGAAGGGTGGAGTGCCTTTCTTGTACCTCTGAATGTTGAGGCTTGATTGTGACAGATGGAGATGAGAAGAGGAAGTGATACACAGATAATGGATGTTGTCATAAAGCAGGAACTCTAAGGGTCCTTACAGACGCCACTGATGCTCAGAACAATGAGATGAGGACCTCTGCCATTTCTCAAAGAAGGAACTGTGATCAGGAGGCTAACTCTCTCAGTTTCAGGCTTACTGTGAAATTCCTGAATCAAAGCACATTTTTTTTCTAGCATGCCTTCTGTGGGGTAGTTCCAACTTTCCCAAGACCAGGAAGTCATACTCTTCTTAATTATTTTTGAGGAAAATTGCTCAAGCTGTCACAAATGGGCCTCATGCAAATTCTAATGCGATGTCTGTGGATTTCGCCATTTCTACATAGCCAAAGCTGACCCTGAGCTTATAAATCAGAAAGACTTTTAATTCAACTAGTACATGAAACATTAAGATCAAGGTAACCCACTCAGAGGCAGCAGAGCAGAGACTATGTGGCTCGGGCGTTTTCATTCGTGTCTCCCTGGTTTTTCCCTTCATGTATTTTCAATTCTCGTCTATAATCTATTTTACACAAGCATGTGTTGAGGACCTGATATGGTTCCGACGTTGCTTGTCTGCGCTAAGGAAGACAGGTTTGCTGAGTCTCAGTGTCTGTGAGCAGCTCCCATAGCCAGGTTGACTGCTTCACTCCCAGAAAGCTGAGAAGGAAAGGGATAAGAAAAATGGATGGAGGGCGGCAAGAGCAGTGACAGGAAGGGAGGAACGAAGCCATGTACCTCGTACACACGGGCCCGGAGCTGGTGGCTCTCAATTAGCCAAGGAAGTTTGCTGGCGATTTCCATCCAAGGTTTGTAATAATCAGGAAGTTCTGCCTGCGTTTCAAATAGAAACAGCTCAGTATTCTAGATCTCTCTGGAAAGCAGCTTTGGAATACTTCCCAGGAGAATCCAAGTCACCCCAGGTGTGCAAACAGAACTCACTGCAAGCCTGACCTCAGGCTGGACTAGCCACACAGATGCTCAGATGGCTAGAATACAGAGCTTGTGCTGATATCATAGAGCTAGGGAGTGAATAGGTGCAGGCAAATGGGTGCTGATGAAGATCATGTAGTGGCGTGTGTGTGTGTGTGTGTACATGTGTATGTGTATATGTGTTTGTGTTGTATGGATGTGTATGTTTGTATGTGTGTATTTGTGTATATGCATATGTATGTGTATAGTGTGTGTGGATGCATATGTGTGTGTGTGCTGTATGTTTGTGTATATTTGTGTGTGTATATGTGTATGTGTGTGTAGTGTGTGTGTATGTGTGTATTTGTGTGTATGCATATTTATGTATGTATCTGTGTGTAGTGTGTGTGTGTGTGTGTGTGTGTGTGAGAGAGAGAGAGAGAGAGAGAGAGAGAGAGAGAGAGAGAGAGAGAGAGAGAGAGAGAGAGAGAGCGTGCTAGAGACTCATGAGAAGGGGTAGTGGTTAATTCTATTACCTGCTATGGGAATGAAAAGGGAATGTCCACAGAAACATGACAACAAGCCCTGGCTTTACAGTCTGAAAGTGACTTTTCTTTTTCTTCTCTTCACTTTCATTTTTGTATTTTCAGTCTTTTGAGGCAGACTTTTGCTAAGTGGCCCAGGCTGATCTGGAACTTGCAATCTTTTACCTCCACTACCCAAGTACTGGGCTGTAGACATGAGTCTCCAAGTTCATAGCTGTATTTTTTTTTTTTTAATCTAGAGACAGTCTCTGAGTTGCCCAGGCTGCCATTGACCTTGAGCTCCTCTGGCTTCAGGCTCCGGCAGAGCTGGAGTTACAGACTTGAGCCACTGGGTCAGGCTGTATCTGTTTCTCCGAGGCAGTTTGTACTCATCTACTCCTGTTTGTCTGTGTCAGCTTTAGCCAACAAGCAGTAGAGCTGGGCTGCTGGGCGCAATCGCATGCTGACTTGACAGAAGCAAGCCAGTGAGTGTCCTGGAGGCAGCCCACTCATTCTTGCATGGCTGACAAACGGGTGTACCCCTGGTTTAGGCAAAGCCCCCAAGGATTTTGCCTCGTGACTGCTTATCATTGCTATCCTGACTTTTCATGTTTGTCTCATGTATCTGGCATGGCAGAAACCCTCACTGACTATTGCTTCACTCTGTTGGGCAGATTTCCTGGAGACTATTTTGAAGAGGTACCTTCATGACACAGTGTTGTTAAACTAACTGATGACTTCATAATCCCTGGTGATGACTGTAAAGACTTTCTAACTTGATTTAAGGAATTTGAAAACCTAATTTAAAAACCTAGCAAAAAACTGCTAGGAGCTCTGTGAACCTCCATTTGTCAAGTACTTGATTTACACCAAGAGAGAAAACAAGATTGAAACAAATTAATAATCAAGGAGATACATTCATTCTAGGTTTAGTCCAAGGATATGGCCCAGGAGTATACCAGGATAAGAAAGACCATATGAATATAGAAACAAAGAATAAATGGTTAGATATACAAGACAAGACAGACACTCATTTCTTAGAAAAACTTCGACATAAAAAACTTTCATTGAACATATTAAAATACATTTGAAATAAGAAAAAGATAAAAGTTCTGCTTTGAACTCACCATGAGCATATAGATAAAACCACTGCTTTAAACTTATAATAAACAAAGTACCTATTTAGATATTGAGATCAATAGTCCTACTGTACCTCCCTTTTAATGTAATGATTGTATCTATTTTTGAATGAGGTAATTTTTTCCCATACATAGAGAACCTTTGCATTAGATCGTATAAAAACCCAAGACAGAATTAGTTAGTGAAGCCATCTTCTTCATCCAAAAAACTGTGTCTGTCAGTCTGTTTATATGTCTGAATGTCTGCATTTATTGTCTATATGTGTGTGTGTGTGTGTATGTATGTATGTATGTATGTATATTCACATATATGTGGATGAATGGTGTTTTGGGGAGCTCCATTGTTTTGTCTGTTGGTTGTATGTGTGCGTGTGTGTGTGAGGTTCATAAAAACCTGCTTGCTTTGTCTGCCAAATGTGTGTCCATCTTTGCATGCTTCTAAGTTTAGTAAGTAAGCAGCAGTGGTTCAAAGTGTTTTATTGACCTTCTTAATTAGGTCTCTAGCTCCCAGCAAGCAGCTGTTCACTGCTAAGTCATCAAGTCAGAGAGAACTGAGGTCCTTTCCCTTTTACAACCCCTAGTGGCTCAGCACCTGGCTTAGCCTGTTAAGACCTCCTGACACCAAACCACAAAGGTTCTCAGCTAAAAAGCTCTCTTTTCCTTAAGAGTTAAAGTGTAAATAGCAAGGCCACCAGCCTGGAGCTTTAAGAGTTAAAGTATGTAGGGAAACGCCAGCATCAGCTATCAGCTAGTCATTAGCCAGGTGCCCCTTGGTTTACCCTGGGTGCTGGACCTGATGTCTAGCACTGGTCAATAGCAGCAGGAAGTTCATTTGGCCTTTCAGAAAATATTTGCTAAACATGGATGGAGCCCAGTGGCTTCCAATGAACAAGGTGCCCAAAGTGCCTCTGAGTTACAGAGAAATGGAATGAGACCCACAATGGTGTTTATGAGTAGAGTGACTGTGTGATGATGGGTCAGGACACAAGAAGGAAATGCAAGTAGAAGTCAGGTCAGGCAAAAAGCCAGTCCTAAATGGATTGGGCTTCCGTGTCTGTAGAAGTTAAAGATAGGAACCAAGAAGTCTGAGGCACAGAAAGAAAGCCACTAAAAGAGAAACCATGGAGTGTGGCTGGTGTTTCTACAGACTACGCAAACCGAAACCTGAAGAAAGTCTAGACTGGCACGCTGGGGGATATTTGCAAGGCGGGCACAGCACTGACTCCATCAGCACAGATAAAAAGAGAGTCCTAGAGGTGCAATGAGCCATAGAGAAAGACCGACCGTATGGCAGTCAAAACTCAAGAAGAACTTTATGAAAGGCCACAATCAGAAGATCAAGGACATCAGCATGGAATTAAAATAAAGCTACCCCTTAGTCACAAAGCAGCTCCAGTAAGTTCTGGTGTCTCTATGTCTTTGTTACAGAAATTGTGGTCAGGATCTTAGACAACAGGTTCAGAGGCCCCTGTGCTGGGGAAGTGTGAGAACACAGAACCTGCTTTTACAGAGGCCTTCTAAGAATAAGTGCAGCGAGCAGTTCACTGTCTGCTGCCATAAGAGAAGCAATGCAAAAGGGAAGGACACACTCAAGGGCAGCAGGCCATGAAGAAGAGAAGGAGGAGCCTGGGGGTAGGGGGTAGGGGATACATCTGGCAGAAGCAGAAGTGGGAACTGGAGCCTTGGCTTCCTAAGGACCCAGTTCCTCAGCACCTGGAGCTGTTACGGAGACTCCTGTTGGTCCTGAAGACAGACTGAGCAACACTTTCTTATTAAGATATTTTGCTTGTGTTTTCTTTGTCTTCCTTCCTCTCTCTTCTCTCTTCTCCCTCTCTCCTCCTTTATTTGGTTTTACTGGACAGGATGTCTCTATGTGTCACACAATGGCTTTGACTTTGCAACACTTCTACTGTCTGGGAGTAGCTTTAACCTGCACTAAGATGTAGTCCTGTTAGTGGGAAAAGAAAATACATGCTGTCATTTCCACCTACCTTCACCAGTGACATGCTTTATTCCCAGGAGGACATCAAGACACTGAAAGATGCTGCTCTGGCCCGCGCTGCCCCCTGAAAACCTTTTTGGGGTGTCCCAGACTCCCTCATACAGCAGCCCGTCTGGCAGCTTGGGATTGCCTTTCCAGCTAGACCAAAAAACAAACAAACAAACAAACAAACAAACAAACAAACACAAACCCTAATTTGGATTAGTTGCCAGATAATCTTGCACTAGAAGTGATTCTTCCACTCGTCCTCATTTTCATACATGAAAATAATAAATAACACAGTTGTGAGAAAGTTTGATGTACTTTCTGAGTGAAACCTTGTTTTACCCTAGTTCAGATCTCTCTCCCTTCCTCTCCCTTCCTCGCCCTCGCCCTCTTCCTCTTCCTCTTCCTCTTCTTCTTCTTCTTCTTCTTCTTCTTCTTCTTCTTCTTCTTCTTCTTCTTCTTCTTCTTCTTCTTCTTCTTTTCTCTCTCTCTCTCTCTCTCTCCTCTCTCTCTCTTCCTCCTCTCCTCTCTCTCTCTCTCTCTCTCTCTCTCTCTCTCTCTCTCTCTCTCGTTTCCCCATGCCTGTTGCAGGCCGTCTTTGGCCAATAGTCACAAGAGAAGAAAGCCTATGCTTTCTCTACAACATAGATACGAGAAATACAAATTATTATTTTAACCCAAAGAGTAGTGGAGGCCAGCAACTGGGATCTGGTCTGTTATTTATATGAATGGGGAAAATAAGCCCACGCCTCAGACTACATACCCAGACAAATATATGCGAAGAACATGGAAAAACTGGTCAGGATCCACATAGTCTGTGAAAAGATGGAGATCAGAGGTGTACCATGAGTTCAAGGCTGTGCAAACAACTATCCTGATTTCGGTGTGGATGACAGTAAAGGCACCAGGCAGATCCACAAAGTCTCTGAGGGCAAGCACCTACAGGTTTCTCTTCCTCTGTCCTCTCCTGGAGAAGCCTACTCACTACCTCTCCTGTACCCCATACTGGGTCTGCTAAGGGACCAAGTAACGTTACTCAGGAGACACCGTCACCCAAGTGAGACTGTTGGCATTGCACAGCCTCACTGCGCATGCTTACTGACACAGCAGATGCGGTGCTTGCAAAAACAAACTAGGACAAGGCATGTAGCTCAGTGGTAGTGTCCGTTCTTAGCATCTGTGAGCTCCGGGCTCCATCACTGGCAGCTAGTACACAAGCAGGCAAGCAAGCACACATGCAGGCACACAGAAGCACCATGGGATCCATTCATGGGTCTTCCTAAAGCCTACTAACATTTGCTCAGAAGCGTTTTCTCCCTCAATAGACAGCCAGCATAAACTTCAAACTCACAAAAAAAAAAAAAAAAAAAAAAAAAATCTACTTGTTAAACTGAGCCAGGAAGGCAGATTTCCTTCCCAAATTACTCTTCTACACTTTCTGGGGTTTGTAGAGTTTCTACATCAGTTTTGAAACAGATCTTTTCTCTGTTACCCTACAGTGGATTTGTGAAGAATCAGAGTCAAGTCAGGCCAGAATCTAGGTTTTTTAACACTTAAAATTGACTTGGCATTCAACAGGTTTCTTTGTGGGTTTTAGTGGCAGGCAAGAAAGTTCCTCAGCATCAAAAAGACCCAGTTTGGAATTCTGGGCCCTTGTTTACTTCCTGTGGCATAACTTTAGGTCACCTTGTCTCTTTGACTTTACATTTCCTTTTCTGTAAATGGAAATAATTAGACCTACCACACAAAACTAATGGTGCCATGAGATGGACAGACACTGAGTAATGGGTACCTTACACTTCCTTTTCCTCAACCCCTCTTTGCTTCAGACACCAGACCCCTGTGGCTGTGAGCCCAGAATGTGCACTGCCAACACTACTTACCACGCATCTTCTTAAAATATTCCTTGGCTTTCTCCAGACTGGTAGCTATATGATACAGTGCCTTTTCCAGTGCTTTCAGGTCTTGATGCTGCACAGCACTGCATACAGAGGGGATTGCCTTTAAAAAATAAAGTTTAAAAATGAGAGAGGGGAGAGGGGAAGAGACCTAGCAGTCAACATTGGCACAAAATAAATTGTAGCTTACTCAGCAAATCAAGTTTGTTTTTCCACTTGTATGTTCATGAATGTGTGTGAGCCTGTGTACACCTGTGGGTGCACACATATGTGCTTGTAGAGGCCAGAGGTTCACACCCACAGTCATGAAGAGCCGCTCCTTTGTTTTATGAGGCTGGAGATCACTGGTTAGGCTGGCTGGCTGGCCACAGAGCCCCAGGGACCTGCCTGTCTCCACTTCCCGGCCTGGCAGGTGTGTGCCAACATGCTAGGCTTTTTCACCAGGAGATCAGACTCAGGTCTCATGCTTGCACAGCAGGCTCTTTACCCACCGCACCATTACCTCAGCCCTCTGCGTTTGCCTTTCTAGTCAGAACAATCTGATTCACATCACCGTGAATTGACAACAAATCCCTTTGAACACTTTTTTTTCCTTGCTGGAATTTCAAACTTTATTATGACTACATGGCACCTAGATTTTTATATTTCAGGGTGATGTGCACAAAAAATATGTCTTTTTTATTAAAGGGTGTAGTTCATCTAGTTTTATGATCTGATGGTACCCATAATCAGGGTAAAGTCAACCATACTATTATAATTTACTTGCTACGTGCTTGCTCTGCTTACACAGATGGGAAAGAAACAGCTAAGAGAGAACAGACTTACTTGGATTGCAGGAGAAGCTGCGATTTCTACCAACAGAGAAACAAGGAAGAAGCCTTTGCTGCAGTCCCCACCAGGAAACGAAAACAGAATGTCCATGTTCCTATGAAAACCAGCCACAGTTGACAAACAATGCAGGAAAATGAACAGCGTATTTGTAGAACACCATATTTTCCCACTATCTTTATTATACATTTTTTTTTAATTCCCAAAATAATTGTGCCAGAGTAGTATATGCCGCAGCCTACTCTCTTTACTTCATATTTGAGAATATACTTGAAGTCAGGAATATTGGTGCATTGTCTAAAGATCACAGGTAGTTAAGGCCATGTTCACACTTGGAATTGTACTCTAGAGCATGGGCCTAGAAACCCCACAATAAATCTGTTTCCATTAATCATACATGTATGCATATGATCATAAATATATACTCAAAGCCCTGCGTTCTATTCCCGGGAAACCCTGTTCATCCTCTACCCTCAGCACACATGCCACCCACCCATACATACTCATGAGTACATATACCCATGCACACACAAACACACACACACACACACACACACACACACACACACACACACACACACACAAACTGGCTAGATTCTGTTTTATTCTTTCCTCCGGAAGTTTTGGCATTGGTGAAACCATGGCTTCAGAGCCTGTGTGTCTATGAGTTTGGAAGTGGTTAAATTCCTGGGTTCTAAACCTAGGTATGCTGCTGCTTGTCTGCTGTGAGGTCTTGTTTTAAAAAGCTCATTATTTAAAGATACCGTTTAAGCTCTTGACCATCACCAACAAAGACTTGTGGAATCATTCGGGGTTTTTTCCCCATATCCCACAGTGTTATTTGTGTTACTCGTTATTTATGGTGGTGCTCGCGAGGAGGCTTCCAGCTCTGATAATGCACCAAAAGGTTTGTGCATCCAAGTCCTTCACACTCAATATGTCTTAGGTTATAAGTGCTCTTCTTCCTCAGTCTTCTAGACTCCTTTTCCCAAGCTTCTGTTTGAGCAGTGCTCATACATTTTATCATATATATGTGTGTATATATGTCTATACACACACACACACACACACACACACACACACATATATGTATATATGCCTAACTTCATCTAGGCAAGATCACACTTGTGCTATATGTCTTAGTTCCCCAACTTTTAATAAAGTTCAGTACATAGATCAAATATGTTAAAGGTTGGGTTAAAGAGAAGTCATAGGCTACTAGGTGATATCAGTAATTACTTCTACTTTCAGAGGTCATGAGGTCACACACACATACAGGCATGCATGCATTTTTCATATCTGTTCATATCAATTTCAAACATGAAAGTGCAAATAACAGCTTTGCAAGGATCTGTAGCTACAATATTTAAAAGACACATTCATATTTATAGATACAATTAAGGACTAGATTATTTGTTATTGTTTTTTTAATAATTATTTTCATTACCTTCCTACATCCAACCATTTGGAATATCTCTAAAGCCCACATTCACTCTGGATGCCAAGTAATTCTTCAGATAAAAGAATAGTAAAATACTTACTCATATGTCATGGGCCTTAGGAAAGCAGCCGCAAAGCAATGTGCCCATTGGAGGAGAGAAAGACAACAATTATAAAATCAGGTGAGTTTGAGTATAGGCAGCTTGTATACTGTGATGTGTCAGTGTTGAGACATAGGCTTAAAGAAGGAAAACCATGGTTTTTATATTTCTCAAGATTGCTTGCCAGTGGTTCTCAACCTTCCTAATGCTGCGTCCCTTTAATACAGGTCCTCATGTTGTGGTGACCTCCAATCGTAAAATTATTTTTGTTGCTACTTTATAACTATAATTTTGCTACTGCTATTGATCATAATGTAGATGTCTGATATGCAGGGTACCTGATATGTGACTCACCCCAAAGGGGTCATGACCCACAGGTTGAGAACCACTGGCCTAAACATTAAGTTAATCCAAGAGCACACACTCAGAATTATTTATTACTATGAAGGTACGTTATACAGCAAATCCTTCCATTTTCAGCTATTGCCGTATGCAGACTACACCTCACAGGTACAGCTTATAGTTCTTAGCGTCTTGCATCTTGTTGCAGGTCCCATCACTAGCTGACTTCTGAGCAGGTTACCCTGAAAGCCCACATGTTTTTGCTTCTCCCTCTGAGGACATGTTCACTCTTAAATATAACTATCTAGAAATTAAGTTTTCATAATTTAAAAAAAAAAAACACATTAGTGAAAGGAAACCACCCAGAAGGAACTTCACATTTGAGCCAGGCGTGGTGGCGCATGCCTTTAATCCCGGCACTTGGGAGGCAGAGGCAGGCAGATCTCTGTGAGTTCAAGGCCAGCCTAGTCTACAAAGAGAGTCCACAACAGCCAGGGCTCTGTGTAACAGAGAACCCCATCTCAAAAAACAAAAAACCCCAACAAAACAAAACAAAACCCTAAAACAAAGCTTCATATTCAATGTCTGTGCTGTAGTGTTTGTGTTTACTCAACACAAACTAGAATCATTTTTGGAAGAGGGGACATCGTTTGAGAAGATGCCATCACCAGACTGGCCTATGGGCAAGTTTTTCTTCATTGACGACTGAGGAGAGACGGGTCCAGCTCAGTGCAGGTGGTGCCATCCTTGGGCTATTAGAAAGCTGTCCCAATAAGGCACAGGGACAAGCGTGGCAGTGTCTCTCCATGGCTTCTGCTCCAGTTCCTGCCTCTACTTTCCCTTCTTGACTTACTGCCCCAGCTTCGCTGCATGAGAAACTTCTAGCCAAGGTGAAATGAAACCCTTTCCTCTCCGAGCTACTCTCAGTCACGGAGTTGACCACAGCAATAGAAACCCTAACTGGGACAATGGTATTATTGATCTGAACTCCAACCCGCCAGGTGTTGCCGTGCACACTTGGGATGCCAGGGCACACGAGACAGAGGCGGGGGAGCAGCCAGTTCAAGGCCTCTTAAGTGGCAAGACACTGTCAAAAAATAGATAAGTGAGACAAAACACGAACAAAATGAGCCAGAAAAAAAAATTCAGACCCCAAGTAAATTTTAATATAAAATCAACTAAATTTAAAAAGCCTAAGTTTTTCTGATTCTCCTCTGAGTGCATGATGTGGGGGCATACGTCATGGTGCACATACAAAAGAGATCTCTGTGGAGTCAATTCTTTACTTCCTTTTCTTGCATCTCGGGGGTTACACTTAGGTTGTGCGGCAAGTGCCTGTGCCTAGCCATCTTGCTGGACCCTAAACCAATAAAAACAATTTGGAATATATTTTCTTAAAGCAGAGGAAGGAAATAAATAACAAGAGGTATGAAGGCATTTTATGAGGTGGCAGAAGTACTTCTGTAGCTGGCTTCCGGCAGTGGCTGCACAAGGCACGTGCACAATAGACTGAAGATGGAGGCCCTCTGGATTTTCCTCTATCCAGATGCTTCTGTCATGCTCACGTACAGTACGTTTGTCATCACAGACATGACCCTCTAAGAAGCCATAACCAGCATCAGAAGCTATGTTGCCAAAAGTTAAGGAATAAATATCCTGAGTTAATAGCATGGCATTCCAAGCCCCGTTCTGCCACAGTTACATACCCGTTGGGGTCCTTTTTCTTCCAGTTTGCTAGGACACAGTCTGCGTAAGACAGAATGGGAGGCAGACCCAGCTTCTCCGAGAGTTCGCAATAGGGAACAGCAATATTTCTGGGCAGCACCTGATTTCAACACAATGATCATTTTTAGCCACTGAAACATCTTACATTTTCTTCTCCTCACAGTCTTAAAACTTGTTCTGGGGCATAGATAGCACTCAGAAGCCCAAATGTGTAATTTTTTTTTTTCTCTCCCACATTTCATAACGTAACCCTGGCCATTGTTCAATGCTCCTGTTATGGGACATGAGTTGTTTTGGGCGTAGCTTGCCTGCAAACAGGAAGAAAAGTAAGATAAGGAGCCTGAACGTTTTATTTTCTTATGACCCTGAGCTATTTTCACTCTGTCCTTCACTCGCCCATCACACAAGGCACCATAGTAGCTAGTGGTAATAACAAAGGAAAACTCAGTGTCTCTGGAATTCCAGACTTTGTTAAAGACATGGGATGTGACTTACGTGAGAAGTGCGAGCAGGCTGCTTTCCCAGAGCACACCGGAGGAAACGCTTGTGCACGCACCTGCTTGTGTGAGTGGGCGTGTGCGTGCTTGTGTGTGTATGCACACATGTGTGCATGTGTGTGTGTGTGTGTGTGTGTGTGTGTGTGTGGTATGCTTATTCTGTTTTCATTAAACTTCACTATACTTGGCACTGGTGCCATGCAGGCCTGTTATCCCACTACTTGGAAAGATCATACAGGAGAGTTGAGACTTCTAGGCCAACCCAGGACACAGAGTGAGTTCCGGATTGGCCTGTGTTACTTAGTGAGACTTTGACTCAATACACAAAACAGCAGTTACCCCAAGCAGTGGGGCCTCACATTGTTTCTAAGTGTACAGATGAGGTTGTTAATCTCCAGTGAGAGGTGCGCAGGTGGCTATCACAGCATAGTCTGGACTCCTCCCAGGAGATGTTTCCAAGGAAGACTAATTAGCTAATCCAGGAAGATGTGTGCTGATTGTGGGTAGAAGGGTCAAATATGCAGCAGCCCTGGGTCAAATATCAGGGAAACAGCAGGAAGTCTGCAGCACAGAAGTGTCTCTCTGCCTTCTGGTCACCATGAGATGGTTGCTCCCACCCAAAGAGCCCAGGTTCTATTGCCTGAAGTCTCTGAAGCTATGAGTGGAAATAAATACTTCTCCCACTTAACTTATGTGAGGCATTTCATCAGTGAGGAGAGAGAGAACCAGCCATCCTTGAGCTCCCCCTGTTAGAGACCTCAATTTCCCTGGTGTCCCGGCCGGATGCTCCCTGTAGTTTATTAGGTATACAGCCAACACTGTGTTCTGCATCAGCATCTGCCTTAATATCATTTGGCCTAGAACCAGACGGCCCCATGTAGTGATTGGGGTAATCGCTGTCATGGTGAGTCACGGGGGGAAAGGTAAGGGACACTCCAGCAGTATAAAGTCAGCCTCATAGGACACAGGTGGTGTGGCAGTACATCAATAGCACAGTTCTGAGAAATCATGAGCTCTATAATGGCTTCGGATTAGCTCTATATACTTCTGGGTGGGCTTAACCGAGAGAGAGCGGTTCATCGAATCACACCCATGTGCGCGGTGAGATGCGGACACGGTGAAACTCTTCAGACATACATGTTCAAAAGGAACGAAATTTTTGCCCGTCCGAGGTTTACAGAAGTGGGACCAGAGGGCAACAGGGAAGCATTCAGTAAAGATAATTTGAGCTAACTTTGGAAAAGCAAAATGACTGCCCTAACATACGTTTATTACAGGCAGCTTTGCAGGAGCTAAAACACTTGGAATGCTGAATTACATTTTGTTCATTTATTTTTTTATATTGAAACAAATTCCCTCCTTAAAATAAGATGTTGCATATTTTTATTGCCAGAATTTAAAAGGCCAACAAGGTCATGCTGAAGTAAAATATGTTTTTACGTCATCTTTCTTTCATAATTTGCCTTGTCAACTGAGTCTGATAAACAGGATTTTTTCTCTTTTTTTTTTTTTTTTATATATTTTTTAAATGATGCTAAGACCATTAAGGTCTCTACAGGCATTCCAAATACTCTCTCTCTCTCTCTCTCTCTCTCTCTCTCTCTCTCTCTCTCTCTCTCTCTCTCTCTCCCTCCCTCCCTCTCTCTCCCTCTCACATGGTTCCTCTGAATTTGTAATCCCATCCACTACTGTTTAAGTCCGCTGGACTCTTGCTTGTAGTAGACAGCAGATACTAACAGAACCCTGACTCTAACCTTCCCTTATAGACATGTAACGGTCACGCATACATACTTAGATTAAAACTCTAAGATGTCTGATGAGATTACACAGCTACATACAATTTAATTTTGCTTAAATGCTGTCAGCTGGCCTGGAAGAGGAGACGTAGACTCTGTGCCTCATCCCAGAATCCAAATGCCAGCCAAAAAGTGAGTGGAAGTGCAGGTGCTCCCAAGATTACACAGAGCATTCAGCTCCTCTCTGTGCCCCAGGAGCTGACTGATTTCGTGGATGGATTGTATGCATGGCTCCGTTTTTAAACTGCATGTGGTGATAAAAGCATCTGAAGGAAGCATCAATTGCATCTGTCACTAGACGGTAAAAGGTACTCTGAGAAACAGATGCTATCCCTTTCTGACTTGATATATACATAAGCATTTGCGGATCTCATGTGATTTTTGAGTGCCAGCTAAATGTGTACGGTAACTGTAAAACACTTGCAGCGGTCTTAAATTAAGAAAGCGGGACACATGTCTGTATTTACTTATATTGTGGTTGTCCAGTATATGAAAGGCGTTTACAATGTAATTATGAGAACAGTGGGTGTGCTTAGCCACTGCTTTATTTTTCTCTTGATACAAACTTCTAATATGTAGCACAGTGGAGTTGAAATGCACAAGGTCCTAGGTTCAACAGTCGTGCCTGGCTCCAGAAGCCTCTTCTCCCCAGCATCACCATCCATCATGGTAGCAATGCAGTTCTAATACCTAATGTTAGAACTAATATTTAATATCTAATATTTTTTCAGTACTAGGGATCAATCCCAGGGCCTTCCACATGCCAAGGAAGCACTCTACCACCGAGGTACATTCCAAGCCCTCAAAAGGTTCTACATTTAACGCAAGCTGGAATTCACTTTCATGTTAATGAAAACTCGCTATATGAGGAAATACCAGAAAAGTCTCCAAACCTTTCGGATGTCACTAGTCCCTTGGTACCACACGTATGCCATGGTGATGCACCCCAGGGCCAAATGTGCCAGGCGCTGCAGCCTGTGCCCTTGCAATTCATCAGTGCGTAGTGGAGGCAGCTGAGAAAAGATGGAGAGATTTGACTGATGTCAATCCTGGTAACGTTGCAGGTTTTAAAACCAAGATCAAAATGTGAAGAATTACACGGAAAGACGATTACACAAATGCTCAAACCTTCTCAACTTCTTCTCGAAGCTGCCTGTTCTCAATCAGCGGAGGCAGATTTCTAGCAATGCGGATCCAGGCATTGTATGCATCGGGCAGTTCCTCCTTGAAAGGGAAACAAGACCAAACAAGAGCATTTTGTTTGAATTGCTCATGGAGGTCTCTGAATGTAGTACAGGCTTCTCTGGAGATGGCCTCTCTTGCCTTTAGCTCCATTTGTGCCCCCAATGAACATGATGTAGAAAACAGCAGCCTAGCCTTTGCCACCCAACAGATATACAGGCAGAACCACTGTTCCTTCCTGTGGCCCCTGCTCTTACAAAAACCCAGCCCAAGACTCTACCCAAAGCCCCCTCAGTACTGCATCCTACACCAGTCTCCTCTCTGCGACTCCCGTGAGTTGTGCCTTTTTACACTCAGTCACTTATTTCTCTGTTACATTCTTTCTTCTCAGCTATATTCATTGAATGGAAGAAAAATGAGATGGCATTAAAGTTACCAGCAAATTAGGCACCGCACTGAGTTCTACGTATATACTTATCATATTTCTCATGGCCCATGAAGTGGTCTCTCTGTCACATATCTTTCTAAATCCATTTATTTTGTGTATAACCTTTCTTGTAGCTCAAACTAGCATTTCCACTTTTTAGAATCAAGGCTGTATTGTGCTCCTAATATCTCTTCCAGGGCCTGGCATATTACGGGACACTTAGCACATTTTCCATCCTGAGTAGCAGTCATGGGCTGTTGCTATAACGTTTGCAGTTTGAGATAGGATAGCAGAACTAGAATAGGTTCTGTGTGTGTGTGTGTGTGTGTGTGTGTGTGTGTGTGTGTGTGTGTGGATGTGTGCCCATGTGTGCATGTGTATAGATATCTGTTCATGTGTAGATGTGTGTGCATGTGGATTTGAGTACATGTGTGTATGTGTGTTTGTGCGCGTGTGCACACGTGCATACATGTGCGCAGGCCAGAGGACAACCTCAGGCATGTCCTTCATCTTATTTTTGAAACTGAGACTTACATTGGCCTGGTGCCAACCCATTAGGTTAGGCTGGCTGGCTGGCAAGACCTAGGGACCCACTGGAATTTCAAGCGCACGCCACCTCGCTGTTTTGTCTTAACCTGGCTTCTGGGACTGAATTCGTGTGCTTGTGCACGCAGAGCACTGATCAAGCCATCTTCCCGGCCTGTGGATGTCTTTTTCTTCTTACAGTGTCTCACAGACTTGTTCTTACCATACGTCTCAGCAGCCTGGTTGTTTTCTATATTTACCAGAGAACAACGGTCACCTCGCCACTTGAAGGGAACACTTGATGGTTTTTCAGACTCCTCTGGGACGGGCTGTGCATGAGCTTTGAGCATATTAAGTAAAGGAGGAGTGACTTGAACGTAAGTGCCTCCATGCTGGGAACCTACCATAGGGAGCAAAGCCACTGATGGGGAGGGGACTGCTGCATAGGTGGCATCTAGTTCCTCTCCCATAGGTTATTTTCACCCCACCCTCAAATGAAAAAGAATTCCAAATAAAGATATCTCCTGAATCTCATATTTACAACCACACGACATTAAGAACTCCTACAGAAATGCAGACTATACCCCCAAATGAACTCCGGAACTCCGAACCACACCCAAGTATAGTCCTAATGTGTCCTTCCCAAGGCTGCTTCCGGTTAAAGCAGCACTTCTCAACCTGTGGGTCAAGACCCCCTTGAGAGGGTCAAACAATCCTTTCACGAGGGTCGCCTGAGACCATCGAAAAACACGGATATTTACACTACACTTCACAACAGTAGCAATATTACCGATATGAAGTAGCAACAAAAAATAATTTGATAGTTGGGCGTGGGGGCCACCACAACAAGAGGAACTGTATTAAATAGTCTCACCATTAGGAAGGTTGAGAACCACTCCGCTAAATCCTGAAGTAGCCAGTGCCCCCATCCGTGAGCGGGTATGTGAAGAGCTCAACACTAGGTACGCCAGGACATTCAAGAACTCAGGCTCCAGGGCACTCCTAGCACGGGTACCTTAACAGGCTTGGTGCTCAGAGGCAGGGCTCCCTGGGCTGCGAGCGAAACCGTAGTCTGGCCCCGCCCCCAAACCACCGGATTGGATGGGAGCTGTGCAAGCCGTTCCTTCTAAGAGCCTGCAAGGTGCAGGCTCCAGAAAGCCCTGAGCTGGGCAAGCCAGCGCGAACGTAGGCTAACCGCTACACTTAACTCGGCCAGGGTTCCAGTGCCTTGCCCGGCAGGGAACTGCCTTCCTTTTCCCTATCTTATCCCAATCGTTAGTCCTCTGTCCTAACATCCGTGCCTTCCTGGCTCCGGGCTCCTCCTGGCTGGGTCCAGTGTCACACAAGCTCTGGTTCTTTGTGGAACTAGGTGAGTGCAGGGCATCTCTATTTTGTCATTTTCCTATTCTCCGTAAGTTTTAATAATGAAGATGTTAATGATAAGGTAGTATGCGAGGCATTCTTAGAATCCAATTTTAGTCACATAGTTTTTGTTTCTTTAGTAGGTTCTTAGGTTTGTTTTGTTTGAGATGGTCTGGCCTCGAAATTGAGACCTTCCCCCTGCCTTTGCTTCCTGGGTGCTAGAATTATAAGCTGCGCACCACCTTACCTGTTTGAAACACGAGGTGTTTTAAGATAAGCATTTTTTCTTATCATTGCACTTCAAGGCTAAAACTTACACGAAAGCGCAGTCAAGGTAATTTATACTCTCCTTTGGATTATGCTTAGCAAACGACAAGCCTAATTAATATGAAACAAGAGTTACTTGATACATCATCTCATATATTGAAATCAGTGAGGAGCACAGACTCTATACATGTGACATAGTTCAGAAGACAAGGGAAATTCCCAGGAGTTTTGGCCGTTTGAATGTTGCCTTTTGAGAACGCTCTGCCCCTTTGGAAAGGTGGTTGCTACAGACAGACTTCCCTTCTACAAGCACAGTTCAGTTCCTTCATAAAGCCACGAGGCTTCTCATGAGCATCTTCTTCATCACTTTACATCTCCAATGTTAAGAAAGTGAGGCACACAGACATGACTGGATTTTGAAAAAGAGACACAGAAGAACAATGAAGCTCTCTTACTTGTGCCTTGGCTCTACGTCTGACCCTTCTTAGGGTCAGGAGAAGCTGAGGGCAGTTGCTCATTTAGCAATCCACCTGTCGAGATAAACAATAAGGATAAAACAGATTCTCCCTTCTCTTACCAGTGGGTGTGGCAGAGCAAAGCCCACGTCTTCATCTATGTGGTGTTCCTCAAGGATCCTCCTAGAACCTTCCGAAGGAGATAATTTACTGTGTGCCATTTCTGTCTACTCCACTGACCCCCCCTTGGCCACTGAAGGAGCTCCTGGTCATCTCTTTATAGACATGGTTTGGCCAATCCCTGCAGCCCACACGTAAGAAGGGAGAAGTGGCCACCACTTGGGACAGTTTCGTTTTCTGTTTTATGTATTTGTAATTTGATGAACAATAAAACCACAAACCCTCTCTCTACAACATATGAAGAAAATAAACATTTGTGTTTCTTATCAGATTTATCCCTTAAGGACATCAACTGCTGGCTATGATGTCCCTGGGGGTTTCCAGTACCAATTATGGTGACTAAGTGCACACACACACACACACACACACACACACACACACACACACACACCTCAGCCCTGGAAATTAGGAGTTCAGGCCACCAAGGGCCCAACTGAGATGGCAAGAACCATGAAGACAGGTGACCACGAGAAAACTTCCAGAGTTTGGGTTTAAATTAAAGAATAGGATGACAGCCATGGTCCAAACGACCAATAGTCATCCACTATTGGCTTTCACTTAAGCTCCCATGTGTCTTTAAAAATGTCAAGTGATTTTGTTTCAGCAGCCATGAAAGACAACCTGGGAGACACAGGTTAGTCAGCTTGTAAAGGAACACAGAGGAAGAGCACCTGGTTGTCTGGACAGATCCATGCACAGATGCTTACAGACCGGACCCTTCCTCCTCCTTTTCTTCCCTAGATCCCTGACTGTGTTAAGCCTAATGGGGGGTTCGCTTCTTCACATGACTGGAAAGTCATACCCTTGAGGGTTGGTCCACCTTTCCTACTGTATTTGCCTGCAAGGGACTGCCTAGTGATAAGGGCAACAGCCCTGCACATCTGGAGATTTTCTAGTGTCTTAAAAGCTAAAGCATAGGTTGAAATAACTAAGGAAGGTTTTTTCACAAGGGGAAACAGAGACCCTGTTTGGTA
Source organism: Acomys russatus (assembly GCF_903995435.1). Lineage (NCBI taxonomy): Eukaryota > Metazoa > Chordata > Mammalia > Rodentia > Muridae > Acomys > Acomys russatus. The sequence continues at coordinate 15,537,081 of NC_067163.1, forward strand.
AATGCTCACAACGTACCCCTAAGTTGATGTCCACTTTGGTGCAATGGTTTTGGTTTTGTTGCTGTGTGTGAGTTTTTACATTTTAATTTGTTATTTAATTTTAAGATTTACAGACTTCAGTCTGTAGAGGCTTGCTTGTTCTTGTGAAACATGGAGCCAAAGGCAGAAACTACACGTGCTTTTTGATAATCAGAAGAGGGAAAAACTGTACAGTACATGAAAAGACAGTGCAGGCTTATCGTGCAGGCCATCAGCTCTTAAAACAAATTAATGAGCCATAGCTCTGGAACATTCTAGAACAGTTCTGACATCATTACCATATGATGGCTTTTCTTTGAACAGATGGCTTTACAAGAATATGTGCTCATTATAAAAAAAAAGGGCATGAAAAACCGAAACCAAAAATAACACAGCAAGGAGAATACAACAGTTAAGCTTTTGTAAAGAAAATGACTCATGGGGCTGATTCATTTGGAGCCCTGTCAAAGGTGGGGCCATCAAGTCTTGTGTCTTCAAAGTATGACACGAGGTAAGATTTTTTTTTTTTTTTTTTTTTTTTTTTACATTGAGTCCTGTCCTTTCTACTAGAGAGCAAAGATCCTAACACAGTACTGACAGCTGGAAAATGTATTATTCTAATCATGGGAAGGATCTCTAGAAGATTCTGACTTAGGGGAAAAAAATCTCTCAGGGGTCGTTCCAAGGAGCCATGGCTGATAAAGCATGTGTTGTTGTTGTTGTTGTTTTCACCCTGCTTACCCAGGGGCCTCCATGCCACCTTTGATGTCACACACATATGCTTTCTTTACTTCCTGCTGTTTTACATCACATCCTCCAGGTACCGCCCTTTTTTACACATCTCTAACTATAGTCTCTCAATCCCGTCTTCTTGGTTTCTGAAGCTATGTTCTCAGTTCTTGGCCTTGATCTCTCTCCCTGTTGAAAGCTGCCGGCATTTGGACTCTGAAGAGCGGCTCAGTCCCGTGCTCTCAGCCAGAATCTCTTTCTTTCCCCTGGGTTGTTCCTCATCATCAGCTGGAAGGCTTGGGAGCCTTGGCCCCGTCGCTTCCCACAGCTGGCGTGTCTGAGTCTGCCTTCCTTATTAACACTTCCTGATTGACAGCTTGCGTGTTTCTCCATCTTCTGCTTAGACCTCTAGCTGTACAATTCACTTCTAGCTGCATGATCAACGCACCCATGTGGAAATCTCACTGTCTCATGCCACTGTGGTTATCACTAACACCAAGACACTAAAGGACTTAAAAGGAAATTGGCTGGGCATGGCAGCACAGACTCAAAATTTTGGGTTTGGGAATTACAGACAGGTAGATCAAGAGTTCAAGGCCAGATTGTGCTATTATTATAAGGCAAGTAGTTGACTAATGGGTTAGAATGAAATATCTGTGGAAAACCCTTATCCAGGGTTATGTTAGACTAAACTTACTCCTTTCTAATACACAAGCCTTGGGCCTGTACCCTGTTTCCTTCTTAATGTTGACACTGGGTCTCAAAATATGCTTATTTTTAAACAAAAGGATTCTCGGTTAAAAATAAAAGGATCCAGGACACATATGCAAGAAGAATTAAAAGCAATTGAAACACCAATGTTCACGATATTCTAACATTTAAAGGACTATTTGACACAACATTTTTGGTGTAAATTTACAGAGGTCCATCCCCTCCCTCCACCTCCACCCTGAGAATTTAGTGTCAGAGATTTTCTAAAAACTCTGATGGAGGTGAGAAATTTGACTTTTACAGATGTCTGTCTGATTAGGAAATTTTCTGGGCATTCCCAGAGGGGATCCCTGTGACACAGGATTTTCTGCTCCATTAATTACCTTAACAAAACAAAATTAAATACTCTTAAGACATCATCTTAGACTTTACAATACCTACGCCATCCTGGGAATGGTTTAAGAGACACTAACATAGATGGCCTCAGCCATGACACAACTCTATGACAAACAGCGGACTATAGAAAGACCTACAGGAGCTAAATGAGAAAACTAGTAGATTTAAAATCAATTCATTTAACATTAAAAAGTAAAAGAGAGGGGTGAGAAGTATTTCATATAGCAAATGTGAAAAATAACAGGATGAGCACGAGAGAATTAGCATAACTGAGAAGTCATGAACTTTCAGACCTGTCAGAAGCAAACTATAGATTGAGACACATAGAAAATATGGTTACATGATGTATATACTTATGCATGTGTACAGACACACGGACTACATAAGAGACATTGGGCATACTGAGGAAACCTAACATAGCTGTTGTCCTGGTCTTACTCAAAAGAGCAGAGAGGCAGTATTTAAAGCAATGGGGACAGAGAATTTATAATCATGAAAAACACAAAGTCCCAGGTAGATGCAGAATATGTACTTCACAAAAGTTAATGCCAAACACAGCCAACCATATTAAAACTGCCCAAAATCAAAAACAAAACTCATACACAAATTATTCTAGAAAAACTAAATACCATTAAATGGTCAACAGTATGGCTGACGGCTGAAATAACAAAATTGAATTCTATAGACAAAGTGTCTAATGCCTTCAAAGAGCTCGGGGTGAAAAGTACAGCAAGGCAAGAAAGGATCACTCTAGAATGCAAATAAAACAAAACTGCTGTAAAGCAAGCAAAGTAGGCATCTATTACCAGAAAGGCTGCAGTGAACACAGTACCTAAGGGTTTGCAATTGTCCAGACATAACATAGTTCAGGAAGAGATGCAAAGATATGACTGGATGAGTGTCTATAGAACAACAAAAGCCAGGCTTGGTGACTGATGCCTTTAATCCCAGCATTCAGGAGGCAGAGGTAGCTGGATCTCTGTAGGTTCAAGGTCAGCTTGGTCTACATGGTGGATAGTCATATGTATAAATTGAATTTGAGTATATATCAATTTATATTGTTGTGGGCTAAATAATGTTAAAATTTTCAGTAAATAAATGTTAAAATCTTCAAATACTCCCGAAATAGATGAAATCCAAATTATGAAGATATTGAAAGTGTATAGAGGTTTGTTTTGACCTCCAGACTTAGCGCACGTGCGTGTGTGTGTGTGTGTGTGTGTGTGTGTGTGTGTGTGTGCACATGCGTATGTGTGTATGTGTGCCTGCCTGCCTGTATTTCAATGCTTAAGCAGCAAGCCAATGGAATGGGAAAAGCTTATTTGTAAACAAACATCAACACAAGAGAAGACATTTGTAAAGAAGAAAGGATAAACAGTGAAGACAACAAGGTGCCCGATGCTGTACAGAAGATATTAAAAAGGACAAGCACCAGACTGAACTAAAAATTTACTACATGCCACATATACATAGATATGCATATATAAAAATAAATATGTAAAACATATATTTTTAAATTATGTATCTATGTCTGCCGTATAAGCCTGAAGAGCCAGAAGAGGGTCTTAGGTCTTCTGGAGTTGGAACTACAGGTTGCTGTTGCTCTGAGTGAGTTCTGGGAATTTAGCTTGTCTCTTTCACAGGAGCAGTATGAACGTTTAACCTCTGAGCCTTTTCTCCAGCACTGTACTATTTAATACATACATTATTATGATATATGTACTATATTATATTAAACACAAATATGTTATATATTTAATATATTGTTTAACATATAAAATCTTAAATATAACCAAAGAAGAAATATAAGAAAACAGAAGCTTAAAATATACATCACAAAGGCATATCCAATAGGCAAGCTCCCTCAAGTACTGGTAATAGCTGATGAAACATCACAGTACCAGATTAAGTTACATGTTGAGGAGGCAGGAATTTAGCTTGCTGGTAGAGTGAGTGCTTGCTTCTAAGCATCTACAAAGCCTGCTGAGCCAGTCTCATTCATGTTGCCTGTATGCGGCACATATAATAAGGTTGACCTCTTATAACTAGGTGACTCACCAAGGGGCTCATCCCTTCCTCAGCAGCCTCGGGCCTAATGAACCTCCCCTCGCCCGTGTTGGTATGTCAATGGGTGTAATCCTGCACAGGCAACCATATTGTTGAACACTCATGGGAGTTGTTCCCAGAAGACCCCATCCACAGGAGCTAGCTCAGTCCTCTGGCTCCTTCCCGCTGATATTCCCTGAGCCCTGAGTGCAGAGGTTGAGCTATAGATGTCTCATTTGGGAGAGGAGGAATTCCTCCTAGTCTCTTCCTTTTAGTCAGCTGTGGATCTATGTAAATAGCCTCCATCTGCTGCAAAAAGATTTCCTTGGTAAGAGATAAGGGTTGAGCGCATCTACAGACTTAGGTACAGATATTTAGAAGGAAGTGGAAAACTATATTAATTTAGTAACATATCAGTAGTTGGTTTCTATTCTAGGGCTGGTGGTTCAGTCTACAGGTCCAGACATGAATTCCAGCCTATTGAATGGACTTGCAAACTCAAGTAGGGAACTGTCGGTTGTTCCCAAGATGTTAGTGCCACTATTGAACTCTTGGGGGCTAGCCTGCTGGGGATGGTCATTGGCCGTGGTTTTCAGGAATCACAACCATGTAGTATTGTTGGCAACATTTCTCCCTTGGCAGCTTACATAGCACCTTCCAATACTGTGAGCTAGCCCTCCGTGAGGAGTCCTCCAGAACAGGGCCAACTGAGTTTGTCCAAGTCCTATGGTGTAAGTGTGTAGTGTCCTCAGCAATGGGGTCTTATCTGCAACAGTCTAGAGCAATGGCAATAGCTTATATTATTTTGGGTGTCTCTTGGACTCTCTTGACCAACAACTAGAATGGATGTATCCCTTGCCTGGCACTGGGGGTTTTGTTACTCTCTTGCTGAAGGATATCCTTCATGCAGGAGTAACCCCATTTTATGTGAAATTATGGAATAATAGGTTATCCTTTGTTTCCCCCACCCCAAACATCCTTAATACTATGTATGTCTTCCCTCCCTCTCTGTACCTGCCTCCCCCTTCCCAATTAAGTATGTCCTTTTCCCCTATTTTCCCCTCCCCACTTCCTAGCACCTTGTCCTACTATCTTCTCTGGTAGTTCTAGCATTCTGGTTTTTAAATGTATAATAGTCATCTCATTCAAAATATAAATATTTAGGCCAATTACAATTTTAATTGCATGTCAGTTTAATATTTTGAACTTTACTCTTACTGCAAAAAGTTGGTGATCAGAATTTTTCTGGAGTGAATAATAAAACAGGAGCCACTGATGCTGATGCTGATGCTTGTGTGGGTACCAGGGTAAGCACTGCTGCTTATAGGACTTACTTTCCTGTTGCTGTGATAACAGACCATAATGAGCTTATTTGATCTTAAATTTCCTGAGAGGTAAGATTCCATCATGGTGTCAAAACAATGACAAACATGGTGGCAGCAGCAGGAAGCTGAGAGTTGCCAACTTCACAGGCAAGCACAGAACACACACACTTACACACACTTAAACACACACACACACAGAAGTGTTGGTGTAGGGACTCACATGGGAGTTGGTGTGCAGGGGTCCTGATGTAGGTGTCAGTGTGGATACTGGTTTGGGATTTGGTGGCCAGAGGTGATGGCAAATGTTACCAAATCTTTCCTACATTCTCCAAAGAGAAATTTTTGGTGCCTGGTGGTGGTTGGTGGTGTAGAAAGCCTGTCTGTGAGGTGTAAGGCTCTGGATTCAATGCTCAGAAACAAGGAAGAACCAAGAAGAGGTTCCACGGTGACCCAGAGATATGATGATACAGTGTTTTCTCTGGTTTTTGAAAAAATTATGTATACATCACCATTACAAAGAACATTTAACAAGTCTGTTGCACACGTACACACCTTGAACTGAAGAATTAGGTTGTTATTGTTACAGATTGGACCACTTTCCTATTATTTATCATGACCACCCATGCAAAACTATCTTTGGAAGTGTTTATAACTTAGAAACAACATTCCTATAAATGTGGGGGGACTACTAGATAACTAAGGGGGGGGAACTACATAGAATGGACTAAGGTGGGGGGACTACATAGATAACTAAGGTAGGGGGACTACATAGATGACTAAGGTGGGAGGACTACATAGATAACTAAGGTAGGGGGACTACATAGATAACTAAGGTGGGGGGACTACATAGATAACTAAGGTGGGGGGACTACATAGATAACTAAGGTAGGGGGACTACATAGATGACTAAGGTGGGGGACTACATAGATAACTAAGGTGGGGGGACTACATAGATAACTAAGGTGGGGGAACTACATAGATAACTAAGGTGGGGGGACTACATAGATAACTAAGGTAGGGGGACTACATAGATGACTAAGGTGGGAGGACTACATAGATAACTAAGGTGGGGGGACTACATAGATGACTAAGGTGGGAGGACTACATAGATAACTAAGGTGGGGGGACTACATAGATAACTAAGGTGGGGGACTACATAGATGACTAAGGTGGGAGGACTACATAGATAACTAAGGTGGGAGGACTACATAGATAACTAAGGTGGGGGGAATAAATAGATAACTAAGGTGGGGACTACATAGATGACTAAGGTGGGAGGACTACATAGATGACTAAGGTGGGAGGACTACATAGATAACTAAGTGGGGGGGACTACATAGATACTAAGGTGGGGACTACATAGATGACTAAGGTGGGGGAGCTACATAGATAACTAAGGGTGGGGGACTACATAGATAACTAAGGTGGGAGGACTACATAGATAACTAAGGTGGGGGGGACTACATAGATAACTAAGGTGGGGGGACTACATAGATGAATAAGGTGGGGGACTACTAGAATAACTAAGGTGGGGGGACTACATAGATAACTAAGGTGGGGGGAACTACATAGATAACTAAGGTGGGGGGACTACATAGATAACTAAGGTAGGGGGACTACATAGATGACTAAGGTGGGAGGACTACATAGATAACTAAGGTGGGGGGACTACATAGATGACTAAGGTGGGAGGACTACATAGATAAACTAAGGTGGGGGGACTACATAGATAACTAAGGTGGGGGACTACATAGATGACTAAGGTGGGAGGACTACATAGATAACTAAGGTGGGAGGACTACATAGATAACTAAGGTGGGGGGACTACATAGATAACTAAGGTGGGGGACTACATAGATGACTAAGGTGGGAGGACTACATAGATGACTAAGGTGGGAGGACTACATAGATAACTAAGGTGGGGGGACTACATAGATAACTAAGGTGGGGGACTACATAGATGACTAAGGTGGGGGGACTACATAGATAACTAAGGTGGGGGGACTACATAGATAACTAAGGTGGGAGGACTACATAGATAACTAAGGTGGGGGGACTACATAGATAACTAAGGTGGGGGGACTACATAGATGACTAAGGTGGGGGACTACATAGATAACTAAGGTGGGGGACTACATAGATAACTAAGGTGGGGGGACTACATAGATGACTAAGGTGGGGGACTACATAGAGAACTAAGGTGGGGACTACTAGATAACTTAAGTGGGGGACTACATAGATGACTAAGGTGGGGGGACTACATAGATAACTAAGGTGGGGGGACTACATAGATGACTAAGGTGGGGGAACTACATAGATGACTAAGGTGGGGGACTACATAGATGACTAAGGTGGGAGGACTACATAGATAACTAAGGTGGGAGGACTACATAGATGACTAAGGTGGGGACTACATAGATAACTAAGGTGGGGGACTACATAGATAACTAAGGTGGGGGGGACTACATAGATGACTAAGGTGGGGGGACTACATAGATGACTAAGGTGGGGGACACTACATAGATAACTAAGGTGGGGGGACTACATAGATGACTAAGGTGGGGGGACTACATAGATGACTAAGGTGGGGGACTACATAGATAACTAAGGTGGGGGACTACATAGATGACTAAGGTGGGGGGACTACATAGATAACTAAGGTGGGGGGACTACATAGATGACTAAGGTGGGGGAACTACATAGATGACTAAGGTGGGGGACTACATAGATGACTAAGGTGGGAGGACTACATAGATAACTAAGGTGGGAGGACTACATAGATGACTAAGGTGGGGGACTACATAGATAACTAAGGTGGGGGACTACATAGATAACTAAGGTGGGGGGACTACATAGATGACTAAGGTGGGGGGACTACATAGATGACTAAGGTGGGGGACTACATAGATAACTAAGGTGGGGGGACTACATAGATGACTAAGGTGGGGGGACTACATAGATAACTAAGGTGGGGGGACTACATAGATGACTAAGGTGGGGGGACTACATAGATAACTAAGGTGGGGGGACTACATAGATAACTAAGGTGGGGGAACTACATAGATAACTAAGGTGGGGGGACTACATAGATAACTAAGGTGGGGGGACTACATAGATAACTAAGGTGGGGGGACTACATAGATAACTAAGGTGGGAGGACTACATAGATAACTATTGATAACTAAGGTAGGGGGACTACATAGATGACTAAGGTGGGGGGACTACATAGATAACTAAGGTGGGGGGACTACATAGATAACGCTGTTAGGAACTGTGGAATTAAAGCTATAGTGCTCTGTGTCTGTGTACTTAGCCGTGTCAATCAATAGGTATAGAAACATAGTTTTTGTTATGCTTTGAAACAATGCTCTAGCCAAGATTGGCCTTGGATTCCCTATTCAGCAAAGGATGGGCTTGAACGGGAAAATTTGCTCACGGGCTGGGAGCTGGGGAGAGAAAAATGACAACCACTTTCATACAACTGCGTAGTATTGGTTCAAGAAACATAAAATTCTGAGTAAAGTGAATAATCCAGGAAATGCTAAATAAAAACAACCACAACAATAAATTAGGTAGACCAGTGGAAAAGGCTATTTGGCCTCTGGAGAGCACTCATGTGCACCCCCTGGCGGCTCTCTATTATACTGAAGTTCACAAGCTAATTGCCCTGTGCATCTGAGTTATGGCGAGCAGAACCATTTTATTTACCACGTGATGCTGTTTATTATACATGGTGAGTGGGGGAGCAGGACCAGGCATAGTGATCTTAAGTTTCCTGGAGAATTTTTGTAAAATTGATATCAGCTTCCCCTTTAATGTTGGTTAGAATTCATTTTTGATGCTATTTGGGTCTCCAGCGATCTTTCTGGAAATGCTTTGAATTGACTGTGTTTCTGTACTGAGTAGCGGTCTACCGAAGTACCTTACGTGTGTTCTGACTTGGTTTCGGTAGCTGTGGTTGGGTGGTGCTTTCCACTGTATGTAAGTCCCCGTGCTGCCTGTAATACAAGCACATTGCTGCTCCCTCCACCTGTCTGCTGCTGCCGAGTCATGTGTACTTCCCTTTTACTCTGCTCTGGTGCCTACAGTCTGTTCCCTTACTCTAGCAGGTCCCACTGAAGGCTTATCAATTCACGGCTGCCTTTTCTATCTTACTATAATACAAACTCTAATTGGCTTTCCTTCTCGACTCTTCCCCCAACCTGTCTTCCTTAAACATATTACACTGCTCAGGTCCTGGCTCTGTGGCTGCAGAAGTTCCCAGTAGGGAGGACTTCAAACGCTCCCTCCCAGCCTTGACCCACCACTGTCACCTGCCATCCACAGCCTCTGAAGAGACACAAAGAGGCCTCCACTTGTGTATATGTCACTTTTATTTTCCAAAGGTCTGAGACTTAATGTGTGTCCACAGGTAACAGAGATGTTCGACCACACATTTCCTCCTCTGCTCCATCCATTGTTAAACCCTTGGCAGCTTTCTGGTGCAAGGAACTGCTGTAATGAAGAGACAAAGAGAAATTCCCAATCAGGTCAAGAGCCAGACCTGCTCCTGGCTTACCACCTAAAGTTACTTTCAAATACACGGATATTAAAATTGACCCATGACAAACCAGCTTAATTCTTAGGGACTTGACCGAGAAGTACATGATAGAATGTGTCTTTTTATTTAGTATGTATAATCTACATTTCCAGCCAACAGCCCAATTACAGCCATGAAATAACTAGGGCATGCCTCTTCTTCTAAGCTTGAACTTCTCTTTTCTTCCTCTTGCTTGTTTTAAAGACTGATAGATTTTATGAAGCCCCAGTTTCCTGCTTCTGCCCCATCTGAATCCTGGTTACCAGGACACGCCTCCTGGTCAGCTCAATTGAACACACTTCACTTCTGAGGGGAAAAGCCATGACTTAGGGAAACTGAATGAAAGGTCATCCTGTGTGTGTGTGTGTGTGTGTGTGTGTGTGTGTGTGTGTGTGTGTGTGTGTGTGCGCGCGCACGGGTTGATACAGAGTTCATGTGTGAAAAGAAGAACAAAGGTTGCAACCCTGTTGGGGATGAGCAATTCTTTCAGAGGGGTTGCCAAAGACCATCAGAAAACACATATTTAAATTATGATTTGTAACTGGGAGCAAAAATTACAGTTATGAAGTAGCAGTGAAAATAATTTTATGGTCAGGGTCAGCACAACACGAGGAGCTGTGTTAAAGAGCCACAGCATCAGGGAGGTTGGGAACCGCCACAACAGAGTTTAACAAGGGAAGACCTTCCATTCTGTAGCTAATATTCAGATGGGTGATTTAAGTTTCAACTTGCTATACAGCTCATTTTTAGAGAATACATTTTGCAGAGATAAAGTGTCCAAAGTATAGAATCCACTGTCTTTGCTGCTCCTGAGCTGCTGCATCTAACGGTTGGCTCACTCTGTGCAGCCAGCTCCTCTGCCTATGGGAATAGCAGCTCCTGCCTCCCAGTGGTCCAGCAAACCAAGAAGAGATGCGTCACTAAGCATCAGTGAAATGAAAGCTGAAACAACGTCGAGATGACTACCACCTACACAACAAAGGAGCAGACCGCGAGCTTGCCAAGGAGCTGAGCAAAGCAAGGTCCACGGGTCCTTCTAGAAGGACTGTGTACTGGAGCATGAGGCTGGCACACACTGCGGTGGACTCTCAACACTGAAAACGGGGGCTGCTGAGATGCCTCAGTGAGAAAAGCGTTCGTAGTGTGGGCATGAGGGCCAGAGCTGGATCCTCAGCACCCATGTAAAAAGGCAGGTGTGGCAGTATACCTGGCACCTCAGTACCGGGGGTGGGGAGGGATGGGGAGGTGTAGACAGGAGGGTCACTAGGGTATAGTGGCCAGCCAGCCTAATCAGTCACAAGCCCCAGGTTCAGTGAGAGACCCTGTTTGAAAAATAAGGTAGAGAACAATAAAAGGAGGTACTTGATGTAGACCTCAGCCTACACACACACACACACATATACACACACGTGTACATTCACACACATATACACACGTGTACATACAGCACATGAGCACACATATGCACACATACACATACAGATACACACATACATGACTACCTCCATATACATATTTAATAATAGAATTTAAAGTTTCAACTTTCTGGGTATTTCTTGCTGCATAAGTTGTCCACCCAGGTTTGAATAGTATATGCAATATCTACATTTAAAAAATAAAATATAGTACTTCTTAGACTTAAATAGAAACCAAAATAGGGTAAGAGACGCTTTGGCAAATGTCTAGGGAAGCCTTTGGCAGAACTTTGAACTCAGATCTATAAGGACCAGTCGCCCCATTTGGCCAGGATAAGCCATGGCTGTGTTTGGTTCCTTTTGTTACATAAATGTATAGTGACATCTTGTGGCCAATGCAAAAATTGCAAAAATAGCTATTTAAGTTGTTAAAGTTGGTCAACAAAAGATATTAGAAGGGAAATTTAATTTCATTGTAAAGATAGGAGAAGACCCGCTCCTTCCAAATCTCTCGGGGGACTCCTGGGTGGCTAGGACCCTCTTGGAAGTGTAAGATATGTGGCAGCTTCATAGAGCTCTGCAGATAAATGCACCAACCCCTCATCAGGGACTGGCTTCTCCATCGCTGTGTGCAGTTTTACAGAGGGGTGTGGGCGGGGTATCAGTGACATGGGAAAGAGTGGCAGCTGATCCGACTGGTGGCTTTTTGGGGAAGCAGTCTTAAAAAGCAGCACACATTGTGATTTCATCTTAGCAAGGATGCTGGGCATCAGGCATCCCAGAGCCAGATGTGCGTACCGCTGTGTCGGAGCCTGACGTTAGAGACGCAATGTCTCTATTGGGCTCGTGTATGTCACAGAGAACAGTCGATGGGTTCGGGATGCGCCACAGAGAATAGCCTCATTTATTTGTCCCAGAAATGACCCACAGTCGTTTCCATTGCCTTGGCTTTACACAAAGCTCTCAGCACCCTAACACAAGCATGGCATTGAGATGAACAAAATCAGACTGCTGCACCACCTCCAGGTAGCTGTAGTCCGCCGGACTCTAGGAAGATGTCACTATAGCCCATGGGACTCTGGGAAGTCCTATGTCTGAGAACACTTGCAGCCTTCCAATCAGCAAGGGGACACCCGAGAGACTGCTGTTGTCACCACTGTCTGCAACCCTCAACTGGGCATTTTGTTCTGTGACACGGGAACTGACTGCCATATCAAGGATGGGCAGGCAGTTCATCCCTTTCTCTCCAGACCAGCAGTTCTCAAACGTCTGTGAGGGAAATGTCTAGCAGTTCAGAGAGAGTACAAGGTAGAAAAACACGGGAAATGGCACGTGACTTGAGAGACAAGGTTTTGATAGCATTTGAGACAAGTATGGGAGGATTATGAAATTAAAATAATTATCAATACAAGTGTTAATATTGTGCCCACATTGGGAAGAAGAGTCTTCCTTGAAGTGCAACATCGTTGCATGGGTTAGACTTAACTACAAGGGAAAGTTACAGCGATGCCCAGATTTTAGCCTTGTCTGGAGAATTAAGTTCCTAGTGCGGTGTGGAACTCAATTAGGAAAAGACCCAGGGCACTCAAGTCCTGAGAAAGGAAATTATGAGAATTCAACTTGTATCAGGAAAAACACAACGTATGCTTACAAGTAAAATAAGAGAACATAAAATATGGAGTTACAAAACCATTAAAAACACAGCTCTATTTAACCACATAGGTTAGCACCACAGGCTATATTTACCCATCATATTTGGTGATCGGTCTGAGGCATTATTTTCCTTTCATTTCTCTTCAGGATCCTGATTATCACAGTTATGATAAAAGGCAGGAAAATGAAGAAGGCCAGAATCGCCCAGCTGTCCTGATGCTTGCCTGCGTGCTTTGTACCAAAGCCTAAGTCTGGAAAAGAAATGACAGAAAAAAACGGGTTCATGTGAAACCTAGACAAGATTCCCACAGATGAACACGTTTCTATAAAGCTTTATACATCATGTTAACATTTTGTGCATATAAAACCTCTTTTCTGTACCTACAACACATCTGTGTGTATGTATCCGAATATCTTGGAATAAATACAACCAAGGCAGTGAAAAATTTATACAATGAAAGATTTACGACACTGAAAAAAAAAAAAAAAGCTGAAGGAGATATCAGAAGATGGACCACCTGTGCTCATGATTAGTAGGGTTAGTGTTGTGAAAACAAGCAACCTATTAAAGAAACCTACAGATAGATGTGGTCCACATCAAAATCCTCATGCAATTCTTCATGTATATTGAAGAAAAACTTCTTTAGCTTCACATGGAAACACAAAAGACCCAGGATAGCCAAAATAATATTAAACAATTAGAAAATCTGCTGAAGGTGTCACCAACCCAGATTTCACGTTATGCTGCAGAGCTATAGTAATAAAAATAGCATGGAACTGGCATAAAAACAAACATGTTGACCAACAGAAAAGATCTGAAAACCCATTTACAAGCCCTAGCTGCTAAAGGCACCTGAGTTGTTACAAAGAGATCAGAAATGCACCCTGCGTAAAATCCAGTACCTTTCGTACATGGTTTTAGTCAAACTGCGTAAGTATAGGTACAAGAATGAAATGAGATCCTTATCTCTCATTCTGTAAGAAACTAAACTCCAAATGGACCAAGAACTTCAACATAAGACAGCATCCGTCAAGGGGGAGGGGCGGGGCATCTGTAGGCTCACACTCTTTTATTGCCCATGGATAAAAGACTGGGTCTCTTCAGTTGAAGCAGCAAATGCAAATGTTGTCCATCTCTTCCCTTCCCTTCCCTTCCTTCCATCTGACCCTCCGCAATATTGACAGGAATGTCGATATTGTCTCACCAGCTATCCACAGGGCTGGTCTCCTCTCCCAACCACTCACAGTCCTCTTCTCTTTTGGCAAATAGTTCATGCAGTTTTCTGTTATTGTTCTAATTGCTTTGTTTTGCTTTGCTTTTGCTTTTGGACCTGATCTCATAATGAAACTAGGTTGGCCTCAGACTTGTAACCATCTTCCTGCTCCAGTCTCTCAAGTGCTGGGGCCTCAGGCAGGGGCCGCCGTGGCCGGCTTCACCATTCCTTTTTATTGTATGGCTTAAGGACTGACGCTCATCTCAGACGTTATGTTTCTAAAACACCATGGCTTTCTGAAGTTATACACAGTGCTCTTACCTCACTCTTATCATCGCACCTAATTGCTGTGGTCACCTAAGATGAGCATAAAGGATGGATTTATGAACCCTTCATGAATTACAAGCAGCGCTGCCAAATACCTAATGGTGCCTTCGCATGAATTCCACAGATAGCCAAACTGCTTGTTAGACAGTTGCTTTTCCTCTGAGGTAGTGTCTGGCTAGCTCATTGTCAACTTCATAGGGTTATTTGTAGAGAAGAACTTGCAACTAAGACAATACCTCCATTTTCTTACTGACTGGGAAGTCCCAGCCCATTGTGAGTTTTGCAAGCCCCGCAGTCCTGTGGTATATCAGAAAGGAAGCTGAGCAAGCCAGGGGGAAGAAGCCAGTAAGCAGCTCTCTCCCCAAGGCCTCCAGGCTCCTGCCCTGCTTGAATTCCTGACCTGACTTCCCTCAGTGACAGAGTGTGGTCTGAGAACTGTAAGATGAGATTAAACCCTCTCCTCCTCAAGTTGCTTTGGGTTTTATCACAGCAATAGAGACCCTAACTAACAAAGAGCCTAACCTTAAACTTGTAGCAATCCTCCTGCTTCAAACTTCCGTGTATTGAGATTACAGCCATGAGGTATTGCACACAGCTCTCACTATACAAATTTAAACCAATTGCATTCATGCTTTGTTCAGCCTGACTCGCAGTGATTTGTACAGCGTTCTTGAGCCTTTCGCTTCATGTATTAATTCTCAACTGCCTTTTAGTCGTTGTTATTTTCAAATACTTGATACATAAAGCAATTTATTCATCGTCCCTTTATATGTCTACTTCTGGCCAATATAGATAACTCCATTGTTTATTGGGTGATATACTTTCATTATTAAACTTCTTTGTCATTACATTTGTACACTTCCTGAAACTTCCTCAATACTGTTCCTTCTTCAAACACCTGATAACATGCTCATGGAGTGAATATGTGAAACAACGGATGACTAACTGAGCTTACGGTATTACTTTCATTCACCATAGGAACAAGGGAAAATATGAGCATGTATTCATAGTCTGACTTACTGTTATTTCTTGGTAGAAATACATCTATATTTTGCCATACATTTTTCTAAGTTTCATTTAGGATGAACAGTGTTGTATACCAAAGTTACTTTCCAATAATGCTCAGGTTTAATAATATGAAATTATTATTATTATTATTATTATTATTATTATTATTATTATTATTATTATTACCATTAAAATTTACTTAATGACATCAATTGAAACTCTGGAGTACAATTCTACTTTAGTTGACTTCACTAAAGTTGAGTGCCTCCCAAAAAACTCATTACAAATATGGTACCAGATTAATTTATTCATAACTGGTCTGTAAAAGATTTGACTAAAATGTCTTTGATCAACGCCACAGAAAACACGTTACTCGCTTTGGAAGCTTATGTGTACTGACCAGCTCTCCTGATGGTTCCATCATCAATGCTGCCCCCTGGTGATCCAATCTGTAAGTTACAGTCTGGAGGCCTGTAGTCAGGAAAGCATTGGCAATTACCAAAGTTATTACATATCTAAAATGGAAAAATATGCAGTCATTTTTAACTGTCTTAGTAGTTACATCTGACATAAGTGGCTGAAATATATGGTATATTTTTAAGGTTTTTGTAGCTATATGATATGAGAAGTGGTTTAGAAAAAGTAATTAAAACTGGTGGCATAGTCAAAGGGCAGCATGACCACAATGTGAAAATATATTCCAGTTTCTATTGTCTGTATTTTAAAAGCACTTTATTTTCTCCAATAGTCTGCTAAAAATGAGATGTAACAAGGCTATGACAACATCGGCCTGTGCTTTCTATTGCTGCGATAAACACCATGACCAAAAAAGCAGCTTGGGAGGGAGAGGCCTTATTCCAGTTTACACTTGCAGCTAGCAAGGTTCCAGCCTTGAGCTCAGGCTGGCAGCGGCTTCAGTGACTTGTCTTAAACAACCCAGGACCTGCTGTCAATGGTGGCTCCACCCCCTTGCCAACGGTGGCTCCACCCCTGCCAACGGTGGCTCCACCCACAATGGGTTGGGTCCTACACACCAATCATTAGTCTAGAAAATACACTGCTGACTTGCCTATAGAACAATCAGATGGAGGGGTTTTCTCAGCGGAGGTCCCCTCTTCTCAGGTGACTCAAGGAGCCAACAAACTAACTAACCAATTGACCAAACAACAGCAGAACAGAAAAACAAACAAGCTAGCACGTGATCTTTATGTTCACAGAGGTGAATTAATCATTCACAAATACTACCTTTTAAGATGATTTTTACTACTTTTACTTGTGTGTGAGTATGCATAAATGACGGTCCCCTTGTGGACCAGAGGCGTCAGATTCCCTCTCCCTAGCATGTGGGTTATAGGAGTCCTGGGTCATTCAATAGGGCTGAGGAGCTGAACGCCGGCCTTTGACAGGAGCACAATCTTACCCGCTGAGTCATCTCTCCAGCCTCTAAATATTAACTTTTGAGAGTTTTGTGTGACTGACTGACTATTCATGTAGCAAACTGTCTCAGTCATCTTCTCATTTGGAAAGCTACTAACCTGCACTCCGTATATACTCAGATAATTAAGTTTATTCCTTATTAAGTCTCTGATGGGGTTGAAGACCAGATAGTTTAGTTTTATAATGAAGCTTAATTGTTTAGGGGTTAAGATATTTTTAGGTCTAAATAGATGTTTTAAGTTAATAATGATGAGATATGATAGATATTGATTTACATTCACAAGTTTAGACGCACCAAGATAGGAAAAATGTTTTCTTCAAGGGTGCCAAATACAAATAGCCAAAACAGTAAGAATGTATCATTTATATAATTCCTGATTGTATCATGGTTCTTCTTGCCATAGGTAGTTTATTGTATATATGTGTAATAATATAAATGTATATGTACAAAATATATTTAATAAAAAGATTTAATTTTAAAGTACTTTTTACTATGACAAAAAAACCTAGTTATACTTTAAATGAAGGTTTTCTTTTTTATTGTGTTTTTCTTTTTAAAGATTTTATTAAAGTTTTCATGCAGTATATTTTGATTGTGTTTATTCTGTCCCTTAACTCCTCCCAGCTCCTACCCACTGAACTTCATGCTCTCTCCCTCCCTCCCCCTCCCCCTCCCTCATCAAAAAACAAAAACAAAACAAACAAACAACAACAAAAAAAAAATCAGCCAGGCACGGTGGTGCATGCCTGTAATCCTAGCACTCTGGGAGGCAGAGGCAGGTGGATCACTGTGAGTTTGAGGCCAGCGTGGTCTACAAAGCAGGTTCAGGACAGCCAAGGCTACAACACAGAGAAACCCTATCCCGAGAAAACAAACAAACAAAAAGTAGATGTGTCTTTTAAGAGAAGCATCCATCAGTTCTCCACAGCGAGGGAGATTAGCTCTGAGTTTGCGCACAGCAGCCTGAAGTGTAGAGCTATGTAAGCGGAGCCCCTTACCCCGTTCCCTTTGCACTTCTTAGTGGAGTCACAGCCGCTTCCTCTTAAGCTCACTTCTTGGCAGGTTCTGTTCACACAATACTAAAGTTAAACACAGAATATATCACAGTCACGAACGTGATGTAAAACAAGAAAAACCACTATGTGTGACCTATGCATAAAAGATATTCAAGGCCTGCTTGCTCGTTTTGCTTCCATTCCAATAAAAACATTTTGGCTTTTTAACATAACTTTCCCAACAGGAATGGTATCAAATAGGGACGTGTCTGTTGAGAGCTAGAGGCACACAGTCTAGATTTTGACTCCTAGAGTTTGAACTGGTTGAGATGCTCACTGCATTTCCTATACTGCTAATATGTGTTGTGGGTAATTGGATAGAAGTCAAAATTGTCCCCTTAAGGCTGAAGAAAAATGTTGCTTACGCCTCAAATATAATTCATAAATTGCTTTGAATCTTTTTAAAGGTGGAGTGTATCGGAATTATACTGAGAAATGGTTTAACTGTGTTTTCTTAGCCATTGTCAAACTTGTCATATCAAAATGGTAATCAAAGGATAATTAGTAATTTGAGTATGTGATTATCTTGGTCTCATTTTTGGCTTGGTAGCTTATTTTTTCAATTGTTAACACAGTGTGTAATTAAGTAATTTACAATATGAAAACATCAAATGAGAATGAAAGTTATCTCTGTAATTATTTGTTCAGAACTAACATACAACCAATAAATAAATCATAAATTGTATATGCCCGCTTTTATTTGGTTCTTACATTCAATTTCAATGTAATATTAAGTATTCTAGCTAGAGTAATTTCGATACTAAAAAGAAATAAAAGATTCTAAACCATAAAGTAAGAAATAAAATGATTTTTTGTAGATGACACAATTATATATGTAGGTGATCGCCAATGTACAGACGGGCTACACAGAGACGAACATGCAAACACACACAGGCTGAGAGACTGCACACTAATGCCCATACCAACACATACAGGATGACAGACTGGGTACAGTTGTTTATGTAAACACACACAGGCTGAGACTGCAGACAGACAGCTGTGTCATCACACAGAGACTTGTAGACTGCACAAAGATACATATTCAAGTACATACAGATGGCTATGCAAACAGTCACAGGCTGCACATAAAAATCCAAGAAAATGCACACGTTGACTGACTGACAGACTGCAAGCTAATGGCCAAGCAAGCACACACAGGCTGATGGAATGTACACAGACGCCCATGCAAACACAACCAGACAGCACACAGGTGACAGTGCAAATACACACAGACTTATACACTACACACAGATGCATACATAAACACATAGACTTACAGACCACACACAGATTCATGTACAAACACACACAGCTTTACAGACCACACAAACATGAATATGCAAGCACACACACACACTTATAGATCCCATATAGATGTGTGTGCAAACACACAGAGACTTACAGACCACATACAGATGCATGTGAAAACACATATAGGCTTACAAACTGCACACAGATGTATGGCAAACATATGGTGTTACAGACTGACCACAGATTCATCTACTAACAGACACTGTCTCACATGACGCATACTGATGCCTTCGTATTTACAGACTGAGCAGGGATGTCATACAAGCACACACAGGTTGACAGGTTACCTAGATGGCCAAGAAAACACATGCTGACAGACTATACACAGCTGATTGTGCAAACACACATGGACTGAAGAAGTACATACAGATACTTATGTAAACAGTCACATACTACACACAGATGACTTACAGATTACATATAGATACACATGAAAACACAAACTTATAGATTACATATAGATGTACACGCAAACACACACAGACTGACAGATTACATATAGATGTACATGTAAACACAGACTTACAGATTTCATATATGTGCTCATGCAAACACACACAGATTTATACATTACATATAGATGCACATGCAAACACACAAACATGATTCGACTAATCAATGAAGTCAGCTAAGTTTCAGGACAACATATTAATGTGAAAAAATTAGTTATATCTCTACCAGCTAACAACGGACAATCCAGTGAAATCTTTAAATTTTTTTTTGTAACAACAGCAACTTAGAAATGGATTTGGCCAAGAGAAGAGAGACGGGGACTTGAAAGCTGTCCCCTGATTGGCAGTCACCTGTGTCCCCCCCCCTCCCCTCCTCCCCCAGCAAGGGACTACAAACTAACGATCCTGTCCCCACCTACATGATGAGAGAAGCTGCCATGCTGTCCTGGCAGACATGGAGTCATGGCACACTGCCTGGCATGGGGTGGGTCCCAGTTCTGGGGGCTCCTGCCTCACAGTGTTATGTGGAACTCTGATCAGGGTGTCATGTTGGAAGGTCTGAGCTGAGAAATACACTTTCTGCCTTGCTCATCTATTTGGGGGTGGGCTTTCGTGCCCTCCTGGTGGTCTGACTGAGGGCTGCGCGCGTCCTCATTTGCTCAGAACTGTTCCCCATGATTGTAGCTCACAGCATTGCAATATTCTACGACGAACTGAGCAGGCCAGGCACCGCTATTTGTGAGAAGCGAGCTCTTAGGTGTGGCCCATAAAGGAAGCTGAGCACCCAAAGCAGCCAGCCCTAGGATCTGGGTTCTCAGCACAGTGAGGCATTCCCAGGGATCAGGAACTGCTGATCTTGGAGTTAAGAGCTAGCTCTGTAATCTGCAAGTAAATGCTGCAGGCCATTGTACTGTAGCCAAAAAGGTTTATAAACAATGCTTTCAACCTCACAGGGCAATTGGTATGTTTTCTGAGCTGGGTTCCCTTATGCCCTTAGACTGATAAACTCTAGATTTTAGTTCTCTCTTTGTAAAACAACTCCATGAGCATAATTTGCATATATGTGAACACTTGCATATACTGCTATGCATACACATATGAGCTTGTGTCTGTGTGATAGTCACTAGCTATGTTTCCCTAGTACAGCATTGGCTCTTCCAAACTATTTACATTTACATTTTGGTCTTATGCATAAGCACATAATTTAATTAATATGAACATGGCTTGCAGTTCTTGCAAGGCTTGCAGTTCTTGCAAGGCTTGCAAGGTGAAATGAAAACTCAGAATTCTGCTATTGGAAATTATTAGGTCTAAAAATAATAGCTCTTGGTGGTTAGCAGACTCTAGTGTTAAACATATGTGGGGCTTGCTTATTTTTCACGTAGAGACTGAAAGGAAGCAATGTGTCACAATAACTAACGCTTCCTTTAATTGTCATTTGGCACCATGTAGGGAAGGAACACAAGTCCCAGCTGCAAACTGTGACAGCCGTCATGGCACACGGCATGTGGTAATTCACACAACTAACTAGAACCCTCAGTCGGTTACCATGTGTGGTCCACACACAGTGCCATCGGCTACGTATGCACTGTCTTTTCCATCTGCTCTCATGGACAGCCCAGGAGGTATGGACAGACACATGCTGTCATGGACATACGAATACACTACAGATCGAGCAGTGCCTTTATAATTCTTTCGTGGCCGGAAACAAGCTAATTTTCCACAGAGAATATCCCTGGAAACGGAAAACAGAAAGTTCTTGATGATTTTTCTTTTCAGTGATCCCAGCTTCCAATTAAGTATTGCATGAATAATAGCATAAATGTTTGGTTAATGACATAAAACCAGAAAAACCAGTACAATAGTAACATTGTTTTATGATGTTATAAGATTTTTAAAAACATAATCAGCTATTCCAGATTACTTAGCACTGTGGTAGTACTGAAATGTACTGAAATGTACATGTGTACATGCGACTTTATTTGCTATTACGGGCCTCAGTAGTCACTTAGGCTGACTTTAATACAGTTCACTCAGTCTGGACCTGTCACCTATGCGTCCCAGTGATGGCTAACCACTTAGTGATTCAGCACCTTTTGATTATGTGCCATTATTTAATTATTACACACATTATTATACCATACAGAGTTTTACAATACATTTGAGTTGTTACTCAAACCCATGTGTACATATGTGTTCATGTGTGCATGTGTATGCACATGGAGGCCAGAGAACAGTGCTGGGTGTCAGACTCAGCTTTACTTTTTTTGACAGGTTCCTCACTGGCTTCAGGCTCAGGAAGCTAGGCTAGGGGGGTAGTGAGTCCCTGGGACCTGCCTCTGTCTCTCTCCCGAGCACAGAGATGACAAGTGTTGAACACCACATCTGGTTTTCTCCCCATGATCTCTGTGGCTCCAACTCAGGCCAGCACTTTATTGACTGAGCTTGAATCTCCTTGGACCCTGTGTGACTTTTTAAAATATCAGTAAAATTCTTGCATCGCCTGCTACAAGGTGATTACTCCCATTACTGGACCTAGGAGCTGCGTTATGTTATAATAAACCATGCTATAAAAGTCCAAATTGAGCCATTGGGATGTCTTCTGTAGCTTTCTATATTAAGATTTTTTGTTTTGTTTTTCTTTTTGTTTTGTTTTTTTTTTTTTGAAACAACAAACAAGATGAAACTTTCTTTCCTCTCAACAACCTTACGTTGTAAAGAACAAACTGTCAAAATACCTGCTCTCGCCTTATTGCCAATTGTAGACTTAAAACAGGACCCATTTTTAGCTCTTATTTCAGAACAGAACTGACTTTCTAAACTCTGAGCAGTTCCCCTAATAAGCATGTTCCTGTTCCCCATACCATCTCAGCCTTAGGCTGGCGGGTGTTGTGAACTCATTTGGGACTATTTTTCTAACCAACTTGCTAGTTGTCACTAGTTAGTATATGTCTCTTGCCAAGCAACAGGACTCAGAAAAAAAGGATCACTTGCTATATACATACTTTTGTCCACAAGGTAACGAGTATGAATTTTTTAAATCACAGTTCGCCAGTTTTTCACGTGGTGAGTTAATTTTTTCAAAACAGGCATAGGAAGCGCCTTGAGCTCCTAAAATGGAAACATGCCCTTTAGGTTCTTATCGTTAATCCAGATTACACACTCTTTAGTCATGGACTAATAAAACTGCCATCTCAATATAATGCGTTTTCATGCTTTGTTTGATTTCCACGGGCAATCTGCCAGTGTTATAACACAAAACACAGCGGATTATGTCCATTGCCATGGGTTACATTAATCGATTTACTTACCTCTTTTTTGTTTTGAAACAAGGTGTATTATGTATCTCAGATTGGCCTGGAAAACCTCCTGCCTCAGCCTGCTGATGATTAGAATTATAGGTATGTCGTTTAGTTGCCCTTAAGTTTTAAAAAATGTGCAGTGTGTATGTGTATGTGTGTGCGTGCGTGTGTGTGTTTGTGTCAGAGAGAAAGTTCATACATTGTTCCTCGGGCACAATTCACATTGTTTTTTAATTTTTAATTATTTTATTTTATGTGTATGCATGCCTGTGATATTTGATCCTCTAGATTGGTGATTACATAAATAACTAACACAAATAAATAGTCAGAATTAAGTTGTGTGTCTGTCTCCCATAGCCTAAGACACTTCCGTTAATTTCCCCAAATTTCATTTCTTAATATGTATAAAATAATAAAGAGAAATTAAGTTAGAGCTGACTAAAGGAGAGACAAACACTATAATAAGGGATACTTAAACATGATAATCAGATTTTCAGAACTGATTACAGAGTTTTTACACAGTAAGTTCCTAGGAAACGCAGTCAGTAAGAGAATTTTACTAACTGGAAGAAGGCACCAGGACCAACAGAATGGAAAACTGTGTGCTTAGGTTTATTACAGTATTTTGTGTTTTTATATGGTTAATTGCCCAAGGTATTTAAATGTTTTCTTATTGTATTTAGAAATGATAAAATGATATTGACCTTGATTTTAGTGCAGCTACAGATGAAGATGGTTGTATGTTCTTACATTGATATGACTAACTGCCAACCCAGACCTCCTACCTTATATAAGCCTAGTCTTTATATTTACAAAGATTCAAGTTTCTTTCACCATCTTTGTAAAATCATCATCATCATCATCATCATCATCATCATCATCATTAATTTCCAAAAAAGAAACTCTGGAATTCCAAGCTTGGACCAGGATATACATCCTTCATGCTAGCCCTGAGTTCACCTCACATAGAATTTAAAGGAACAATCAGAAACATTATCAAAGAATTCCAGAAGTTTAAATAAGACACAAAGAGATAGCTCGGTGAGCTCAAAGAGCCTAACTCTGTGAGCAGTCCTGAAGACAACACAAACATAAGGCTGATGGAAAAGATGACAAGAGCAAGGGCTTTGAAAACATACACATACAAGTAACATTATACAGACTGAGCAGGTTGTATTCATGCATTTAGAAATATACATATATGTATATATACATGTAACAATAATTAATGAAAAAAGAGATCATTAATTTGAAGGAAAGCAAGGAGAGGCATATGGGAGGGTCTCAAGGAACAAAGGGGAAATGATGTAATCACACTATAAAGCCAAAAAAGAGAAATAAAATAATATGACAATTTAAAAAAAACAGGAAAGGAACATTCAGGAAGTAGGAAGTACAGAGTGCCATGAAAAGTCTAAATATTCAAATTATAGGAATGGATGAGGGATAAGAATCATTGGTCAGTGGCACAGACTAGATCTTCAACAAGATCATAAATAAAAACTTAGCTAAGTAAAGATACACCATACAAGAACCTCACAGTTTCAAATTTAAGATTATTCTTCACACATACAATGTATTTCTACTCTAATATGAGGTATTAGACCCATACAACTCAAGTAGAATACAAGATCTACCTCCAGTACTTTGAAAGTGCTGTTGCAGGCTGTTTAGGTTATACAAGTTAATTGTTAGTTGATCAAGGCAAGGTCAGGTCAATTGCTAGTCTATTTTTATCACAAGAATATACAGCCTAGGTTTAACAGATAGATAGGATTCCATAGCTAGATGAGGCAAAATAAGATGAAGTCTTCAAAAACTTCAGAGTGCTAGAGAACATGGCATTTAAAGATGTTTTTTACTGTTTTAAGGATTCTTTGACAATGAGACAGGTTAACTACTGGCAACACCCAGCCTACCTCAAGAAGATGGTGAACATCAAAGAACCTCCTTACGGAGAAAGCTTTAAATGTGACCAATCAACCACTGGGCAAAATGTCATCATTTCTACCATAGCCAGAATTCTGCCTAAAGATAGGCAAGCTTGGCTGCAGGCAGAGTCGATGACCAAACTCTACCAAGACAGGGTAAGTCTTCAATAATTCCAGCCTCATAAATATGTCTATGGGATATACTGGGCCAGAAGGCTGAAGATGATGCTCCAATGTGATAGAGAGTTTTGGGTGACTGCTCAGGCTGCAAACTGTCTCTGTTATCTTCTCATTTGGGAAGCTGCTAACCTGCACTTCCTGTTTACTCAGGTAATTAATTTTATTCCTTCTCAAGTGTCTGATAGGATTGAAGACCAGATAGTTTGGTTTTACAATTAAGCTTAGTTGTTTAGAAGTTAAGATTTTTAGGTCTAGATAGATATTTTAAGCTGGTAGAGATGAGATATGATAGATATGTATTTTCATTCAGAATTTTAGACTCACTAAGATAGGAAATATGTTTTCTTCAAGGTTCCCAAATACAAATAACCAAAACACTATGAATGTAACATTAATAGAATTCCTGATTATTTCATGGTTCTTCTTGCTCTATGTAACTTATTTTATATATGTGTAATAATATAAATGTATATGTAAAATATTTTTTAAAAAGAATCACACAGAAAACAAAATACACAAGACTAGAAAAGAAATGCAAGTCAACAAATGCAATAAGCCACATAAATGGACCTAAAGATAAAAAATGATCATCTCAACCGATTCAGAAAAACTCACTGACATCAAACATGCCTTCATGATAAAAGTCCTAGAGAAGGTAGAACTGTGGAGAACATTCCTCAACATAATAAAAGCTATATACGAGAAACTGACAGCCAACAGTATCCTAAGTGGAGAAAAACCTGAAGCAACCTCCCTGAAGTGATAACTGTGACAGGTCTGTCCACTGTGACAGGTCTGTCCACTGTCCCACCCCCTTTCCATGTTGTGTCTGAAGCCCTGGTAGAACAATAAGACAAGAGCAGAGAGTTAAGGGGACACAAATAGAAAAGGATAAGCCAGGCTATCCCTATGTTTCAGATGTCATGATACTCTGCATTATTAGAGAGCCAAATAATTCTGCCAGAAAACTTTTTAGATATGATCATCAATTTCAGCAATGTGCCAGAACAAATAGCCACTTGTATAAGTCAATAACTTATTACATATTCTATGTAATATCAGCAAATACACAGAAAAAGATCACAATAAACTCCCATTCACAAGAAACTCAAAGAAAAGAATGTATCTAGTAGTAATCCTAACCAAGGAACAGAGAGAGAGAGAGAGAGAGAGAGAGAGAGAGAGAGAGAGAGAGAGAAAGAGAGAGAGAGAGAGAGAACAGAAAATGGAAAGACATCCCATGTTCTTGGATTGGTAAAATTAATATTGTGAAATGATCATTTTGCCAAAAGCAATTTATAGATTCAATGAAATCCCAGTAAAAATCCTCATCTCTTTCTTTACAGTATAGAAAATCCTATTGTTGTGTAAAATTCTATTCTATTCTATGTTGTCCTAAAATTCTTGTGGACCCACAGGAAACCCTAGTCAGCTACAATGTTCATTGGCGAAAAGAGCAATGCAGAGGGATACCATCCAGATCGTAAGATATATACAGACCCATAGCAATGAAAACAATATGGTACTGGAACAAACACAGCCACGCAGACCAATAGAACAAAGGCGAAGACCCAAACGTGAGCACATGTAACTAGTGCCACCTAATTTTTAACAAAGATGACAAAAACAAACACTTGAGAAAAGACAGAATCTTCAATAAATGGTTGTGGGAAAATTGGATGTCCACATATAAAAGAATGAGACAAGACTTGAATGTATCACCTTTACAAAAAACTAACTCCAGATGAACTGAAGATCTACCTACATGTGGAACTTGAAACACTGACACTGCTAGAAGAAAAGTTTAGGCAGTCCCTACAGGATATACATTTAGGGAGGGACGACTTCCTGTTTTACCAGAAATTTAAGCCAACAATTGACAAGTGGGACCTCATGAAACTACACAGCTTCTGCATAGATAAAAAGAAAACCCATGGAATGGGAGGCAGCCTTTGCCTACTACACAGATGAGAGAAGATTAATATTCAGAATAAAGATCCCCAAAGACAAAGCCTTCTAATTACAAAATGAGCTACAGATTTGAACACAGAGTTCTTAAAAAAGAAACAAAAATGGGTAAGAAATGTCTTTAAACATGTTCAACACCCTTAGAAGTTAGAGAAATGCAAGTTAAAAATGCTTTGAGCTTCCGTGTTACCCAAGTTGGAATGGGCAACTTAAAGTGGGCAACTGAGAGCTAACGCTAGAGAGGAGTGGGGGAAGGGAACCCTCATTCAGTGTCTGCGGACTGCAAACTGGCCCAGCCACACTAGGAGCTGGCATGGAGAATTCTCAAACAGCTGAAAGTAGACCTGCTATGTGATCTGACATTTATCATGGCTAGGAAACAGAAACAGCTTACATGTTCTCTAACAGATTGATGAATATTTAAAATGCAGTGTAATTATGTTCAGCTGTAAAAAAATGAAATCATAAAGCTTGCATTGAATGCATGGATCTAAAAAATATTATACAAAGTGATACAACAGAAAGATCAATGCTGTGCGCTTTTCTCATATTTGTGGATCTTAGCTATGGATATTGAGATGTCAATATATAACCTGTGGTAACTTAAGAAGCAAGGAAAATAAAAATGGATAATATGTAGGGAATTTCTTTAGATAGTGGCATAGTAGGACACAGATGCACATAGACAAAGTGGAAGAAATGAGATATAGAATTAAACTAGAAAGGGGGAGGGACGGAGGGCCATAGAGAGACGGAAAGATAAATGGGTGGAGGAGGAGATAAATAACACTAAGAATGTATGAAAGGGTCATAGGGAAACATTATCTTAATGTTTACTTGAATACATATGTAATATATTTAAGCGAGCATACATACATACATACATACATATGAAGGCATGCCCTGCAGTGGTGCTTCGCGCTAAGAGGCATAGGCAAAACTCTAACAAAAACTCTAGGGCCAGGCATGGGAAAATCCCTTTGAAGCTGTGGGGCAGAGGAGTGAAGAGACTCTAAAATCATACCCACTATTGCCGTTGCCTTAGTCGCCTCCCAGGGGTGAAGGTAATAGTCCTATTGCTGAAAACGCTGTGTGCTTCAGACACAATCAGGCCAGATCTGACTTGACTTTCCCCCTAAGGATGAGCTCTCCCACTGTCTGAAGGTGCTATGCAAATTGCCAAGGGAGAAAAGCAATCAAGTCCTACTCAGCTGTAACAGTTCTAAACCCAACAGCGACCAGAATAGCAGGGATCCTAAAAGGCACAACAGTGGCATTTATATCCCGAGGGTAACAAAAAGCTGCCTAATTGGACTTAAGGTCCTCTCGACACAAGGGAATTCATGCCTGCTACTATAAGCTAGCCAACTACCTGGCTGGTGGAGCCGTGGGAAGTAGACGAGAATCTATACTAACCTAGTATAATATCTAAATGCATTCTAAAGCCTTACCCTTAGACTCACAGGTAAGTGTAGCTTTCATCCCTCATCCAAGCATCAGAGAGTCCATCATGGAAAAACACAACTGGTCAAAACGCAGAGAATGACTGACTGTGAGCCCCCAACCCCAAGAGATACATTTCCAATACAGCTCCTACACCTAAGGCTTGGGGGACATTTCAGAAGAGACAAAGAAAGAGGCAGAGGATTGGGGACACGGGCTGTTTGAGAGTCTCCTATGTTTGACAGGGAGGCTGCAGGCAATTAAAGGCTGATGAGAGAGAAAATCAGTCTTTTTCTGTATCAAGCTTCCTGATACTATTACTCAGTCCCGAGAAGTCACCTTTAAACACACACACACAGGAGCAACACCAAATGGACTCAGTGGGCTGCACCTGTGTTACGAATGTGTGTATGTGTGAGGAATTGGAGGAGCAAGGGAGCATGGAAATTACATAGATACAGTGTTCATGTGTGACATTATTTTTAGAACACATTGAACAAAAGAGTTTAAGGAGAGTTTTTATTTTATTTTATTTTATTTTCTTCTCTTATTTTGTTTTTGTTTTTCGAGACAGGGTTTCTCTATGTAGCCTTGGCTGTCCTGGACTCACTGTGTAGACCAGGCTGGCCTCAAACTCACAGTGATCTGCCAGCCTCTGCCTCCTGAGTGCTAAGATTAAGTGCATGTGCCATCATGCCTGGCATCAAGGAGAGTTATCTTGTAACAGGGTGACACTGCCCCCTATTAGTCTCTATAAGGTAACAAAGTGTCAGGAATGGGTTATGTCTTTTTGTTAGTGAGGTTCCATAGACCCATAAACATTACAGGCTATTGCCAATGGTCTTGGCTACTTTCCAGAGCTTTAAAAAATATTTATTTGTTTGTTTGTTTAATGTATACTCCATCTACATATAGAGTCTGCATGCCAGAAGAAGGCATTGGATCCCATTATAGATGGTTGTGAGCCACTATGTGGTTGCTGGGAATTGAGCTTGGGTCCTCTGGAAGAGCAGCCAGTGCTCTTAACCACTGAGCCATCTCTCCAGCCCACTTTCCAGAGCTTAACGGGAAGACCCTGTTGCTGAGGATGCCACCCAGCTGTTACTGACCGGGAAGTTTCATCCTTACTGGCTAGCTTTAACAACGCTAGTATGTGATTTGCACGTCACCAGAGACGAAAATTAACCATCACACGTATCCAGCTATGAACCTGCAAGCTATAATAACAACTGTCTTGCAAGACATGCCCACTGGTGCAGTAGTGGGACAAATGTCACGGGAGCAACCAACCACTCTCTGATTGGATGTGAGGTCAATTCCACAAGATGGTACATACAAACCTGGTAATGCAATCTGTGGCTAGACAGGTCATATTCCCTAGGACAGAGCCTATTGTGGCCACAGTATTAAATAGACTCCCAATGAGTGAGTACATCCATGCCCCGTTTGTCTAAGTGATTTTTTTTTTTTTTTTTTTTGGAAGGCTCCTTCCTGATTTCAGGCTGCCCATCATGTTGACTATGGCAGAGTTTTCCCTTATTCTCTTACTTTAAGCCCTCTCTTAATAAGTTCCTCTCCAGATTTTAATGGGAAGCCAATCCTTTACTTTGGGTCATGTTGTCTTGGATAGAAAGGTCTATTCATCCTAACAGTTCACCCACCTCAAGGACCAGTCACAGCCAGGAGACACTCTGATCATTTTGAAGGATGATGTCCTGTTAGGTCCTTTCCCAAACCTGTTGCTCTGGTTTCTAACATTGTGTTGTAAATCTGTTGCATATTCAAATTATTTCAATCACCTTACATGTAGAGAGTCAAACACCAGCAGAGGCATCCAGAAGTCTTATCTGGATTGGTTTAAAATATTATTTGGGGCCTGGAGAGATGGCTCAGAGGTTCAGAGCACTGAGTGTTCTTTCAGAGGTCCTGAGTTCAATTCTAAGCAACTACATGGTGGCTCACAACCATCTATAATGTGATCTGCTGCCCACTTCTGGCTTGCACATGTACACGCAGGCAGAATACCGCATACATAATAAATAAATATATCTTGAAAAATATATTATTTGGGAAAACTATGAGCAAGGTCAAGACAGGAAGATAACGAGTTCCAAGTCAGCTTTGACTACGTAGCAAGACTATCTCAAAAGAAACAAAACCTGCCCAAAAATCATAGGCGGGAGCTCTGGCCGGGTAGCCTGTGATTGCTAGTATATTGTCAGGTTCCCCAGCCAGGGGACTGGTTGTAGGTGGATGGCATCCACTCCAGGCTTTGTAAGGTCCAGGTTTTTAGTTCTGGATTATGAACGTGGTAGATAATAGGAAATTAAGGTGTCACAATCTACTTTTTTACTATTCACATTTTAATACAATTTAGGAGGTATAAGCAACATATCTTTCTCAGATCAAACTTTGAGAAAGATATGCACATATAGCAATTTTCTTGGACATTTTCAATCACGCCTATAAACTTTTTCTTTAATTTCAGTTTAGCCCTTCTTAAGATAGTGATCAAGGCTCTTCCTCATCTAGGCACTATGGTATGTAATAAATAGACCACAGAGCCAGCCGAGTGCAACATGAATACAAAAGAAAGCAGTACCTTTTCCAAACAAACTGACACACTGGTCCTTAAGAGCTTGGCATCGTCCGTTGAAGCAATACGCAGACCCCAGCCTGCACACATGCCCGTTCAAGGCGTAGGTGTCAGGGACACACTGGCTAGAGGATCCATTGCAATATTCTGTGAAATCACACTCTGGGTCAACAGCCTTCCTACAGGGAGTGCCTGCTGCAGACAGCTGGGGACAGGAAAAAAGATCAGGGGCTGTAAATGACCCTATAATTACTTCCCGAAGAAAGTGGCTAAATATGTCTGCCTGTGGCTAATTGAGGGACTAAGAAACCTACCCAAGCTAAGAGTTCTAGAAAGGAAATTCAGGTAGAACATCCACTTGGAAGCCCAGAGAAGGGTGTCTCCAGGATATGCATGGATCCCAGCTGGTGGCTTGAGGCCATTCACTGCCTGTGTTCCACAGTGTGTGTTCTGACTTGAGCAGCATACAGATAGAGAATCAAAGAACAACTCTTTCTTTCTTTCTTTCTTTTTTTACAATCATGCATTATTGAATACAAGTGCACATTCATTCTTCCCATTTCCTTCTCTTTTTTTTTTTTAATTTTTTATTAATTTATTCTTGTTACATCTCGATGGTTATCCCATCCCTTGTGTCCTCCCATTCTTCCCTCCCTCCCATTTTCCCCTTACTCCCCTCCCCTATGACTGTGACTGAGGGGATTTCCTCCCTCTGTATATGCTCATAGGGTATCAAGTCTCTTCTTGGTAACCTGCTATCCTTAACAACTGTTTCTACCTCTGATGTTAGCAAATCCCCAAAGCAAGCCAGTTTCAGCCTCGACTCTGACTGGTTTATTTGTGTAGGAGATATTTAAGTAATCTCGTTTATGCTTGCAAATCAGAAATGGAAGCCACATTCTCATTTAGTAGAAACTACTTAGGATAATGACTACTAATGTGTTAGTGCTACTCACTGTTTGAGAGTACAAGGGCCTCTCTGCATAGTTAAGGTACATTTTTGTGGCTGGTCGAATAAATTTCTCATTTGCTGATATCCCTGACAAAATTTAGAGTGTCAAAATATTGACCTACCATATGTGTTAAACAAACACACTATAATTATCTGTAATTGAACTAATATTTAATAAAGAAAAGATAATAAAATAGTATCTTTAAAGTAACAAAAGAAAAAATCAATCTAGAATGTTATACCCTGGAAATATATGTCAAAAATAAATTAGAGGGCCAGAAAGATGGCTCAGTAGACAGTAATGTCTGCTGCCAAACATGAGAGCAGGATTCCAATATGTGGAAACTTCATGGTGCAAGGAGAGAACCAGCTCTTATACACTGTCCTGACTTCTACATGTGCTGTGGCACACACATGACAATTCATATACACAGCAATAATAAAAACCTATAGGGGAGGGGAATAAGGGGAAAATGGGAGGGAGGGAAGAATGGGAGGATACAAGGGATGGGATAACCATTGAGATGTAACAAGAATAAATTAATGAAAAAATTTTTTTAAAAAAGAAGAAAAAAAGAAAGCCTTTCCTAGGCAAATAGTAGCTAATAGAATCTTTTCTCAGTAGACCAGATTACAAGAAATAGTAAAGGAAGGCTCTCAGGTGCAACATATGATGTGATGGCTGGAGAGCAGCTCAGTGACAGAGTTCATGCCTAGCATGCACACATGGCGTGGGTAGAGTTCAGTGATGGAGCATGTGCCTAGCATGCACACAGGCTAGGGGTGTGGCTCAGTGGGAGAACATGTGTCTAGCATGCACACAGCATGGGTAGAATTCAGCGATGAAGCGGGTGCCTAACATGTACAGAGACATGCGCTCCATCCTTAGCACAATAGCGAAGCAAACCATCAGGTGAAGAAAGCAGGCTTAAAATGTAAGAAAAATGATAGCTGACAGGTATTTGCAAAGAGTAATGAAGAGAGTAGGAAATGGAATACACAGTGCTAATTACATTCTCTCCTGTGTATTGACTGAAAGAGAAGAGAGTGACACCAGCAGTGACGTGCTTCATGTGTACTAGACTATTGGCATGCCTTTCCACTGTATAGAAGTGGTTATGAGAACTTATTATGCGATTAATCAAAGATTATTAAACTCTAAGAAACTAGCAAAATGATACTTAAGGAATCTAAATAGAAAACAGTAAAAGAAAGCTGTCAGTTATATGGTTTTACAAAGAAGCAAGAGGCCTTGGGAGGCAATGAAACCACCCACCCATGAGGAAAATGTTGGTTATGATACTGACCTCACACTCAGAGACTTTCATTAATCAAGTTTCACTGTATTAACTTAGATATTAATAGAAAATTTGAGCTACATGATGGTACAAAGCCTGTAATCCCAGAACTCAGGAGGATTCAGCAGTATGGTTTCAGGCTTAAAGTCATCCTGGGCTACACAGTGAGCACCTATCTTTAAAAAAAAGGGGGGGGGAAGAAAAGAAAAAAAGAAAAGAAAAAGAAAGAGAAAATAAAAACACCATAAAATCTGAGGATGGACAAGGCCCCTGAGTTCAACCCTCAGCACCACAAGAAGTTGAGAGCAATTGGGGGAGAGAAACATACGCAGTTTTTATAGATTGGTGATTTGCAAGATCGGGGTATCCTAAAGTATTCTACACTGTGGAGCTTGCTTTCTCACCCAACCATATTGTGTTAGGGAAACGTTGTGTTTCTGCTTCAGTTTATGCCTCAGTTTATCATGCTTTGGTATAAGAAGCAGAAACACATGCAACCAGGGCTGGCGAGATGGCTCCGTGGTTAAAGGCGTCGGATGCCAAGCCCGAAACCTGGGTTCAGTCCCTGGAATACACATGATGTAGGAAGAGATACCACTACCATGCATTGTCCGGCGTGCATTGTGTCGGGACATGTGTGCATGTGTGTGTGTGTGCATGTGCACACCTGTAATAAAAGTAAATTTAAAACTCCAGCGACAGAAACAATCTTGGCTGCTCTCAGTATGCCTTTTTCTTGCCCATCTGTGAATGTTTTGCCTAGTGTGCGCTTTGTCTGCTAGTCATAGTGTAATTTCCATCAGTCATCATTTATTTGGCCTTATGGGTTCTGTGACAGTGGGCACGTTCTGTAATGTCTGAGCATTTAGGAGATGATCAGTTCTGTGCTTCCCATGCCATAGACTAGGAAGCACCAGCCAGAGACGTCTCTTTAAGTCTGTGGTACTTTATCATGGACTCCCCCCTACAGTCTCTGTGCTATTGCACGTTGACTTAGCTAATCTAGTCTTGCACGGCTACATTTCAGGTTCCTTTTGATAAGTACCAGCCACTCACCTCGCAGTTGGATGTGCAGCATGGTCCAGATCCACACTGTGCTGAGGCTTTCAGTCTACATGTTTTATAGTTGCAGCACTCTTTAAATTGACACTCCTATAATATCAAAAGAAATAGGATTCCAGTTAGGACAGGAGTGCTCACTCCCTTCCATCCCCCTACCCTCTCCTTCCTTCGCTTTTCTATCTCCTTCCTTTCTGAGACACACTATTGCATGGCCAGGGTTGCGCCACTGCACAATGGAGGGTGCCAGTGACACCTCGACCTTCCTGCCTTCACCCGCCAAGGGCTGGGATTTTAGGAGAGCACCACCACTCCCATCTTAACAACTCTTGCCCCTTTGTCTCAACTTTTATTCACGTGCTGTGCTCCTAATTACATTCAATGAAGCGTCATCATCTTCAGCTTTTATTATTTCTAGAATCACCCAAAGTATGTGTAACTGTAAGAACTGTAAGGACTAGGGAAGTCACATTAGCTGTTGATCCATAACATAAAAATGTGGGTAATTGACTCAGAATGTACTAATACGAAATACACTTTTGACAGAAGTGTGACTTTCCAGGGGAAACGCTAACTTTCTTCTATCGTCACGTTAATGATTTGCTTGCTACACATTTCTACCGAGAACGAGGCTAAACTTTAGGAAGTGACACCAAGACACAATATGTCTTCATGGACCCTTCCCTTGCCCAAGAGTGTCAGTAGTAGCTTCTCTATGACACCAAATACCCACGTTTGTTACAAAATAACAGAACGTGGACTCTGTATGTCGTGACAGTGTTTGGAGGCTCCCGGTGCTACAGCTGTTTGCATTGATACTTCTGTGATGTTGTTATTCGTTTCACTTTCATATAGTTCAAATAACCACCATATCCCCTGATTTCTCCATCTTAAGACATGCCAGTCCCTCTTCATTTCTGCCCTTGTGATTTCAGATCTTCTTATTTACCCTTTACTATCTGGATGTCTTTTACTGCACACAAGAGAGTGGACCGGTATGGGGTGGGGAAAACCTGTCAGCTTCAGAGTGGGGCCATCTCAGGACATTGGAAATATCAGCTGTAGATTTTGTCTATAGACTAGGGTTGATCACTAGGGGGTATCAGTATGGAACTGGTCTCCCTGTTTTTAATACAATTATTAGATTCCAGAACAGGGGTGCTAAGTGACTATTTAACTATATTCAATAAGGCAGGTGCAGTTGGCATGATAGGAGATCAGGCAAAGAATGCAGCTAGCAGTCTTGACCTGCAGACCATAAGCTCATTTACAGGAAGATGTGGCTCAGACATTTGCCCACCTGGGCCCACATCCAGGTGTCGTCCCTGCTGCAGCCATTACTGGATTCTGCTGGAATGAATCTAGAGTCATTCTGAATGTTGGCCATTTTCAGTTCCTCATGGCTGTGTGACTGGACTTTCTGCTTTTTTGCTAGCTATCCAGTATATGCCAGTGTTTTCTCCTAGAAACTACCTGGATTTTTTCTTGTAATTACCCTGTAAGGCCCTGACAACACCACACTGTGTTCTCTTCATTCTTTATGTCCTATCGAGTCCTCTTCTGCCACATCTCTGACTTCTGCTGGATAATTGTTCTTAGATCTTAAGGCCTCCTGAGATGACATTGGGTCCACCAACATAACCCAGGAAGACATCTTTCCCTCAAGTTTGTAATCTTGCATATTTCTGAAAAATACCTGTGTGTGCACGCGCACACGTGTGTGTGTGTGTGATATACACAGCCACAAACTTCAGAACTTAAAGTGGAGACATCTGTGAAGGTCCATCTTGCCTTCTACCAAAGCACTGGTCTGCAGTACGGATCTTAAAGCAGGAAGCCAGCCATGTAACAGGCAGTAGGCCATCTACTGCTCCTGCAGGCCAGGCTCTGGTGCAAAGCCTCAGACTTGTCCAGGCTCAATAGTCTCTGAAGGACCAAACTGAAAGCATTAGCCAGTGTGTTCTCTGTTGCAACTCTTTAATTCTTTTATGACATAAAGTGCCTACAGACTGTCTACACACAAGTGAATATAAACATTCTCCAATAAAAATCCACTTGGAAAAAATAGATGACAGATGGAGTTAGTCTTACTCCCCATACTCTGTAGAAGACAGATGTTGAATTTTTCTCAGAGAATTTTCTTATGAGGGATGAGGCTCTAAGACTTTTGTCCTATTTTTGAGATTGTTTTAATTGCATTTCTTCAATTATTTTCTTCCCTCCAAACCTTCCCAATACCACTCCCCACACTTCTTCAAATTCATTGTGCATTTTTTATTTTTATCAATCAACGGTCATTGCATGCATATATGTACCTATATATACATCACAAAATATAGCCTGTTGAGTCCTGAGTCCATATATTGTTACTTGTTCATATGTTTTCAGAGCTGACCATTTGGCTCCAGACAATAAATCAGTGTGCCTTTTTGCACCTCTCTGCATCCCAGCTTTACCAAGTTGCTTGTGGTTCTTTGTGTAGGGTTGAGGCATCATGGGCTTTTCCCCATCCATGTGGACATGTTCATCCGTGTCACTGTTGTACTTGTTCTGCTCACATTTGGGCAGTCATGTTGGTAAGACTATATAGGTGTAGCTTCTGGCATTACTAGGAGACACAGGCTTAGAAGTCTTTAGGATCTTTTGCCTCGTACAGTATTTCTGCCCCTTCTTCTGCAGTGTTCTCTGAGCCTTGAGTGTAGGCATGTTTTGTAGATGTATCCACTGGGGCTGGGCTCCACAACTCGCCATATTGATTGGTTGTGGGTGTTTTTGTAGAGGCCTCTGTCTGTTGCAGAGGCAAGTTTCCTTGATGAGAGGTGAAGACTACACACATCTATAGGTACGAAGAAAAATGTTCATAGATTGTTGCTTGGGATTATGCTGGCTTAGTAAGTGAGTGGTTGTAGATTCTTCTCCAGCACTGATTAGTGGGCTAGGTTTCCCGTCCTCTGCATGGACTCCCTGTTATTGACTGGGCCTTAAATCCAACTGAAAAGTCCTTGGTTTGCCACCAAGGTATTTGTGCCTCTACTGCACCCATAGGATACTGTGCCTTGTTGGTCAATGATATGATCTACAGGTGTCATAGTGGGTAGGGATGTCAGGTGCCTTGCTCCTTTGGAAGCTTGCATCACACCTTATGGTACCATGAAAGCTAGTGCTCAGGGAGGGGGCTTTTAGGCCAGCTCCAGCTCAGAAGCCTCTGTATCTTGTTTCTGAAGTGTGCGGTGTCTCCATCAGTAGGCACTTACCTTTCCCCTCGTGTGGGTAACCACAGCAACAGCAATAGGTTGTATGTTTGGGAAGTCTCTTAAGAAAACCACCCTGACCCACAGCTTAAAGGAGGGGTTTGTGTGTCTGTTACTGGGGCTTTTCTTAGGATGTCTTTGGCTTTTGGAGAGGGCTCTGTCAGCCCAGATGAGAAAAGATCATTAAAACTATATGTGTATATTTGTACAAGGAATTACATGTATTGTAGGTTGAGGGATTTTTTTCCTTTTTTAAAAATAATTACTAGTATGGTTCTTTGTGTTCTTTTGGGTCATCCATAGTGTTATTTTTACTTGCCTCTCACCTTCTTCTGCATTTACCTCCCTCCTGGATCTGAGTCTTTATCCACAAGCCATTGCCATGACCCCGAGGGATGATCGATAGTTTTCAGTGCCACCAAGTCCACTCTGATAAGAGCTATAAATACTGCTGTGGCTCCGGGGCCAACCCAGCAGCAAACTTTTGGTGCAAAGAATACAAATATTCTTCAGCAACAGTGAACATGGAGAGCAAGCTGAGAGAACAGTGACAATCAGCGCAAAGCCTGATGACAGGGGATTGCAAGCCTGGCCTGAGCTCAGGAGGCAAGGGGGCCGGGGCGTGCAGTTAACGGGAGGCTAGACAGTAAAACACTGTATCAAAAGAAACGTCTGTTCATGGTTCTAGCAACTCACATGGTAGCCAAAGACTGCATTGTTTCCTCCTTTCATTAAAAGCAGAAAGCATGTTCTTTGTCAGGGGGATGGCAGCACATTTAGTGGCAGGAAAATGCAAGAGAAACATGGTGTTGCGTATCAGGAAAGTGAAATGGCTTTAGGAAATGCATGGAATTAGAAACCATACAATAACAGAAGCACACAGACACATTCTTACTCAGAGGGCTTTGGTTTGGCTTGGTTTGGTTTGCTTTGGTTTGGTTTGGTTTGGTTTGGTTTGGTTTGGTTTTGCTTTTGCTTTTGCTTTTGCTTTCTTTCTTTCTTTCTTTCTTTTTTTAAGTAGAAGGTGATTGAATTTTGAAGGATTTAGTGATGTGTAAATATGAATGTCAGATTTATTTATGGGGCAAGAAGATGCAATTCCATGGGAAAATTGTGAAGATACTTTATATTACTGAAGTGGAGGACAGTTGCTAACTATTATAGGACACTCGTGTTTATGATAGATTAAATGTGGGGGTTCTGCAAGAAGGAAGTAGTGTGCACTGGAGACTTGGCTGATGAAATAACAATGAAGGGCACCACCAAATTTAGAATTTTTTTTTTAATTTAAAGACTTATTTACTTATCATTATGTATACAGTGCTCTGCCTGCATGTACTCCTGCAGGCCAGAAGAGGGCATCAGATCACACTATAGATGGTTATGAGCCACCAAGTAGTTGCTGGGAATTGAACTCAGGACCTCTGGAAGAGGAGTCAGTGCTCTTAAGCACTGAGCCATCTCTCTAGCCCCTAGAAATAATTTTTAAAGATACCCAAAAGCTTGTGTTTGTTAATGAGATAAAACAACACACTACAATACTTAAATACTTTTGCAGTCATGAGATACGGGGGGGGGGGGATTAAATCAGATTTAGTACATGTTTCAGTAGAAAACAGAGGCTGAAGCTGGGGGAGTTCAGAGCTGAGCAGTGGCCAAAAAGGACTTCACACATTCATCCTATACATTCAAACTGGACTACAGGCTGGCAGGTGGGGCAAAAGCTATGCAACCAGGCCTGCAGGCCACACTTGCCTCCTCAACTAAAGAGATGCCCCACATGCCTGCTATCCTGACACTTGGTGGGCTGAGTTAGGAGGGTCACAAGTTCAAGGTCAACGTGGCCTACACAAAACCCTGTCTTACAAAAGAAAATCACAAAAGAGGTGTGAAATTCATTTCTTTTTATCTTCACTCACATATTATGTGGTAAACATGTCATAACTACACCCACCATATTCTATGACGACATGCAGTGTCCACGTTAGAATGACTGCGGTCAAACATGAGTGTCCACTACTCACCGTGTCATTACCACAGTCACACTCTTCACTAGCGTCCATGATTCCGTCACCACACACGGGCTGGTATGGCTGTAGTACTTGCACAGTTGAAATGTTACCAAGACATTTCACCGCAAAATTTGCAGCATAATGCCTGTAGTCATGCATGCTACAGTTGCTAAAAGTTTTCATTCCGCGGGAACTCCTAAAGGGAAATAATTTTCTATGACAAACAAGCCTACTAAAACACCTCTAGACAATGCTCCATTGGTAAATCATGTGACCCACAAGACATGTGACCCACAAGATGGCTCAAATAATACCATATACTTCAGAAGAGGTTAAATCAAAATAATTACACTTGAGTTTTATATTACTTAATTTCAGTATAATCAATAATACTACAAACTGCTATGAGTGTACTCTACAGTTGGGTTAGACCCTGTGCTTGTGATCAAGACTTAATGAAAGCCAGGAGTTCTGTTTATGCAGTAGAGACTCTACTTTCTATGCTTACTGTCTTGTGTCTAGTGTCCTCTTTCTCCTCTTCATTCCTATCCATCTGCAGATAGTCACCGTGCCCCGCATTTGTAAAGGCTTTCCTTGACCAGTGCTGAAAATACTGCTACCATAAACAATGTCCACTTTATCATTTCACACAGAACTCATCAAACTCCTTTAAAATTGTTTTCAAAAATTGATTCAAATTAAATGTACATTTACCAGGAAAACAACAATTTTATAAGTTATCAAATTTGATAATTAACATACTCTTGGGTTTTTTTTTTCTAGAACTGTCCACTCCTAATCTTTTTTGTTTACATTTCTATTTATTGTCTTAATCGTGGATCGTTTCTGTTGAGTTTTCTAGATAAGGAATCCCAATGCATGCTAAGTAAAAATCCTCCCTCCTTTTTCTTTATACCAAAATAGTAACCAAAGCTGCCAGAACTATATTGCAATATTAAGGGTGTCATTAAGCAACAAACAGCAACATTATCATGTGCTTAAGTAAGATTTCAGTTTTTCTTCAACATTAAATTGTATTCCTCTAATTCCCCCCAAAGAAAATATCTGGATAATACTATATAGTGCTTTCTTGACTCATCCATCACATGGAAAATATTTTATATGATACGTTACCAAGAATAACATAATTTTCAACCTATAATATGAAAAGCAATAAAAATTTCAAAGTTTATCAAATCATGAAATTAAATATTGGAGGAACATGTGTAAAATTAACCTTGTGTAGGGGCTGGAGAGATGGATCATTGGTTACAAGCAGAGGCAAAACATACATAAAATAAACAAACCTAATAAGGAATTAAAAAATAAAATTCACCATAAAAATTCTTACAATGCTTCCTGTTGCATTATGCATGGAGTTCTGGGACAGGAACAATTGTTGACATCATCGTATGTTAATCCTATGTGAAGGCCAATCAGTTGAGCAATAACCACTGAGAATCCCTCCAGACCTATGTCTTCTGGATACTAAAATAAAGACAATTGAAGGGAGGAATTATTATATAAAGATAAAGCAAAGGTAGGTGATAAAATATCTTCGCAGTAACAAAATTTTATACTCTAATTCTTTTTATGTTCAGTATATTTCATAATAATTTAATTTGTTATATATATGTCTATGCTAATTGGCTAATTAATTTAGTTGCAAGGTTTTATTTGTATGCTTGCTAAAATCAAGTGATATAAAAACCCTCTATAAAATTGTACATACTGACATATGTATATAACTTAAAACAGAAAAATTCTATCAGTATGAAAAAAAAAAATAGCTAGTAGGTATGTGTTTCTGATACCTGCCATGTCTAAGTTTGAAATCCTGAATGTTGAAATCTGAAAGTTAAATCCAGAACAGGGCATGGGTAATGGCATTCAATTTGGGAACATCAGAGGTGGAAGTAATGTGCTATGCTCACCACTATGCCACCAACGCAGATGAAGCTGGACTCTTAATGCCAGTAACACAGGCGCCGCAGCCTTCTACTTTTAAAACAGTCTAACTGAAAACAAGTGATTGGATAAAGTCACATAGACGAAGAGACTCCTCAAAATAAAACAAAGTTTAAGTTGAACTGTTCAAAATAATTTCAGGCACGACACCATCACTATGCCTTCTGCAGATGTAAAAAGTGCCGTGCCACACCGTCTTCGAAGGGCTAGCTTGGTGAATCAGCCTGAAGTTCACCTCCTCACACCATCCTCAACACACCAGCTCTGGCCCCGTCCCAACCTGGTGCCCCAACCTGTGCTGGCCACAGCTGCCTGCACCGCTTCTGCCAAGGCCCACTCTGCCTCTGCTGCCTGGGCTAACCCTACATCTCTACCCAGTTAGACCTACTCCAACACTCCAGGCTTGGACCAGGACACACATTCTGCATCCCAGCCTCGCTCTCCCTGTTCACTTGACTTCATTCCATCTCATCCAGTGGGTCTCAGCTTCCTAACACTGCAAACCTTCAATACCGTTCGTCATATCGTGGTGACCACGCCCCAGCTATAAGATTATTTCATTGCTGCATCCTAACTGTCAACTTAAGTTTAAACATGGGCCTGGAGCCTGAAGAGATTTATAAAAAAATATAATAAAAAAAGAAAAAGAAAAAAATAAAAAATGTTAAGGATTAATTCAAAAAATGTTGTTTCTAGCAATTAGGGAACTGCAAATCAAAACACTTTTAAGATTTCATCTTACCCCATTCAGAACGCCAAAGATCAGCAAAACAACAAATGTTGCAGAGGGTGTGGGCAACAGGGACCTCCTCCTTCACTGTTGGTGGCAGTATAGACTAGACCAGCCACTCTGGATATTACTGTGATGAAGTCTCAAAAAGGCGAAAATAAATCTAACATAGGACCCAGCAATACCACTCCTTGGCACATGCTCAAAAGATACGCCCTACTCCACAGATACTTGCTCAGCCACACTCATGGCTGTTCTAGTCACAATAGGTAGGAGATGAAACCACTCATATACACATTGAAACACCACCTGGACATGAATAAAAATAATAACATGAACGTTGTGGATAAATAGAGTGAGGTAACCCAGGCCCACACAGAAATCAAACGTTGCATGTTCTCTCTCCTCTGAGCCTCCGTGCTCCAAATCTTCCGGTATGAATGCATATACTGAAGTAACTGCAGAAGCCAGGGGATATGAAAGGGACCCATTTAAAAGAGGAGACGGAGAAGCAATAGAGAAGGGGGTAAATAGAGGATGCTAGAACTACAGGCAGCTAAGGAATGCTGAGAGCGGAAGAGCCCCAACTCCCCGTTTGTTATTTAAGAATACAGTCAGCCCGGAAGCCATACACCTACAAGTAACACTAGCAGACTGAAGATGTTGTGCTTGTACAGTTTATGTATTATTTACTAAAGAAAAGGGGGGGGGCATAGATTTGAGAGACAGCAAGGTGGGGTACATGGAGGGATGGGTGGGAGAAAAGAGAAGGTGAACATGATGTAGTTACATTTCAATTTCAAAGAATAAAAAAAAATAGGATAACACTAAAAAAAATAAAACCTATGAAATTAAGAGGTAAAATAGAAACCTTCAGTGGACTGAGAAGTCTTTTACGTAATGAATAACATATATTTTAGAATCATAATTAAACTATATTGATCTGAGGAAAGTAATGCAGTTTGATAATGCCATGAAACTAAGATGGCATTCTGATAAGTATTCAACTTTGGCTTCTACTGTGTTCTCTTCTTTTGCTAGATGTACCGTATGTGATGTATCATACAAAGCATGGCTTCTAAAATTATAGTTTCTGTCACTATGTTTATCTACTATCTGCTGCTTTAGTGAAAATATGCATTATGCAGTGACCTGAAATGGAATTGTAGCTAGAAGTGTTCATATTTCATTTCTTTTTACTTTGTAAATTATTACACCATCAGACCTCTGGCCAGGGCTTTCAATTAATAATTCTAAGTATTTATTTAAGATGTTCTTTTCTCTACATAAATCTGTGTGGCTCTCTAAATGTCTGTATTGATTCTTTGAAAGAATAAGTAATTTTTTGTTTTGTTAAAAAATGTAAAACAAAACAAACACAAAGAGAATCAGAGCATAGAAAAATAATTTATGTAACAGAAAAAATAAGCTTTATGAAAAGTTGAAAAGCAAAATTAAGACTCAAAATCAAGAAGGAGAGAAATACATTAAAGGAGATGCCTCATACAGAGTTGTAGGAGACTACTATAAGTAATTACATGCTTTCATAGTTGACAATTAGAAAAAAATGAGAAATTTGAGAAACATTCAGACTACAAAACTGAAATTAGGAAGAAATAGAAATCATAGATATATAACAAATAAAACAACTGCGTTAATCTGCACTAATAATGAAGAAACTTAAAAAGAGTCAAAGTCCTCACAACGGAATTCCACAGAAGTCAAAGATGACAGCACCCGCTCTTGAACTGCTGCAGGGGCATAGAGAAGGAAAGCTTAGAGTACCAAGCTACAGTGATCGCCCACTCTGATTCCAAACTCACATAAAGACAACCACAGGAAAGCAAACTACCGCAAATGCCCAGGAAGCCCCAGAAAGTGAATGTAGCGGAGATGCCACCTGTTTGTTTTTCATATTTCTGATCCCTCAGTATCCATCTCTATTTGGTACTCTGATGAATGTCAGTTTAGAAGAGCAAGATCTTTCCTGGCCTCTTCCAGAGAACCACTTCCCATCTTGGTTACTCTTTATGAACAAAAGGCCTGAGGAGACTGTTACAGGGTTGGCAAACCAGCCAGGCAAAATCCAGCTGCTGTCTGCTTTCCTGTAGTTTACAATAAAGAATTCTTTTTATATTTTAAAAATACGTTTTAAATTCAAAAGAGAAATATTTTGTGGTACATAAAAACCATATTTCATCCAAATTTGACTATCTGTGAATAGAATTTTATTGGCACACAGTTGACTCTTAGATTGCAGTGGTGAAATTGAGCTCTTGCAGTTTTCTGCAAGGACT
The DNA here is from genome assembly GCF_903995435.1 of Acomys russatus. Lineage (NCBI taxonomy): Eukaryota > Metazoa > Chordata > Mammalia > Rodentia > Muridae > Acomys > Acomys russatus. The sequence continues at coordinate 15,581,745 of NC_067163.1, forward strand.
AGAGCTTTTCTCATACCGTAAGGTATAAAATACTAGTAAGATCACTGCAGGACCTTTAATCAAGAGAAGTGAAAGGGCTGACTGTAAACATTCATTTTGTCAACTTGCCACAATCTAGAATCACCTAGAAAATGTGTTGCAATGAGAGATTGTCCACATTGGGTTGGCCTGTGGGCATGTCTGCAGAGGATTGTCTTAGTTGATGGTAGAAAATCAGCCTACTCTAGACAGTACCATCACAGAGGCAGGGGCTCCTCAGCTACATAAACATGGAGAAACTGAGCTGAGAACAAGCAAGCAAGCAAGCACAAACACGTTCATTTCTCACTGCTCTTGACTGTGGGCATGACTGCTCTAAGATCCTGCCACTATCACTTCCCTGATTTTATGGACTGTAAACTGGAATTGTAAGCTGATTTTTAGTCCCTTTCTCCGTTAAACTGTATTCTGTCAGAGTAATCACAGCAAGAGAAATTAATGTACAACATTCATCCCCAAGACAGACGAGGATAACCTGCTTTAGTTGACAAGAACATCACAGAGGGACTTGGGCTTCACTTATCTTTGTTCATGCAAAAACATCTACAACTGTCTTACATTGTAGCATCATCCCAATTAAAGTCTTGTAGTAACAGATTTAGTGACTCTGTGCACTAACCTGCGTTAAAACTCTGCAAGAACGAGTGAACAAAATAAGAGTGAGGCATGACACTCAGTTATATGTATCTCATGCTTACAAGAGAAACGCAATTCTCTACCGTGAGTGCTGGAAAGAACTGTTTTATCAGGCTGCAGATCATCAGTGAAACAACAGAAGATACTCGGGAACTCTGGGACTAGGAAATCAAGTTATGCTCCAACTAGGTGCCATAGATTACTTCCAGCGGCACTGGGAATGGGTTATCTCTTTTTCAGTTGTTGACCAGAGGATCACTGTAGACACCCAAACACTAACTGTATAGGCTGTTACCAGTGACATTTGCTATTCTCCGGAACTTATTTAACATCAAGACACTATTACTGAAGACATCATGTACTTCACGCATACAACATGGAAAAATCTAGCTGGTAGTCAGCTGGAAGCTTCGTCCATAATGGATTGCTTTCATAGTGCTAGAAGGTGATATGCACACCACTGGAGGAGGAGAGTAATTATCAGTGTCACACAGTTACGAGCACTGAGAGATATGTTAATGGCCAAGCTGAAGATCTGCCCACTGGTGCAAAAGTGGCATGAGCATTCTGACAGTAACCAATCACTTTTTTTTTTTTTTTTTTAATTTAAGGTCGCTCTATGAGATGGAACTTATACCTGCCACTGTAAACAAAATCAAGAATCTGGCTAGATAGGTCATAGACCCTAGTAGGAGATTGAATATTATTGTGTTAAATGGATACAGCATTAATATGACTCTTAATGACTTACTGCTATAACTATAGGTCAATGCATCGCTCAGCCCTCATCAAAGAAGCCTCTTATTGCTGCAAATGGCAATTAATGTAGAGATTCATAAATGGTCAAGGTACAGAGAATAAGAGATTTGGGAGTGCTCAGTTCTAAATGGAAATCCGCATCATACCCCTTCCCTTAAAGTTCAGGCATCTCTATGGGAGAGAGGGCAGAAAGATAGAGTCAGGGGTGGTAGATGATTTCAAAGAAACTTTTCCAGACATAACGAGGCAGATAGATGTACATATAAGCTCACAGTAATTATGTTTTGTTTTGAGTATTTTTTTTTTTTTGAGATAGGGTTTCTCTGCGTAACCTTGGCTGTCCTAGACTCACTTTGTAGACCAGGCTGGCCTCGAACTCACAGTGCCTCTGCCTCCTGAGTGCTGGGAACTCACAGTAATTATGACAGTGTATATAAGACCTGCACAAATTCAAGCCAGACAAGATCTGAGTACGGAGGAGGGGAGCTGACTATAAGGTCCCAGCCCCTGGATGAGGAGCTATTGACATTTGATTGCTGCTAGAGAGGGAAAGCCATTTTTTTAATGGCGTGAGTGGTCTGCCAGCACAAACTGGACTAGATGTGCTTAAAAAGGAGAGGGAGCAGGAAAGGAAGAGGCACTGGAGGGGATGAATATGAATATGGCAATGTATATGTATATAATTGTCAAAAGATTAGAAAAAAAATTTTTCTCAAAAAATATTTTTTTACAAAGAAAAGGAAGTTACTTCTCAATCCAGGAGCATTACCACATGAGCGAAGAACTGTTATCAGGACTCATAGAAAAGTGCTCTCAGGAAGAAAGGAGATCTGCAAACAGAGAAGCAAGGAGCTCAACAAACCTGACTATGCTCCAAGCAAGCCTCCCCGTTACCTCACAGTCACCAGCACTCACACACACACACACACACACACACACACACACACACACACACACACACACGCTGGAGGTAAGAAAGCATAGGATACACAGTTCCCGTGAGATGCCTGGAAGCAGGAGCCAGAAGGTTTTGGATCTGAGACCACATGGGTGAGGGACTGAGGCAAAAAAAAAAAAAAAAAAAAAAAAAAGTGCTTAAAGATGCAGCAAGATGAAACAGAACACTGCAATTAGAGAAAAGATGATGAAATAAAATGGTTTTAAATGTTTGCACATAATTAACAAAGATTAGAGAGAAAATATAAAAAACAAAATCTAACTGAAAATTAATATAGTACAACTTATCAGGTCAGCAATTAATTCATATCCACATAGAAAAGGCTTCTAAATAGCCAGCATATTGGAGAATGAGAGAGAATCTCTATAGAATGGTGGTTCTCAACCTTCCTAATGCCGCAACCCTTTAATACAGCTCCTCATGTTGTGGTGACCCCCAACTACAAAATTATGTTTGCTGCTGTTTCATAACTGTAACTTTGCTACAGTTGTGAATCTTAATGTAGATATTCATTTTTTTTTTCAAATGGTCTTCGGGAACCCCTATGAAAGGGTCATTTAACTCCCAAAGGGGTCATGGCACCCACAGGTTGAGAACTGCTTTTATAGAGGATGCAAGCAAGCAACAAACAGGTGGGAGAGATAAGTATAGCTTTAAATTCTCAAGGGGAAGTTAAGGCAACTAGAGACCAGTAAATTCCATGGTATGTGTCTGTATATCTATAGTATATATAATATAGTAATTAATAATAATATATAATTATACAACTCCCATGATAGTTGGCTTCTTTTTTTCTCTCAGTTGTAGGGATGTGAGTCAGTGAAATGTGAAACAGAAATGTATATGTTCCAAAGGAGACAAAACAAGCACTGTCATGTCACAACCGTGTAGCCTGTAGTCAGCACGCAGTGGCAAGAAGACAAGGTCCCCAGAATGTCTCTACAGTAGAGAAAGAAGACTTTCTCAACCATGTAGGAAGGCAGCCATATTTTGGACAAACCAAGGTGATGCAATTATTAAATCCAGAAAGAGCCAGTCATCGCACAATCAAAGTAATTTGATATTGGTTTGTTATTTGGCACATAAAAGAATAAAATGGAATTCGTGAAAACAGCATGAAATGTTATGAAATGGCAAAGACAGGTTGATGGCTTTTGCTACTTCTTAAACGTGGACACATGGGGCCATTTTTACTTTTGAGCTAATATTTGGGTTGCTCAAAAATCTAAGGCAGCTTGAGTAAATGCCACAGTAAGTAAAGGATACACAAGTCTCTGTACTATATTAATTATGCTTGAAATTTTTAATATAATAAGATTTTAATTTTAAATATGAGCAATTTTGTCCCAAGAGAATAATAATAAATATATGTTGTAGAAGTTTTGGGTTTTGATATGTAAACTTGTTTTTGTTTTAATCCCAGATGTGGCATATGGGGGCTGCTCCAGTTTGTCCACAGCTGATAACTCCCTCATGAGAGGGTCTGTGATCTTTGTCAGCTGGGAACTGCCTCGTGCGGGGGTGTGGTCTTTGACAGTGGTAATAAATTCCAGACCCAGAGAGAGACTAGGGTCTCCAAGAAAGGAGCAGGCTGCCGGTGTTTCCCCTTGCTGTTCCTGGTTGCTGTCGATGCAGTTTGATGAGAAGAAGTCAGAGATATCTTGAAATGAGGACTGGACTTGCCCCCAAGGAACCTGACAGCCCTAAACAGCGGGAAGTAGCTAGGAAAACTATGCTCCTTCTCCCCACTATTCTTCTTTCTCTCCTACCTAGTGTTGGGGTGTTAGAAAGGATTAGAGTGGAAAAGGGAGAAGGAGATATAAGGGAACCAAAATAAAAGTACATTCTAAAAGTAAAAAGTATATAAAATTATATCCCACACCTGGGATTAAAACAAAAGCATGTTTACATATCATAAGTCAAAACTTCCTCAACAAATACACATATATAGGAAAAACCAAACTGTTAGAACAATTTAAGCATTACATAAGCACTTACACAGTATAAAGTTTTCGGAAAGTGGTAATATAGTGAAGAATGAAAATTACATACCATACCAACACCCACAGCATAGCTTTGATCACATATTCCACCTGGTGATATTGCTCCAATATATCTCGGATGTTCCCTGTAACTGCACCATAATGGTTTGACTTTGTATTCGTGTAACTATGCAGAACACTATATAAGCATATATTTATAACCTCATGAAGTTACAAAATTACTTGAGAAACATAAGAAGTTGTAATCTTCATAGCTAGTGAAGTATGCAAAATATCCAAATTATTTGTAATTATTCATTTGATATCAACTTTCTTTCTTCACCTAGCTCCCAGATTTGCTTTTATTTTATTATTGGAAGTGTTACTAAGTTTCCCTTACTGTTCAGTAACTCTTTAGGTCACTGAAAGTTGAAAAGAAAAGAACTTTTAGAAGAAACAAACTTAATATTAAATAATTACAAAGCAACCTGCACAAATCTATCCTGGTGAAAAAGTAGATATGAAATACATTAATATGATGGATAGCATTAAACAAACAAATTTTATATTATTAACGAGATTAGACTGATAAAATCTGTGATAAAGCTGATATCATACAAACTCATGAAATTCAGGATTTGTTCACATTAATTTTATTTTAAATATGAAAACAGGCCAATATAAAATTGACCATTGTTGTTTTTATTTTATCACCTTTATAATATATACACATATCATGTATATAATTTTATATAATAAAATTTATAAGTATTATATAATATATGTATATAAAATCTTCAAAGTGTCCTACAGAAAACTAAAAAGTATAACAATCACAAAAATTGAGCTTAATGGAATTATTAATCTGCTTACTATGCAGAACCCTGTTTACTTACATAAGCAAGTGTGTTATCTCATGGGGAGACTGTAGGGTAGGATAGTCTCCTTTCCAGCCCAAAAGTCTTTGTAAAATATCATTAGCATCTCCGTCAGTAGAAATTTGATCTTTATCTGACCACAGTTCCAAGGATGCTAACATAATCGTCAATTGCAGCTGGCTGAACATCTATGAACAGGATTACAGTGTTTCAAAAACATCAACTATTATATAAACAATAAAGAAAAGTTCACTAGAGTATTGGGAACATTAAGCTAATACAATATATTCAAGTGATTAACTTTTCATACTAATAAATTGCAAATTATAGACATTTTTTCAAAATTAGAAGTTTGAAAATTTTAAACTTACAGTGTTGACAAGCCCAGTAATCTGGAAAATTTTCTGTGTTACAGCCTTGATGTCAGATCCCATATAATCATACTGAAATACAAATTTAATTTTTAAGATTCATTAAATGAATATGATAAAAAATTTTCAACTGCTGAATTATTTTCATAATACAGGACAAGCATAGGCCTTATCAAGTATTTTATATGCTAATAATTTTAATGTTATTTTACTATTATTTTGTTATATTATATAAATATGTAACAATACAATAATAATTTAAAATTAACAATTTTCAGTAAAAATGACAAAGCCTAGTGGTCGTGGCACATGCCTTTAATCCTAGCACTTGGGAGGCAAAGGCAAAAGGATTTCTGTGAGATCCAGGCCAGCCTGGTCTACAGAGCTAGTCCCAGAACATCCAGGGATACACAAAGAAACCCCATCTTGTGAACAAATAAACTTATTAAAAAAAAAAAAAAACAAGAAAGACACAAGAACACACCGGCATTTAGAATGGACTCAGTGTAACTTCTAATAGGAAAAGCATGAAAGAACAGATACTAGCATAGCTCTGCAGATTCCACCCTATGATGAATGGACCTCCACAGCTGGAAATTGCATTACAATTCCACTTGTAGGCGGATACTCAAAAGAAATAATCTATAAATTTTTATACGCAACTGTATTGATAGCAACTTTATTCTTTATAGCCTCAAGCTTTAGTATTCATCACATTAGTATAAAATAAAAGCTATAGATTAATCTTCAAAACACCATGCTGTGCAAAAGAGGACAAATACTATATAATATGTGATCTATGTTGCATGTTCATGATATCCATAAAATCACAACATTAATTAACAAAAAATGTAAGTGAGCTCAAGGGTTTGCATACATATGTATAGAGGAATTTTAATCCAGCAACATGGCTGCTCTGATCATATCTAAAAATGTTCTGCGTCTGTGTGAACTGGCTGGAGTGGCACACCTTTAATCCCTCTGGCTGGAAAACAGAGGGTAAAGTTAGATTGTAGAAGAAAGCACCCATGATTGAAGTGACTTCTAATTGAAAGGCAGACAAAGTGACAAATCAGAGAAATATTTAATGGAATAGAATATACCCAACTCTCCCCAGAACAGCACAGGAAAGAGAAGAGATTTAAGAGAGCACAGTGAGAGGCACTTGAGTTGAGGTGAGTCAGCCATTTGAGCATCAATGAAGAAGACAGTACCCTCAACTGAAGAATGGATAAAGAAACTGTGGTGCATTAACACAATGGATTACTACTCAGTCATTAAAAACATGGAATTTTTGAAATTTGCAGGCAAATGGATGGAACTAGAAATGGTCATCCCGAGTGAGGTAGCCCAGACCCCAAAAGACATGCATGGTATATCCTCACTTATAAATGAATATTAGACCAAAATAGATGTCCTCTGAGATTCTCTACCCAGTGGGGGACAGATGTAATTTAAAATAAAATAAAATAAAAAAAGAAAATCAGATAAGACAAAGAAGACAGTACAGTAGAGCTGAGTTGAGTAGAGGCAGCTTAGTGCAGTTCAGTTGAGTTTATGCAGTTTGGTTCAAGAAGTTCAGAAGCAGAGCAATTCAGTCAGAAGCCGAGAGAAGCCAATTTGAATCAGTCAGCTTGGAGAGCAGTCTGAGCCAGAACAGCTAAGTCTAACCAGACAGCAAGAGTTCAGAAAGAGCTAGAAAGGGTAAGTTTATTCAACAGTAAGCCCCCAAGAGACAATTACAAAAGTGAATAAAAGTCACATTTACATCTGGCACCCAAAGAGTGAGTGAGAGAGAGAGAGAGAGAGAGAGAGAGAGAGAGAGAGAGAGAGAGAGAGAGAGAGAGAGAGAGAGAGAAGGCAGTTTTACAGAACTGGGTTGAAGAGAGAACAAGCTAGACACAGGTGAAGACAGAATGAACCAGAGGATGAGAAGGAGCCTGAAAATTAAAACAGATTGCTAGAGCTAGTTTGAAGCCAACCAAAGCAATTCAGTCAGGGGCTGGGAGAAGCCAGTTTGGATCAGTCAGTTTGGAGAGGCCTTTGAGCCAAAACAGCTGAGTTGAACCAGCCAAGCAAAGTTCAGGTAAATTTCAGCTTCTAATTGAAAAAAAAAAAAGGGGGGAGGGGGATTGTGCACTTAGTCTCTGTGAGCACAAGCGTAAGATGTAAGAGAGCCATGCAACACGTTTGCTGGCCAACATTTCCCCAGTCTTTCTTCACCACACTCTCCAAATATGTGAGCTACTGGCATTGTAGTATGTTTCCATATAGGATTTTCAAACATCCTTAGTATCTCTGCCTTCATCCCCTCTTCCGCTCCACATGCCTATCTCTCTGACCACTTACCCCTCCCTCCTCCTTACTGAATCTGCAGTCTTAACTGATTCCATCTCTCTTGCTGCACATTATCCAGCATCTCCCACTACATATGGAGCGAAGCACAAGCTCTTGCCTTAGGTTGGGATTCAGGCACCTTGTTTGATCCTCCCATAAGCACATGGTTGTGGGATAGTGATTACTTCTCTTCCCATTGCGTCAACCCACCTATCACTCTATAAATACCGTAGCATACTTCAAAGACTCCTGATTTGGGCTTCTACAACTGTGTGCATCCGTTAAATCCTTCACTGCTTACCTTAAAAATATTTGCCATGAGCCCGGTGTGGTGGCACACGCCTTTAATCCCAGCACTCGGGAGGCAGAGGCAGGTGGATTGCTGTGAGTTTGAGGCCAGCCTGGTCTACAAAGTGAGTCCAGGATGGCCAAGGCTACACAGAGAAACCCTGTCTCGAAAAACCAAAAAAAAAAAAAAAATTTTGCCATGAACATTGTACAATTTCACTTTCTTTATATTAATGTGCACTGTATCACAGTATAATTCTCTTACTGCTTAGTTGGCTTTCCAAAATTGAATTTTATAAAGCAGACATTGAAGAATAAGGCTTATAGAAGATGGTGAAACACACACACACACACACACACACACACACACACACACACACACCAAAACACCTGTGAGCTCAAAGAAAACAAATCATTTGTTTCTATTTTTTTTTTTTTTTAATTAAGGAAGAAATGGAAGAGGGCAGAAGTGAATGAGGAGTTAAGTGAGATAGAAGAGAACAGGCAAGAAAGGAGATTGACTTACCAAAGATTTTCCCACTATAATGTGCAATTTTAGACTTTGAGGTAATTGTTGTGAAGTGTTTTTATCCTGTAAAACAACCAAAAAATATTAATGGGTACTGAGCATCCTAAAAGCAAAAGTTAGCATGCAAAGAAATCAGGAAAGATATACATAAACCACAGTCAAGACCTAAATATGAAAAACTATTGTAAAACATTACTTTCACTTCAAAACATCCTTAACATGAAAGGTTCCCTGTGAGGGCTTCACCCTGAGGAGGAGGACTCCAGGCACTGGTGGGTGCTGTGAGCTCCTGGTAGGTCAGCCAATCCTAAGAGGTCTGCTCTAAAAACATATGTACAACACTGAATGGCCTCAGTGGGCTGTGTTTATACAACCCTCCCCCTCTCTCCCCCTCACCCTCTCCCTCCTCCCTACTCCACCCCCCCCTCCACTGTGTCTCCTCTTTCCCTGATGTTTATAGGAGTGTGGTGGAGTTTTCTGTCAGTCTAATATTCACTAAATGTATTTCCATCATTGGATACAGGAGTATTGCATAATCTTCTCCTTCTCTCTCCCCCCTCAGTGTGTGTGTGTGTGTGTGTGTGTGTGTGTGTGTGTGTGTGTGTGTGTAAAACAACTACAACTAAGAATAAGAAGCCATGAATTTGAGGAATGGAATGGATACAAGAGGAATTAGAGAGAGGAAGGAGGAAAGAATGCTGTACATGCATAAAAAGTTAGGAGCCCACAGGAAAGGAAAGTTATCAGCTGAGAATTAGTCCTCATCGCATCCTCCCACGTGAGTTCGCGTGTTCATTACTTTCACTGGGTCTTCTGCAGAATGAAACACTGAGGTTTTCAGAGAGGCCAGTTTATCTTTTCTTTCTCCTATGGGTTGTGCCTTAGATTTCTGCCTTAGGTTCTAAATCATTTTCAAGTGCTTTTATTTCCAATAAGGGTCCAATCGTGGTTGTTTATGGTGTGAGATTTTGCTTGAGGCACATTTTATTTCTAACATAGATCATGTAACTACATACTATCTTATATTGACATGTAGTACCTATGTATCTACTTATATTATTGCTTTTTTTTTTTTTTTTCTGTTGGGTGAAATTCATACATCACTTTCAGAAAAAAAAAAAATGTAGTCCAAGTCTTACAGTCTCATTTACTCAGTTCTTTATCAAATCAGCACTTTGTAGTTTGTGTGTACACTGTGTCTACTCTTCCCTTGTCGTTTAGGAGTGTGGTGGATTTTTATGTGCCAGTCTAATATTCTCTGAGTGTGTGTCTCCATCACTGGATTCAGGAGTATTGCATAATCCACCAGATAATCCCGTGTCATGATGGGTAAGGTGATGAAAGGAGACATATTTGAATTTATCAAATTTTAACAAGAGAGTGACCAGTGTTTTGTCACTGAGTGTCACATCTGATTAGGTTTGTGGCTATTATTTATCTAGGACAAACCACTCTGTTACAAGGCACTGAGTTCCAGCCTCAAATGGATACCATATTTTATTCTCCTTTTTTTTTTTTTAACTACACAGTGGGTAAAATGTGGGCTTTCTTCTACACCAGTAATATGGTAGATTACTTGGGCTTATTTTCAAATACTAGACTCAGTACCCACTTTTGAAATAAAGGGAAGTGAAACAAATCACTCTACAGAGAAGTCCAGGAAGTAGATAACTCAAAAACTTTAGAAAGTCCCTAAAATTATGACCAGATTGACTAAATCTTTTGTTCTCCAAGGTATATATGCCAAAAGGCCTGCCAAGAGACACTCTTAGTCCAGCCAAGTTGCCTGGAAGAGCCAGTGACCAGCCTGTATGGAAATGGTCTTTCAGGGAAATGTTTAAAGTTTTGCCTTTAAAAACCAAACTGTTACCCAAATACTCTAAAGTCATTTACTTATAACTATGTACTCATTCTGCTTACATATGTTGAATCTGCTCAGAATTAATGGATCTCTAAGAAAACCATTTTAATTCCTATTACTATGTCTTGGATCTCTCAATGGACCTTGTCCCTCATTTTCCCCTGTGGCCACAATCCCGTAATGGATGTGTTTGAAGACCATTTGGTGAAAACAGTGAAGCATTGGAAATGATGACCCCTCCCTTCAATTATGCTGGAGGCAATATATAGGTGGTGATATCCGATTGTAGCTTTGTGCGTTGTTCTGAGTCAATAAGGCCAGAAAAACAATTGTCTCCTTCACAAGACCCCTGTAAAAGATTCATTAAGAAAAAGCGCTTCTCCTCCATTTCCATCACTACATTCGCTCACTGTGCTGTGCAATATTAAAGAGGATGCCTTTGTTTAGAGATGCTTCTTAGATCAGACTAACATTCCGATTAGAACAAGAGAGGCCAAAGCTCTTCTGAATAAATCAGGTCCGCCCTTGGGTGAAGAGCAGCATGAGTTAGCCTTTCATCATTAACGCAGCCTTGCCACATGTCAGAGTTGCCTGAAGGAGTCTCAGGCTACCTAAGATGCCTATGAGAAACATCCTCTTACTGTGGAGCTGCTTACAGGAACAGCTACTTCCAGGTTCCAGATTTGTGAATCATGTTGTAGTGATTTTTTTTTTAAGTTGGTGCAGTTGTCTTTGAGTAATTTTTGCTCCTGTAAGTAGCCCCTCACCCATAGCCCTCTAGGTAACCCTAATAAAACATTGATTCACTAAATTGGCCTTTGGTGGTATCCGTACTTTGATCTGCCACTGATTTCCTGCCTCCCCAGAAATAGCGACATACAATACCAAAGAATGGTGCTAGCCCAGAGGGGGCAGACCTTCCCACTAATGAAGATAATCCCAACAGACATGCCCAAACGATAACCACATCCAGACAATCTCCTACTGAGACTGTGTCAACTTGACCCTTAAAACCAAGCACACACGTAATGTTATGAGAATTAACCCTACCCGGGGAAGAGCTCATCCAAACACCGAGTGAAGAACCCTTCAATAGCACATGACCTGGGCTCACCTCCTGATTAAGGGGATCCTGTGAGGACAGACCGGAAGCCTTTCACAGCCTATATAGAGCAGGTTACAACGTGTGTTGCCTTATGTGTGCTTCCATCTACAGCTGGCTCATAGGTACCAGGCCCGAGTTACGTTTTCTGAGCAACTGAGTTTCAGAAGCAAGGAGAAACTATAGCATTTAGTTCTTAATATGATGCTTTCTGAGTGTTTAAGTGAATTCAAAGGGGGCAGAGACACAGATGAAACTGTCATAAAGCAAAGTGTGCTCTCGGGGCACCTGGCCAACAGCCAAAGCGATTCTCTCAAGGTGATTTGATAAATGTCTGTTTCTGCTGGTGAGGGGAAAGGTCTTTTAATTGGTAAGTGGCCCTGATGAACGAGTTTCCAAAGGCACAAGTTCAGCACACTTAAATTCTAATTAAGTTGAAGTATGTATATATATGTGTGTGTGTGTGTGTGTGTGTGTGTGTGTGTGTGTGTGTGTGTGTGTGTGTGTATGGATGGATGGAAATACATACATATATATATGTATATATATATTTTTTCTGTATATCTATTCTCTTTATCATTCTATATTGTCCAGGAGAAACTGCTCAGTCTATAGCCATCTTTGGTTGGTGAACGAGGCAAAGCCTCATTAAATGAATTAAATTTCTCATTTCTATGTAGCTTAGTATTTCCTTGGTAATTTTATTAGTGAATCCTTTTAAAAATCATAATTTAACTGATGCTAAAACCTATTAATATTTCTTTATAACTCCAACAGTATAGAAGCAATTGCCTACCTTAGAAAATATGTTCAATTAGTATATAAAGCTATATGTGAACCATTGAAAGCATTTTTAGCAGGCTCCTGAAAGTGATGGCTATTGACTCGTCCTGCACTGTCCAATAGTTCTCAATAACAAATGCTTCCTTTGAAAAATACTGACATGAGAATGTTGCAAAGGCCTCATAAAGCAATAAACTTGAAGTGTAATACTAGGCAGCCTTTCCGGTTATGTGACATCTGAATGCTTTATGTCAAGGCATAGAACCAAAGTCTACGGAATGTATTAGTCTCCCCTCGTGACTGGCAAGCCATGGGAATGTTTCCCTAGTCCCTTGATGACCAGAACCCTTATGGTTACCTGTGCATTGATGTGACCTTTATCAAGCTGGTCTGCTTGCCAAATGCGACTGTAGTTTTCTGCTGACATTAGGCTGTCATTTTTCACTTGATAAACTATGTGCTCAAATCTTGCTGAGGACTCCAGTGGTTCAATCACATAGCTGATATTTTCCAACTGCAGGAACCCCCTGATTTCAGAAAGGCAATCATTATCAAAGCCATACACAGCCCCCCTCAAAGCTATCATCTGAAAAGCAAGGAATAAAGAAACCACAGTGGAACAAACTGTTTTATGCATTTTTCCCTGTTGGCTTTTTGCAGGCGCCACTATTTTTTAAGTGACCATTATTGGTCTTAATTCTGAAATATAACTCAGGGCGACCTCAAACTTTGCATCTTCTCGCCTTAGCTACTGATTGCTGAGGTCACATGTACACACTGTCCTAGGCAGCAGTGCACTCCTTTTCAAAGACAGTATTGGAATTCAAGATCTAATGAGGTCCCTGGAAAGTGACACAAAATAAAAGACCACTTTGTATGTTTCAGGGAATAGGAAGCATCAGAACACCACAAGAGAAGTTATGTCCTGGTGAGAGGAGAGAGGAAGAGCTCTGGAAGATGGGAGGAAAAATGGGGTCAGACAGGCAACTCAGAGCAAAGTACAAAATTGTCTTCAAGCTTGGCTCTTTGCAGTAGGCCCAGATAGCCCAAGGTAAGGCATGGTCCACACAGACACCACCACAATGCTACCAACAGACAAGCAGGCCCGTGCAGGAGAAATTCCCTGTTCTTAACAGCTGTACACCCAATATGGAATGAGGTCGGCCAGGGACGATCTGTGCCTTCAGACAACAAACCCATTCTGTCTCTCAGCACCACTGAGGGCTGTAACCAAATGGAACAAATGGAAGAGACTGTCATAAAATGGCCATGATGGTAAAGGAAACCCACAGGTTTGCTACAATCTAAATCTAAGGGGGGGGGGGAATCCCAAGACTCACATGGAAGGACAAAAGACCCTGATCATCCAAGTATTTCTGAGCAAGTCAGGAAATTTAAAGCATCAAAATACTGAACTTCAAGTTCCACCACAGAGCTATTGTTACAAAATGGCAGGTTATTGACATAGAACAAACATGTAGACCAATGGTTTAGGCCTGAGAACACAGAAATCAGAGCACACATACACTATCAGTGTCTTTTGTTGGAGAGAAGTCTGTGTGAATGTGGTTGGGAAAATTAGATACTCACAAATAGAAAATGAACACAAACCCCTCTCCTAACTAATATAGAATGTAACTAAAAATTTACCAGAGAACTTAGTATAAAACCTGAAACACCAAAAGTACTAGAAGAAAATGTAAAGGAAGCACTTCAAGAACAGGCATGGACAAGGGCTTTGCTTAGACAATAATAAAGATGCCTGCACAGCAAAGTGACATATCATATTGTCAGCTGTTCACCTGTCCTACTAGATAAGTACTTAGAAATATATATATATATATATATATATATATATATATATATATATATACACATATATATATGTATAACCATAAAAATTAAGAAAAAAGTAGTGACCAAGTCAATAAATGGAAAAAAAAGATGTAAAACTCACTTCTCAAAATGTGTTCAAATGGCCAACAGATATATGGAAAATGTTCAGGCTCACTTGCCATCAGATGAATACAAATCAAAACTACAGAACCACAGATAAATGCAAACCAAACTGTAAAGTGCGTTAGTAAAGGGGTAGAGCACTTGCAAGCCAGGCCCAAGACCTTGGAGAGCTGCTCAGACACTTGAAGAAGAAAGAGAGAATGCTCCTGAGATTCCTCCTATCCCCAGCAGGAACGGCTATTACACCCAAAATCAAAACTAGCAAACGCTGGCGGTGATGAGGAAAAAGAAAGGCTACACAGTGCTGGCAGAGGTGTCAACCAGTAAGCCACTATGGGGACCAGTAGGAGATCCCCGAAAAAGCAGCAGCAAAGGACTCAACTGCTGCACCCACGAGCATGCACGATGCTCAGGCAGCTTTCCACCCGAGTGACAGAGCACCTGAGAAACCTTGGGCAGGAAAGATTTATATCTTTCTCATGGTTTCGGGGACTCCAGCTCATGAGCACTAGGCCTTGTTTCTGACCCTGTGGCCAGACAGAACTTCATGGTTAAAGGCAGCACAAAAGAATACTTGCTCACTTCATGTCAGACAGGAGCCAAGGGGGAGGGGAATGTGACAGACACCCCAAAGATACACGCCAGTGATCTACACCCTCTGCCTAAGCCCCTCTACCTCATAGGCCACTCCTCTGTGAACCATCTTGGGTCGATCCATCAGCAAGTTAGTGTCCTTGTGGCCCAATCATCTTTTCAATGTGACACCACTTGGGACCAGGCTTTCAACTCAGAAGCGCATGGACGATGTGTCACAACAACAGCGCAGCACACAGAGAGAAACAAAGTCAGGGGATGTAAAGGAACCTAGCGCTGTGTTTACTGCAACATTCTTCCCGGTAGCCAAAATTAGCCTATGTGTCTGTAGCAGGTGGCTACACAAATGAACTATGAGATCTATACACAGCTGGGTACTATCTAGCCATAAAGGAGCATACCAAATATAGGAAATTCGTGGAATTAAGTGATATAATGTAACAGACAACTATGGCAGATGCAGAATGACAAGTATATTTTTTTTTTCAGTGTGGGCTAGAAAACAATTAAGTGTGACTGAAATTAGTGGAAAGGCTACAAGGGAAGTGGCTATAGCGAAGGAGAGAGGAAAGGAAGTAAGAGTAGAGAGCTGTATGACAGAAGCAACCACACCACGCTGTGTAGCTGTGTGGAAGTGTCACCACAACATCAACTGAGACATACAGTTAGTAAGGACTCATAGATACAATAAAAACCATACGTTAAGGAAGACAAAGACCTAGAAGTTGATGAGAATATTAAGAAGGATGTTCTTGTGGTTACAAGGCAAAATCAAGAAAAAATTGAATTCAGAATAGACATCTTGAAAGGTGCTAACATGAAAAGGAGGCAGAACACTCTGTCTCTGCTCTTGAGTCATCTTCCATGGATGACCTTTTTGTGTTTTTTACAGAAATGGTCACTTTGCTTAGTTCTGTGAAATCACTTGATCACTGAGGAGCCTTCCTTATTAGCTGTCTCGTGCTCAGCACTAAGCTTGCACCATGTTGTGTGGGCCTACTAGAGTTAAACAACCAATAAAGGCCATTTTTCCATGGTTGAGATAATGACAGAAAATAAAGCTTTAGCCTTTAAAGTTTTCTAGAGTTCCCATTTCTCAGACCATCCCTTCCTGCCCAGCATCCAGGAAATACCTCCACTTGAGATGCCCCCAGCAAAGTTAATCTGAGTGACAATTTAGGCTCAGGTGTTAGTACAAATAAAAGTCCATTGGGGGGAAAAAAACTTTCAGAGTTTCATTGTGGGTTTCTCTTGACTTATGTCCACTTACTGTGGTTTTACTTTAAAATGGATCCCACCATGTTCATATATAAATATTTTCTAGGATGTTATTACCTGAGGCCAGAGCAGATGTTGAGTGTCACAGTGGAGTTTGAAGATTCATCAACATTTCCTCGGTAATGGCAATGTGTCTAAACAACAACAACAACAACAACAACAACAATAATAATAATAATAATAATAATAAAAATACAAGACACATGAATAAAGACCAAATACTTAAAAAAATAACAACCACAAAAGAATGTGTTGTCAACTATTTCAGAAGGCTCACAATAGAAATAGACTTGATAATATGAAATCATGAATTTTCCAGAAGTATTAATGCAAAGTCTCAGGAAACAAGATTTACGGCATTCTCTTTACCAGAACATGTGTGTTTTCTCCATTTTTCTATCTCTTTCCCATGGCATTTCCATGTATAGAAGTTATCCACATAACAGTCGGTCAGAGTTACAAGGAGTAAAAGATTTGAATTAGTGTCACCATGGAGCTTGGGAATTAGCATCATGATAGGGTTTTCCCAGCACATGCAAAGCCTCGAGTTCACTCTCAGCAACCAAACACAATGACTTAAAGGGGCAAGTACTATAATTATACTGTACATCCCTTTCAACAACAAAATACAAGATAACACATACTTAAGACATCTGATTCTTACCATAAAGTGTGACGAGTCAGAATACAGAGATCCAGTTTCATTATAAGTGTAAACCAAAAAATTCTGGGACAAGAATGAGCTACAAGTAAACCAATAAATACAATTTAAGTCATAATTTAACATGAACATACACATTGATAAAAATAACGTTAAGTGCAATGGGTTCATATAATATGATCCAATATAATTATTTTATTGTGCTATCATTCTGATACTGTTTTTCAAAAACTAGTATATGGGAAGAATCATGAAAACTCAACCTTGGACAGACCCTGGGACAACACTGTCAGGGATTGCTTCATTGAACAAACACCCACTACAGCATGGGTCCTCTTTTGGCTTCCAGACGATAGCACTGAAGACAAGACAGTGCTTCTGATCAGTCAGAGTCACATATTGTCAAGTGACAATGAATAAGATCTGGGCTTTGTAGGGTGGTCACACAAGAGTAGAGGATGATGTGACAAGGCTCATAAAATAGATGGCGTCTAGATACGAGGAATAAGCCGAATGGACTTTCAGACAGAGCTGGGATAAAATGAAAGGGTCTTGATCCAGAAACGTGTACATATATGAAGAGCAACAGTGGGTACTGTGTCTGGAGTACAGCATGGAGTGACAAAAAGGACAGTGAGATGGTGTCACACAGGGTTAAAACTTTGGAGGGATGGGGCAGATAAAGACCATAACATAGCAACATTTTAAGAGAGTCAAACTCAATTCTGTGTTGACATCAATCTGTGTTGCAAATACCCAGGAGCCAAGACCAGGTAGAAGATTAATACTGCCATCTATGCCATCCATGATGGAGTCTTGAGTAAAGATGGGAACCACAGTGGAGGCCTGATTGTGTGTATACTTTAAGGGTAAACATATGGGACTGAATAACCCTCTGGACCCAGGGGAAGCCAAAAGGAAGAAAACACTAAGGATGGGTCCAAGGGATAATTTTCTTCTTTCTTCATATTTTCTTTTTCTTTCATTCTTAAAAAAACAAAAAAACAAAACAAAACAAAACAAAAACAAAAACAAAAACAAAAAAAAACCCCAAACCCCGCTTGCTGTTTACTAAGAGGGTTATGAGAAATGCGGATCCGGGGAAAGCATCAGAGTTTCACTTTTAGCAAGTTACCAACAGGAATTGTGGCAGACATTTGATTATGAGATTAAGTAGTGAATGGATGTGGAATCCATCTGAACAATGTACAGATATAAATTAGAAGCAACCAACAGCGGAGGCACTTCCAGGCACAGACTGAACGGAAACACGAACTGACTGAACACCCACTACAAATAAGGTTCATTTTAAATTCTCAGACCAGAAAGATGAAGAAGAATTTGCAAAGGAGTCATGCAGACAGAAAGATAACAGTAGGGATACTGATATGAGTCAGGTCAGGGCCAGGGGTTAGGAGGTGTCCTGGAATCCAACAGAGAAAGCATTTTATGAAAGACGTGAACCAGCAATGTATCAGTTGGTAGAGAATAAATAACTAAGTCAAGACCAAAACACAACTGGAACATTTAAAAACTCTGCAGGCCAGTGGTAATCTTATAAAAAGCTTCCATTCGTTTTAGTGGGCCACACTGTAGAAAGGAAGGCCAGTGGGAGGTTAGCAGATATCAAGACTGAAGGTGACTTCTACAGCCTTGTTCAGCCACAAAGCAAACTGAAGACAAGCAACAGTTGCCGCTCATCTTCGCTGATCCCCGAAGCTCAGCAGAGACTGTCCAAACCTTCCTGTAAGAAATGCTGAGAAAATGCAATGAAGATGTAGAAAGATCCGTTGCTGCTTTGAGTTGTGAGTGGGACCAGAGATCAACCAAAATTACAAGAGTCCTGATAGATAAGGAAAGAAACATTACTGCTTGGCACTGAGGTTACTGAAGCTGACACGGGAGATTTTTATATGTAAAACCTGGTAAGAAAGGCTGGTTTAAATCACATAAATAACGTGTGTATCAAAAACTGAAGCAATTGGAAATCCCCAACAATAGCCATTTGATTACTAGGTATTTGATTTCAGAAATCTATATAGCCTACCATGCCTGGGTACAAGGCAACATTTAATCAAAGATTTCCAAGTATGTTATTTATTTCTCAATTTAAAAATATAAATCTAGGGATTCCAAGATGGCGTCGACCAGTATGCACCATAGCTGATCTACTCCGAGGAGACCAGGGACGTGAATGGAGCCACAGACTGCTGGATTTTGAGAACTGTAGGTGAGTGGGGCCCCAAACTCCGCAGACTGCTAGTGGGTCTAACCCCGGGACAAGCAACAGCCCGGAGGTGCTAAACGCACTCCCCAAACTCTGAAACGGAATCTACAACCAAGCTGCAGCCGGCACATAAAACCCAAACTCGCCATTTGGGGAGGGAATTTTCTGGAGCCCCCAACCTGAGGAGTCTCAGCAAATAGGGTGAAACTACCATTGAACCTCTCCATCCACACCGCGCCAAACTGCAGAGGTCATCTGCCTAGCCCGAGTGGAAACACAGGTGGTGGGACTTACCAAAAACAGCTAGAGCTGGGGGGTAGCTCGTGGTCTGCGTCCTGGGGCCAATCTGAACCCAGACACAAAGGATTGACCCTGAAAACAGGGGCAGTTAGAAACCAGCGTGGACTGCTCCCACAGCCCAGTGGGACCACCCATGTTATCGGGAGACGTGGGTCTTGATTGCAGTGTCTAACTGCTGACCTAAAGCAATCTGGGAGCATTCTGGCTTTCACTGGCAGAAAGAGAAGATACAGGGGATTCACGCCAGTGGTCTGAATCGCCATTGTCGCCAGCCGCCCGCCCGGGCTGCTGGCACTGACCCAGCACTCCCCAAACAACAGAAACTAGCTGAGTCCATTCTTGCAGGTGCGACAGGACCTCCCACGATATAGGGAGCCGTGGGTTGTGCTTGCAGGGCCTAACTGCTGACCTAAAGTGAGCTGGGAGTATCCTGGCTTTCACTGGTGGAAAGAGAAGATACAGGGGATTCCCGCCAGCGGTCTGAATCGCCATTGTCACCAGCCACCCTCCCGGGCTCCCGGCACTGACCCGGCATTCCCCAAACAACAGAACCTAGCTGGGTCCATTCTTGCGGGCGCAACAGGACCTCTGATGATACAGGGAGTTGTGGGTCCTGCTTGCAGGGTCTAACTGCTGATCTAAAGCAATCTGGGAACGTCTTGGCTTACAGGGGCATGGAAATTGCTGCCTCCTTGGGTATTGCCAGTGGCCTGAAACCATATTGTCTCAGGCCCACCAGGCACTGATCCTGTAATCTCCAACAGGCAGATCCTAGCTGGGTCAGCTCCTGCAGACCCAGCAAGAACTCCCAAATTCATGGGAGAGGCTGGACGTTCCTACAAAGTATAGAGGCAGAGCTAAAAGACAGCTGCAGCCCAGAAGATCTGATCCACCTGGAGTCTTGCCTACAAAGCAACAGGAAGGACAGGCAGCTGGGATCAACCAACACAACCAGAGAGCTTGTGTGCTGACCTTACTCTAGATCCCAAAACTGCTGATCTGAATTACAGCAATAAGGTGAAAAGGCCAAACAGAAACCTACTTTGTATGACTCAGCCTGGAGCCTAAGGTGTTGAGAAAAATCTCCAGGAGTAGAACCTGAATCACCTGCCTGGTCCAGGAAAATACTCCCTGATCCCCAAAGACAAGGGCACCCTACCTATAATCAGGCATCAACTATCCACTGTCAAACAGGGAAGGTCACTACAAACCACCTCCCAACACCAGAGTCACCAAAATGACAAGAGAACAGCGAAAGAACGCTAACAAAAACCAAAACAGGTTGGCATCTCCAGATCCCAGCAATCCCAATGAAAACAACCTGGAGAACCAAACAACAATTGATATACAAGAAAATGACCTCAAGTCCTTAGTAAGTAAGATGATAAAGGAAGAAACAATAAAATCTGTAAACAAATGCAGGAGGAGGCAAACAAGAGGGCTGAGGATTTAAAAGAGTCATATAAAGAGACATTTGAAGAATTTCAGAAAAATACAAATAACCAGATGAAGGAAATCATTAAAACAGTTCAAGACCTGAAGATAAAAATGGAAGCTATCATAAAGGAACACACAGAAGAAAAACGTGATCGAGAAGCATCAGAAAAGAAAGCAAGCATCTCAGAGATGGCCTTATCTAACAGATTGCAAGAAATGGAAGAACAAATATTGGGACTTAAAGATACAATTGCAGAACTGGAAACATCCATCAAGGGAAATTCTAAATCTGAAAAGTGCCTGACATAGAGCATTCAAGAAATCAAGGACACCATGAAAAGATGAAACTTGAGAATAATAGGGATAGAGGAAAGAGAAGTCAACCGACTCCACAGCCTAGAAAATATCTTTAATAGAAAAATAAAAGAAAATTACCCCAATTTGAAGAAGGAGATGCATATGAACATACAAGAGGCATACAGAACATCAAATAGAATAGACTTGAAAAGAAAATCTTCCCGCCACATAATGATAACAACACAAAATATACAGACCAAAGAAAAAATATTAAAAGCAGCAAGACAAAAAGGCCGAGTAACATATGAAGGCAAACTTATCAGAATTACTCTGGACTTCTCAACAGAGACCATGAAAGCCAGAAGGGCCTGGACAGAGGTTCTACAAACCCTAAGAGAACACAGATACCAGGCAAGATTACCATACCCAGCAAAATTATCAATAACCATTGACAGAGAAAACAAGATATTCCATGACAAAAACAAATTCAAACAGTACCTAGCCACAAATCTGGCTTTACAGAAGTTACTAGAAGGAAAACTCCACCCCAATGGGTCAAACTACAACCAAAACTATATAGGAAATAGGTAACTATACCATCGCAAAATAACAACCTCACAAAATCTCGACTATTACAAATACCAAAAATGAAGGAACTTAGCAATCACTGGTCATTACTATCTCTCAACGTCAATGATCTCAATTCTCCAATAAAGAGACACAGACTAACTGAGTGGATGCATAAACATGACCCAACGTTCTTCTACATTCAAGAAACACATCTCAACCACAAGGACAGACATTGCCTCGGAGTAAAAGACTAGGGAAAAATATTCCAAGCAAATGGTCACAAGAAACAAGCTGGGGTAGCCATTCTAATATGTAATAAAATAGACTTTCAACCAAAATTAATCAAAAGGGATGAGGATGGACACTTCGTACTCGTCAAAGGTAAAGTCAATCAAGAAAACATGACGATATTGAACATCTATGCTCCTAATATAAGGGCTCCCACATTTGTAAAAGACCTATTAACAAAGCTTGAACCACTCATCGATACCCACACATTAATAGTGGGAGACTTCAACACCCCACTTTCACTCAAGGATAGGCCTTTGAATCAAAAATTAAGCTGGGAAATAACTTCATTAACCAATGTCATGAATCATATGGACCTAACAGATATCTACAGAATTTTCCACCCAAACACAAAGGATTATACTTTTTTCTCAGCACCCCATGGAATGTTCTCTAAAATTGATCACATAGCTGGTCATGAAGCAAACCTCAACAGATACAAGAAGATTGAAATAATACCTTGTATCTTATCAGATCACCATGGTCTAAGGCTGGACTTCAACAGCAACAGAAATAACAAAAAGCATACTAACACATGGAAACTAAACAATGTTCTACTTAATGACACATGGGTCATGAAAAAAATAAAAGAAGAAATAAAAGACTTCCTGAAATTCAATGAAAATGATGGAACAACATACCCAAATTTGTGGGACACATTGAAAGCAGTGCTAGGAGGAAAATTCATAGCACTAAGTGCCTTTAAAAAGAAAATGGAAACATCCCACATAAACAACTTAACAACACATCTGGAAGCTTTAGAAAAAAAAAGAAGCAGAAACACCCAAGAGGAGTAGACGCCTAGAAATAATCAAACTCAGGGCTGAAATCAATAAATTAGAAACAAAGAGAACAATCCAAAGAATCAACAAAACCAAGAGCTGGTTCTTTGAGAAAATTAACAAGATAGACAAATCGTTAGCCAATCTAACTAAAAGACAGAGAAACACTATCCAAATAAACAAAATCAAAAATGAAAAGGGAGACATAACAACAGACACTGAAGAAATACAAAGAATCATAAGAACCTACTTTAAAGGCATTTATGCCACAAAATTTGAAAATCTAAGGGAAATGGACAATTTCCTCAACCGATTCCATTTGCCAAAACTGAATCAAGACCAGATAAACAAATTAAATAGCCCTATTTTGCCTATAGAAATAGTAGCAACCATTGATAGTCTCCCAACCAAAAAAAAAGCCCAGGGCCAGATGGTTTCAGTGCAGAATTCTACCAGTCCTTCAAAGAGGAGCTAATACCGATACTATTCAAGCTATTCCGAAAGATAGAAATGGATGGAATATTACCAAATTCATTCTAAGAGGCCACAGTCACATTGATAACTAAACCCCACAAAGACACAACAAAAAAAGAGAATTTCAGACCAATTTCTCTTATGAACATTGATGCAATAATACTCAACAAAATACTCGCAAAGCAAATACAACAGCATGTCAAAGACATCATTCACCATGACCAGGTAGGCTTCATTCCAGGCATGCAGGGATAGTTTAACATACGGAAATCCATCAATGTAATCCATCATATAAACAAACTGAAAGAGAAAAACCACATGATCATCTCTTTAGATGCAGAAAAAGCATTTGACAAAATCCAACACCCATTTACGTTTAAAGTTCTGGAGAGATCGAGAATACAAGGCACTTATCTAAACATAGTAAAGGCTATATACAGCAAACCAACAGCCAACATTAAATTAAATGGAGAGATACTCAAGGAAATCCCTCTAAAATCAGGGACCAGACAAGGCTGCCCACTTTCCCCATATCTCTTCAATATAGTTCTTGAAGTTCTAGCCAGAGCAATAAGACATCAAAAGGAGATCAAGGGATCCAAATGGGAAAGGAAGAAGTCAAATTATCCCTATTTGCAGAGGATATGATAGTGTATATCAGTGACCCCGAAAATTCCACCAGAGAACTCCTACAGCTGATAAACACCTTCAGCAAATTGGCAGGATACAAAATAAACTCAAAAAAGTCAGTAGCTTTCCTATATACAAATGACAAACAGGCAGAGGAAGAAATTAGAAAAATTACTCCCTTCACGATAGCCACAAGCAATATAAAATGTCTAGGAATAACCCTAACAAAGCAAGTGAAGGACCTATTTGAAAAAAAACTTTAAATCTCTGAAGAAAGAGATTGAAAATGACATCAGAAGATGGAGGGATCTACCTTGTTCGTGGATCGGGGAAATTAACATAGTAAAAATGGCCATCTTACCAAAAGCAATTTACAGATTCAATGCAATCCCTATCAGAATACCTACAAAATATTTTGAAGATATTGAAAGAACAATTCTCCACTTCATATGGAGAAACAAAAAGCCCAGAATAGCAAAAACAATCCTATACAATAAAAGATCCTCTGGAGGAATCTCCACACCTGATCTCAAGCTGTACCATAGAGCAACAGTAATTAAAACAGCATGGTACTGGCACAGCAATAGGCTAGTGGATCAACGGAATTGAACTGAAGACCCAGAGATGAATCCACACACATTTGGTCACTTGATTTTTGGCAAAGAAGCCAAATCCATTCAATGGAAAAACGACAGCATCTTCAACAAATGGTGCTGGTCTAACTGGATGTCTACATGTAGAAAATGCAATTAGATCCCTATTTGTCACCATGCACAAAACTCAAGTCCAAGTGGATTAAAGACCTCAACATAAAACCAGAGACATTAATCCAGTTAGAGGAAAAAGTGGGGAAGAGTCTCCACATCCTTGCCAACATGTGGTGTCATTTGAGTTACTGATCTTAGCCATTCTGATGGGTGTAAGATGGAATCTCAGTGTCATTTTGATTTGCATTTCTCTGATGACTAAGGAGGTTGAGCGTTTCTTTAAGTGTTTCTCAGCCATTTGATATTCCTCTGTTGAGAATCTCTGTTTAGTTCTGAGCCCCATTTCTCTATTGGGTTGTTTGGTTTGGTGGTGTTTAATTTCTTGAGTTCTTTATATATTTTGGATATTAGACCTTTGTCAGATGAAGGGTTGGTGAAGATCTTTTCCTAGTCTGTAGGCTGTTGCTTTGTTCTCTTCATTGCTGGTGGGAATGCATGCTAGTACAACCACTTTGGAAAGCTATCTGGTGCTTTCTCAGAAAAATGGGAATAGGGCTTTCTCAAGACCCAGCTATTCCACTCGTTGGAATATACCCAGAAGATGCACTACCACACAACAGGGACATATGCTCAACCATGTTCATAGCTGCCTTATTCATAATAGCCAGAACATGGAAACAGCCTAAGTGTCCCTCAGTAGAAGAATGGACTAAGAAACTGTGGTACATTTACACTACGGAATAGTACTCAGCTATTAAACACCAAGGAATTCCCGAAATTTGTGGACAAATGAATTGAACTAGAAATTATCATAATGAGTGAGTTCACCCAGAAGCAAAAAGAGTTAAATGGTATATACTCACTTATATCGAGACACTAGTCCAAGGGGTACGTCCCCATGAAAGACTTTACCTACCAGGAAAGTGGGTCAGAGGGGAGGACATCCTATTGAAACTTTAGGTGTGAGAAGCCTGGGAGAATGAGGAAATACAAGGATCCAGAGGGTCCTGGAAAACTACAGGTGGGTCTGGGCCCTGGGGTCCTCCTCAAACTATGGCACCAGCCAAGGAAAATATAGGCAGTAAACTTTGAACCCCTACCCAGACTAGCCGATGGACAGGACATTCTCCACCGTTAAGTGGAGAAGGAGATCTGACTTTCACACAAACTCTGGTGCCCCATATTTGACCATGTCTCTTGGATGGGGATGCCTGGTGGCACTCAGAGGAAGGATAATAGGTCACCAAGAAGAGACTCGATACCCTATGAGCATATATAGGGGGAGGAGGTCCCCCTCAGTCACAGACATAGGGGAGGGGAATAGGGGGAAAGCGGGAGGGAGGGAGGAATGGGAGGATACAAGGGATGGGCTAACAACTGAGATGTAATATGAATAAATTAATAATAAAGAAAGGAAAAAATTATAAATCTGGAAAGTTGAAGACAAAAGCCTCATAGATCCAATATTCTGGATCTAATGGGTCTTAAACTGAGAAGTTGACTGACTACTATACTGCACTACTAAATTAAAAACTGCATATAAACTGTAAAAGAGTAAAAACCTTTTGCCAAAAAAGAAAATGTGTCTTACTAGTTCTTGAGATGCAGAAAATAGGGCTTCCCATCAATTGTAACGACGTAAGTCACCTAAAATAGAGCAAATTGATAGAGGATTTACTAAAGCAGATGTACGCAATGTAAGATAGTATTTTTCATTTGTTAGTTAAAAATACCTCAGCATATTAGAAATGAACATATTCTTTAGGATCTATTGTGTTAATTAGTAAGATTTTAGAATTGAATGATTTAGTATAGTGTGATTTGGTGTACAGATGGAAATGTCTGAAAAGGGATACATTTTGAAAAATATAATTGTGGCATTATTAATATTCTATCAATTTCTTTTATCTAGAAAAACATTCATTTCTAATAAAAAATAAGGCATGATTGAGGGCTTATGTTACACGCCAAACATAATGAACTAATAAACAATTTATAAAAACACACATATTGTATTATACAAATATCAGCTCTTAACATGTAAAACTACAAGGGGGCAAAAAGCCTAAGAGAGAACACAAACAAGAAGCCATGAGCAATGCTACAGGCCAAAGCAGAGCTTCCAAACATCAGGAACTGATAACAACAGTATTCACCCTCCTCCTCCTCTTCCTCCTCCTCCTCCTCCTCTTCCTCCTCCCTGTTACACAAAGTGACAGTAGAGGCAACATTTACATCTACGTGCAGACTGACACCAAACCCAACAACTCTCTGTTTCCTTATAAGCTGAACTAACAGAACCTGTGAACTTGGTAGGAGACACCCAGAAGTCCAAGAAAACATGGATGTAGACCAGGGCTCACAACCTAGACCTCTGGCAAAGTTGATGCCAGTGCCCCCTTACGACCGCTGCAAAGCGGTCAAACAAAATTCTAAAACATACGAAGAAACAAGACTTCTTACGGCATCTTATGAAAATATTTCTTACGTTGGAAGAGACTGGGACTTTTGCTGGAAGTCAAAGCTGAGTTAATGATACATCATTTAATATGTCAATGTCACTTAAGAGTCCCTTAGGTCCCCAGTCCTCTGGCTCCTACCATCTTTCTGCTCCCTCTGCAATGCTCCCTTAGCCTTAGGCATGGGAGTGTTTGATAGAAGTATCATGCTGCTGTCTCAGGAAAGAATGCTTCTGTACGCATGCTTGTTGTGATGGTTGTTTTGTGAAAACAGCAAGTAAGACAAAGTGACCTTATGCAACAAAGATCAGTCATAAATGCTGGAGACAGCATTTTTTGAACAACATAGTGTGGGGAAGGGATGAGGGCTATTTTACAGATATATTTAACAGGGCTTCCAAGGAGTTAAGTTACTCTCCATGTCTTACCCCAAGTGGCTCAGATAACAGACAGCACTGAGATTATACCATTATCAGGCAGTATCCATGGTAGATATTTGTTGTATAAGACTGCTTTAGACCTGTTGGTTGCATGTGCACAAACACGGACTGGCACACACACGCACTTGGACACAATGCTGTGAGTCAGAGGTATGAAAGAGATTAAGTTTATGTATTAATTTAGATCAAGGCAAGTAAGGTTAGTTGATAATGTTATTTTCTTAAAGGTAGGCTAAAATGGCTGAGTGCACAGCAGGACATCAGGCCAATCCTTAAGTGAAATTGGGGTATAGGATTAACTAGTTTGAGGTCTAGCAAAAGATCTAGTCTCTTAAAATATAAGCAATATTTTCATAAAAATTCATCACCAAAAAAAAAAAATTCATCACCACCTCGCTGACCCTAGTTTAGCAATTTCTCACAAACTAAACGTATCCTTACGACGGGATTTAGCAATCACCACCCTGGCTGTTTACATATAAGAATAAACATTTTACACCAGCTCAGGGACACTGCTTGCTGCTACATGTAGAATCACCAAAGCTTGGAAGCAACCAGAGAGCACTTCAGAAAATCCACTGATAAGCAAACAGTGGTCCATCTGAGCAATGGCACATTATCTAGCAACAGAAAGTGGTACCCGTGCCACTGAAGGGCAGGACAGAGCCTTAGATACATACTCTTAAGTGAAAGAAACCATCTATATACACAGTCTATACACACCATCAGTGCGATTGTAACACATTCTAGAAAAGGCAAAACCCACAAAGACTAAAGCGAGAAGTGATCACCAAGGGTGTGTGTGTGTGTGTGTGTGTGTGTGTGTGTGTGTGTGTGTGTAAGTGCATAGAGCTGAGAAAATTTGGTGTACATATGCATGATTATATATCTGTTCAGGCTGACAGAATGTACAGCTTCAATGAGTTGAAACATACGCTGGAGACTGGTTGGTCTCTCTGTCCAGAAGAGAATTAGAGGCTATTCTATGAAAGGAAGTTAACACAGAAATATGCAAAATCAGAGTTCAAGACGCCTAAGGTAAATGGGAAGTAGAAAATGAAGAGAAATCAATCAACTGGAAACATAAAAGCAATAAAACGTTCATTTGTTTTTAAACACAACCTGCTTCTTCCCATGAGCCACCCCTGTCAGGTCTAACGTGATGGCTGCAAATGTCAGAACTGATACCTGCCATGCTTATATACGCAACAGAGGTCAAAGGGCAAGCAGACAGGGCTGCACACAATTTACACAAATCAAGTAAAATTAATTAATGCTACACCAATGCCACAACTCGCTCAATATAGAACAGACAGTTTTAAGAACTTTAACCCTAGCAGGAAGCTGAATGGTGATTAAAGATAAGCAGCAAATAGTGTTACTAGAATACTGTATCAAAATTTTAGGAAGTAACACAATTGTTTACAAAAGAGGAGTGAACACTCTCCAATTAATCTTATGAGAATAGTTTTGTCCCAACACCCAAACCAAAGACTGGACTAAATAAAAACCACATATATCAATGTCCTACACACACACACACAACCTTAACTAAATATTAACAAACAGAACTCACACATTATAAACATGACCACATACCATGACAAAGTAGAGTTGACTTTGAGGCTGTGTGGATGCTTCGACATTTGAAAAACAATTAAATAATCAGTTCATACTAACAGGTATCAAAGAAGAATCACACAAAATTGTATTTAGTAAATTAAACACTATTCATGTTAAAAAAGAAAACCCCAGAAAAATATGAATACAGGAGAGCTCTGTCAATTTAAAAAGAACATTTTCAGGAAAGAAAAAAATCCACAAGCTGGTTGTGTACATGATCATGAAAGGCTGGGTGCCTCTCCTGTGGATTCCGTAACACAGCAAGCAAGAATTCTTGGTCTTACCATTGTTCACTATAATGGATCATTCATATCGATAATAAATCAAGAAAGAAATGAAAAGCCAAAACATTTCCTCTCTTTACATTGAAAAAAAAAATAAGAACTAAAACTATTACTGGGTATGGTAGCATATGCCTAGGCAAGAGGCTGGGGTTCAATCCTATATTTAAAAAATACATACAGGACTTTCCATGGCTGCTCACTGCAGTAATAAGCAAAATCAATGACAGTCAATAAGGAGAGAAAAAATAAAGAAAGAAGAACCTTCAATGTTGGTTGGGAAGGGACAGAAAAGTGGAAAGGATGGTTATGGGAGAATTGGGGGGGGGTCAGGGATGGGTGGAGATTATGTAAGAAATTCTCAAAGAACTAATAAAAATGTTTAAAAAAAGAGAAAAAAAAGTTGTGGGAAGAGTGTAACTGGAAATATTAACTCTTTGGATGGACTGAGATAACTTTGATGTCCAAGAGAAACCTGACCTTGAAATTAAAATTCAAGATACTGACCACTGGGGCTGGAGATGTGATTCTGTGGTCAGGGGCACAGACAACTCTTCCAGAGGACCTGGGTTCAATTCCCAGCACCCACTCACATGGTAACAGCTGTCTGTAACTCTGGTCCAGAGGATCTGACACCCTTACACAGACATACATGTAGGCAAAATGCCAGTGCACTTAAAGTTAATTAAAAGCTGCAAAAAACAAAAAGAAATATCAATTATCAACTTTCCGGACTGCCTTATAATCCTTAAAATAGTTGAGCACATAATTTGATTGATGATAATTTTTTAAATATTTAACAATGCTGAGTGCTATCCTAACTATACCAAAAGCAATATTTTGTTTTGGTGTTTCTTAAAGCCTCTAAAGTTTTTAATATTATTATTTTGATCATATCATAGACAATCTGTACTTTTTCAACTTAAATGATATTAAAAGTGCTTACAAGTTTAATTTTGACACATAAAATGAAACTGTGTATTAAAAAAGTAGTCTAGTCTGTAAAAAATTATCTTTAGACTCAGCGCAGGTCCATTCTAAATGTCAATGATATTTGTCACAAAATTAGGGGGAAAGCCCTCTAAAATAAACATGCAATCTGAAAATAATTCTGAATAGTCAAATAAACCTTAAACAACAAGAACAAGGAAAAAAGCATTGTAACTGACTTCAACATATAAAAATCTGCAGGAATCAAAACAGCATGATCGTAGGCCAGTAGAGCAGCCTAGAAAATGTAGCTATAAACTCACATTTACAGCATTGATTTTTTTTCTCATAAAAATACTAAGAAACTTATTGGGAAAGGGACAAACTTCAATAAATGGCATTGGGAAAATTGTATGTACACATGAATAATGAAAATAGACTCAGGATATGGCACACGCCTGTGATCCCAGCACTCTGGGAGGTAGAGGCGAACAGACTGCTGTGAGTTCAAGGTCAGCCTGGTCTACAAAGAGAGTCCAGGACATCCAAGGCCACACAGAGAAACCCTGTCTCAAAACACACACACACACACACACACACACACACACACACAGAGAGAGAGAGAGAGAGAGAGAGAGAGAGAGAGGCGGGGGAGAGATCAAAACCACAGGAAGTCATTATGTTTATCTCTTGAAATAGCTATTATTACCCAAAAGACAAAAGATAAGCATTGGTGAAGATGTAACAGAATTATTTTCCTTATACACCAGGGGTGGGGTGATGATAGTGCATCCACTCTGTCAAACAGTATAGAGATTCCTCAAAAATACTCAGACAGAATTATTACATAGTCCCTCAATTAAACATGTCACTATATGTCTAAAAGAAGGGAAATCCGGTCTATGCAAGCTTATCTACTAGTAGTTCAATGTCCTTTACAAATGACTCAAAATTGCCAACGTGTGAAGACTAAAATGTGCATTGATGGTTATGAGGGCAAAGAAAAGGTGGCGGTGGTAGTGTGTGCATGTTGTAAATAGGATTGAGATTTTTTTATTATCATTTAACACAATTTGCTATAAGTGTACACACACACACACACACACACACACACATACACACACCACAATGCCCTATCATCCAGCCTTCACAGGAGGCAAACCTAACATATTTACTTGGATGAGGCCATGGATTGCAATGTTAAGTAAAATACATCAGTTGCTAAATGATTGATGCACGGCTGTACTTAGATGATATGTCTACAAAAGTCAATAGAATCGACAAGAATAGAATGTTGGTTGTCAGGATACAGAGTGAGGGGGAAATGGGGAATTGTGGCCTTGTGGGCATAAAGTTTAACTTATGCAATATGAAGCAGCTCCCTAGAGTTGATGTACACACGACATGCAAACAGTCTAAAGAAGGCAGAGCCTTTGTTCGTGCTCTTGCCACAAAGAAAAGCAGCAAAGCACATAAGGAAGGCCTTGAAAGTATCAAGTCTCTTTAGGATATGGATTGTCCTAACAGCATCACAGACGTGTACATATGCCAAAAACACACTGAAATGTACATCCAATATGTGCACTTTGATTATCCAGAATACCTTGATAGGGCTTTATAAATCATTATCAAATGTAAACTCTATCGTGGTAAAAGTAGCTTGAAGAATTGCAGGTAAGGGCTTCTGAGCTAGCTTAGTGGGTAAAGGTTCGTACCTGCAAGCCTGGCAAGCTGAGCTCTGTCTTTAAGAATGGCACAGCAGCATGGCAGACAAAGAGAATCTATTCCCTCGGACTATTCTCTAACCTCCACACATTGACCCTGGCATGCATACATCCAAACAGTAAAACACAACACACACACACACACACACACACACACGAGAGAGAGAGAGAGAGAGAGAGAGAGAGAGAGAGAGAGAGAGAGAGAGAGAGTCAGATAGAGACAGAGGAGAGAGACAGACAGATGACAGACACATGGGGAGGATAACTAAATTTTAAATTATTTTATTTATTTATCTGTGTTTATGGGTCTTCTGCCTGCATGTATGTCTGTGCAGGACACATGTTCAGACCCATCTTTCCAGCTCCAATTACTAAAATTTTTAAATATCACAACAAGACACATAATTCCAAACCTTAAAAAAAAAAAAAAAAAAAGCCAAACTGTAGTCAAGTATTGAATCCTTCATGTTCTCAATGAAGAAAACTATTTCCTACCTACATAATGACTGTTAGGATCTTCATTGTCTAGAACCAAGCAGTCAAACCATCTCTCAACTTTTATATATATATGTATATATATATATATATATATATATATATATATGTATGTATGTATGTATATATTCCTTTTTCTAAGTTAGTTCAATTTATGCCAGCATTTGTCTAATTTTATGTGTTCTAAATATTACTGAAAACCAATTTCTCTACTAGCATCGCTTTTCATTGTACTTTGGGTCTTTGTCGTGTACATTTTACACTAATCTTTTATATATTGATTTTTTTTTCCCCTACCAGAACAATTACTGGGAAATGTTTACTACTTCTTGAAATGTGGGGACAAAAACGACTTGTGAAACAGATGGGGAAAAGGAACTGGCACAGGAGACAGCGGTGGGGCTGGAGGCGAAGCAGAGAAAGAAAGAAAGAAAGAAAGAAAGAAAGAAAGAAAGAAAGAAAGAAAGAAAGAAAGAAAGAAAGAAAGAAAGGGTTGTTCTTTGCAAAGGACCATGATAGAGGATACTCAGGAGGTCAACAAAAGGTCGCCCTCAGAGGTGAGTCATGAGTAAGAAACAGCTCTGAAAGACTAACCTTCCCCTCTGAATCTCCGCCCTTGCGTGGCTCTATCTTCCTTGGCACTGTGACTTGCAGGCATATTCCTTCCGAATCTGCAGCAAAAACGTGTATTTTGTTCTTTGCGGTTTTTTAATTTTGTTTGCTTTGGTTTATTTCCTGAAACCATGATAATCCCATTCCAGCCAGTGTTCCTGAGTTCACCACGGACCCTAATGTCGGCAAACTTGCTTGTAATAAACCCACCCCCTTCCTTGATGCATAACTTTCAACAAAAATTTAAGGACCCATTGAAGACACAGACAAAAGAGAAGCCGCTCAACCCAGCAGGCAGCCCTGTTCCTCCTCAGACCAATGCCTGAAGCTAGAGTCTCTCAGGGCTCTGGGGAGCAGAGGGCGGTGGGAACAAGCACCTACACACCGCGCCCCCTCCTCTTCCCAGGATTCCCGGACCTAAGAAGAAGGCTAGTCAGCCCTTTTCCTACTGTTGGTCCAGGCACAAAAACAGTGCAGAGGCCACCGTGATTACCCTGGGTTCACCTGGCCCCGGCTGGAGCGGGGCAAGATGAAGGACTGGCACCATCAGGAATCCAGGAACAGAGCGCTGTCCTTTCTCATCTACGGAGAAGCCAGTGGGAAGGGATAGGGCGGGCAGAGCGGATGAGTGCTGCAAGACCTTCCTTACCGAGGCGGGCAACCAGAATGGTAAGCTCAGCGAGTATGAAGAGCAGGCGCATGGTTTGGTCTGAGCGCAGAAAGCACAGCTGACTTCAAGACCGTTAGCAGCCGTGGGGGCACGTGGGCAGCGTTGGGATGAGGGGCTCCACCTGGCACAGAACCACACCGGCTTCTAATGCGGGCCCTTGCAGTAGGCAAATACACACGGCTTGGCTTGCTTGGTTACTTTTTGTTCTCTTCACTTAACAGTTTGCTGGCATTTTTATTGTGATAGAAGATGAAAAGTAAACTAGAAATGTCACCATTAATTACCAGCATGACAAAAGAAGTTAATAGAACTTGATCTTGGCCATAGTAAAGCATAAAGCACTTCTTTCTTACTGTACTTGCTTACCACTGGTACAGGAAAGGATATCTTACTGTACAGCTGAAGTGTGTTTGGCTATCTCAGGGTTTCTATTGCTGTTATAAAGTACCATGACCAAAAGCCACAAAAGGAAGAAATATTTTTTTGTTTGTTTTTAATCTCATCTTGTAGCTTAAAGCCCATCACCCAGGGATGTCAGCGTAGGAACCTGGAGGCAGGAAAACTGATGCAGACCACGGAGAAGTGTTGCTTACTGGCTTGCTTTCCGTGAATTGCTCAACTTGTTTTCTTATACCAAGCTGGCAAAGCTCACAGTGAACGGGGCCCGCCCACCAATCGTCCATCAAGAAAATGCACCACAGACTTGCCCATAGCCCAATTTGATGGGGGAATTTTCTCAATTGAGAGACCGGCCCTCTTTCCATATGATTCTAGCTTGAGTCAAATTGACTCAGCCAAGAGGGCAATTCGGATCATGCAACAAGACAGTCACACGCAGAGCTCAGTCAGCTCCAGTAAGCACCCAGTGGGGTTCAACTCAGACTACAGGCACAACTTTGCCCAAGACTAGGTTGGTGGACCAGCTGGTTTATTGGTGTTACTTGCATGAGCAAGGCAGATGCACCAGCCAGAAGGCCCATCTGAGTGAGTGTGGGTCATGACTCATGAGAGCTATATCCCTAGAATTCCTGGCCTGACTTACAGGAGGTAGCGGAAGAGCACCCTCCTCTGTTCCAGCAATCGCTCACTGCCTAATAAACCTAGGGAGGGGCCTCTGAGTCCTACAACTTCTGGAAATGAGCTGCCTGCATCATATGCTTCTCTTTGAGTTTTATGACCCCAGCTCCGTCGGTCAGGAGGGACGCTTCACTTCAGAAATAGCCACACAACACCAAATATCAAGAAACACCCTAAATCTGTTTTGGGGGAACCAAAGGACTATATCCTCTATGCCTCTGATCAGGAACCCAGTCTAGGAAAATCCTTTGAGAAATGATGCTGGTGACTATTTGGGACCTACAGGAATTGCTCCCATCTATCAAATCTTCCTCCGGGCATCCTGAAATTTGAACTGATGGAATTGGGTAGTGATTGGCAAAGAGTGGGTTGTAGCTCTTGTTCTTGGCTTTGGGCCCTTGGGTAGGAATAACAGTTGATGGCAGAGTATTCTCAGCTTGGAGTACTGGTCTCCCTGACTCAGATGGAAGAACCAACAAATACAAGTGTGCACACTTTCAGCCATAGGATTTATTTGGAGGTATGAAATCAGTAAGCCACAGAAAAAGAGACGGGCTGGTTCTCCTTCTTGGCTCGGACCATGGACCTGTGACTTTCTTGCTGGTGTTCTTCCATTGTGGCTTTGATGCCGTAAAGCTGCTGCTGTGAAAGAAAAGACAGAGGAAGTTGAAAAGCTTCATTCTCATCATTGTTAAAAAGCTATCCAATAGAGAATCCCAATTAACTAACATGATAAAATTAATGCAGTAAGTTCATTTCTGGACTCTGGCCTTCTGTGCCTATGAGCCACAAATTTTCTAAAGCTAAGGGTTTTTGGTTTTGGTTTGGTTTTGGTTTTTGTTGTTTTTCTTCTATTTGTTTTGTTTTGTTTGTAACTATTTACAGGGAATGGGCATGCTGTCAAATGAGCTATATCTGTTTCAGTTGCACTTTATAAACTTTACATGAATAAAAAAAAAAAACCACCCAGAAGTCTCTATTGCTGAAAACACACTGTTCTTCAGACACAGTGCCCGGAGGCCCCTGAGCTGGAGCTGACTTGAATGCCCCCTTTCTGAGGTCGGGCTTTCATAGAATCAAAAGGCACTATGCAAACATCCAAAAGAGGGACGCAACCAATCCCCTAACCAGCTCTGACTCCCATGAGCTATAACAGCAACCAGCAGGGCACAATAACCCTAAGGGCACAGTAGTGGCACACATACCTTGCTGGTAACCAATAGCTCTCGAATTGTCCTTCAGACTTACTCAACAAGAAGCAAATGATGCCTGATACTCAAAACCTAGCCAACTACCCAGGGCGGGTGAAGTCATGGATCTTGGAGAAGAACCTCAAACCAAACACTTTACTAATCCAGCAGTATGCCTGACTTCTTTCTATTCTAAATATTTGTCCTTATACCACAGACAATTCTGGTCCTTACTCCTCATCAAGCACACATCTCCTTATGACAGATGAAGAACATTATAGAAAACCACAACCAGTCAGAATGCAGAGTTGAGGAGTCCAGTCTCAATGGATGGATACACACACACACACACACACACACACACACACACACACACACACACACACATATATATATATATAACTCCCTTACCTAAGGTTCAGTGAACATTACAAGAGAGAGGACAGAAAGACTGTAAGAGGATCATGGTGTTGGCTGTGACAATCTGTCTCCCCATGAGGTCAGCAGCTACATCCATAAAGCCTTACTAATGTGACTCCCTAAACAGAAGCTGAGAAAGACAACCATAGACGTGGGAGGGAAAGCTTAGGAGTCCTCAACCCTACACAAGAACACTGCAGGGAACTAAGGAGTGCCAAAAGCAGAAGAAGTGGTCTTTCCTAGGAAAAAGCACATCAAAGGGTGATTCAAAACTAAATGGCCAGCCATGAAGGCATGTATACAAGTAGCAGTGTACCAGCTGAGCATGTATCAACGACCAATGAAGAAAGAGGCCATGAGTTCAAAAGAGCGTGAGGAGAGGTATATGGGAGGGTTTGGAGAGAGAAACACGAAGGGGAAATGATGTAATTACAGCTTAGTTTAAAAAGTCAAAAATAACAAAAAGATTTATTTTAAAACAGGAAAACAGAAGCAATGCAGAAAATTTTCCGACTCAGTATCAGCCAGAAAAAGTAGTCCCCAAACACCTCTACCAAGCACCAGCAGCTACACTCCCCTCCAAAGGGGCAAAGGTCAAACCACCACAGGGGAGCAGGGGGTGCCCCACCACCCACCCACCAACCCCTATCCAGATTACCACTTAAATGCCAAATGGATCTTACCATATGTGGGTCTTTTTCACTGGGAAGGTGTCGCTATCCATTCTGCCTCAAATTTTGAGACCTTTACTATTTCTTTTTCACTCTAATCCCCAAAATCTCACCCATCTCTACTCTATTCTACCTGTTATCTTCCAGAAAAAGTTTTTTTTTCTCCTTTCCTGTGGCCCAGACTTTCCCTTTCCGTACCTTTTCTGTGTGTTCAACAGGCTCCTACCTGGTTCATTGTTCTCCAGGTGGCTCAATTTATTTCCCCCTACTCTGCACCAAGAGAATTATAGAGTACATATGGCCAAATCCCATTCTTACCAATCCCAAAATATTTGACTATACTGTTAGTCACATATGGATGAATGAAGTCTCTCACCATGGTACCCTAGACCTAGTTTATGATTGGCTTATGATTCATTCTGTATATTTTCTCTCTCATTATTCATAAATTCAGATATCAACTTTTAAAAAGTAATTAGAGAATAAATTTAGGATATTAGAATGCAGAGAGAGAGCCTGTATATTTCAAGACCTAGAAAATTACATTTTATTCTTTCTAAATTTTTGTTGTTCTTATTGCTTTTGGGGGTGAGGGTGGTTGTGCTTTGGTACTGGGAAGCAAGCCTAGAAGTTTATGCACCCTAGACCTCTGGGCTACACAAAACTTAGGTAACAGCCTTGGGGTTTTCCTAGTGTATGCCAA
This sequence comes from Acomys russatus, assembly GCF_903995435.1. Taxonomy (NCBI): domain Eukaryota; kingdom Metazoa; phylum Chordata; class Mammalia; order Rodentia; family Muridae; genus Acomys; species Acomys russatus. The sequence continues at coordinate 15,619,767 of NC_067163.1, forward strand.
CAAACATTATTTTATCAGTGTTTCTTAAAGGAAGTACATTCACCTTTAGACGTTCCATGAGCTATTCCCAGCACCCCTGGTCTGGAATGCTAAGGGAACATCTACACTTCTACCCCTACTCATGGTATTCTATTCACAAACTAAAATCAGACAACCAGCTTTGGGCATTTCAAGCACAGGTTTGGATTCTCAGTGGTCCAGTGAGTCTTGCCTCTTATTCAGAGTGAGAGAGAAGTGGCCTCCAAAAACCCTGTTGAGTTTTCCTTCGTTGGTCAGCGAATTCTGTCAGCGAAACTGTCATCCTTGCCAGTCACCTTGTCACCTAGGGTATTCATGTGTTGGGAGGCCACCCCTTAAAATGTGCACAGGCATAATCCTGCTGGCTGTGTGCCTGTGGAGCACACCCAGGCAGTAGACAGTTGGGCAGTCTATCATTATCTATAGTATAATCTGGGTCTCTGGATGCTTCTTTTATCTTGTCTTATGATAGAGTTATCTGTTTTGTAAGATGTCATTTGGTTAGTATCTTTCCTGGTCCTCCATCAATGTAAGCTCCACCCTTTATTTCCAGGTATACTGTGAGGTATATGTGCCAAGTTGGTCCTGACAGTCTGAACTTGAAAGGCAAGCCTTAAAAAAGCTACACAATTGGCTGCCATTCTGTCAGCATGAGGCATTGTCACAGCTTCCTACGTGGACTTCCTCATGTCCAGGGCAGGGTAACAATTTCCCTCTGCAGTCTCAGTGAAGAAGAAGACATGTCATATGACAACCTGCTGTACAGTTGCAATGCAGGTTCTTAAACACGAAGGGGTGTGCTCATTTCAAAAGTTTCTTTCAAGGGATTTCTATTAAGACTCTGGTTACCAGCAGTTTATGTAAGGTTTCCAAACTAATGTAAACCAAAATGAATAGCAAATGCCTTCTTTTGGCCTTGTTGCAGCATGTGAAACTGGCTGTTAGGACTGTGCAGGAGGAAATGCTGAAACAGCTATGGACTTATGCTGAGGTGTTGTTCATAGAGATTAGTGTTACAACATTTTGTCAGCAATTTGATGTCTTCAGTCACCTTTGACTCTATGACTTCTTGCTCTCATTATTACTGTCTTCTGATGTTGATCTGTACAAAAGAGAAAGGATTCTTCTCAGGATTAATTCGTCATTAAGAAAAATCACCTTACCACTAGATGAGATATTAAAATATCCATCAAAGCCGTTGTTAGTATTTACAGGCATTTACATATGTATCTTCAAGTTCTTTTTTATAATTATTCTTTATTTTTGTATTTTTCTTTTTTATCTTTTTTCCATCTTCTAATTTTTAAACATTTTTTATTTTTTACATGTACATTTACGTTACTACACATATATACAATAAAGTGTGTGTCATCTTCAAGTTTTTAACCCTCTCTAATTTTGTTTCCATCAAGTAACTATAAATATTCAGACAATTTACACTCATCAATGAGGCTTCTAATAAGATCTTTTAACTGCATTTACCAACATTAGTGGTATTAGAGAGTCTGTTGACTGCTTATAACACATTAGAACAACACACTAGGCACGCCATTATAATGTTTGAAGTCCTCCTGGGCCACACACAGTGGCCTCGGGTGTGAACACCAAAATGAGGTGTCATTAATCCAAGTAGGGTGCAGGTAACTTTAAGTGACTCTGCATCCTTACTTGCTGCTCTGTCTGGAGAATGTGACCTAAAAGGTTGTACCCATGGGTGGACACTCAGTGATCTGCTGAAATTGAAACCAGAAGGAAAGATTGGTACCAATGTGCTGGTCAAGAAAGGGCACAGCAATGGTCCTTCATGGAGTGTTGAGGGCCACACCCCTAAGCCTCAGCTTGACTTCTGTTTGTCCTCTTGTTGGCCTGAAACCACTTATATTTGTAAATCTTCTGCTGCCTTGACATTGTTTTGTCATTACAAAACAAAACAAAACAAAAGCAACATGATTTCTTAGTCTGACAATTCTTTCAAAAGTCAAATTTTCTAGTAGCTATTCAGATATCCCCAAACTATCCCAACAGCACAGGGATATTTATTCAAGTTGCCATTTAATCTGACAACTCTAAAACAATTTGACTATTTTTATAAATCATCAGAAGCACTGCCCTGATCTTAACTAGTTGCTGACACCGCCTTGATCAACACTGCCTGGTAGTCTGAGAGACAGAGATGGTATTGTAAATTAGGCCTCAGGGTATCTTTACAGGATGGGACTACAAGACTCCCTGTTTAACTCTTGCTTCCACTTTCCCTGAGACTCCACTAAACAAAATATGGCTTGTACTGGTGTTAGGGCTGAAACCAAAGCTTTACAACACCTTAATTACAGTTTAGAAGTGCACAAGGAAAAAAAAAAAAGAAGTGTACAAGGGATGTTCAATGCCTTCTACATATCCTGTTCACAGATCTGCTCCCAAATCTGTCTCCATTGACCCACTCCCCAGTCATAAAAATTACTTGCAATGTAAGGACACTCAGGCTGCTCGAGAAATCAACAAGTCTTCCAAATTAATTACACCTCATGTGGGTTTTTCATTGGAAAGGCCCTGAGGATGTATGGAGGCACTCCAACTATCTTTGCCACATCAAGACATGGAGGATGTTGTAGCTGGTCTTTCATACTTTGAGGGTTCTTATTTTTCCCACTGAAAGAAGGATGAGAGAGAGAGAGAGAGACAGAGACACAGAGACACAGAGAGACAGAGAGAGACAGAGAGAGAGCCCTGAATCTAATTTCTTCTTGTTTCCTCTTTAACCACAACCAAACCCCATGAACGACCAAGAATCACCTCTCCGGACTCAAGCATTTATATGCCCTCTGAAAAGTTTCCAAATTCCAAAGATCACACAACCACAGAAACTATCTGCAGCGGGCATAATCAGCCTTCTGCTAGGGCACAAAGCAAATCAGAATCAGCTGCTGTAGACAGCCAGAAGCCGCCCCATATTCCCACACCTGGGATTAAAACAAAAATATATTCTCACAGTATTTCTGTGTCGTTTAAAGAAAAAAAATAACTTCAGAATTCTCACGATAGGATGCCTGTCAGAAAACTGGAACAAGCTTTGGTATGTCCTGGGAACTTAACAGTTCTAGCAGTTTTTCCAATCAAGCATCCATTGGAAAAGTCATATTTACATTATTTAACTGTGTTCAGATAATTCCTATAGTGCATTTTAAATATTAATACATGTGCTTACCCTTTGCTTAATGCTTCCTCTCTGAGCCAGGATCCCTTTGTTGCATTCCTCTTAATGATCATGATGGCAGTCACCACGAGGAAAGCCAGAAAAATGTAGAGACCGATCAAAAGCCCTTTTTTGTAATGAGCACCACGCCGCATGACAACCAAAGGTGTGCTTTTATCTGAAAATGTCAAAGTACCATTGGATGTTTCAAAAATCATGATCGATGCAGGCCGGCAATTTCAATTACGTTCCTTTGTTCTCTATGACGTTTCAGTTTTAGCTTTTATATAGTGTTAGTTGATTTTGAGTTAACTTTTATGGACAGCATACAAATTCCAAAGTTCTTCTGCATGGAACTTTTTCTTCTCCTAATCCAGAGAGCTAAACACCACGTATTGTAGCAATAAAAAGATGCTGCCTAAGCTATATTTTTTTCAACTTTACTTTTATTTCATTTTGTTGTAAAAATCTTCACCCTTGCACTGAATTGGTTTTAGTTTTAAATTTATTCTGGTGTTTTATAGCTGTTGTTTCTGAGCCGATTCCACTGTATCCAACCACTTCACTTCTGTTTTTCATAATTCACAGAACTCTTTCTCCACCTACTCTTCTATTTACTTTTTAATTATATTTTTCCATAGCTTCATTGATTCTAAGACTCCATTTACTCTTAGAACAGCTCACTCCCTCTTATTCGCTTTTCCTTCCTCTATTTTTTTCTTTGCTTAAATAGTAACCTTAGCTCATTTTTTTCTAAATGTTACCGTTAGTAACTCACATCTTAGGATGGGCTTACTGTCTTTGTTCCTTTATCCTCCTCCCCATGTTAGTGGAGATGGACAGAAGACTGTACAGGATTAACTGACTTTTGCTGTGTCTTTATTAGTAGGCATACCCATCAACTGTGGCTACTTTTGTAGTTAATATTATGCTATGAGTTGTATTAGAAATCTTGCCTAGTACCCTGAAGGCTTAGTTATGGAGCTTAAGTCCAGAGAAAGGAACAATGCTGCACCCTTACTAAAACCTAGCCACACGTGAACATTGCAAAATTTTCAACTGAAAGAGCATGTGTGATTAAAAGAAATTCCAATCAATGGCCTACATCCGATGCCTAAGTCTCAACACAGAATCAGAAGAAAGCATAAAAAAATCCAGGTGTGAAAATGTGTATTACTAATCCCATAGTGATGCCTTCTGATGAGAGTGCATTAGATAAACCCCAAGGAAACAATTCAATAGAAGAAGAGTAAAAACATAAGAATATTCTTGGAATAAGTAACTGTTGAGTTCCCAGCCTTAAACGGGACATTTATATTATACCCCTGCCCCAAAGCCTCAGAGAAAATAGGTCAGAGAGAATGTAAGAGCCAGAGGATGGTATGCTGGGAAATGTCTTCTGTGCATGGAATGTTACACTCACCAACTCACTGTAACTACAGTTACCTGCACAAAACCTGTACGAGATCAGCCAATATTCCAGCAGTCAGAGCATGTTAGATTCAGTTGGTTACAATAAAAATAAAGAAAGCAAAAAGTGGACATGAAGGTTGGAGGAGGATGTGCTGGGCAGTATCCAGTAAAAGTACAAGGGGGAAACTGTGGGTGAATGTAAACAAAAAGATTGTATATGTGTACGAAGCTATCAAAGAATAAACAAGACACAACTAAAAAGAAGAGACATCTTCATTAGGTCAAAACCGCAGCATTGGTTGGTACAGACAGTACCACTCAGGAGGCGCCCAGCCAAGCCAAAATGGAAAGCTCCAGGCTCAGTGACAGTCCCCATTGCAAAGAATAAGGTGGGGAGCAACAAAGGACAATGCCCAATGTCTTGTTCTAGTCTCTGAATGCATGTTGAACGCCATGTGCACATGCACACACATATTACATACAGCTTTTAAAAATATGATATATCAACAATCGTATGCACTTTGGTATTTAAAGTCTTGGATATCTAAGATATCTTTATCTGGATATTTATAGCCTTAAATAATTAAGAATTGAAGAAAAATAAAATCAGTGAGAATAAGATTAGATCTGGTAACTCTAGAAATGCAACTGATATAAATTAAATGAAAATCATACATATCAAGGTAAATATTAATAGATTTTAATACTAAAACTATAACATAGAACATTAACAACATGCATAAAATTCATCAATATAATTATTTCAGTGAAATATTACCTTAAAAAACCCAAATCTTTCTCTAGCGTCATCTACTAAGAAAATATCCAAAACTCCATTCAGTAGGGTTGAGGGAACATATTTTTAAATGCAATTATTTATGTATTCACTTTACAACCTGATTTTAGCCCCACCTCTCCCAGTTCCCCCTCCCACTAGCAAAACCAAAAAAAGGGAAGTGCGCGCGCGCACACACACACACACACCATGAATATCAAAATAACAAAAATTAACAATCATTTATCATTAAAATCTCTCAACATCAATGGACTCAATTCCCCAATAAAAAGACACAGGCTAACAGAATGGATATGAAAACAGGATCCACCATCCTAGTACATACAAGAAACACACCTCAGCAACAAAGATAAACATTACCTCAGAGTAAAGGACTGGAAAAAGGTTTTCCAAGCAAATGGACCCAAGAAGCAAGCTGGAGTAGCCATTCTAATATCTAGTAAAATCAACTTTCAGCCAAAATTATATTAAAAGAGATGGAGAAGGACACGTCATACTAATCAGAGGAAAAAAATCACCAACATGATGTCTCAATTATGAAGATCTATGCCCCAAAGGAAAGGGTACCCACATTCATATGGCAAAAGACACTGTCAATAGGGCAAAATGACAGCCCACAGAATGGGAAAACGTCTTCACCAACCCTACATCTGTCAGAGGACTAATATCCAAAATATATAAGTAACTCAAGAAATTAAACAACAACAAACCAAATAACTCAATTTTTAAAATGGGGCACAGACCTAAACAGAATTTTCCACAGAGGAATCTCTAATGGCCGAGAAGCACATAAAGAAATGTTCAGCATCCTTAGTCATCAGGGAAATGCAAATCAAAATGACTCTGAGACTCCATCTTACACCTATCAGAATGGCTAAGATCAAAAACTCAAGTGACAGCACATACTGGTGAAGATGTGGAAAAAGGGGAACACTCCTTCATTGCTGGTGGGAATGCAAACTTGTACAACCACTATGGAAATCAATCTGGAGATTTCTCAGAAAATTGGGAATAGCTCTACCTCAAGACCCAGCTATACTACTCCTGGGCATATACTCAAAAGATGCTCCGCCACACAACAAGGACATTTGCTCAACTATGTTCATAGCAGCTTTATTCATAATAGCCAGAATCTGGAAACAACCTAAATGTCCCTCAACTGAAGAATGGATAAAGAAATTATGGTACATTTATACAATGGAATATTACTCAGCCATTAAAAACAAAAACATCATGCAATTTGTAGGCAAATGGATAGAACTAGAAAAGAGGAAACACATTTTAACAGCTTTCTTGTAACATTTTTCTTGCTTTAACCTTGCAGTCTGAATTTCCTTTTGCACCAAGCTCCAAGATTGTTACTTATACATGTAATTAGCTATTAATAAAATTGATACATTGAAATACTTGACTCCATACAGCAACTGCATATGCTGGCACAGAATTGTAACTGCATAAAACAGATCCAATAGAATCAATGGGCAGTGGTTGTTCATGACTTTCCCCAAATGTGTTTAAAAATGTTTAGTGACATATGATATTTATGAGCTGAGGATATAGAAGACTTGGGTACTTTCCGCACTGAATATAACAATTAATTTTAAACATGCCAGAGCTGAAGAGATGGTTCAGTGGTTAAGCATTTACTGCTTAGCTAGGATCTGAATGTGCTTCTTTGCACCAACATTGGACCACTAATATTAGGCCTGTAACTCCAGATGCAGGGACTCTGGCTACCTCCGGTGCCCCCAAACATATGTCCTCTGTCCCCTCCTGCCCCTCGCTCCCTCCCTCTCTGATACATATACACATTTTACAGCATGCAACTCAGTTGTAAATTAGTACATTTTTCATATATAACTAATTCCCTTGGAAATGCAAACTAAAGTAGGTACCATGTTTTCTGAAACTCGTGTCTATTCAAAAACTATGCTATGGACATAGAAATGTTCTGCAGGCCATGATAAGATTAGAAAACATGGGGGAGGGTGGGTAAGTTCTCACTTCTGGATTAGACTTAAAAGTAACTACGCATGTTTCTGTAAATTTAAATAAAGCAAAATAGAAATATCAACCCCTCGGTTGTACTTCTTAAATGTCAAATCTTCAGTGGCTGCAATGACCAGCAAGGGTGGAGTGTACCTCTACACATGCAGATCCTGCTCTGGATACTAACCAAGGGGCAGCCAAAATCCATCGTCTAAGCTCCCTCCTGGAGATGAAGGTGTCATGTCACACTCTGGAGGGGCGTAACCTGGTTCGCACTGACAGTTGTTTAAAATGTTGCAAATCTAAAACCAAATTCAAATGAAAACTGAGTATCAAAAGTGTTCAAATATCTATAAATATAAATTTTATTCATTATCCATAATTAGGATGCATAGATTATAAATATATTGCAGTTTTAATAGTAAAGTAAAAATAATAATTGTCCAATTAGTGTGCTTGCCTATCTCTTTGCTAGTCATAGTTCTAAATAGAAGTTATAATGCTCTAGGTATAATTGAAATGACTTGTTTGAAAGGTATACCAACTATGAAGTTAGAAAATATATAATAGTTATTACAATGTACTACTTTACACTAAAATAAACCAGTTATTATGGGAGAAAATTTCTATGGAAGATGAAGGATAACACCTCTAGGAGCTGGTGGGCTAGAGGCAAATAACAGCATTCACACAGAAGCCTAGAAAGATGATTGCAAAAATAAGAAAGGAGGGTAAGGAGTGCAGGAGGGACTCCAGAGTCAGCGCTACAGAAAAATGAACTAAACTAGGTGAATTCCAGATCAATTGCTATAAAAAGCAGGGCTGTGAAGATGATGCTGGTGACGCATTTTAAACAAATGCATGTGAAGAAAATTTTCCAGACTTTCATAACTCAGCATGTAATTTCACAACAGCAGGGAAGGTCACAGTGCCAGGAACAGGTATGACAGGCAGTATTAAGAATTGAAACACCAATCACCAAATAAGGGCTGTTAATGATGCATTCAGCATGTCGGAAGAGACTCAACAGTCTCATCAGAATATGAGGAAATACAAGTTCTCATGCATGTTGTGTGGGTATAAAACTCCTCAGAAATGTTGCCTATATTTGGCTCATTAGATTTAGTTGCTTAAATTTTGGGAAAATAAGAGTAACTTGAAGGTACAATGATGCCATTCCTCCCCCCCAGAATTCCTAATAATTAAATGCTATTTGAAAAGCCACCAGTGTGTATATTCATGAGAGTAGCATAGAAGACATACAAGAGAAAATGACCTGCAGTTGCCAAAAGACAAACCTGAGTAGATTGAAAACTTGGATTTCTAAAATGTCACATGAGAAGTAATGTATATATTACACCTACACTCCCAGGAAGCACACACATGCACAGGTGTGCCACATACGTATGATGCTTGATAACACACTGTTACACTTCAATAGTCAATAGTCAATTGTGATACTACGTCATGCTCTTGTTTTGTGTATCAGTCAACGCTCATTTGCTCATTTGGCCTGTAGCAGTCTAATAGTACATACAAACCATGTGTGTCGTGTAAATAGTATAGTCTATGTTCCTTACGTCACTGAAATATTATAAAGGGACTATCCACATCAGATAATTCTGAACCTGGTTGATTTGAATTGAAATGATCATATTCAATGAAAAATAAGACGGCTACATACCCCGTTTCCTTGGCATTTCTCCTCAGGCTCGCATTCCCTGTGTCCTCTATAGGCATGCACACGCAAGCATTTCCCTTTGATACAAGCCTGAAAGGCATATTGAAGACAAAGGTGCTGAGGTAAGCAACAGCAGAAACTGTAAATGCTAAAGAATTGTATTTGCTACAAAAAAAAAAGTATGTAGACAGATAGTGTACGTTTAATGGGTTGATTTACATTTCCTACAATCTAATCATTCCAATGAAAGAAGAGCATGCCCGCATTCTTCATAGGGTTTGCATTTCGACAAAGAGATGCAGGTTTCTTTCTCCTTGAGGGAACAGAGCCATCCACACAATATTGAACTGGCATGAGAAGAAACACAGCTAGCCTGTGTCTGTGTGTGACAGAGCTTACTGATCACATTTTACCCCGCTGATAAATGATGCACTCCTCTCTCTCTCTCTCTCTCTCTCTCTCTCTCTCTCTCTCTCTCTCTCTCTCTCTCTCTCTCTCTCTCTTACACACACACACACACACACACACACACACACACACATGCCTTTTAGCTAAGCAATGTGGCCAGGAGTAAGTGGTGGAGTTTCCCCCATAGATCAGTTTACATCGTCTCTGAATTCAGGACTGTATAAGCTTACCTAGCATAGTAGGAGGATGCAATAGTTTCTTGTAACACAAATGAGCAACAGTAACATTTGCTGTGTAGCAAATACTCAGTTGACATTAATATGAACCCTGCATTCACGCTGGTATTCCTCTACCCAAAGTCAAGTGATTTGACTGTCTTTTGATGCATTTTCTAAGGTGAGCTGCTGACTTTTCTCAAATGATCAGAAGGTATATTTTATGTGGGATGATGGCCTTTGTTAGTGAAATAAACCGAGGCACAAGTAAATGAAAGGTTTAATGTAAGTGAAGGGTAAAATTTGTAAGCTGGGCAACTCCATACCAGAAGCTATTCAGATGGTGTGTGGAAGAACAAAAGAAGGAAGCTGTTACAGGTGGACACAGAAGGAAAGGGAGAGGAACAGCGGCTTTGATAGGCTGAGGGTCGCTAGCTCCATTTTTGTATTATGCTTTGGCATGTCCTTCTTCAGTTAGGCAAGTCAGCTCACTACTTCTGCTTGCTTTAGCTTAAATGCCTATCCTAGGCACTTAATTTTAAAAATACCTCCAATTTTTATTTTGCTTTTTTTTTTTTTTTAACAAATCAAAGCTTAGTATCACTTAGAAGCCCCAACTGGCTTTGTATTTTTGGGGATTCTTTTATTTTTAATTAACTAATTAATTTTACATCCCAAGTGCAATTTCTGGTCCCTCCGCTCCTCCTGGTCATTTCCCACCTCCTCTCCCCCTCCCATGGACTCCTCCCTTTCTCTTCAGAAAAGGAGAGGCCTCCCATGGATATCAGCCAGCCCTGGAATCTCAACTTGCTATAGGGGTAGATGCACCCTCTCCTACTGGATCTGGACAGAGCATCCCACCAGTAGGAGGAAAGGGTCCCAAAGGCAGGCAACAGAGTCAGAGACAACTCCTGCTCCTACTGTCAAGGAGTCCATATGAAGACCAAGCTACACAACTATAGCATGTGTGTAGAGGGCCTAGGTCAGTCCAGGCAGGCTCCCTGGTTGGTGGTTCAGTCTCTGTGAGTCCCTGTGAGCCCAGGTTCCTTGATTCTGTGTGTTTTCTTGAGGTGCCCTTGACCCTTCTGGGTCCTACAATCCTCCCTCCCCTTCTACAGGATTCCCCAAGTTCCACCTAATGTTTAGCTGTAGGTGGCTGCTTTGTTTCATCAGATTCTATTTCACATTGCATGTACACATATGCCTAAGTTACGGTCTTTCTGGCATCATCAAATATTCTGATGCCAACTAGGTATCCCCAAAATCGGCTAAATTCGGACCTTACATCTGTGGGTGAGAAATCCTGGAGTGAGGCTGTGTCTGCAGAGACTGGCTGGCTGATTAGAACTAAAGTGATATAGAGGAGTTGGGATGTTAGAGGCCCAGGTCCTGATCATCTTATCTGGGGCTACCTTTTCCTTGCCCATCTGTGTGGTAGAACTAACATCCTGTGACTAATCGATAAAACCCTTTTGAGATCTATTACCTTGTCAGACCACCAGCTTCTAACAACCTCATAGCTACCTCTGTGATGTACCCACCAATGTATTTTGGAATTTCTCTCAGTTACTTCCTTTACTCTCTTTCCGTAAAACTCCATGGAACTGCTTCTGTGTGGGGACATGGAACTGAGGGAACCATGGGTTTCCCAGGGCCACCCACAGTCACTCAAAATTGTCTCCAAAGTAAACTGTCTCTTATTCCCTTTGAGGTGAAAGCTGTAGGTGATGTGCGCGTGCGCACACACACACACACACACACACACACACACACACACACACATCTGTTAAGTTTTGGATAGGGCAAATGGTACAAGATGACAGAGAGATGTATTACGTGGGATGAGAATATTCTTTTAAAAGAGTTATTAGTACTGACGTGGACAAGTAGACAGAGCAGCAACAACATGGTAGGACTCTGAGAAAGGATCAGACCTTGGCACCAGAGACAAGACAGCATGGGTGTGGTGTCTCTGAAGAGAATCCAGGGTCTGTGTGGCAAAAAAAAAAAAAATCTCTTCTTGTATCTTTTGAGAGTGGGCAGAGGTTCAAAGCAAAGTCCTGTGGCCAAGATCTCTGATTCTCAGGCAGGGAATTGGGTGGAGGACATGGTACAAGCATCTCACTCCTGAAATAGACTCACACACAGCTCAGGTGCATGTAACATTGGCAAAATCTTCAGTTTGGGGCATCATAGTGTTCTGAGGAAGAGCTGGTCGATACCTGGGAGCAGAGGCCTGGGGCAGAAGCTGAATCCTAACACTATGTTCTTACAATATCTACTTGATTTTTTTTGTGGGCAAAAATAAAAGACCCAAGTCCCTCAAGACTTCCCAGATTGCAGACCACCCCCAGTTGCAAGTCTGTAGCAGCATGGTCTAGCGCCTTGTAGTTGATTGTTATTTTGCTCCCTGAGGCCTGCTTGCTGTCTTTTATGAGAAGACACCCACCTACTCCAAAATGATGTTTGTAACCTTGCCTAAGAAATTATTCCTGATTGGCTGAACAAAGGCCTACTACACCTAAGAAAAGCAAAATTGAGGGGCAGAACTGAGGTTTGGGGACAGAAGAGGAAGTCAGGTACCAGAGGAGAAAGAAAGAAGAGTCTTCATGGGATAGAAAAGACCCACGTGGCCCAGGAAGAAGAGAGAAACAACCCAGGGGAAGAGCACCAGCAGGTGTTTTGGGATTGTGGGTGGGAAACAGCTCGGACAGAAATGATTACAGCAGATGACATGGGATGGGGGATGAGAGATAATGAGACAGCTTAGGTGGAAATATCTGCCCAGCCCTAAGTAAAATAAGACTATTCTAAATTTGATCAGGTTTCTGTGTCTTTATTGATTTGATATCGGGTTAGATAATATCACCATAATAATTGTAGCCTATTTAATAAAAACATTATTAGCCACATTTTATATTTACTACAACTCAAGTCTCAAATAATACGCACTACTTTTTGTTTACAGTTTATATAAATTTTTGCAGACTAAATCTTAGCCTAAGGACAAAGTTTCGATTCTCAAGTGTGAGGAAACAAGGTTTAAGTATAAATAACCAATTTCTTAAGAAAAATATTAACAAAATGAAACTTCCTTTGAGCAATAGCAACTCTGATTTTCCTTTTAAAAATTTCTGGTTAACATGCAAATGGATATTGTTGTGATATCTTTATAATTATACATCACTACACTTTGTTATTGTGACGCAGCAAGAGAAATTGTGCATGTTCTTATGTATATGTGTATTCGTAGTCATAGACAGTCCTAAATCCATTATAAACACATAGTACAGAAACATCAAATAAAGGTGTATTTACCTGGCCATCACCACAGACAGTGCCATCATGAACATAGGTGTCATCTATTTCTGCAGGGACTCTTAAATGTGCAGACACACACACCTGGTCTGCAAGGTAAGTATACTGGACATCATATTTGTCTGTTTTAATGACTTCTGCAAAGTTCCAGTAACAAACCAATTTTCCACAAAATACTTCACTGGCAATAGAAGGCAGAAAAGTTATATATTTCCCTTAGTCATCTTATCTGTGAGTTCAGTTATAGTTTAATATATAAGGTTAATTCAAAACCTTAAGATAGAGACTGTAATAGCAAGCTGTCAAAAACATGCCTATTACGACATGCAACACCTGATAAGCAGTAGGTGTGCTTCTTTGTATTACACAAGCCATACGTGGAAAATGTACAATTTGATGAGTATGTACCTATAATTACAGCGTCCTCTACAGTTTCCAAATTTGTCATTTTGAAAGTTCACTTCTTGTACACACAAATAAGTAGGACCCTTAGCATCTGGAAAAAAAAGAATTTCAAGTTCCGCATGCTAAAAGCAAAAAAGTAATTTTTAAAAAATTTTTATTATTAATTTGTTCTTGTTACATTTCAATGGTTATCCCATCCCTTGTGTCCTCCCATTCTTCCCTCCCTCCCCTTTTCCTCTTATTCCCCTCCCCTATGACTGTTCCTGAGGGGGATTACCTCCCCCTGTATATGCTCATAGGGTATCAAGTCTCTTCTCAGTAACCTGCTGTCCTTCCTCTGAGTGCCACCAGGTCTCCCCCTCCAGGGGACATGGTCAAATGTGAGGCACCAGAGTATGTGAGAAAGTCATATCTCACTTTCCACTCAAGTGTGAAGACTGTTCTGACCATTGGCTAGATCTGGGTAGGGGTTTAAAGTTTACCACTTGTATTGTCCTTGGCTGGTGCCTTAGTTTGAGTGGGAACCCTGGGCCCAAATCTGCCTATCATAATGTTCTACTTGTAGGTTTCTAGGACCCTCTGGATCCTTCTACTTTGCTATTCTCCCATGCTTCTCTCATCTAGAGTCCCAATAGGATGTCCTCCGCAAAAAAGTAATTTACAATACTTAAAACTCTAGAAAATTTATAGTGAGACAATTGGTGTCTTGTAATATAAACAGGAGCACTAGGGCAAGAATCAACCAAAAAAAACTACTCAGAAAAAAAATGTGCTAAGGAAAATTGTTGAAAAAAATCACTTTTTCTCTAAAGCCACACTCCAACTTTCTACTCTTCTTCCACCAATGGTCTCGACCTTGACTCACATCCTATGTGACTTCAATGTTAAAGTCTTTTCCTTTTTGGCATGGAATGGATTTGATTTGATTTGTTTCTCAAATGTGGATGTAGATCAGTATTTTATAAATAAGGCTACAGGATAGATTTCTGACTTTAAAATAATGGTGTGTGCCCCTCCCAAGATACAGCTCTTACATTTTCCAAACAAATCTGAGCATTGCCTGTCCAGGTCTCGGCAGACCCCACCAAAGCAGTAGGCAGTGTTGTTGTTGCAGGGTTCTAGGTCGGCAGCTATAATGTCAGGTACACAGTATTCCGATGAGCCATTGCAGAACTCTGGGAAATCACATAGGTCTTTACTCCTTCTACACATGCTTCCTCTTTCAGCTACCTGAGAGACAAAGAACACACTAGTTTCCATCAGGGTGACTCAGTGTTTCTCTTCCTGGCAGTTAGGCAAGAGAGGTTTTCTCTACTTCTTTAAAAGAAGATGCAACATGGACTAAAATCAGTTAAAAAAAAAAAAAAGATGCAGTGAGATACCTCTACAACATGGGGGAAAAAAAAAGCTTGTTTAAGAACTGTTTAAAGCCAGGTGTGGTGGCTCACGCCTTTAATCCCAGCACTCGGGAGGCAGAGACAGGCAGATCTCTGTGAGTTGGAGGCCAGCCTGGTCTACAAAGCAAGTCCAGGACAGCCAGGACTTCACAGAGAAACCCTGTCTCAAAAGGCAAAAAAAAAAAAAAAAAAAAAAAAAAAAAAAAAAAAAACAAGCAGAAATAACTGGGTTTTTTTCCAGCAGACTTCCAAAAGATACATAGAACCAAACCTACAGGGTGTGGCTCCTTCTACTTCATCCCAAGAACGTGTTCTTTCTTGTCTATACACCATGGAACATAATTATAATACGGTCGTCATAAACCAGTTGTTTCCAAAGTGGCCTGAAAAAAGCATCTAAGTGCTGGTTACAAACTTCTTTATCACTAGAAGCTGTGGGGAAGGCAGCTCGTCCTACTGACAACCAGCATAGCTTTGTAGTTGGAGTTGTGTCTACACTGAAAGCCTAAACTAAAGGAAAATGCTTGCATCGAATCTCTCAAATTTGGACAAGGTCTGGCAAAAGCTTGACTGTTTGCAGGAATACCAAGAAGACAACGGGTCCTTCTAGACTCAGGGTGGACAAAGATGAGAAGAAAACATGTAATACCCATGGGCAAAGCTCTACGTCAGTCATATCTGGCGAAATCAACACGCATTCGTACAATCCCTTTAGTTTTTCTCAATGAAGCTCTGCCCAATGACCAGCGCTGTGATTTTTCACTATTGAAGGATGAGCTTTGAGATATAAGACTTGGGCTCTAGCAGGGGGAGTAACAATTGTCAGATGTGAAATCCCTGGGTGGGCCTCTCCATCCAGGTACCTTGAAAACAATCAACCTTTGGCGGTAGTCATCAGTTCTCAAAGAAGACAGCCTACCAGCGCCATGCGCCTCCGTCCTTACCCTGCAGCATCTTGCGGATTTGTCGGCGCTGATCCATTTTTATGGTTTTCAGGGCAAGGTTTGCTGTCGCTATTTGTCAGACAAACCCTGTTAGCTCTCATTTTGTTGTATGTTATTTGTTTGATCATAAAGAACCACGTTCAGACGGGCTTAAGAAAAACTCCCAGCACAACAGTTTTTAACGGCTCTGAGTACCACAACTGGAAATGTCTTTGGGGTAGGTTGAAACACGTGAAAGAAAGCAGTGGCGAGAAAGTGACCCAACGGACTGACATCATTGTGGAAATCAGAAAATATCCTCAATATCTACTCCATGGAGAAATGGCACATTTTCTCAAAAAATGTTCTCCGGATGGTCATCTTCTAACTTTTAAGACTTAGGCCAAAAGAAAGCTCTCCAAAGAGAATGCAAATTAGAACATTTGAAGGCTTTTCCCAGACACTTAGAAAAGAGCTGCACCAGAGAGAGGCTGCAGAAAGGGGTCCCTTGTCCCCCGTGTTTCAGGCTTACCTTGCATGTCCGTTTATTACAGCAGGGCCCTGTACCGCACTCCGCGGACCCAATCAGTGTACACTCCTTAGGGTTACAGCACTTTGTATGAGAACAGTTCTAGAGAAGAAAAGACAATCGAGGTAAATGTAGGAATTAGAAATCAGATATACGGTGATCAATAAATAGCTTTATATTTCTTTATGTGATACAAAAAGAAAAGAAATCAGATATATGATTTTTTTTTTTTTACAAAGTCTTCTCAAAATACAGCTGTGGGCTGCTCAACTGATATTCACTCGTTCCCAAAAAAAATGCTCTAATAACCCTGCCAACAACAGACCCTATTTAGAAAAAAAAATCTGGCTTCGTAACGCTATACTGGAGCAAACGGCACTGTGGCTGACATTACTGCACGGTGCACAACGCACTGGTGTTAGGGGTGAGTCTCCCACGCGTGCAGCCACTGTCTCTGTAGCCCTACCAGTGGGACAGTGACCGTTTACCTAATCCTGGCAAGGTCTGGGCTCCTGTCTGTCTTCATCTTTGTTTTTGTTTTTGCCAATTTCTTTAAATAAGCCGCATGGATACAATCACTTCATGCATCATCTTTCACGTTCAAGTTGACCACATCAAAGTATATAGCCCGAAACACCTCCTTTGTGGAACTCTTACAAACAAATCTAATACTTCCTCTTCTAGAAATGACCTAGGGACAGGTACTTGACAAGTGGGACCTACCTGTGAGGACAGAGCCATCTGGTAGTGCTCGGGTTCACCCATCGTACTGCTTGCCATCCCTGCCTTGCCGTTTTCTACTGACAGCATAATAGAGTCCCCGAACACACGCTCTTCCCACCTCTCGCTTCTCAACCAACTGTAGTGCTTGCTCGGGATGCCCTCTCTTACCAGGCCTCATAAGGAATAAAATCTTTGTTCACGGATAGGAAAAGGGCACACTATGCAATTGATATTCAAAGGCAATGTAGCATCTTGGAAGATCAGGTAAAATTATAAAGCACCCGATTAATGGCTTCTTCCTAAAGGAGCCAGGACACTTTAATTTGGAAAAGATAGGCTTTCTAACAAATTATCCTAGAATAATTGGCTATCCATCCAGAAAAAAAAGAAAAGAAAAGTGAGCCTGACTCTGAAAGCTCTCATTTATTAAAACCTGCAGTACAGAAAGTGACTCAGACGATCAAACAGTGACACTGTGGTTGTCATAAGATCTCTGAAGTAGTTTACAACTAATGTTATGCTAAACCCATCATCCTGGAGGACAGAAAAGAAAATTCCTGCAATGCACTTCCAAAACTTACTAGATCATTCCAATACCTGCAGATTAGTATCATTTAATTATCTTTAATACATACTTTCTTATAGAATGCTTCCTACACAGGAAGGGTGGTACTACAATGGCTATTAAAGTCTGCTGTTTTACAAGTTTTCTCATATAAACATATAAGTGTAAATGGAGTTATACTACACAGATGGCCAACACCTATCCCAAATGCCGTATGTTATCAAACAAAAAGCCCAGGCTCCAGGAATAACTCCCTTCGAGTTGTTGGTTGGTCAATGGGTCTTATAGCATCCCCCTAAAATATGCAAGTCAATAGAACCTGTCAGGACAGCCCTGTTTCTGAAGATGTCACATGCTTTGCTCAAAAGTCATGGAGAAATCAAGCTGGTACTGACCTAGAAGTCTCCTCCCTCTGTCTAGCTTTCCTAGTAAGGGGGCAGTGCTATGCAGGCTGCTGGGAAAGAGGAGCCATTAGCACTCTTACTCATGGGGGTGGGGTGGGATGGGGGTCAGGGGGTGGGGAATGGAGGCAGCTGCTCTTTTGTGAGAGGCCGCACTCACATTCGCCATTACAAGACTGGAGCTGATGCCTGGTACTGTGAATCACCATGTGGTTGCTGGGAATTGAACTCAGAACCTCTGGAAGAGCAGTCAGTGTTCTTAACCTCTGAACCATCTCTCCAGCCCTGTGATCGACACCAAGAACTTACGGCTGGGCGTGTTATAGGCCCTAAGAAAGACCCTGACTACCATCTTGCCAATTGGATATACTGTCAAACCACCTTCTAAATATTTTAATCATTTTATTTTTTTGTTTTTTGTTTTTTTTTCTTTTCACATGTGGGTTTGTTTTGTTTTCATTATAGTAGCAAAATTACAATAATGAAGTAGGTATGAAAATAATTTCATTTGGGGGTCACCTCAGGAACTATATTAAATGGGGTCACAGCATTAGGAAGGTTGAGAACCACTTATCTGGAGGGACTTGGAGGGGAAGAATATGATCAAAACATATCTGATTTTGAAATTTTTTAAATAATGAAAAATACTATAATAAAAAAGAAAAATCCCCAAAATAATGTTTTGAAAAATAAAAAACATTAATTTTGGCTGAGATGATAGTATAATTGCAACATTTCTCCGTTCCTCTCTCTTTCTCCTTGCAAATACTCCCATTTAGGCCTCCTTGTTCTCTCTTTCAAATTCATGACCTCTCCTTCTATAAATAGTTATTACATGCATATGTGTGTGTATATATACATATCCTCCTAAATATAATGTGCTCAGTCTATATGTTTCTCATATGTATGTTTTCAGGGCTGGACACTGGGATTAAATAATCAGTTGGTGTGCCCTTCCCTGGGGAAGGCAAGTTCTCCCTGCCTCAGTGCTCCTCAGTTACAATGTATAGGGCTGAGGCCTCATGAGCTCCCCCCCCCCCTTTGCTTGTACACCTTCCTTGGTGCTTTCCTTGTTCAGAAAATGCTTAAGCAGTCATGTTGGTGAGACTTTATGGGTGCAACATCTGACATTACTAGGAGACACAGTCTCACAGCAAACTCCCAGATCTTCTCTTACAGTCGTTCCACCCTCTCTTCCACAATGTTACTATGTGCCACAAACTCTTAGCCTCCCATGTTATATGAAACTAAACCCCCCCCCATCTTCAAGGTAAATATGAGATACTAGCAAGTTTCTCAAACTCTTTTAAATAAGGACTAGGGACTAAATACAGCCTTGCTTGTATTGTAAGGTCAACTACAAGTAACATTTTATTGTTTCAAGGCAGCATCTTTCCATATAGTCTAGGCTAGTCTAGAATTCTCCATCCTCTTGCCTGCATGCAAGTGCAGTGTCACACGCAGATCTCTTCTCTAGTTCCTACAATGGCCCATCATCTTTCAAAATGATGTCTTCCCCTCTTCTGATACATGTAACTCTACAGAACTGTGTATGATGCATAGACCAAGTGTAAGGATAGCTGTGGAAGTTGCTGGCTAACCTCTGGAAGGCCACAGTCACACTGCTCTGGATGCTCCAGGATGCGGTTACCACACGTTGAGCTTTGGGGTAGGACAGCACGTTCTGGCACTGGCTTGTCCCTCAGGCAGTCTAGTTCTGGCTGTGAAACCAGATGCTTGAATCCATCCACACTGCAACTGCTGAACACCTTTATGCCTTGGGAATGTCTGAAAATAAATAAATGTTACACAGATAAATGGAATGCAATTGCTATCTGAATAGCATTCTTTAATAAAGCATATGAACCCCTGGATACTCACCTTACAGAAGAGCCACAGAAAAGAAAGGAGCTTACCTCTAGTTTTAATACAGTCACAACCACAGCAGTACGTTCGTTTCTATTTTAATTTGTTAGAATCAACACACAGAAGCTAGAGGGAATTACAGTGGGGGCACCTCAGCTTCAGGAGCGTAAAGGTACTGTATTAGTTTCAACATCATTATTACTATAAGAGGCTGAAATGATTGGTAAGAACACGGAAGAGGAATGTAAGGAGAAAATCAAAGATAATTCTATTATTGGTGATAAAAGTAATGCAATATTTTGATGTTTTTCAAAATAAATCCAGCCTCTGGATGCTCCACTTTTTTACAGGGGTGCTAGGGATTCACATCCAGGTCCTCATAATGGCACAGCAAGTGGTCTTACCCATGGAGTCATCTCCCCGGGCCTCCCCTACTAGCTTTTTGAGAGTCCTCCAGTACTCTTTTTTGACTCTGCATAGCCACTTGCAGTGTGAAATTGTGTTATTACTGAGTGGCCTTGGACTGTTGCGTTTCACTTTGGAGCACTTGCAGTATATTCTTATTTTTTCACTTTCCCCTAGTTTTTCCCAGAACTGCCCCTCCTCCCACCCCCCACCCCCACCCCACCCCCCCACCCCCTCACCCCCGGTGCATGAAAGACATTGGGAGACTGAAACCAATGCTTCTGGTTTGATACTTTCGTACATGTGGCTTCCATCCTCTTCTTCGTTCATCATACCCGCAATCCTCCCTGGGGAGGAATGCATCCCCTTCTGCGGCCTCTCCTCCTGGCTGATTGGGCCCACCACCTTAAGCTTCCCTCTTCACCCTGTAACTTCTCTCAAAATTATCAGCACAAAATTCTGATTCTCCCCCATCAACTGAAGGTTTGTATATTCTAGACCACTTGTCCCTGAGATCCAACCTGTATACGTGATATAACTGCATGCCTGAAAAGCTTAAGAGCTAATAATAAGCCAGATGCAACAAATAAAACTGTCCTGGATAATTCAATACTTAGTAGTGAGCTGTGATTGCCAAAAGCATTTGAGTGATTCTTCCATACCTTTACTTCTCAATATTAATAAATGTCTGTGGATCGTTGTGGCAACAGCCATCTCCCAAGATGACTTAAGAGATTGTGTTTGGCCTCCCTCTGGTGCACTGTACATTGACTTTGACAGGCACATTAAATTATTAATGCTGTGTCCATTGGTTGTGTATTTTGTGAGTGTATTATAAAATCTCCCATTCTGCAAACACTCACTTTCTTTCCCAACACCTCAAGTTCTGCCCATGCCTCCATCTCCTCTCTTTATTCATGCCCTAAGTCTTCAACATCAGTGCTGCACTTCACTTTCTTTCTCCATGCCTACAATACTCTTCTTTATAGTCTTAGCTCTTTCCAATTTTTCATAACCTCTTATCTTCCTCCACCCCAAGGTACACAGCCGAATCTGCTTATCCACAAGTCTGTTTGCACCTCCAAGCTTTCTGAGATGGCAGCACTGTTGTGTCCATACAAACATAGTAACAGTGCTGGCAAATGAACCTGTCAATGCCTGCCTTCACTCCTTCGCTCTGTATGCTAGCAGCGCACTCACTGCTAACATGCTCAGAACTGGTAAGCACGTTTTCTGTAACACTCTAAGTCCATTCTCTTCTATATCGTTTATCGCATATGCATTCACTGAAACTGTTCCTTGTCAAGTTAGATTATGACAAAGTGCACATCAAAGCATACTACAAATATTTCCTGAGTGGCTATAGAAACCAGATTTGGGGAAGACCTTACATTGCTGAGGGATTCATTATGCATGTGCTTCCTGAGCAGAAGCAATTGTAGACATCATCATATGTGAGTCCCAGGTTAATTCCCAGCAACTGTGACAGAACAACAGCAAAGCCCTCCACAGTCAGCGTCTTCGTGTGCTGAACAGATAAAAACAACAGAATTATTGTATAAACCATTGTTGTCCTCCTCCTTTTCTTCTGCCTGTTTGTTTCTGTCAGATTTTGTTTGACCGTGGTACCTAAACTAGAAGGCAAATTCAAGAAAATGTAATGTCAATACTATTTTTAAAGTGTAAAAAATAATTAGCAAATTGTGACTTTTTTCCCCAAGCAATTAACTTTTAGTCTAAATGGAGTTGACATATGGGAAAAGTAAGGTTGCTATCTTTGTAAATTAATGGCATATTATTGAATAGAATTTAAATAAGTATAGAGACATTTAGGGAAGTAGAACAATTATAGTAATGTATTTTTGCAGAGCAATAATGAGAGAAAATTTAAACTATGAAGAGTTAATCGGCAATCAACCTTTATTTCAGAGATGGCTTGAGAAAATCTAAACTGCTTTTTCTAAAGGAAGAATAGTAGTACTTGCTAAGGCCATGTCTACAAACACCTAGCAAAGAAGCTGCTTCGTGATATGCTACATAGCTCTATTAGCTCCCGTATCGTGCCCTTCCATCCCTCCATCCGTCATGGCCACTGTGCATTTAAGCTCTCCTGGGTCTTTTGAGAGATGTTTCTTTTTCTTAAATTACTGGATAACAATCTGTGGCTACAAAGTTTGTTAACTTAACTTGGTGAGATTTAGATTTGCCTTGGGAGTGGGGAACTCTGGGCATGTCTATGAAGTGTTATCTGGGTTAGGTTAATTATGGTAGAAAGGCCCACCCTCACTGTGGGAGGCACCATCTTATTGGCTGGAGCCACAGAGAGCATAATATAGAGAAATCTAGCTGAGCACCAGCCTCCACCTCTCTCTGCTGAGGATGCGATGGGACCAGCTGCCTCAAGGTCCTGCTGCCATGACGTCCCCACCATAATGGAGTATACTCGAGATGCTGACCCCCCAAAATAAAACATTCCTTCTGTAACTTCTTTTTGTTGGGTATTTGATCACATGTTTTGGGAAAAAATAATGCATAGTTCATTGTATGGTTATACCAAAATGTGTTTTAACTACTCACTCACGAAGAAAACCTTGCTTGGAGAGAGCGGCTGATGCATTCAAAATATTAAATAAAAGGAGCAAAATAGAGTGGATTTGGTGAAACAAATGTGAAATTCATGTAGTGACAAAATTAAGCATACTTTCCAGATGAGCCAAAGGCCATTTCTAATAAATCTTATCTGCAAGTATTGCTCATGGCAACATTATAGTTGGAAAGACACTGTACCAGGAAGTCATGTGAGGATGGTAACATCCTCTGGAAAAGTTAAAAGTGTGGACAAATTTTCATGATTTTGGAATATAAATTCATTTTTATATCTTGCAAAGTGTTCAAGGAATGAAAACAAAGACAAAGATAGCAATGTAAGCAATGAATATTCAACATAAAAGTATTTACTTTGGGATATTAATAATATAAAATAGAGTATATACCTATAAATAGTAGAGTTTTCTTTGTGAATGTAATATTGTTACTTTTTTTTTTTTTTTTTTTTTTGGTTTTTCCAGACAGGGTCCCCTGTATTAGCCTTCCTGTCCAGGACTTGCTTTGTAGACCAGGCTCACCTGGAACTCACAGCGATCCTCCTGTCTCTGCTTCCCAAGTGCTGAGACTAAAGGTATGCACCACCACAGCTGGAAATATTGTTACTTTTTAATAGAGTTAAATTTTAGTTTATAATAGAGTTGAAATAAAATTTTACTTGTAATTACTTTATAATTGGCTTAAATTTAATACTTCAACCAAGCTTGGTGGTGCATGCCTTTAATTCCAACACTCACGGAGGCAGAGGCAGGTAGATCTCTGTGAGGTCAAGGCCAGCCTGGTCTACAAAGTGAGTCTAGGACAGCCAGGGCTACACACAGAAACCCTCAAAAAAATAAAACCAAAAAATTGTTTAATATTTCATACAAGTAAAAATGGCAATCAAGAAAATCTATGTAATATACATGTAACAAAAAACAATCAAAGGATATCATCAAAGTCAATAACACACACAGGATGGGAATTGAGTACAGGAGGGGTAAAAACATCTAAAATCTATACAGTGCATACCTAAGGAAGACAGCAAAAAATCTATAGGATAGTAAAAAATGCAGCATGAAATTTTTCCCTAACACCAACTATTTTCAAGGCCATGTCTTCAAAGATCCCTAATCAAGGCATGGATCAAAAATCAGAATAGCTACATGAAAAAGAGCATTCACTCAGATCTTTATTCTTCCTGTATCAAAAGTGAGCTGAAAATGAATTCAAGACCTAAGCAAGAGAGTCACAAGTATAAGACAGAAGGCAGTAGGGGAGGGGCTCAGGACACCGACACCATCGCCTCCCTACAGGATGGGAGCAAAGGCAACGATGGGAAAAGGAGATTCGGCCACGGTCTCATACATCCCTGTTTCAATGTCATGATAAAAGTAAAGACAGCCTCCACACAGGACCAGGAAAAAAACCTTTGCAGAACACATGTCTGGCAAAGGATTAATATCCATGATGTAGAGAACACCTACAACTCAACAACAAAGCACTAGACTGCTTCCCTATGTAAGAAAAGCACTCGACTGGCTGTTTCTTTGGCAACACGCACTGATGTCTACCAAGTATATGAACTGGTATTGCATCATTTGCGACCACAGCAACACAACCAAAAGCAATGAGAAATAACATTATGCACATTAGCCTGTCTCTACTAACTAAAACAAAACAAGAAATAAGTTTGGCCGACTATGCAGCTAATTATATGTTTGTGAAAGGATTATAAACTGACATGAACTTTATTAAAATCAATACTATAGTCCCACAAAGTATTAATAACAAGACTTATACAGAAGTCAGCATGGAGTACACACCTAGACTATCAGATATTAATATCTCAAAGAGATATCCTCTATATTATGTGTGTCACAGCAAGGTGCATAACAACAGAGGCGTGGAAATAAACAAAAGGTCTATTGATAGAATAAGTACATTAAAAGGTGATGCATGCTGGCATTATTCAATCATTAAAAAGGAAACCTTGTACACTGCATGCAGTGACTCAGTCATAGACAGAAACAGACTGAATCACCCCACTTACACATAAACCTCAAAGTTGTTACAATAGAAATAGAACATAAAATGAACATCACCTGGGACAGAAAAGGTGTTGTTTGCTTGATCTGTAGACTATTTTTAAAAGGTGGACATACCTGAAGACTTACTTCACGGTAAGGCAGATATAGTCAACACCACGGAGCTGGTGAAGACTGCAAATATGGGATGTATTCTCCAACCAAACCAATTTTTGTTTTGTTTTTCAAGACAAGGTTTCTCTATGTAGCCCTGGCTGTCTTGGAACTCACTCTGGGGACCAGCCTGACCTGGGACTCAAGAGATCTGCCTGCCCCTGCCTCCCAAGGGCCGGGATTAAAAGTATGCACCACTACCACCCGGCATAAACCCGCTTTCAAAATAAGTTATAACAAATTAAAAGCGTTTTTTAAAAAACTGTTGCAAAAAATTTGCGAAAACTGTACAATAAATATACTCTGTGTCTTTCTGTTCACTGAAGTGACCCTGGACATTTCTGCTGAGGGGATGGGGATGCCAGAAGACATACCAGAGCAATTCCTGCTTTAAACTTTGGTTTGCAGGCTATCCCTTGATATGTCGCTCCCACATGATCAGGATGCTCTTTATACCTAAAGTAAAATTTCATATCAGTGCACTGGTTTCAAAATGTTAATAGAAAGGAAATTTAAACAATGGATTTCTGAAACTTCTGTATCCTTAGACATGATATCCATCATATAATATGCTTTCTGCTACCAGCCGCTCATTAACAAGTAAAAACACAAGTATTCGTTCTCCATAACTCTATAGGAATTTAAGTTTTAAAATGGAGTTTTAAGATTCTATGATACATCTGGGAGCAGTGGTGCACACCTGTAATCCCAGCACCCAGGGAGGCAGAGCTAGGCAGATCGTGAGTTTGAGGCCAGCCTGGTCTAAAAAGGGAGTCCAGGACAGCCAAGGCTACACAAATAAACTCTGTCTTGGGAAAAAAAAGAAAGAAAAAAGTTCTATGATATGCAATCCAAAACCTAGTATATCCATAACTTGTTCCTCAGGATTGCCATGAGTGGGTGAATATAGATTATAAAATCTAAAAGCCAGTATTATTTATTGCCAAGCTTTCATGTACTGGCCAAATCTTAAAGTGTTGGACCAGCGACAAGGGAGAAGAGGTGCAATCAAGAAAAAAGAGGTAGTGTGCAGAGATTAACTCATCAGTGTTGCCTTCAAAACCCAGCCCTGGCCTTAGGACTTAACAGGAGGCAACAGAAGACATGCAGATGCTTCCTTATTTCTTAAGACCTTCATGACTGAGTTCCTACTTATATGTAAGATTATTAGGCAATACTAAAATCTACATAAAGACTCCTGAAACACACAGACCACATAGCTAAAACTGCAGCTAAGGTCACTATAGAAATGCTGGAGGGTAGCATCGGTGCTGGGAAACAGCCGGCACACTGTAGTTATTTCCTTGTTTTAACCAGCAGCAGCATGGGCAATTAGTACACTCACAGTGATAACATCATGGGGTAAACAGCCTGCAAAGTCTTTATCAACACAGTGGCCCATGGGCACCCTGCTGCTTTGCACGCTCCATCTTGGTGCTGAAGTAGAAGGGGGTGATGGGGCCCCAGGGTGGGAAGCGGAGTGGAGGGTGTGGGTGGGCACAGATGGGTCTGACTATGTAATCAATCTTCACATTTTTTGCCTATGCTGGCCCTCTAGTCATCTTAATCTTTCTCAGAGTTCTGTTATAATTACAAATACAGGACGTTGACGTTTGGCGTTGATTGGCGTGAATAAAGTACTTACAGGAGTAAGTATGTTATGTCCTTGGCTCTTCGGTGTCCTTGATTTTGTTCCCAAAACAGAAACCTCTGCAGGACTTCATCAGCATCCCCGTTTGTGTCGATCTTATTTTGGTCTGACCAGACCTCCAGAGAGGTTAGCATCACCGTCACCTTCAGCTGGGAGAACATCTGAAAAGATGGTGCTCAGTTTGGGTTGCCAATCACCCTGTCCCCGCCCCTCCATGCTGGGATCACTCTGAGGAGATGACCCAGGCCACAGATAAAAGTGCTGCAAAGAATGCGTATTTCACAAAAAAGACACAGGCTGTGTGCACAAACTGTGTTTGTGGGTTAACATTAATCTCACACATTGATGGAAGCGGAAGTACTTACGGTGTTAATGAGACCAAAGATATGAACAGTTTTCTGAGTCGCAACTCCCACCTCAGAGCCCATATGGTCAAACTGAAAGACAAATTTGTTCCTCTATTACTAGTACAAATGATTAAACAACCATTTTTTTTTTAAGTTTTGAGTGTAAAGGTTAAAATAATGCAGTGTGTGACTGAAGAGGCAAAGTAAAAAAAATGTATTAAAAATTGATTGACAGTTAATTCTTCATGGTCTCTAGGTAAACTTTTCCTAATTATTGTCTTTGCTGTGTTTTACACATGGCCCTAGAGTCTTTTTTATTATAATTTATTCAGATTACATGCCAATTGTTATCCCCTCACTTGTATCTTTCTGTGGGATAGCTGTGCAGCCAGGCATTGTGGCGCACACCTGCAATCCCAGCACTTGGGGAGGCAGAAGCAGGCAGATTTCTATGAGTTTGAGGCCAGCCTGATTTACACAAAGAGAATCTGGGACAGTCAAGAATACAAGAGAAACCCTGTCTTGAAAAAACTTTAAGGGGGAGGAATATCTATCATTAATTCCCACTTTCCAGGCATAGAAATTCAAATCGGATGTGCTAAGGTTATAGAGCATAGAACCGAGAAGGGCACAATGAAGGAATCTAGTCGCTGTCTCCCTATGACCACATTCGCTCTGCTATTGCCATCATGTCTTCATTCCAATGTAAAGCCCTGAGCATGTGTCCCAGCCCGTCAGCATCCTTTCTGAAGGGAGCTGGAACAGTGAGCAGCTACTGAAGTATATCTTCATTTAAGGAAATAATAACCCTAACACTATCTGTAAGTATTATTTATGATTGTATATTAATTATACTTATAATTTACAGGATTATTTTAGTGTCAAGCAAGTTAACAGTAAAGACAGTTGGTTTGAATTACCAAGGCAAATATTATATGCATACTTAGAAACTTATAAAGAACAATGGCAGACATATATGCATAAACTGAGCAATTCTTAGCCATGGTTTTTTACATATAAAACACAGCCAACAGGGCGTGGCAGTACACACCTGTAATCCAAGCTCTCAGGGAAGCAGAGGCAGGCGGATCTCTGTGAGTTCAAGGCCAGCATGGCCTACAAAGTGAGTCCAGGACAGCCAAGGCTACACAGAGAAACTCTAAAGCCTTATCTCAGAAAACAAACAAACTAAAAACCTCACAAAAAACAAAAACAAAAAACCACCACAGCCTCAACAAAATCACACTGTGTGAACACAGTGCAATGGAGTGCTAGTTTGTATGGAGGCCAGAATGCTGCTATGTTGTTGTTCATAGTTTTTAAGGCAATCCCTGTGATGCAATTGAAAACTTACTTTCAAATACAAATGATGAAGACAGCACAGATGCCAACAGAATACTGTGTGGCAGTGATAAAGGGCCAGGCTGCTCTGTGCTGTTCTTCTTGGTACAACTATCTGAAAACCTTTTAAATTTTTTTCTACCAAAAACAAGCAAAACAAACAAATAACAAAAACGAAAACTGCTTATGAGGTGAAAATGCTCAAAACTGAAAGGCAAAGATAATTTCGGATGAACAAAAGCTGCAGACATGTACACAAGCTCAGGAAAAAAAAATGTATGCAATGCATATCTGTTAGTAGTGCCTAAAGCAGTGTTTAAACACAGTTACCCCACAGAAACATGAAATGCAGATTCCAAAACAGCAGCAATGAGGATGTGGGGTGTCTGATATGCAGGGAAGAGACTGTAGAAGCTACCAGGAGCCACAGACCACCGTGGGAGCTAGAGATCACTGGATGAGAGTGATCTGCACAGTGCGGACCACGGGATCATGGGCAGGTCTGACGTCCTGCCATCCAGTGGCACATAGAAGGCAGATCATTCCCCACAGCCTGGCCTGGAGCCTGCCTATGAGCTGGGAGCTGTGGCTTTGCTCGGCAGTGTGAATTTGGTAAAGGGGACTGAAATCGTCCCAGCAGTAAAGCATCAGCGCTCCTGGCCTAGGGAAATCTTGGGGAAATGGGTGTATCTGTCCTCAAACCCCTTCTACCTGCCCAGTACCAGTCCACAGAAAGCCCCGGTGCCACATGGGGGCCCAGAAGGCTGTGGTCACTTTGACCAGATGCAGAGCATGGTCTGAGACCTGAGATGCTACTGAGACCCACAGTCCAGGGGAGCTGGGGATCACTGGCTGAGAGAGAGCCACACAGGCAAGTCTGACTTCCTGCCAGCCAGCTGCACAAGGAAGAGGGTAGACCAGTCCCCACAGCCTGAACCGGAACCTGTCTACAAGCTGGGAGCTGTGGCCTTGCTTGGCAGCGTGAATTCAGTAAAGGGGACTGAAATCATCCCTGCAGTGAATCATCAGAGCTCCTGGCAAAAGAAAATCTTGGGGAAACGCGTGGATCTGTCCTCAGACCCCCCCTCCACCCGACTCCAGAGGCTACCTCCCAACATCAGAGATGGCAAGATGACTAAAGGCCAGCATAAAAAACAAACAACAAAACCCAAAACAATATGGCATCTCCAGATCCTAGCTATCCCAAAGAAAGCAACCCAGAGAACTCAAACACAATACAAGAAAACGACCTCAGATCCTTAGTAATGAAGATGATTATGGAGGAAATGAATATAATCTATAATCAAACATAAGGAGACACAGCCAAATAGGTGGAAAACATGAAAGAGGCCTATACAGAGGCACTGGAAAAAATTTCAGAAAAATACACACAACCAGATGAAGGAAATCAATAAAAAAAGTTCAAGATCTGAAGGCTTATAAAAAGGCAATGGAAAAAACTCAGGAATATACAAACAATCAGATAAAAGAAATCAATACAACAGTTCAAGATCTGAAGATGAAAATGGATGCAAATGGACAGGACATTCTCCACAGTTTGAGTGGAGAGTGGGGTATGACTTTCACACGTACTCTGGTGCCTCATATTTGACCATGTCCCCTGGAGGGGGAGACCTGGTGGCACTCAGAGGAAGGATAGCAGGCTTCCAAGAAGAGACTTAATACCCTATGAGCATATAAAAGGGGAGGAAGTCCCCTTCCGGCACCGTCATAGGGGAGGGAGTAAGGGGAAAATGGAAAGGAGGGAAAAATGGGAGGTTACAAAGGATGGGATAACCATTGAGATGTAACAAGAATGAATTAATAAAAAATTTTTTAAAAAAAGAAAAAGAAAAAGAAATAATAAAAAAAGAAAATGGATGCAATGATAAAGACACAGACAAAAGTAAAACAGAATGAGAGAGCTTAGAAAGGAAGGCAAAGTCGGGCCTGGTGGCACACGCCTTTAATCCCAGCACTCAGGAGGCAGAGGCAGGAGGATCACTGTGAGTACGAGGCCAGCCTGGTCTACAAAGTGAGTCCAGGATGGCCAAGGCTACACAGAGAGATCCTGTCTCAAAAAACAAAAAAAAAAAAAAAAAAGAAGAAGAAAGGAAGAAAGAAAGAAAGAAAGGAAGGAAGGAAGGAAGGCAAGCAACACAGAGGCGAGCTTCTCTAACAGAATCCAAGAAATGGAACAAATCTTGGGACTAGAAGATACAGTCATAGCTCTTGAAGCAACCATTAAAGAAAAAGCTAAATCTGAAAAATTCCAGACACAAAACATCCAAGAAATCAAGGACACCATGAAAAGAAGAAACACAGGATAATAGGCATTGAGGAAAGAGAAGATGCCAGACTCCAAGGCCCAGAAAATATTTTCAACAAAATCATAGAGGAAAAATTTCCCAATCTGAAGGAGATGCATATGAACATACAAGAGGCCTACAGATCACCAAATAGAATAGACCAGAAAAGAAAAACTTCCTGCCACATAATAATCAAAATACAAAATATACAGTACAAAGAAGAAAATATTAAAAGCAGCAAAGGAATAGAGCCAAGAAACATACGATGGCAAACCTATCAGAATTACACCCAACTTCTCAGCTGAGACCATGAAAGCCAGAAGGGCCTGGACAGAGGTCCTGCAAACCCTAAGAGACCACAGATGCCAGGCTAGACTACTGTACTCAGCAAAACTATCAATAACCATTGATGGCGAAAACAAAATATTCCATGACAGAAACAAATTCAAAAAGTACCTATCCACAAATCCAACGTTACAGATGTTACTAGAAGAAAAACTCTACCGTGCATGGATGGGTTACAGCCAACACCATACAGGAAATTGATAGCCACACCATCACAAAATCACAACCTCACAAACTCTCGATTGTAACAAACATCAAAATGAAGGGACTTAACAGTTACTAGTCATTAATATCTCTCAATATCAGTGGTCTCAATTCTCCAATAAAAAGACATAGACTAACAGAATGGATGCATAAACAAGACCCAACATTTTTCTGCATCCAAGAAACACAGCTCACCCACAAGGACAGACATTACCTCAGGGTAAAAGGCTGGGAAAAAATACTCCAAGAAAATGGTCACAAGAAGCAAGCTGGTGTAGCCATTCTAATATCTAATAAAATAGACTTTCAACCAAAATTAATCAAAAGAGACGAGGAAGGGCATTTCATACTCATGAAAGGTAAAATCAAGCAAGATGACATCACAATTCTGAACACCTATGCTCCCCACTTCAACACCCCACTTTCACTGAAGGATAGGTCATTGAAACAGAAACTAAGCCAAGAAATAACATCACTAACCAACACCATGAATCAAATGGATCTAACAGATGTTTACAGAACTTTCCACCCAAACACAAAAGACTATACTTTCTTCTCAGCACCCATGGAACCTTCTCCAAAATTGATCACATAGTAGGTCACAAAGCAAACCTCAACAGACACAAGAAGATTGAAATAATACTATGGTCTAAGGCTGGACTTCAACAACAACAGAAATAACAAAAAGCCTACTCATATGTAGAAACTAAACAACTTTCTACTTAATGGCACCTGGGTCAGGGAAGAAATAAAGGAAGAAATAAACAACTTCCTGAAACTCAATGAAAATGAAAGAACAACATACCCAAACTTGTGGGATACATTGAAAGCAGTGCTAAGAGGAAAATTCATAGCACTAAGTGCCTTTAAAAAGAAATTGGAAACATCCCACATAAGTAACTTAGCAACACATCTGAAAGCCCTAGAAGAAAATGAAGCAGAAACATCAGAGTATACATTTGGAAATAATCAAACTCAGGGCTGAAATCAATAAATTAGAAACAAAAAGAACAATTCAAAGAATCAACAAAACCAGTAGCTGGTTTTTTGAGAAAATCAACAAGATAGACAAACCGTTAGCCAAACTACCTAAAAGGCAGATAGACACTATCCAAATCAACAAAATCAGAAATGAAAAAGGAGACATAACAACAGACACAGAAGAAATACAAAGAATCATAAGATCCTACTTTAAAGGCATATATGCCATGAAATTTGAAAATCTAACGGTAATGGACAATTCTCTTGATTGATGCCACTTGCCAAAACTGAAACAGGAACAGATAAACAAATTAAACGACGGCATGAGATTAATGAGACCCAAATCAAAGAAGTTTCAGGCTGGGCACTAGAATTCTTGACTAGTGGGCTGAGAAAGAAAGTCAATACTGGAGATGAATTAAGTACTCGGAGTGATAAGCTAGCCCATAATTAAGAAAGGTATAGAGAGGAGAGTGCAAAGGAACTGGGCTTCTAATGAATTACTGGTTCATCTTTAAAACTATGAAGCTTCTACTCAAGAGGCCAAGCGATTATGTAAAAAAGAAAAAAAAATTTGGAAAGTAAATATTTGAAACGGTTACCCAGTTTAGCTCTTAATAAAATAACCAGTATAACATTTCCAGTATGATGGAAATGAGGCCTAGTGTCAATAAGAAATGAAGGGCACCTGTTCATCTCTCTAATAATGTTGGCTCTTGGGTAGTAGAACCCCCGCACACAAAGCCATATGCCATTGCCGCAAGCCCTAACACCAGGATAAGGACAACTGATAATATGTCCCTATGCCCTTCAACACTTTGGCACATTTTGGGGCAGAGGGAAAAAAGTTTATCTTTTGAAACAAAGTCCACTTAAGATGGCACTGACTGGTAGGAAACTTGGTCCTTCTGCCTCTCCCTCCTAAGTGTTGGGATTACTGGAACGTGCCATCACAAGGGACACTTAAACAGAGTGAAAACATTTGCATTAAACCATGAAAAGTCAGCAGGAGAGAAGACTAAGCAGTTGAAAGCTCCTACTGCTCTTCTAGAGGGCCTGAATTCAATTCCCAGAACATACTTGGCTGCTCACCGCCATGCTTAACTACAGTCCTTGAGGCTCCTACTCCCTCTTCTGGACTCTGAGAGTACTGCATGCATGTAGTGCACAGCCTTACAGTACAGGCAAAGCACTCATACCCATGGGGTGGGGGATGGGGGTAATAACATGAAAAAAGAAAACAGTTATAAGTCATATTCACATCCCTCCATGAACTTCCCTACAAAACAAAGATCTTGGGAAGACAGGCCATTCTTACCATGGCTTTATCCATTATGATCTTTACCCTCAGACTTCTCTTCACTAGTGACACATCCAAACCTTTCTGCAAAACATAAAATTGTCAATAGGATGACTGATTCGGGTACTTATTTTAGTAACATGGACAATTATCTCTACTCTCGGCATTCTTTAAAGTAAAAATATTCTCATGATGATCTGACTGGGTAAACACTGTTCTGATAATGAAAACAAAGAAAATCTTGGCTATTTTAAAGGCACTTCATTTCAATGAGTTTTTCTATCTTTGATGAGTGCCTTTCAGTGAAGATAAGAAGTCTATGGAATTAGTCATCATTTATTTATAAAATAAAATATATTAGCCATACTATATCTTGGCATTACTGATTTGTCTTGTGGTTTCTTGAACTTTTTTTTTTGTAACATGGCTTATTCATTTCAATAAAAATTTAATACTTAGTGACATGATATGTGCATATATTTGTGTGTATATATGTGTGTATGTGTGCATGCAGTTGGCTTCTATAATCATAGAGGTCAGTTAGTCCAATGTCTAGAGAGTAAGCCAGAAAGCTGGAACTGTTCCAGGGCCAGAGCTCTCAGCTGGAGGCCCAGAAGGAAATGGCATTGAGGTTCTTTTCAACCTTCAACTGATTTAGCAAGGTCTTCTCACGTGCTAGAGTACACCCCAACTTGTCCCAAGTGAAGCAGTGATAGCCTGATCAATGTTCAAAGATACCCAGAACAACATTTTCCAACTCTGGAGTCTTCTTGGCCCATCTTCACTGATATGAACAATGAGCCAATGCTTGGGTGTGGAAGAATGGATATTGCCACTTATTGCCAATTGCCAATTATTAGCATACCCAGGGAATGACACCTAACAGCTGGAAAACAGCTTTCCTCTGAGACGGGGAGGGGGCAGCAGTTAAACTCTAGTACAAAGCACCTGGTTTGCAACATTTAGCTTTAATCTTTTCTTCTCCATGCCTCCTCTCTCCCTTCATAAATTTCATGTGCTTATTATATCACGTTTCTCTCCATTATACCTTCTTTCTCATGCTCTTCTACAACTCTTCTATATTGCTGTTGTTTTGGATTTTATTTTGTTGTTTTCCTAGTCAATTCCCCCCGTTCCTTCCCTCCATTATTGCTCCCTCCTATTTAACTTTTCTGCTTTTATTTTCCTATGCTTTGCTAATCCCGTAAGTGTCACTCCCCGTGTTTCTCTTCCATGTCAGCCTTACTGACAAATATCTTGATAGTTTGTGTAGCGCTGCTGTTGCTCCTTTATTGTTCTGTCACTGGTGCTATAGAAGTGCTTATCATCAGTCGACTAATGCTTTCCCAGTAGGTTCGTCTGCTCATTGTTCCTTCGGCAATTACTTTTATTTTCTCTGATTGGTGCTGGAGATGTGGCCCAATGCTGTCAGCTACCTCTTCAGCTCAGAGCTAAGAAACTACACTTGGCTCTTTCCATAGTCTAGCCCTTTGTGAAAATACTGCAGGAAGGCGGGAACTTAGCACCGCTGGCCAGTGCGTTGACTCCAGATGTACAAGTCATTGCACAGAACAACAAATATGAACAAGAAAGCACGACTCTCCCCAAAGATGACAGTTCCACATCAACAAGGGCTGATGATGGAACAGGTGAAATGGCAGACAAAAACCTTGAAGGGTGATTTTAAGAATGATGAGTAAGATTAAAAAGAACATGCACAGATGTCCAAATTAACTCAAAGAGAACACAAATAACCAACAGAATTTTTAAAAAGAAATACAAGAGAAGTTAACAAAGATACAGAAACTCTAAAAAAAAATTAAATTTGAAATTCAGGGGCCACTTCCAGAACAACGAAGATGTTATCAGAGTCTGTAAACTTTGTTGTTTCGTTTGTGACTGGCTTTATGAGTTTCATGAGTTTCTCTGTTCAGATTGTTAAACATTACTCACACCCACACTTTTAACAAGTTAAATGAAATCAAGGGAATAATAAAAGGACGGTTGTCATTAATTATATTCAAGCCTAATTCACTAGTTTTTGTTACTTCTGATTTATGTGAACAGTGGGATTATATATTTAGAAATTAACTTATTTAGCTACTAATGATCAAATGTACAGCTCAGCAAATATTATAAAAGGAAAACATTAGGATACATACCAAAAATCTCTTTGAAAGTATACCTATTATTGGTGGCAATTATTTATAAGAATAGCTTATTCTTAATATTTTCTATACTCACCAAATTAATTTACTGATTAAAGAGAAAACTTAAATGTAAAGTTGACATAGTTGCATAAAGTATATACTTTTAAATTTAAGCCAGTATATATTTATATATTCATGTCAGAAACAGAGTGAAAGCACACAGCAAAAGAAGAGCAGTGCATCCCACAGCAGGCCTTAGCTGAATAAAATAATACTTTTGTCCATCCTTATTTTCATTTTTCCTTACATACTCATTTATTTCATATTTTAATAGATTTACTTGCCAATAATATTTAAATTTAGGAGGTAATAAATGTAAAATAAGAAAATATATAAACATATTAATATAAAATTTTAAAAATTTAAGTAATAACCATGATTAAATTATTTTTATTTTAAAGAATCTGGACATTTATGAATGTATATTTGTCTTGAGGCATATGAGAGCAAACTCACCAAAGTTCTGGGCACCATCTTTAGATGATGCAGTTTGAGATGATTTCTAATTATTTTCATGACTTATTTTAATCTCAAAGTTTACAGCAAATAACACTCTTTTTTACAACGCAAATGTATGACAACGAAAATGCAAAGTAGCAGTAAGTAAATCCACGACCATTGTGCCAATGGCTGCAAGTTCCTACAAACAGCAGCTATGTGTTTACAAAGGCTCCATATGCAGCTATACCAACTGCTAAACAAGTTTACTTTATAAATGTACATCTACTTAATTTTTTTCTAAAAATTATCTGAGGAAACCAATGATATCTTAAAATAATTACTATCGAAGAGTTTAACTTTGATTTCCTGACATATCCAAGCTCAAAATTCACCATTAGTAGTTCATGTGAAGGTCGGACTTACCTCCGGTTTTACAAGAATTCGGTAAGATTGACTCTTTTGCTGGGAGTTGAAGTTTTCTTTAAAGGGGTAATAACCAATTTTATTGTTTTTTATTTCGTAAAGTATGTGTTCAAATGTTGCTGAAGATTCTAAGGGCTCAATTGCATAAGTGATATTCTCTAACTGCAGCAAGCCCCTACACACAGGAAGAAACCAAGAGGCAGTTACTACAGGCTTTAAAAGTGGTCCCCATAAATTCTACATCTAAGCTCTAAGAATCACCCAGTCTTACCCATTTTATACCCATCTTCCCTCCATTATGGCATTTTTAAGAACAATTGAGGGCTGATGTGGCTTAAAAAATGCAGATTCTCTTTCTA
The DNA here is from genome assembly GCF_903995435.1 of Acomys russatus. Lineage (NCBI taxonomy): Eukaryota > Metazoa > Chordata > Mammalia > Rodentia > Muridae > Acomys > Acomys russatus. The sequence goes on from NC_067163.1 coordinate 15,656,707, forward strand.
ATAGCAGGGCCTTTTTCTGCTTAAGTTTTATGATGGCAAAATACAAAGAAGTCCCAACAAAGTACATGAAAGGACAAGAGGAAGAGGAGGGAATAAAGGACCTGTCTAAGCAGTGCCACCACAGCCTACAGATCTGGTTTTTGTTTGTTTGTTTGTTTTTATTTTGTTTTGTTTTGTTTGTTGTTTTTTAGGGCCAGGGGTGCTCATTCTATTCTCACAGAAGATGGTGGAAGCTGAGGGCTGGTGTACAATCCCACTGCACACATCCAGAATGGTACCTGAGACCTGAGCAAGTGCTGAGTGTCACCATTGATGCTGGAACCTCAGCAGCGTATCCGTGATAAAAGCAATGGCTCTACGAAGGAACAGAAGACAAGTTATAGCTGATTCCCAACCTCAGCCTTCAGGGTCATGCCCACTTCCCCGACAACAGCAAGCCACACACTGCGCCATTACGTTACGTGTCTGATGTTCAGCACACCTTCCCGTCTTCCCACACAGCTTCCTCGGCACCTTCCAGTGCTGCACTCATCGCTACTGTTTTCCTCTCTCTGAAATAATCTTGCTACAACTTTAATTTTTGACAGCTACTTACACTATTTATCCATATCATTTCTTTCTTAGCCAAATTTCCCAAGTGTATAGTTTATACCCACAAGGCTTATGATTTATAACATTTGGCTATGAACATTTCATTCAACTTTTGGGGTTATGTTCATTTATTTCACAGGTCTGCATATACATGCTGCAGTGGCCATTCAGAGGGCAGAGTACGACTTTTGAGAGTCAGTTCTCTCCTTTCCACCTGGGACTTGGGGATGGAACTTAGGTAATCAAATTTTGCAGGAAGAACCTTTGCTACTGAGCCATCTTGCCAGGCCATATGTATTTAGCTGACATATGTTCACCCTGCTTTCTCACTGGAACAATAATTAATCATTGCTAGTGCAAACACTCTTTCTTATTGACTTTACAAGTGTCAGCAGTTCCAAAGCTTGGCCACAATCACTTCTTTAGTGAGTTCCTCTTCCTCACATGTCTACATAATAGTGATATCTAGATTCCTTTTTTTTTTTTAATTTATTCTTGTTACATCTCAATGGTTATCCCATCCTTTGTATCCTTCCATTCTTCCCTCCCTCCCATTTTCCCCTCACTCCCCTCCCCTATGACTGTGACTGAGGGGGATTACCTCCCCCTGCATATGCTCATAGGGTATCAAGTCTCTTCTTGGCAACCTGCTGTCCTTCCTCTAAGTGCCACCAGGTCTCCCCCTCCAGGGGACATGGTCAAACGTGAGAAAGTCATATCCCACTCTCCACTCAACTGTGGAGAATGTTCTGACCATTGGCTAGATCTGGGTAGGGGTTTAAAGTTTACCACTTGTATTGTCCTTGGCTGGTGCCTTAGTTTGAGCGGGAACCCTGGGCCCAAATCTGCTTGTATGTTCTACTTGTAGGTTTCTAGGACCCTCTGGATCCTTCTACTTTGCTATTCTCCCATGCTTCTTTCATCTAGAGTCCCAGTAGGATGTCCTCCCCTCTGTCCCAGTTTTCTGGTAAGTGAAGGCTTTCGTGGGACATAGATTACTCTTTTTGTGCCTACACTGTGAAAGCTTTGCTGCCAGCTCACGGCCTCCTTCAGGTATGTCTATATATTAAAAGCATCCAGAGATGACTCTCCAATTTAGTAGTCACTAAAATGGCATACATCCCATCCCCAAACTTCATCTCCATTAGTTAGCCTAGCAGGCTGGAATTCTCTGCAAGGGCAGCCATTGGAGGCCAGATAAGCCCAACACACACCCTCAGCACAATGCCCCATCCACTCACACTACAGATCTTTCCCCAGACAGAGAGATCTGTACTGTGCTGCATGTTTGTCAGGCAGCAGGAGGAGCAGCATGCACCTGCAAGTGATACCAATGGCTCTTCCATAGAAGATAGGAGGTAACTCAAGTCCCCAACCTACTCTTAACCTCAGGAGAGAAAAGTCATTAGGGATCTGCTGGCTGTGCTTCCCTGTAAGGTGTCACCCAGTGTCACCCAATACCTATACAACAAGAGTCACTCAGAAGTGAGACAGACAGCAAAGCCCAAGGTTGGCAATTAATGAGAAGAAAGCCGATGAGTATTCTGTCTGTCCCACGAGCCTCACTTAATCTGTGCAGCAGTATATTATACTATCTGCCTCAGGGACATGCCCAAATCTTGAGACACCCCCACGCCTGAGACACACCCAAATCTGAGAGGAGAAGGTGGAGACCTGGCCTGAGAACAAGGCAGAAAGTAGAACTGTCCTGACTATGCAGGAAACCCTCCCTAAGCACGCAGCAGAAGTACACATTCTTTCCAAGTGACCAAAACCGGTCACCTAGATCCATGCGTGAGGCCAGAAAGCAAACAGTCACGAGTTTAACTGACAGTGTGCTTTAGCACAGTAAAAAAACAAAACAAAACAAAAGCCAACCAAACAGAACTCGGGAACACACGACAGACAAAAGTCTCTGGTAACTCATAAATCAGCATGCTTCCTGAGCCAAAGAAGAAGACACAAGTGGGCGTGTTAATTCTATGTACCTCTGTATTACAGGAGATGGATCACGTTGCTGTGGATGCGGAGGAACTCAGGCAGAGAGGCACAAAGTGGGTCTAAAGGTGTATGACAGAAAAGACGAAGGGGCCATAAAGGAGGAAATGCCAGGGACATCCTAATCAGGTGCAAGGAAGGAAAGGAGGCACAAGAATTAGAAGAAAGAAATTTGAAAGTTAGAGAACACAAAGGAAAGGGAGATTTGAGTCTTTGATAAATTCAACAAACTAAAATAAATAAATAAAAAATAAACCCGTAGGTGAGAAGGGCAGAATTGAAAAGAAAGACACAGATATCCTCCCTGTGAGGTACTGAACACCACTGCACAGCCTGCTGAAGACCACATCATCCATCAGTGCCTGAGACCATGAAAGGAACACAGGAAGCCTGGGGTCAGCGTGGCTAGTCACGGTAATTAGAAAGCCCCACACCAGACCGTGCATCAATTCTCCACAGGCCCAGGCACTTCTCTGAGCCACTCAACAAACATAGACTGTGTGCATCTATGGGAAAGAAATTACACTTCCCACTGTCTTACCAGTATTGTCCTGATGCAAAAACTGGGCAAAGTTGATACAAAAGTGGGAAAAGAAAGACAGCCATAGACTAACGTCTGCATAGGACTTAAGATAGTTTCCTTGTAACCATCACCAACACCATGCCATGTGTGTTTGAGAAAGCCTCTATCTCAAAACAGGAAATGCTTTTGTTTTGAAAATTACCAATTTTTTTTTAAAAAGTGAGTTCTATGCTTAAGATTAAATTTATTTTTTCTTTGTATGTGAGATAATTTCAAAATATGATTATTAATCAGTCAATGCAATCTACAATGGAACAAAGGAAGAACGTTTTAGTGGTTTTATTTTTTCCTAGATGTTTGTTTCCTAATGAAGGAGAAGAAGAAAGTGTGAGGATTTGGAGTAAGGAGGTAGGGAGGATCTGGGAGAAGTTGAGAAAGGGGACCCATAATCAGTATATATTACACGAAAAAAAAAAACTATTTTCAGCAAAAGAGAATGAAAACAAACAAAACAAAGTTAGATCTACCATAAGCCCCAGCTACCCCAACTCTAGGCTATACGTGCAGAAGAAAGGAAACCAACATTTTAAAGATACCTGTACACCCATGGTTAGGGAAACACTTCATGATAGCTAAAATATGGAATCAATAGCAATCTCTTTGCAACTGATAAGAACACCTGTGACCACACACACAGAGTGGGGAACAAGTTTGACAAAAATAAAATTAAATCTCATCACTCTAGTACAAGGAATGGAAGCGAGGACCTTACTTCCATTAGTAATAATCATTCTAAGTCATAATACTAAACCATCATAATAATAACAACAACAACAAGCCAAGGCCACTCAGACAAGTACCACATATTCTCTGTCATGTGTGGAAGCCAGAAAGGTAAGCCTGAGCTTAGAGCAGTGGTGTCTAGGAACTGGGGAGGGCTAGAGAAAATGGATAAAGGGAATCTGGATATGTTCATTGCACATGATACACAAGTGTTGAAATACCACACTAGACCCTGTTGGTATGCACAGTTAATAAATGCTCACCAGAATTAGTTGTAAAGTGCAGACTTCTAGTAGTTTCCCCTTATCTCTGATACTGTAGTGTGTAAGATGCTCTGAGATCTTTTGTTAGAACCCCCTAGTCTACACCTCACTATTTCCATCGGAGAGCTTCTGGATGCCACCCCATTTCTGCTGACCCACTCATTCCCCTGTGTTGATCTGTGTGCCATCTGTTTTTGGAGTCTTCTCTCACCATTTCCCGCTGTCTTTCTTTATGGTAATTCTTACAGTCTCCTCCTCTGTTTTGGGCTTATGAGACAACACTGCCCACCTTTCAGCATGCCTTGCCCCTCTAAGCCTGCCTTTTCCTTTCCATCTCAAACTTCTGAAGGCTTCAGACATAGTTTAATTGTACTTCCAGATGAGTGGTTTCTGAGTTCCAGACTTCCAAAGCAGGGATTTTATTCAGTATGTTTTCCTGGCAATTCACATATTGGGTTTTGCATTTGTGATCTGTTTGACCAAAAGCACTGAGGATTAGAAAACATTTGTTTTACCATCAGCAGCACCGTAGGCATATTAAAATCAATATTTTATCTAAGTTGCTCATGATACCACAAGCCTGCAGTTCCAACACTTATGAGTGGAGGCAGTAAGATTGTGATTTTGCCACCAGCCTAGGCTCCTTTGTGATGCCTTGTCCGAAAAATTATCACCACAGTTAGAAGGAAGAAACATGAGAGAGATTGGCTAGAGGGAAAATAAGAAGTCAAATGATACAATATTTTAATTAAAAATAAATTTAAAATGTAAAAACCAACTTCTAGGGTAACATATTATATAAATACATATATATATATATGAACATATATAATCTATATATAAATTATGCATACTACTTTCTAAATTAAAAACTATGGATATATATAGAAGAAAACACCACTATATTCTCTCTCTCTCTCTCTCTCTCTCTCTCTCTCTCTCTCTCTCTCTCTCTCACACACACACACACACACACACACACACACACACACACATAAATCTACATAGCAGAAACTTACTTACCTTTGTTAAAGAAAAATCTGTTTGCAGTTTCCCCAAATGATTATACGAATATGTCCCAAAAAGTGGATGTAAAAATGACCTATTTCAACCAAAACAATGATATTTTATTGTAATAATATCATTAATAACACTATATGGGGTTAATAGTTCATTATCAACAACACTTCCAGATTAACTAAAATGTAAATTCTACAAACCCAAATATCTAAAAATTAAATAGACTTGTCTTTTTCTTATATAGCTTGTGTTAATGGTATACTAGATAGATAACAACTTAAAGATAATAATTAAGACTAAAATCAGGGATTATGACAAATTATAGATAGCAAATTAATGGTCACAACCACATCATCTCATTTCAGTTTTAGTTTATATTAACCACAAATATACCTCATGGTATGATCATCTTACTATTTGCTAATAAATAGAATGGGTTAATTGTGTATCATCATCAAATGCTTCCCATACAGTTACAGAGCATCTCAAAATTCTAAACACCCACTTCCATTCCATCTTCCTAGAACGCTGTTTAGTTTCGTGCCCCATTTTAAAGCTGTCGTTTAATTCCTTTGTGTCTAGCCTTTTGTTTGCATGTCTGTTTTAGTTTTTTGTGTATCCTCGTTACTAATCTTCAGTTAGATGTGTAGCCGAGCAAACACTTGTTTCCCATTCTGTAGGCCTCCTCTTCGCTCCAGTGACAGTGTCCTTTGCTGTACAGAAACCTCAGGTTCATGAAGTCACATTCACTAACTGTTGGTTTTAATGTCTGCATTACTAGGATCCTGTTTGTGCCAATGAGTTCAGATATATCCCCTAGTTTCCCCTTTATCAGATTCAGGGTATCAGTCTTATGTCAAAGTTTTAAAGCCATTTGGAGTTGAATTTTCTGCAGGGTGAGAAATAAGGATCTAGTTTTATTATCCTACATGTAGTGATCCAATTTCACCAGGAGCGTTTGTTAAAGATGACATCTTTTCTCCAAAGTGTATTTTTGGCCTCTTTGTAAAAAACATCAGGTATCTTTACACGTGTGGATTTATACCAGAGTCTTCACCAAATGAGCATACCCAATGTTTGTAGGGTGTTTCTCCCAGACACTAAAGAATTCTTCTCAGCTTCTTCCCATAGAACTTTCTCCAAAGTGAATTACGTAGTAAGACACAAAGCAGATTTTATCAAATACAGGAAAATGGAGAGGACATCCTTCATTCTGTCCTATCACAAGGGAGATAAAGCTGGATGTCATCAGCAACAGAAACTAGAGAAAATACACAAACTCTTGGAAGCTATACAATGCACTACTAAGTAATTGAGTTGAGGAAGGAGGTACTAAACTCCCAAAAGCAAATGAAAACGGAAAATACAACATTTTAAAGTTCACAGAACATGGACTAGGTAGTCCTAAAGGGACTAAGTTTATAGCACTCAGGGCTTACATTAAGTTATTTGAGAGATCTTTAATACCTTATTGATGTACTTCAAGGCCTTGGAAATATAAGAACAAGAAATACCTCCTAACCAGATGGGAAAAGATAATCAAAATCAGGGTTGACACTAATGAATCAGAAATGGGAAAAAAAGAAAAGAAAAAGAAAAAAAAAAAGAAATCAGTGAAATAAAGAATTGGTTCTTTGAAATAATTAACAAGATTAACCCTCCTGGTCATAAGTTATTATTGGTTTTATACAGAGAAAAAACGAGGTGGAACTCAGGGACGTGTCTCTTTTCCTTTATCTGTCATCCATAGGTAAGGAGATAGGAGCTGAAAAGAAAGAAAGGGAGACATAGGAACATAGAGGGAGTATCGAACAAAAGCTAGATGATTGAACCTACTCCTTAACTCAAGGCCTTAATTGTTACAAAGAAGGTTATGTCTAAGTCATTGGTACAGAATTTAGTATATTGAATATAAAACATCAACGTGTCAAATACTTGTCAGATTCTAGCACAAAATATATATCCTAAGTCTAAGAGATAGATATGACTCTATCGATAAATGAGGTAAAATAGTTGAATAAGGTCTTCAAAAGCCTCAGAGACACACAGAATATGGCATTTAAAGATGTTTTTAATAATCCTAAAGTTTCTTTGACAACAAGACAAGTTAACTCCTGACAACACCCAGCCGACCTCACAGATGATGATGAGTATCAAAGAGCCTCCTTATGGAGATGTCTTCAAATGTGGTAAACTAGCCACTGGACAAAATGTCCTCATTCCTACCACAAACAGAATTCTTCCTAAAGTTAGGCGGCTTAGATGCAGGCAGAGTCAATGGCCACACGCTGCCAAAACAGGGTAAGCAAGTCCTCAAGAGTTCCTGCCTTGCGAATAAGCCTGACAGAGATATTGGGCCAGAAAGCCAAAGATGAGGTTCCAACATTATAGAGTGTGCTGCATGACTGTTCAGTCAGTCAATTTATTCATTTTGGAAGCTGCTAACCTGCACTGCTGGTTCATTCAGGAATTTAAGATTTATTCCTTCTCAAGTCTCTGAGGGGCATTGAAGACCAGATAGTTTAGTTTTTACAATCAAGTTTAGTTGGTTAGGGGATAAGATCTTTTTTAGATCAAGATAAAGGAGTTAAGTTATTCGAGTTGAGATAGGACAGATACTGAGTTTCATTCAGAAATTTAGACCCAACAAGACAGGAAAGAGGTTTTCTTCAAGTTTGACAAATACAAATACCCAAATCGCTATGAATATAGTATTTATAGAACTCATGATTGTCACATGGTTCTCCCTGCTGTATGTAGTTTGTTTTATACATGTGTAATAAAATAGATGTATATGAAAAAGAGTTAAAAAAAGATTGACACTGAAGAAATTCCGAGAATCATAAGAACACACTTTTCTTTTAAAAGTCTAAATTATAAGTGCTTTGCTACAGGAGACAACTTCCTGAACAGAACACCAACAGCCCAGGCCTTAATGTCAACAATTAATAAATGGGACCTCATGATGCTGAGAAGCTTCTGTAAGGCAGGAGACACTGTCAAGAGAACAAAGCGACAGCCTACAGACTGGGAAAAGATCTTCACCAACCCTTCATCTGACAAAGGTCTAATATCCAAAATATATAAAGAACTCAAGAAATTAAACACCACAAAACCAAACAACCCAATAGAGAAATGGGGCTCAGAACTAAACAGAGAATTCTCAGCAGAGAACTATCAAATGGCTGAGAAACATTTAAAGAAATGTTCAACCTCCTTAGTCATCAGGGAAATGCAAATCAAAACAACACTGAGATTTCATCATACACCCATCAGAGTGGCTAAGATCAACAACTCAACTGGCACCACATGCTGGCGAGGATGTAGAGAGAGAGGAACACTCCTTCATTGCTGGTGGGAATGCAAACTAGTACAACCACTTTGGAAATCTATCTGGCACTTTCTCAGAAAAATGGGAATAGGGCTTTCTCAAGACCCAGCTATTCCACTCCTTGGAATATACCCAGAAGATGCACTACCACACAACAGGGACGTATGCTTAACCATGTTCATAGCTGCTTTATACATAATAGCCAGAACATGGAAACAGCCTAAGTGTCCCTCAGTAGAAGAACGGACTAAGAAACTGTGGTACATTTACACTATGGAATACTACTCAGCTATTAAAAACAAGGAATTCCCAAAATTTGTGGACAAATGGATTGATCTAGAAATTATCATAATGAGTGAGTTCACCCAGAAGCAAAAAGAGTTAAATGGTATATACTCACTTATATTGAGACACTAGTCCAAGGGGTAAGTACCATGAAAAACTTTACTTACCAGGAAAGTGGGTCAGAGGGGAGGACATCCTATTGAGACTTTAGGTGAGAGAAGCATGGGAGAATGAGAAAATAGAAGGATCCAGAGGGTCCTGGAAACCTACAAAAGGAACTTTATGACAGGCGGATCTGGGTCCTGGGGTCCTCCTCAAACTATGGCACCAGCCAAGGAAAATATAGGCAGTAAACTTCGAACCCCTACCCAGACTAGCCAATGAACAGGATATTCTCCACCGTCGAGTGGAGAAGGAGATCTGATTTTCACACAAACTCTGGTGCCCCATCTCTGACCACATTCCCTGTATGGGGAGGCCTGGTGGCACTCAGAGGAAGGATAGCAAGTTACCAAGAAGAGACTCGATACCCTAAGAGCATATATAGGGGGCGGAGGTCCCCCTCAGTCACAGACACAGGGGAGGGGAGTAGGGGGGAAGCGGGAGGGAGGAAGGAATGGGAGGATACAAGGGATAGGCTAACAATTAAGATGTAATATGAATAAATTAATAATAACAAATAAAAGAAAAAATAAGTGCCTTGCTAACCAATTGTGCCACTGGAGCTTAAATACCAAACTGGAAATCTAAAGGAAATATTTGGAGCCAGGTGTGGTGTCCCACGCCTTTAATGCCAGCACTTGGGAGGCAGAGGCAGGCAGATCTCTGTGAGCTTGAGGCCAGCCTGATCTACAAAACAAGCCTAGGACTGCCAAGATAACACAGAGAAACTAAATATATATATAAAATTTCTAGGTATATATATGGCCTATAAAAGCTAATTCAAGATATAGTCCTATACATCTAGTAAGATAAAAACAGTAATAAAATTCTCGAAAAACAAAACAAACAAAAAACCTAGGACCAGATGGTTTCAGTGCAAAATTCTTCCAGACTTTCAAAGAAGAGCCAACACCAATATTCCTAAAATTGTTACATAAAATAGAAAATGAAGAAACATCTATGAATTACTTTTATGATTACTATTGCCCTGACACCAAAATGGGCATAGATAGATAAAATGCAAAAAGAGAAAATTATGGGCCTTTCACTGATGAACCTAGATGCAAAATTTTTCAATAAGATACTTGGAAACCCAATTCAAGAGTACATAAAAAGAATACCCAGCATGATTAAGTCAGCTTTATCACAGAGATGCAAGGATGATTCAACATACATAAATAGACTTAAACCATCTCATGAGATGTAAAAAGGCCTTTGATAAAATCCAACATCCCTTCATGATAAAAGTTCTGGGGAAAGGTAGGGATACAAGAGACATATCTTCATATAACATAGGCAATTTACAACCAGTCTACTGCTAACATCTTGCTAGATAGAGAAAACTTCAAAACCTTTCCACTAAAATCAGGGATAAGACAAGAATGTCCAGGCTCTCTGTTGGTGTTCAATATAGTACTTGTGCTCCTAGCTAGAACGGTAAGACTACTCAAGGAAATAAAAGGGGTACAAATTGGAAAATGCTAAGAAAAACATCTTTATTTTTAGATGATATGATCATACACTTAAAAGACCCAAAGGATTTTATCAGAAGGCTCCTATGGCTGGTCAACAGAGTCATCATTTAGCAGGGTACAGAATCAACACACACGCGCCAAAACCTAACTGACCAAACAAAAACAGTAGCCTTCCTATAAACAAATGACAAACACCAAGAGCAAATTAAGGAAACAAGACCATTGACAATAGCCTCAAAAAAAAAGTATTCGAATAAACCTAACCAAAGAAGTGAAAGATTTGTACAATAGAAACTGAAACCATTGATGAAAGAAAGATGAGAACAAAATCAGAAAATAAAAAGACCCTCCATGTTCATGGGTTGGTAGGATTACTATACTACAAATGATCACCCTACCAAAAGCAATTTACAGATTCAATAAAATCCCCCACAACTTTCACAGAAATTGAAAAACACAATCTTAACATTTTATAAGGAAATAGAAAAGACCCAGGATTGCCAAATGCAATCCCAAACAATTAAAAAAAAAAAGCAAGCAAACTAACCTTGCTGGAGGTATGACCATCCCAGATTTCAAGTACATCCCAGATGTACTACAGAGCTATGGTAATAAAAAAAAAAAAAAAAAAACAGTATAGTGCTGACATAAAAATGAACACAGGAGACTTTTAAAGCCTCTTTTATGTCACTCAGCTTTATTTTGGCCAATGTAAATATCAAGAGTCACAACTCAGCAACTTAATTTGTAGGAGCCAGAAATGAAAACCAGTGCCCCTTATTCCAAAGCGTTAGAAGGTGATCAGAGCGTTCAGTAGGCTGCTGTAGTTTGGGTCTGCAGTGTCCCCCAGAGACTATGTGTCAATGCCCAGCCTATGTGTCTAGTTCCCAGGACTACTGGAATGTGGTAGAGCCTTTCAAAAGTTGGACCTGGCCCTAGTTTGATTTTTTTGTTGCTTTGATAAAACACTGACCAAAACCTACTTGAGGGTGAAAGGGTTTATTTGGTTTACATTTTCCCAGCACTGTCTATGGTTAATCAAAGTCAGGACAGGAAATCAAACAGAAACCTAGAGGTGTCAACTGAAGTGGAGCCCATGGGAGAAGGCTGCTCACAGGCTTCCTCTCCCTGCCTTGCTCAGTTTATGTTCTTACCAGGCTCGTGTAGTGGGAGTGACGTCACCCTCAGTGGGCTGAGTCCTCAGACATCAACCAGCAATCTGAGGAAAGTAAATCCTCAACATAGATTCCCTATTCCCAGGGGTGTATCTACAGGGGTGTTCTAAACAACTAGGAGAGTGTGCCCCCTCAAGAGAATCCTTCCTCCTCTCTACTTCCCAGATAGACTGGATGCCAAGTGTCCTTCCTAACCACAGACCCGAAAGCAACAGGGCTAAGGAGTCATACAGGGAATGACTAATGACAAATCTATCAGCTAACACAAATACCGAGTTTTTGTGTTAATAACTGGTCACTAACTAGCAGATAGGAGTGGGCCTCTTCTTACAATGTTGTCCAATGGCACAGGAGTGAACTCCCATAGGAAGGTTGCGGCTGAGAAGTTTGGAATGGGGAAGACACTGCATCTCTTGATAGTAATCCCAAAGCGTCAAAGAAGAGTGAAGAGCTAAAGTCACCATGTTGTGACAAGACGATGATTCTTAAGCAGTATTATGCCATTTGCATCTATTTATACATATACTCATCGCTTTGGAGTTTTGATACATGGAGCTTAAATGTGGCACAGAGGGGCCTATGTGACATCATAATTTTATTACAGCCGAGGATGGGATACAGAGTCAGATGTAGCCAAGATCTCACCTTCATCTCTGTTCGTCTTAGACAAAATGCCAATCTGAGCATAGTAGGAACCTAATTGTTAATATTTTCAGAATTTAGAGAGATGGTCTCCATAAAGGACCCTTTTAACTATTATTCTATATACTACAAAATTATACACTGAATAATGTTAAGATCTATACTCACACTAAGAAAGTGCCCCTGCACACTACCAAATAAGAACTGGTCATTTTAAATCATTGTAAACATTTGTGGGCAAAGTTTTTATCAGTTTCTGAAAGTTCTATATAAAATCAAATATAGGCAATGATTAGACGGCTGTATGCAAGGCTAATACCATCGGCTTCCTCACAGAATAAAGGGAGAAAGAAGGAACTGGAAAAGGTCAAAACTGGAGCAAAATGGGAGAAACACAACTGTGGATTGACAAAACTATTTGAACATGACAGAAATGTAAAGAGTGAAATTCAAGAAACAGCATCACATAGCTGGGGGCCTAAGACACAGGAGGCAGGAGCTGGTGCTGGAGCAGAGAGGAGAGGGAGGGGCTGGTGCTGGAGCAGAGAGGGGAGGGAGGGGCTGGTGCTGGAGCAGAGAGGGGAGGGAGTAGCTGGTGCTGGAGCAGAGAGGGGAGGGAGGGGCTGGTGCTGAAGGAGAGAGAGGGGAGGGAGGGGCTGATGCTGGAAGAGAGAGAGGAGGGAGGGGAGCTGGTGCTGGAGCAGAGAGGGGAGGGAGGGGAGCTGGTGCTGGAGCAGAGAGGGGAGGGAGGGGCTGGTGCTGGAGCAGAGAGGCATGTGCCTGCTATGGATACAGATCTTTATTAATTACAGCTGTTTGCAGAAGCATCCTACTTTACTCTTGTGAAGTCCGTGACCACACAATTGATGTCAGCTCACTGCTTTTGCTTTCTTTCTCTCTCTTAATGAAAGCCATGATCTAGGCAAGCTTAGCCTACGTTTGCAATTTAAGCCCCATCTTAGTATTTTCAAGATCTACTTGACCTCCTAGGCTGAGATATTTTTCTTCCCTGGTCTCCATGTAAGTAAGGAGCTTGAAATCCCATAAAGGTGCAAAACGATGTATGCAACCACAAAAGTACACATAGGCAAGTAACATCTATACTTTTCATTACTTCATTCATGGTTATGGTTTAAGGCAGTGGTCCTCAACCTGTGAGTAACAACCCCTTTGGCAACCCTCTGTCTCCAAAATATTTACATCACAATTCATAACAGTAGCAAAATTACAGTTATGAAGTAGCAAAAGAATACTTTTATGGTGTGTGGGGGGAGGGGTGTCTCAGTCAGGGTTTTATTGCTGGGATGAAAACACCATGTCTAAAGCGCACATTGGGGAGGAAAGGGTTTATTCGGTGGCTTACACTTCCAGATCAAAGCTCATCTTTGGAGGAAGTCAGGACAGCAACACAAGCAGGGCAGGAACCTGGAGGGAGGAGCTTGACGCAGAGGCCGTAGAGGGGTGCTGCTTACTGGCTTGCTCCTCATGGCTTGCTCAGCCTGCTTTCTTATAAAAACCCAGGACCATCAGCCCAGGGATGGCACTACCCACAATGGGCTGGGCCCTCCCACATTGATTACTAACTGAGAAAATGCCTTACAGCTGGATCTCATGGAGGCATTTCCATGAGTCTCTCTGATGACTCTAGCTTGTGTTAACTTGACGTATAAAACCAGCCAGTACAAGGCATCACCACAGCTTGAGGGACTATGTTAAAGGGTTGTGGCATTACGAAGGTTGAGAACCACTGCCTTAAGGCCTTTGGTGATTTTCATCGTAAGACTTATCATTAACATAGACTGTAGAGTATTAGGTTTAAAATATCACAAGAAAGATATATAAATCTCAGTTTTAAGTGAATCTTAAAGGAGACAGTACTCCAAGTAAGCGGAGTGCTTTTGCTCAGCTCAGGAAAGCAACTGGAAACAGTTGTGTGGTGAGAATGAGCACGTGCTGACTTACTGTTTTTCCAGATGGAACGTGTATGCCTTGCCCTCAATTGTGACCAAGTAAGTGACCTGCAGCCAAGTGTCCAGAGAGAGAGAGAGATAGAAAGCTGTTGTTAGAAATGTCAACTCCTTAAAAGAAACAAACTGTGATTTATGTATGTGACTGGACATTAGAGCCTACATAGCCCAAAGCTGAGATGACTCCCCGACACAGTCTGCTGTTTCTTGTGCTTCTCACACATACACGCCCTTTCCAGTCATGCTTTACTTCCTCTGACTCCAAAGTCCCTTCTTGTTTTGCTTTTTAATTAGCAAAATAACACACAAAAGAAAAAAATCCAAACTATAAGCTATATTTTTTCTCACCAATTACTGTCATCCCTGACTCTGAAGGGAAAACAAATCAAATACAAATGTCTTCTCCTATAAAATGACACTAGGGCCATAAAAACTCAAAAGGTACATGAAATAAACCCATTTACAGGTGGTAGCAGTCATTATTCACAAGATATATACAATTAACTATACAGGGTATATTTTATTCCTATAACTTGTAATATAAGCAATTGGAATACAAACTGTACAATGCCATCTTCTGTAGCCTGAGAAAATAAAGTATGCAGAAACTTCATAATGAAACCTGCAAGACAGGTACAAATAAGACACAGGCATGACACCAAGTGCCTAGATTATGTATGTATGTATGTATGTATGTATAAATCTTTATTAACTTATTCAGATTACAACTCAATTGTTATCCCATCACTTGTATCCTCCCATTCCCCCCTCCCTCTCGCTTCTCCACCCTATTCCCCTCCCCTAGGTCCAGGACCAAGGGGGATCTCCTCCCCCACTTTATAGTCACAGGCTATCAAATCTCATCTTGGTAGCCTGCCTATTCTCTCTTTGAGTGCCACCAGGGCTCCCCACCAAGGGGAGGTCATCAAATATAGGGTACCAGAGTTCATGTCAGAGTTAGTCTCTGCTCTCCACATAACTGTGGAGAGTGTCCTATCCATTGGCTAGTTCAGAGTAGGGGTTCAATGTTTACTACTTGTATTGTCCTTGGTTAGTGCAATAGAAATCTCTTTTAAAATCAATTTAAAAACTTAAAGGACAGGCTGGAGAGATGGCTCAGAGGTTAAGAGTACTGTCTGCTCTTCCAGAGGACCTGAGTTCAATTCCCAGCAACTGCCTGGTGGCTCACAACCATCTATAATGAGATCTGGTGCCCTCTTCTGGTGAGCACGAAGACAAAGCACAGATACACAAATAAAAATCTTTAATAAATAAATAAATAAATAAACCTTAAAGGGCATTAAGCTGGGGGCTGCCGGGAACCACTAGGGGAGTAGGGTTGGGTGTGATCAAGAGATGTACATGTAAGAAATTTCCAAAGACTAAGTGAAAATATTATTTTAAATGCTAAATTCATGGTTTGGGATGTGAAATATTAATGCACTGTAGATTGAATATTTCCTGTTGTCAAATCCCAAGAGGCTAGTTATAAAACTAGGCAAGATAGTGTTCATGTTGTATATTAAAGTATCTGTTTAACAATAGCAAAAGCAGAAAGACTGAAAGAGGAAGATATGAAGGCAGCATGAAATGAGGAATAACTCAGTGCCCTAACTTTGTAGAAAACAATTGTCTGACTTGGAAAGGACCGAAGACACTCTGCACTGCTCTCCTAAAGCTGCCTAGCTGCTTCCCCATTGCTCCTATGGAAATGGCTCTGAGAAAACCGGAGGCGATCTGATGGTCAGATATCCATGTGTGAGGTAACACCATGGACGTGGAAAAGTAATATTGGCATATAGAGCATAAAAAAAAGTATGTGACTGAATATTCAGTTCGTTAAAAATAGTACCTCAGAATTTACATGAATGGACACTCACTTTGTACACCATCTCTCTGTGTTCTTTAGGCTAACTTTATAATTTTTATACTTTAATATTTTGTTTTCTAAAGTATTCACATATGTGTGCATTTATAGGCCTGCTGCCTTTTATGGTACCAGTTTTAAAAAAATCATAACTGACAGTAAATTTTAGTGAAGTCTCCCATGTAAGAATATATAATTAGTGGGCGTGTTTTTTCAGAGTCCAGTAAGTTGTGACTGGCAGCCTGGGGACCAGACTCTAGATCATTTGAGTCTCACATAAAACAGTTGTGCAATGTTCATATACTACTTGGAAATTTAAAAAAAAAATTTTTTTAAAGGTGAGACATTAGCCCTCCCTCAGACCAACAGTGATTAGCACACAAAATTGGTCATAAACAGAACTTCAAAAAGGCTATGGAGAAATTCGCTGATGCGGGCCAGAAGTAGAGTACAAATAAACACCCATCATTTTCCAAAAATCCAGTTTCTTAGTTACATGCTTTTCTGCGTCCTCGGCAGCCATGGTGGTCTCGATTTTCTGCGGCACTGTGATAAGCAGAAGTGGTGTTTCGAAGTCTGCAGAGGAGGACACAGTGAGTACACTGCAGCGCAGCACTAAGTACCCTCCTGTAGCCACGCGGAGAACACGTGGGACATGAGACACTCTATCTCGCTCCCGCCCCCTCTCCTGCTCCCTCTCCTCCCACTTCGCCTGTGTTCTCCTAATTGGAGGACTTCAGTAAATGAGGATCAAGGGGCTTTGCGCAGAGTCCTCTAACCACCAGAGAGAGATGGACCCCTAGACCCCTGGACCCTGGAACTGGGTAGGCTTTGATGCACCTTCATTAGCCTTGTTCTGAACTTCCAAGAGCAAAAGACTGAGAAGCCAGCATGGCAGGTGGCCTGTTGACAGGTGGTCCCCTGCCCAGCAGTGGCTTTTCTTACCCTGGCCTGTGGTGATCACTTGACCTAGGCATGAGAGGACCAGGAATAACGGCAGCATGGTGTGGCCGCTGGCTTTGCCACAGTGATGGCAGTTGGTACAACGGCGGCAGCTCGTGGCCCCTGTACCTGGGCTCTTGGGAAGCAGGAAAGGCAGAGCCAGGCAGAAACAGGAAGCCCCACATGGTGCCTGCCATAGTTATCTCTGTGTCCGCAGGAACCAGAGTCCAGAGGAGTCAGCAGTTTCACTGCAGAGGTCCGAGGATGCCCAGAGCCACCCCACATGACTGTTGGACTCCAGAAGCATGGTCCACCTTCTTAACCCATGAGCAATGTTTTCATCCACCTAATAACAGTTCTTTCTGCGCATGCTTCAGCAGCCTGTATGCCTTAACAAGCACTATTTACACGTAAAATAAAATGAATCCTTTTTCCATTTTGTAAAAAGAAACAAACAAAACAATTAAATTTTTCTTCTTTCTAAACATCTTAATGTTTGTCAAGAAATATCTGTAGTAGCTAATTATCAGTAACAAGAAAATTAAATCTCTTTTGTTTACCGAATTATTTGCTTTAGCTTCTGTTGTATATCATACTTATTTTTATATTCCAGTATTTCATAAGGCCATGTGTTTTTCATGTACTGGAAAAATCATCTAATAACTGGCAGAAAAAAAAATATATAAGTACTTTTACTTCTAGAAGTGCATAACCCTAAAATGCGTGGCTTCCTGACTGAAATCTTAAGGCATTTTAAAAATTTAAGATAGGTCATGAAAGTTATGATGAACGCTAGTTATTCGTGGAAGCTAACAGGGTAGCCAAAGTCAGAAACATATGCTTATTAAGTGGCATCGTTATTGCTTTCACCTGATGAATGCAGATACATTTCAAGGTTTCTGACTGTAAACATTAAAATAATTCAAAACTAACTCAACCTTGAACTTTTCAAAGGCCAACAAGCAATTGGCATGGAGTACCAATTATTACTGATGCCTTATAAGCAAGTCAGTGGTCAGATATAGAGATGTCTGTGTGACTGCATTAAGATGGCTTTCCCTCTACATAACTCAACAGTAGCTACAGAAATGGTATTGTAGGATTCGTGAATGACTTCTTCCAAGGGTTTTACCAGCACTATATTTGTATCTCAGAAAATAATCTATTACATAATCTGGACATGACATCAGTTATGAAGACTGGAAATTGAAAGTCCATTTAGGAGAATTCAGCATAACCAGACCACAGTTGACAACCCCTACTGGGGGAGGGGGGTGAAACAGTGAAAGATACTTACTTTTGTCTTTGAAAACAAAAACTTCTGCAGAGAAAAAAAAAAAAAATAATTCTCCCATTTATCTTCCCAAGCCCCCTTCTTAATAAAACTTAAAATATTTATTAAATATGCATTCATGAAATTTATGTCAGACTAAAGACAAAGAGAAATTCCATCCCTTTATAACCATACACATGTGATCAGTTTCATAGGTAGTCACCATATTTATTAAAGGGCAAATAAAACCCCATATTACTGAGAGGTGACCACAAAGAGGTGTTTGAGCCCAGAAACCAAGACCACCTCACTGAGAAGACAGGCCTTGACGGCTGGTGATGCTTTCCTGACTCGGCTGTTTCCTTCCCAGACTTTAGTATTTCTTCACAGCAAAGACATTCAGAATCCTTTCTGGATTTGGTGGGATTGGCAGGTCCGCAAATGAGCTAAGGATGGGTTGGAACAAAGGAGTGTGGGATTAAATCACTAACAGTCATTAAGTGCAGTGATGTGTTTTTAAAAATGCGTTGGCTCTTTAGAATATGAAGAAGTGCTTAAGAAAGCAGCTTGGAGAGAGTGAGTGAGACAGTCTAACAGAAATACATTTTTAAAAGTGGGACCTCATGAGGCTGAGAAGCTTCTGTAAGGCAAGAGACACTGTCAGTAGAACAAAGCAACAGCCTACAGACTGGGAAAAGATCTTCACCAACCCTTCATCTGACAAAGGTTTAATATCCAAAATATATAAAGAACTCAAGAAATTAAACACCACAAAACCAAACAACCCAATTGTGAAATGGGGCTCAGAACTTAACAGAGAATTCTCAACAGAGGAATATCAAATGGCTGAGAAACACTTAAAGAAATGCTCATCCTCGTTAGTCATCAGAGAAATGCAAATCAAAACGACACTGAGATTCCATCTTACACCCATCAGAATGGCTAAGATCAAAAACTCAAATGACACCACATGTTGGCGAGGATGTGGAGAGAGAGGAACACTCCTTCTTTGCTGGTGGGAATGCAAACTAGTACAACCATTTTGGAAATCTATCTGGTGCTATCTCAGAAAAATGGGAATAGGGCTTCCTCAAGACCCAGCTATTCCACTCCTTGGATTATACCCAGAAGATGCACTACCACACAATAGGGACATATGCTCAACCATGTTCATAGCTGCTTTATACATAATAGCCAGAACATGGAAACAGCCTAAATGTCCCTCAGTAGAAGAATTGACTAAGAAACTGTGGTACATTTACACTATGGAATACTACTCAGCTATTAAAAACAAGGAATTCCCAAAATTTGTGGACAAATGGATTGATCTAGAAATTATCATAATGAGTGAGTTCACCCAGAAGCAAAAAGAGACAAACGGTATGTACTCACTAATATCAAAACACTAGTCCAAGGGATACGTCCCATGAAAAACTTTACTTACCAAGAAAGTGGGTCAGAGGAGAGGACATCCTACTGAGACTTTAGGCGAGAGTAGCATGGAAGAATGGGGAAATAGTAGGAACCACAGGGTCCTGGAAACCTACAAGAAGAACTTTATGACAGGCAGATCTGGGTCCTGGGGTCCTCCTCAAACTAAGGCACCAGCCAAGGAGAATATAGGCAGTAAACTTCGAACCCCTACCAAGACCTAGCCGACGAACAGGATATTCTCCACCGTTGAGTGGAGAGTGAGATCTGACTCTCACACGAACTCTGGTGCCCCTTTTCTGACCACGTCCCCTGGATGGGGAGGTCTAGCGGCACTCAGAGGAAGGATAGCAAGTTACCAAGAAGAGACTCGATATTCTAAGAGCATATATAGGGGGAGGAGATCTCCCTCAATCACAGACATAGGGGAGGGGAGAAGGGGGGAAGTGGGAGGGAGGGAGGAATGGGAGGAAACAGGGGAAGGGCTAACAATTGAGATGTAATATGAATAAATTAATTAAAAAATTAATTAAAAGATGTTAACAGGAGTAGAAGAAAAAAATAAAAGTTGTATGTACACGGGTAGTGGTAGCACATGCCTTTAACACAAGCACTTGGGAGGCAAAGGCAGGTGGATCTATGTGAGTTCAAGGCCAGCCTGGTCTACAGAGTGAGTTCCAGAACAACCAGGGCTACACAGAGAAACCCTATCTCAACAAAACAAAAGAATTTTGTACAAATGTAGTACAAGTGTAGCTATGCAAGAATATAGCAAAATGTTGACTATGTATCCAAATTAACTATGACTCAATATAGTTGAATGTCACATTAACATCTTGGTGTATACTATAGTATGTTAGTATGTTTTCTATAGCTTAATTGACTCTGCAGTAGAGTTTAGTATATCCTATTGTTACTCTTCTTACCCTCTTTTCTAGATTTTTTTTAAATAACTACTTTTGGAGGAGTTGTTGATTCCAGTTGATTTTGTATAATATTTAAAATAGTTACATACACACACACACACACACACACACACACACACACACACACACACACACATAGACTTTTTACAAGGAGATGGCTCTGGTGAGACAGCTCAGCAGTTAAGAGGACTTACCACTGTTGCAGAGGACCTGAGCTCATTCGGTTTCCAGCACCCACATCACAACCCACAACATCCAGAGGATCTAATGCCCTCTTTTGATCCCTGAAGTTTCTTGCATGCACATGGTGCATATTAAATCATGAAGATGTCCACATTCATATAAAAATAATAAATATAACTTTTAAGGCTTTTCAAAGGAGAATCCACATACTCTTCTTTCGCTGTTTCTTCTGATAAGACATACACACAGATGGTGTGTGTGTATGTGTGTGTGTGTGTGTGTGTGTGTGTGTGTCAGGAGGGGAGGGTTTTATGTAACTTAATCACTATGTACTTTTACATAACTATAATCACATCTAGAAAAGCTGTACAATGAAAATAAAGCTTTTTGATAATCCACTTTATAGACACACCCACACTTTCCCCTCCTTAAGCTTTATTATTTAGTTGCTTCCCCATAGATAGAATTTTTAATATGCTAATAAATTCATCAACAGAATCATACAGTAAATTGGGTTCTGATTTGGATATTGTCTGCTAAGCATGTATTCCTTTACTTCTAATATTTTTTCATCATTTTATTCTCTTTTATTAAAGAGTAGTATTGTGAGAAACAATTTCCCAGTTTAAGTAACCCTTTGTCTGTTGCAAAACATTTTGGGTCATTTCCAGGTTTGGGCTTCTAAGTGCTTGAACATCAGGCAAATGCATGTGGGGGGGTTGAATGAAAATGACCCCCATAGACTCATAGGGAGTGGAATGACTGGAGGAAGTGTGTCCCTGGGAGTTGGGCTTTGAGGTTTCAAAAGCTTAAACCGGGTGTAGTGGGTCACCACCTCTTCCTGCTGCCTGCAGATCCAGATGTAGAACTCTCCGCTGCCTCTCTTCTGTCACATCTGCCTGTGTGCCACCATGCTCCCCACCGTGATGATAACAGGATAAGCTACTGAACTGCAAGCCATCCCCAATTAAGTGTTTTCCTTTATGAGAATTGCCGTGTTCATGGTGTCCCTTCACAACAATAAAACCGCAACTAAGACAGCATGTGTTGCAACTTCTGTGTGAATGTAGTTTTGACTTGAGGGGGGGCGGAGATAAACACCCACGAGTCATTTACTGATTCTGTAGATCCTTCCAAAGTACCAAATCCAAAATAAAGCAGGGAAGTGCAAACATAAGGACCCTGCCAAAAACATCAGCAACTGTGCCATTCAGCTAAGAGAAGCTTGGTAGCTCCAGCAGATGGCTGGAAACTGATTAGAGAAAGACAAGGTTAATGACACACTCAAAGAATGCCCTTGAGGGCAATGTCAGTAAAGGGAAGCAGCCTGATTGAATGAGGCTTTGTAAATATTTATGCCCTAAGACTTGCTGAAATCAACATGTGTGCACAACATAATCACATGTATGTAACCAAAGGGTCATGTACCGAGGCCAGCAGTTTAACAGAGCCGTAGCAGTATGAAATATCAATATGTAATACATAAATATTATACAGAGTCACCAGTTCTGATTATATCATTTCACTTTCTTTTAGAGCCATAAACTCTTCTGAGTTAGAAATTGAAACAGAAATTCTAAAGAATTGTGCATGGAGAGGCAATTTGAATTATAGATAGATAGATAGATAGATAAATAGATAGATAGATAGATAGATTTGTGTGTACATATATATGCACGTATATATGTATCATCTGCATACTATACTCATGTGTATATGAAGGTGTTCCTTAAATATGTTGGGCAGACTGTAGATAAATCACCTAACTTATGTTCCAAAGTAACTAATTTAGTGTTGGTAGATTGCAATCATGATAAATAGCCTTAATCATATGTTTGAAGTCATCATGAGTTCTATGCTTAAATTTGGGTATCAGAACCTAGTTTTGAAATGGATGGATAATTCCTTAGCATGCTGATTATGAAGCACAGCCATAAGCAATGAGAGAGAGAGAGAGAGAAGAGAGAGAGAGAGAGAGAGAGAGAGAGAGAGAGAGAGAGAGAGAGAGAGAGAGAGAGAGAGAGAGAGAAGGGACAGTGCATCTTGGGGCTTATTTCCAAAATAATGTGAAATCGTTCAAGCATTCTAAGTGAAATAATGATAGTTTTCCTCAGAAAGATAAATTGTATATGGCTGAGGTTGGTGGGAATCATACAATTTACCCTAAAAGCAGTAGCGTTCACTTAGGTGAAGTCTGAGTACCTCAGTCCAGCAATGTCTCTATACCCTGAACTAGAGAGCAGAAGAAAAAAACAAAGTTGTGAAGATACCAGAGTTGAAGTTAAGATGCTATTCTGTAAGGCGGTTTGGGTTTTAGGTGAATAATTTGATGTGGAAATTGATACTTTTTAGATGGTGGGGCAGCTAAAGATAGTGGCTGACAGTATCAGGGCAAGGAGAAACATCCAGGGACTGAGAGACCTAATAAGTTAGAGATGTGTTGAAGCCAGGTGTGTCTAGGAAGATTAGGCGTAGATAGTGAAAAGGTAGCTGGAAATGTGTGGTTGCGCTGAAAGAATAGAGATGTAAGGCTGCATAAAGAAGAACTTCAGAAAACCAGGGAAGTAAGATTAACTAGGAGAAATATATTGAAAGAAAAAATCCAAAGTGAAATTGTGAACAATAACGTTGATTGGTGCCTAATATAAGAAGACTGAAGGGGGTGAGGAATGGAACTAAGATTAAGATGACTAAGGAGTTAAGCAAAGAAATCGCACTGATGGTTAAGAATTAAATATAATTTTAGAGGGGACCATTGAGCAAAACCTTCTTAGTATCCAAAGAATCAAGTAGAGTGGATAGGAGGAGGTGAGCTACTGTGTTAGCATTGGTGAATGAAGAATGTACCAGCTCCAGGAAGCCGTCTCACAACAAAACATTTCTCAGGAGGAATGCCTGGTCAATGCCCGGAGAGTTCAGGACCTCTTGATAATGAGATTTGGACCAGAAAAAAAAAAAAAACCAACAATAAACCTTGACAGAGTTTTGGGCCTCATGGAGCTACTGGAAGCATCTCAGGAGAGATTGTACTTGAGAATTACACAGCTAAGGGTGGTGTTTGTCTTAGCTAAGGTTTCTATGGCTGTGATGAAACACTGCCTCCAAAAGCAACTTGGGGAGGAGGGGGTTTACATCACTCACACATTCATGTAACAGCCCATCACTCAGGGAAGTCAGGACAGGAAGAAAAGGCAGTGAGAGCAGATCAATATGGAAAGGAGGAATGGTACATCTCTTGCCAATCCACACATATTCTTAGTAAACAGAAATAGAATGCTGCTGCAGAAGCATGCTAGTGAATGCAGACTTCATTTCCCCTAAATATATGGAAATGAGGAGACTAAGAGACTCTTGGAGGTGAATAATTATAAATCAATGTTCCATCTTGGCTATATAACTTCTAGCTTATTAATTAAGGAGTGGGACTTGAGGGTTTTTTTGTTTTGTTTTGTTTTGTTTTGTTTTTTAAGGATGTGGGTCCCTGGGAAGTCAACCAAGCTCCACTGAAGGGATAGAAACTACAATTATAAATAAATAGGCACAAAATTTTGTGATGATTTTGGAGATCCTGCCCATTATATTCTCATATATACAAACATATAATCAAATGCCAGGTGATTTGTGCTTATTTAAAGTCTACCTCCCAATTATCTTTGACAATCTGAACTCACAAGCAAATGGTTAAGATAGCTATCACCTCAAAAACGTCCTCAGACAGCCGAGCAGTGGTGGCACAAACACCTTTAATCCTAGCACTAGAGGCAGAAGCAGGCAGGTCTCTGTGAGTTCAAGGCCAGCCTGCTCTACAGAGCCAGTTCCAGGACAGCCAGGGCTACACAGAGAAACCCTGTCTTGAAAAAACAAACAAACAAACAAACAAACGCACGAACAAATGTCCTCAGACACTTGTATAACCCATCCCAAGCTACAGGATTTACATAACCAAGCAATTACTAACTGGTCTAGTCTATCCTTGTACAGATACATTTGTATACTTTATTTTATTTTTAAATATATGAAATCATAATGAGCATAAGTATTTTAGGGTTCATCTATGTTTTATATATTAAAATATTCTACTTATGGTTAAGTAGCATTCCACTGTATTGATGGATATACTAGAGTCCGTTTGTCCACTCCTATGTTTATGGATATGCATGTGTCATTCTTACTATTATTAACAATGTTATGGTAAGCTTCCATGTGCCTTTGTTGTAATGAAATATGCTTTCTTTCCCATTAGGTAAATACTGAAGGTTAGAAAAATCTGAATCATGAGGTAAACACATGTCTAACTTCGTCAGATGCCTCCAAATTGCTTTCCCAAACAATTACTATTTACATGATTCACATTTGTTCTGAATTCTTGCTCTAACTGGCTACACATAGTTTTTAAAATTGCTATTTGTTGGGTATGTGTGCATGTGCAAAAGTGTGCTACACAGGTGCTGATGGCCTCACGGGTGGAGGTCAGAGGACAACCCGTGGTATCCATTCTCTCAGACCTCCGTGTGGATCTGTAGTCATCATGTTTGGCATCAAGAGATTTTTCCCTGATAAGCCATCTCACCAGCCCTTAGTTTTGATTTTTGTTTTGTTTTTTGCTTTTGCTTTTGTTTTGTTTTGTTTTGTTTTTTACATTAATGGTGTTAAATGTTGAAATAATATCCCATTGTACTTTAAAATCACATTTATGTAGTGATGGTAGAAGAGAAACCAGTTCCCACAGGTTGTCCTCTGACCTCCATATATATTCTATGGCATGTACATATGCATGTATACACACAATAAATAAATAAATAAGTGTAATTTTCAAAATAAAAACATAAGGCATGCTGGGAAAATATACAGCTGTCTCCATGGGGACAAAAGGAACACAAGTGTTTTTTTGTCAATTTCAGCAAACAACAATTGATTGCAAGCCAACGGTTGATATCTATAGAACTGGAAAGACAGGAAATTCTAACACAAAGGCACAATCTCCATTGTATCACAGGGGTGGGGGGCAAAGATAAGATTACAATAAAATAATTAAGAATGGTTACATTGTGAGTGTTGGCTTTCATTTATTTGACAACTGAGTTCGTTTAACTAACTGACTTGTGCAAGTTTGTGAAGCTTCCATGATCCATTCCAATGCACTGGTGTGTGGTGCTTACAACACACTGGTGCCAAGAGGCTTAGTAAGCAGCAGAGGTGGCCACACTCAGTATGGCCTGAAATGTGTCAAATTTGATGAATGGTGATAACATGAAACAAGCCCTTTACTTAGGGAAAGAGCTGTGCAGAACAGTAGCCCTGGGCTGCTTCCTTCCTCAGCTTGATGATAAGTCTTTTAGTGATTTTTAGTTTATTTTTATTTGTATGGGTGTTTTGCCTGCATATATGTCTGTGTACTGTGTGTGTCTGGAGGCCTTCATGGAGGCCAAAAGAGGGCATCAGATTCCCTAGAACTGGACTTACAGTTGTGAGCTGCCATGTGAGTGCTGGGAATCAAATCCAATCACCTGGAAAAGCAGCCAGTGCTCTTAACTGCTGAGCCATCTCTCTACCCCCTTTTAAATAGATAGTTTGGCATAGGTTAACATTTATGGAAAAAGAGAAGCAATAGCCAAACAGGAATTATATGTGCTCTTGTGTGAACAAATGTCTGAGGTAGGTAGGTTAGAGGGAGACAGAGAAGAGTCAGTCCATCCTACATAGTGAGGATGGGGATGGGAGACCCTGAGCCCTTGGGCAGTGAGCATGAAGTGAGGTCTCCTGACAGGTTCATGAGGGTCATGTTTTAGTCTTCTCAGGACAGACTCACCATTTCACCCAGACATAAATAGAGGTGCATAAGGCAGAAATGGAACTTAAAATATAGAGAAGGCACAGACAGAAGTTCATCCATACAGACACAGATGATTTATTGTTTCATGGTTTAGAGTCCTCAGTCATTTCTGCAGAAGTGGGAGAGAAACTGTGATTTTTTTTTCCTTTTCTTCTTCTTTCTTTTCCTCCCCCTCCTTCTTCTTCTTCCTCTTTCTCCTCCTCCTCTTCTCCTGCTCCTGCTCTTTCTTCTTCTTCCTTCTTCTTCTTCCTTCTTCTTTCTTCTTCTTCTTCCTTCTTCTTCTTCTTCTTCTTCTTCTTCTTCTTCTTCTTCTTCTTCTTCTTCTTCTTCTTCTTCTTCTTCTGCTTAAAAGGCCAGTTTCTCATAGTTACCTCAGAGCCTCTTCTTGGGTAGTAACACTCGAGGAGGCTAGAGAGTGATGCTGTGGGAGAAGCCAGACAACAAACAGTGAGCCCATGCTGCTCAATTCCTTTTGCAGCTAACCTATTTCCAGTTGATTTTAAAGACAGAGGTCAGTGAAGAGGAAAGATTAATGCCCCCATTAAGTTTAGAAAAACAAAACAGTTATCTGGTTCCATACCACCTATATTTTGCCCTCCTTCCCTCGAATCCTCTGCCATCACCTCGGCCTCTTACTACCCTCTTGACTTCCATCAGGACTCCCAAGTTAAATGCATATGCCTAAATAGCGTATGCATATAAGAACATATGATGCTTGTCTTTATGGTTCTGTGCTGCCTAACTCAGAATGATTTTTCCAACTCCATTTATTTGCCTGAAATTTTCATTTTTTCTTTACTGCTATATAATTCCATTGCACATTTTACCACATTTTTATTATCCATCAGGCAGTCCCATTTCACGGCCATTGTTAATAAGGCAGCAATGAACATGAGTGAGCAATTATCTTTGTAGTGTTCTTTGTTAATATGCCCAGAAGTGCTATATCTGAATCATATGGTAGATATATTTTAGTTTTAGGGAGAGCAGCCACACTAATTTCCATACTAGGTACACCATTTTGCACTCCCACCAGCAGTGGCTAAGTGTTTTCTTTTCCCTATATCTATGCCAGCATTGATCGTCAGTGTTTTTTTTTTTTTCTTTTTTAATATTAGTCATTCTAGCTGAGCCAGATGTAATCTCATAGTAGTCTTAATTTGTATTTTGTTAATGGCTAGCAGATGTTGACCATTTTAAATTACATTGCTCAGCAATTCATATTTCTGCTTTTGAGAAATCTGTTTAGTTCTGTGTCTCCATTTTTAATTGGATTGTGTTCTTGGTTTCTAGGTTTTTGTATAAACTAGGTAATAAGAATCTGTCAGATGTGTATCTGGTAAGGAATGTTGCTCATTACGTGGGCTGCCTCTTCATTGCGACAATGGTGTCCTTTGTGTTTTATGGGGTTCCATTTGTCAATTGTTGGACTATGCTACCAGGTTCCTATTTTTTAAAAACATCCTTTCCTATGACTGTAGATTAAAGCATGTTCTCTACTTTCTCCTTCACCAGATTCGAGATGCTGAGTTGAGGTCCTTGTTCCATTTGCAGGT
This sequence comes from Acomys russatus, assembly GCF_903995435.1. Taxonomy (NCBI): domain Eukaryota; kingdom Metazoa; phylum Chordata; class Mammalia; order Rodentia; family Muridae; genus Acomys; species Acomys russatus. The sequence continues at coordinate 15,684,933 of NC_067163.1, forward strand.
GAGTTTTGAGAAGAGTGAAGGCTTTGGGTCCAGTTTCGTTCTTCTACATGTACCTTTGCAGTTTGGTGAGAATCGTTTGTTGAAGTTGTTGCCTTTCTTCCAGCATGTATTTTTTGGCCCCTTTGTCAGAAATTAGGTGGCTGAAGGAATATGGCTTGTGTGTGGGTATTCAGCTCTATTCCATTGGTGAATTGGCCTGTTTTTATGACAGTACCATGCTGTTCTCATTACAATAGCTCTGTAATATGATCTGAGATAAAGGGTGGTGATACCCGCCCCCGGAAGTGTTTTTACAATTTTGGATTGTTTTGACTATTCTTGGTCTTTTGTGTTTATGATTGTTTTGACGATTCTTGGTCCTTTGTGTTTCCGTATAAAATCTATGACTGTTTGTCATTTTCTGTGAAAAGTTTCATTGGATTTTTGATAAGAGGTGCATTGTGTCTGTAGTGGTGCTTTCATTTAACTTGGAATCCTGATGGAAATAAAGAAGGTAGTAAAAGGCTGAGGTAAGGGCAGAGGATTCGGGGAAGGAGGGCAGAATGTAGGTGGTACAAAAGGAGAAAAGGAATAATGGAACAGGAAGAGTTATGTAGGATAACAAACGAAAGAGAGGAGTATAGAGGAAGGAAGTGGGGAGGGATAACAAACAACTTTGTATAAGTCATATAGAAACTACTGGAGAAGCTTCTACACACCCACACACACACACACACACACACACACAGATTTTAAATGGAGTTACCCTATAACGGGTGTGACAATGCCTCTCCCAGACACCAAAAGCTATCAACAAAAGCCCACCATCATGTATGGGTTACCTCTTTTTGAGATGTTGGATGGTGGAGTCCCATAGACACTCCCCAAACATTACAGGCTGGTGCCATTGCTCTGGGTTACTCTCCAGAACTTGATGGTAAGACTTCTGTTGCTGGCCAGGGTCTAGCCCCGGGAGAGGACAAGGCCCAAAGCAGGGTGGACGCAAGAACAGTAAGGGAGGAATGAGTCAGGCACTGGGGCCCAGAGGAGTTTTACATCCTGACTGATTGGCAGTCCCAGTACTTCTTTATTTATACAGATCCCAGTTGGCAGGGATAGATGTGTATTGTTCCAAAACATAGATCGTATCATTTTTTTTTTCCAGACATGTGTTTTAACTTCTTGGTCATAAGTTTAGGCATCGTTGATAAACCATGGCAGAATAGATTATCTTTTACAATCATTTTCCCTTTGTCAACCCCACAACCCAACTTTTTATAACATTGAAGTTTCAAGGGCATATTCTGCCAAAGCATGACAGCTTGCAACTCTGTGGTTTCAAAGGCACTAAACAGAAAGAAAAATCTCCAAGCCAGCCTGGGCAGATTGGCATGTACCAAGCAGTGTATTATCAACTTTGAATAGAGAGTTATTGCCATTAGGACTACGAAAAGTCTTCAGGCTAAGGATGCTGCAGTATTATTCAATTTCTGTCATAATGCAATGCTTATATTTTATTTATTTGTAGAATTTATTTATATGTCTTATCTTGGTAATTTTTGTTCCTTGGTCACACAACACCACAGCGGCCCTATATGAGTTAACTTTTTCTAAGAGAAGAGAGGCCTTTGGGGTTTTCTTTTGTTTGTTTGTTTGTTTTTCTTTTTTTGAAGACAGGGTTTCTCTGTGTAGCCGTGGCTGTCCTAGACTCGCTTTGTAGGCAAGGCTGGCCTTGAACTCACAGAGATCTGCCTGCCTTTGCCTCCCCAAGCACTGGGATTTAAGGCTTACACCACTGCACACAGCTGAAAAGAGAGGTCTTACTGCTACATTCTTTTATCATTTATCCACTCCATTCTTTGTCCATCAATAATAGGAAGAGGCATTTAATTTAATCTCCTGCCAACTTCTCAAATCATGTTTACCATTTTAAGTTTACTTTGTTCTGAGTATCTGTTCCTGAGTAAGTGTAGGGACAGATGTGTTAAGAGTATCTTGGAGTCAAAGCCTCATAACGTTGTCTCTGGCATCTTTACTTGAGTCACAACCTACAGAGTGCAAAAAAGACGTTCAAGTAGGGCAAGATAAGGTGTCTCCCTAAAAGTGCGAGGGGTGTTGTGGTCAGGACAGTCCTGGGGAAGCTTAGAAGCAGTGCTCCTGGAAGAGGGCATAAATGATTCATTTAGAAATTTTCCATCAATCCAATATCCTCAAGTTGTACAAATAATAAAAGCCCCCCAATCATGTGACACATAGACATCAAGATCAAGAAGTGGGAGACCGCACTACAGTGAAAGCATCACTTGTCTCAGCTTTGCTCGATCTTTGTCAAATAGCTGTGCTAGTTTTGTGACTTTCACTGTTCCCATTAGATATAGCTGTACCAGTTGCTGAAGACACTACATACACAAGTCATAAGACATGGAGAAATCAAACTGGTACTGACCTAGAATCTTCATCTCTATTGACTAGTGTTCATAGAGCTGGAAGGTTCTATTTACATTGTCAGGGAACAAAAGCATTCAACAATCTTACCCAGCTATGATCCCTAAGATCGACAATAACAACTGGCCTGGGAAGATATGCCCACTGGTGTAATAGTGGCATGGATGTTATTGGAGTAACCAACTACTTTCTTATTGGATTTAAAGCCTGATGCCTTTCACTGACCAAAAGAATAGTGAATGGTTAATTCATAGACCCTCAAGGAGAACCAAATGTTATCATTCTGCCAATCGACATGGTAATAAACTGCCCCCCTTAGTTCTTACTGTTATATCCACACATTAGTGCATCTCAACCATTATTAGAGAACCTTCTCTTTTTTTGCAGTAAATGGTGATTAATACAGAGGCCCACAACTAATCACTCAGAAAACAAAAGACCATGGAGGTGATCAGTTCTAAACAGGACATTAATAGTGCAACTCCTCTTCCCAAGGCTCAAGGGCAATTGAGGAAGAAGACACGGAAATATTTTAACAATGAGGTGCTGAGCATCTGCTACAAAATATTTATCCAACATGATGACATGGTGCGCACATTAGCCGACAGAGGCTGTGGCTGCACACACAAAGCCTACGTAAGATCAAATAGTTAAAATCTAGCATGGCTGATATAGGAACTTGTGAAGTCTAACCCTTAGCTGAAGATGAGGGAGAACCAAGTTTTCTTTGAGAATGCAGTTCCTGAGAGGTTACTGTGCTCACACCTTAGTAAATGGTGCTACACCTATTCTACATAGAAGTAAAACCTTTGTGTTTTAAAAAAGAGCATATGACATTGAGAGGGGAACATGGGTAAATAGGAAATGAATTAGAGGCAGGGTAAATTTTACACAGCACATTATATGCATACATGAAATTCCCAAAAGTATAAAAAGGAGAAAAGGTAGCACCTTCAATGAATAGTGCTGGCCAACCTGGATATCTATATCAAGCACTATTAAGTCAGCTGTTTATCTCTCACCTTGCTCAAGTAGAGAAACAAATTCAAGATACAGACATTGGTGAGGACTGCCTCAACTCTAGGCACTCAAGGAATAAAGCCAACTGCCACACCACTCCCCGTAGATTCTGTGTGACAAGTTTCACAGACTGAGGCATTAACTTCAAAGGAAGGAGGTTTCCTGGAATTGGTTGTGAATCTCTTGGCCAGAGAAAAATATTGAGCTGTAATTCTCATGGCAAATCATTAATTCTGTTCCTTTTTTAAAAAATTTATTTACAAGATGTTCCTGATAGGCTAGGCTGAGATTTTCAATGAGAAACTTAGATAAGAGACCATCCCTTGAGATAGAGTCATTAGCCATGACCTTATTTCTGTGAGAACCAGCACTTTACTTTACAAATCGCTTACAAAATAAAGCTATGATTGAAAGTTTTCTCAACAATAAAATTTCATATGGCTACAAGTGTGTAATCGAAAGTGGGCTTTGATATATGGTTAAGGGAACCTTAAAAAGACTTAAAATAGTTTAAAATCATACTTTGAAGATTCACAGTAATATAGGTTACATATTACTCACCATGAGAATTTTTAACCTGTCCTTGGAATTAATGTCATTTGCCCTGGATGATTTTGTACTTTCTTTGTCAAGTAATAATGACGTTCCTTGTTCTACCTATGATTGTTTCACTACACACACCTTCTGTGTTTTACCCACAATGCATCACTAGACACATCTTTTAAGAGTTGTAATGCTTGTTTCATTCTGCATAAAAATCCTTGTTTGAGAGCTGTAAAACCACACTCAGAATTCAAACTGCCTCTGTTTTTGCTTTCTGTTTGTCATCACCTAATCTTTACATACCTACTTCAGGGCCCTCGTCCCAGGGACCCCCACACCCGGCTGGGTGGTCCGTGGCAGCCAGAGTACTGCAGACTCCTTTGATAGAGAGATATCGAGTTAAAACAGCAAGAAGGTAAGAATCACGGGACATTCACAGTCCAAGAACAGAGGCTTGCTCCTGGCAGTATTGAGTCAGATGCTAGAAAGTAGAGGTGTTAAAACCTCAAAGAAGAGTTTGACAGAATTTTATAACTTTGTACTAAGTGTCAGTCCCTGGTTCTCAGAGGAAGGAAGCCTGTCCTTAGAAAATTGGACAAAGGTAGGACAAGGGACGAGGAGATTTTTATGAACATGATGGCCCTAAACAGGTCCCAGCTCAGGCATTTTCATTATGGGTACATATTAGAGACCTCCTCTCCGAAAAGGCAGAGATGGCTTTCTTTTTTTAACAGAAACAGCACCCTCAAAGGATGGGGTAGTTCCTCTGAGGACGGAAACTGAGTCATATAATACTTCCTCATCTACTACTAATCTCCTCAAGGCACAATCAGGGGCCGATGGGTTGGATGATGAGGAAGAACCAGAATATGATCTTAGTAAAGAAAGGAATCATTTTCATGATAAAAATCCTTTTAGGACAAAAGTGGATGATATCTTTGCCTCAGCTATTGCCCCTTCCACCTTTAAAACAAATTCAACTAAGTTTGAAAGGAAGATGCCAGCGAAAATGGAATTTTTAGGGGCTATAAAAGAAGCCAGACAAAGAGGAGACTTGTAACTTTGTTTTCCAGTAACCATTTTCAAAGGAGAGACACCCAAATGGGAACCCCTTCCTTTGAAAACTCTTAAAGAACTTCAGTATTCTGTTAAGAGTATGGAGACAAGTGTTCCATACACTTATAGATTGTAGAAATGCTGGCTAACATGTGGCTAACTCCTTATGATTGACATCAGACTGCAAAGTCCACTCTTAACCCAGGACAATTTATAGTATGGAGGACTGAATATGGAGGGAGAGCAAGGGAAGTGATTCAAAATTTATCATTCAAAAAAAAACAAGATAGATAAACCCACTATGTCAATACTCTTAGGTAGAAAGGATTATGCTTCTCCCACCCCCCAGGAACAGGTTGGCTTAAAAAGGGAAGTACTAAAAGAAGTTTCCAAGATAGCTGTAGCTGCTTGGAGGAGACTCCCTCCTATAGATCATAAGACAACTGTGTTAACAAAAATTAAACAAAAACAGGATGAACCTTCTGAAGACTTTATTGCTAGATTGGAAAAAGCATTAGGCAAGATTCTTCCTCCCTCTGAGGGCTCGAACATGCTATTGAAACAGCTTGCATGAGAAAATGCCAATATTCTTTGCCAGGAACTAATTAGACCAATCAAAAAAAAAAAAAAAAAAAAAAAAAAAACCAGGGACTGTACAAGATTACATCAAAACACGTATGGATGCCTTACCAGCAGTGGTCCAGGGAATGGCCTATGCTACAGGGATACAACGACAATATTTTCACGCCTATGTTCTGAACTTAAAAGGAGAAACAAGTCAGAAAGTGTCATGCTTTTCTTATGGTCAACAAGGACACATGAGCTGTGACCGTAAAAGACAACAACACAACAAACTTCAAAAAATGAAAATAAGAAAAGCCAACCTCCAGGACTGTGTCTTCAGTGTAGAAAGGGAAAGCATTGAAGGAAAGAATATAAATCAAAATTTCATAAGGATGGAACCCCTCTGAAAGATGAAAAGACAAAAATCGGAATGAGGGGCAATCCCTCCACCCACCCACCCCCCTCCAAAAAAAGGACAAAACCAGGAGACAGGTAAAAGTATACTGAATCCTCTGAATCCTCTGGCTCCTGAGTTTAACATCTTAATCTTAACAAAAACAACCCCAGGAAGTACAGAGTTAGATCTTACAATAGAAGAAGATTATTTACTTTCTCTTTATGAAAGGGTGCAATTAGTAAACACAAGATTCAAAGGGCCACTACCATCTGGCACCTTTGGTGTTATAATAGGTAGAAGATCAAATTATTAAAAAAAAAAAAACTTTAAAGTACTTCCTGGAATAATTGATTCAGATTTCCAGGGAAAAATAAAAATTATGATTAAACCATTAAAACGACACAGTTACACAGGAATCAACAGGTAGCTCGGGCATTACTGCTCCCTTATACACAGCTTCCCAATCCAATATTAAAACAGACTAGAGGGGGCAAAAGGTTTGGCTCCATAGAAGTGGCAGCCTGAACTCAACAGATTACTAGACAAAAACCCTTAAAAAAAAAAAAAAAAAAAAAAAAAAAAAAAAAAAAAAGCAATTCAAGGATTACTGGATACAAGAACAGACAGGCCTTACATTGCAGGAAAGGACTGGCCTGTGACATGGCCTATAATACATACCACCTCTACTGTGATAGGACTGGGGATAGCTTCCAATGTAGCTCAAAGTTCAAAATTTTTAAATTGGGTATGTGAAGACAAAGTGAGTACTTTTCAACCTTACATTATTTCCTCTTTACCATTCTCCTTATGAGAAAGAGATATCTTGGGGGAAAATGAAAGTAATATTAACAACTGATAAAAAAATGAAATGATCAACATTTTTATAGGGGTTACTGATGAATTATATACAGATAAAATTTCATGGACCAATGATGAGCCTGTTTGGGTGAATCAGTGGCCCCTAACTCAGGAAAAGATATGGGCTCTAAAACAACTAGTGAAAAACGAATTACAATTAAATTTGGAAGCAGCTAGTGACACCCAGAGCCAAGAGCAGAGAAAGTGTGGGTGTGTGCTCCCTGTTCTCAGTGCTCTTTCTCCACTTTTAGTGGACAGGAAATGGTACCCTCCCTCCCCGTGTAGTGAGGGAGTCTTCCAACCTCAGTTAACACAATCAAAATAATCCTCCCCAGGTGTGAGCAAGGACCAACCTGATCTAGATAATCTTTCACTGTGCCTCCCTCTAGGTGATTCTAGACTGTGTCAAATTAACAGCAGAAATAATCATCATGATGCCTAAGTTAGACTAAAGTACCACCGAAAAGTAAAGTATATGAGCCAATATCCCTAATAAAAAATTGATGCAAATTTTTCAATAAAGTCAAAAAGTGATTGCTTACACCTGCAATTCCTGCAAGTGAGAGCCATGGGGACCCTACTGCTTCATCATCCCACAGGCTACAATTGGAAGTATGCACTACCATAGACGACAGAGAGAGAGTTAGAATTGCAGCCCTCAGGTCTTCAGTAGATAGAGGATAACTGGCTGATTGCTTTCATATTGCATCCTGTGAGGCTAGAGACAGGCGTGTTTGTGGAAGGACATATTTTTTATCTAATTATTTTAGTTTACTAACTTTAAGTTCTTCTAATGCCCAGAAAATTAAAATAATGCCATTTTACATTAATAATCCATATCATTTCTCTTTTGATTTAAGTTATAGTCTCATTTGTATACATTTTATGTGCTTTTCAAAGAATCATCTTTTGTCTTTGTTTACTCCTTCAGTTATTTTTCTTGTATAGATTTGTTTCTACTCTTCTTTCCATCCAGTGTCTTTGAGTACAATTAACTCATCTTTTTCTTTGTTGTTAGGGTTTTCAATAAATACACATATTTTATGTAGTAATTTCCTCCAAATTAAACATTGTTCCTAGAGGGAAGATTTTCTTTTTTTTATGACTCAGGAAGTTGTAAAGATTAAGACTTAAGATTCAGGAAGTAAAAGAACTTACAAGTCTCAAAGTCCCTAAAATTTACCTGACACAAAGACTCCTCCCTCCCCCAAGGTTATATGAACAGTAAGGACTGCTGAGGAACTGCCCACACATCATGTGTGAAGAAAGAGCCAGGGTTCCAGGTTTCACTAGTCATCATCAATGTTGGAGTCAGCTTTTAGTGATACAACTAGAAGCTACCATTAAGTCATTTTTTAAGTCCTGTGACTAAACGTTTCGTTCATATTCCTGTAAGTCACTGCAGTAAGTTCACCATTTTATCAAACCAGGTTTTAATAGTATCATTACCTTGGTCTGTCATTGGTTCCTTATGTGGGGCAAGCCCACATGTATTCATCCTCCCCCCCCCCAAAAAAAGTTATCACACAACATATATTTCCTTGTAATTCAAATAAAAATCTGCCAGGTTTTTGTAAATTGTAAAATAAAATTGACAATGGTAACTGCTAGTACATAACAGTATATCTCTTAATTTTCTCTCAGCTTAGTAATTCATCTCAAGATTTTGCTGAATATACCACCATGCTCTATAGCCTCATGCTACAATGATAGAGAACTGAAAATAGCCGTAGATTCTTCATGAAGTAGTCTCTCTTCCTATATTCTACCTGTTGTTTTGTAAGGGAAACTTTTATAATTGACGCAGTTGCCTAATTCTTACGATTGATTTATTTTTCCTTCTCTGATGTCTAACTCTATTTTCCTAGATGGAGTAAAGAACAAAACTGATAGCAACTCCAAGGATGCTCCTACACTCGTTTATTTGAGATAATCTCGTGACTATGCATGTATAAGGCATCCTTGCCAGACATCTTTTTATATGACGGTAACATGTTTTCAGGATATAGATTCTTCTTTCCTCAACCCACAGTTGATAGTCTCATGTGTGCTAGCATGGAAGTCCAACCATCATTATCCTGGACAGATCAGTGGGAAAGGCCAGGACTGCATGCAACCATGTTTCGTTGCATACTATTATGAAACAATCTATGACGGCAGCCACAGAGATCATCAGAAAGAAATGTGTGTGGACAGTACACTAGCCATTTTCAGCAGTCATAAAACCCAGTCACCACAAGTGGCTAATTGTATCATCCCATGCTTACCTTCCTTCACTGGGAGTCAACTTGGTGTTAGTCCCACTGTTTTCCAATGTAGATCTGTAAAAGTGATAAACTTCATTTTAAACTGGAGAAAACAAAATCTCAAACACGAAATACGAAGACTATTGTCCAAGGAAACAGCATGATTCACATACATGAAATGTAATTTTCCAGTGTAAACAGGTGCCATTTATGCACTGGAACAGTCCATTTACTGATATTTTCACTTATACTATTGACCTACATCTATATAGGGAGCCCTATCTATGATATCCCTGAGTCATTAAGTGGAATTAAGGCAAACTCATGAGCAATGTGCAAAAAAAATCAAGCTAATCAAAACATACTGCCCCATAAATACATAAAGTTTTAACGTTTCTGTGAATCTGCCAAAATAAGTTTGGATTTCAAATAATCTCTAATAATCATATAACACATATTTAACAAGTTTGAGAATTTTTGTTTTATGTGTCTATCTAAGCAATATCTGTGATTTAAAATTTTATGTTAAATCACTTTTAATTGAGAGGCTAGCAATGCTTATGTGGGTAAATGTGTGTTTCAACCAACTCACAAATGATAATTCACAACAAATGACAACAAATGGCAAGCATTTCTTGAATGTTTGTGAAAGAAAGAAAATATATGTTTGTGTGCCTGTTCATGTATGTGTACTGTGTGTGGTGATGTCTTTTTAAATCACTCTACAGCTGTTGGGGTGTCCGGGGACACAGAGTCCCTCTCTGACCCTGGATCTCATTAATTCAGCTGGATTGCCTGGGCAGCACCCCAGGGATCCTCCTCCTGCCTCTGCCTCCCAGGTATTAGTATTACAAGGACAAGCCACCACACTCAGGGTTTTAAGTGGGGACAGAGCACACAAACACAGGCTTGCATGGCTGCACGGCAAACATTTTCCTCACTGAACCATCTGCCCAGCTCAGTGGCGAGCATTTCTTTTTTTTTTTTTTTTTTAATTTATTCTTGTTACATCTCAATGTTTATCCCATCCCTTGTATCCTCCCATTCTTCCCTCCCTCCCATTTTCCCATTATTCCCCTCCCCTATGACTGTTCCTGAGGGGGATTACCTCCCCCTGTATATTCTCATAGGGTATCAAGTCTCTTCTTGGCTACCAGCTGTCCTTCCTCTGAGTGCCACCAGGTCTCCCCCTCCAGGGGACATGGTCAAATGTGAGGCACCATAGTACGTGAGAAAGTCATATCACACTCTCCACTCAACTGTGGAGAATATTCTGACCATTGGCTAGATCTGGGAAGGGGTTTAAAGTTTACCTCCTGTATTGTCCTTGGCTGGTGCCTTAGTTTGAGCAGGACCCCTGGGCCCAAATCTGCCTATTATATTGTTCTACTTGTAGATTTCTAGGACCCTCTGTATCCTTTTATTTTGCTATTCTCCCATTCTATTTCTAGGTACTAGTTAGTAAAAAAGTTTACTCTGTTTATTAGATACATTCATAGTTCTAGGGGGGAAAACCTGGTATTTTTTTTTCTTTTTAAACATGTTTTTTCTTTATCATGGAAAATACTTCCATTGGGTCTTCCTATCAATTCTAAAAAGGTAAAACCAGAGGAAAATACTATGGCTAAATACTATGAGGTAAACACAGGAGTGCAACATAAAGTTAACCATCTCTGTAACTGGTTCCAGATAGTAGGGCTATTTTACTTACTAAATATATGTTCCTAAACACTTTGAGTACATTGGAAATCCTTCTTCATTTCATGCCTATAGAGTTACCGAAAATCACTACAAGTATACAGAGGTCACATCATTTGATCAAGATATCATAGTTTTGCTTGTAAAACTTGAGACTTAAAATGAAGTCTTCTGAAGTTAAGTATCATTCGTCCTGTCTCCTGTCTCTCAGTCCGACACTATTAACAGTTCACTCAGTTACTGTGTGAAATAGGTAATATAGAAGTTTTAGACAATACATTTAGGGTTTTAAATTTTGTTATATTACAATTCTTCATGATGCTAGCCTACGTATGTGATAACATGGCTAATTGACAGGGCCAGTAAACTAAGAGGCTAAATTTCCTTCCAAGACGCTTACAGCAGCATTGTCTTCTTCACGGATGCTGGTGATAACCTGAGTGATTTGGGGGATGGAAATGCACATAGAAATCAATCCAGTTTGCAGTGTATATCTGTGCCTCTCTTTGTATGGCCTTACCTATAATCTTATTTTTAATGAAGAAAAAAATTTTTGTCTTAACACATTGATACAACAATAATAAGTATATGTGCGTATCTAACATATACCTGTTGCTTTCACTTCCTTCTCTGTCACATAGCTGTCTCAGCTTCTTTTGATTTATAAGTACAGCTGTAATAATGAAAACTATGGGTAGAGATATATAGAAAATGAGCTGAAGCTGGTGTTTTGGAAGAATACCAGAACTTGGATGAATATAGCTTTTACCTAGAATGGAAAACACCAGTTTTAAATTATGTCTGAGATTTTACTAACCAAATGGAAAGGCAGAAAAGACATCATCACCAGGATTATGCCCTGACACCAAACATCTCATCACAAATACTACGGTATGAAGCATAAATTGAGGTGTTAGCTCTTTTTTAAAATCAGTGTTTCCCTTTTGAGATTATAGTCACCCCATTTCCTTTTCTCTATCCTCCCTTCAACCTCTCTCATGTCATCCTGGTTTTCTTTCAAATCATTCCCTCTTTTTTATTAATTACGTGTGTGTGTGTGTGCGCGTGCATGCACACATACATCCTATTAATTATTTCAGTGCGTGATAATTTCTTATAAGGGCCTGATTAAGTTATTTAGGGTATACTTAAAAATAGGACTTAGGTACTAACTTGAAACGTATTTCTGATCAAGGGTTACCATATTTTTCAGACCATAAGACCCATCTAGTTTTTAGACCAGAAAAACAGCAATCGGACCATAAGACACACCCAATTCTCCTCCCCCCCACACACACACTATTGCTGGGGGAAAAGTGCCTCTTACGGTTCAAAAAGCACATCTAAATAATACACCACCATTTAAAATGGCAGGCTTGTGCAACTGACCCTCTGGTGTCGAAGGCCAGTTTCGACAGGGCAGCGGAGACCGGGAAAGTGCATGTAGAGTCAGCAATTAATCATTCAGCAGACTTCTCTGTGAGTGTCTGGGGCCAATGAGGAAGAGACCAGGGGGAAGACTCACACACTTGCACACACATATTTGGTAGATGAAGCAAAGCAGGCTCCAGCGACTGCTTATTTCTGTCCTAGGCTTACATATCCTCTAAAGCAAAGCTCTGTACATCAGAAGAAAAATTACCTCATGGCCATAAAAGCAATTATCACAAAGACAACACAATAGCTATTTTTATGTTATAGGGCAATGAGGTGTTAACCAAGAAACAGCAGGTCTATTCTATGTCTTATTTTGAAGTCTTGTATAGTTATTTGTGGCTTTTCTTATCATGGTGCCCACTGAGACCCCTGATCTCACCTCTAGGTCTAACCTTGAATGAATGTTTTTTGTCTCGATCATAAATCTGTCCCAAGACTGTTTTTCTTCCAATTTATATGCTTGTGGCACAAGAAGGCTCACAGAACTTTCTATGCGGCTTTTGCTATTCTGCAGGAGGGCTTTACATTACTTGAGTTGAATCACAAAATCATCAATTCATCTAAACAGTATTATTTCATGAAAGTACATCTTAATATTGATCTTCAGGAAATTTGCCCAACAGAGTGGGCTAATACCCCAGACTACTGCAGGCAGTGAGGGTTGCCCCACAGCCTAGTCACCCCATGCCAGATATATGAGGATTACAGAGATGACAAGCATGGGAAGGCACAGCAGCAGAAGGAGGCAATCAAGAGACAATGGCCCCTGGTGGCCACGCCTCTCCAACGTACACCCATTGCAGCAATGCAAGATGGTGGACCATCTCCAGGAAGCTCCCTTGCTCCTTGAAGTTCTCTTTAAATGTCTCTTGCCACTCTGGGTTTTTAATAGCCATGTGGCTGGTTAAAAGCCACGCCCTGTTATCCCCATCTGCTCCTTCTTAGAAGCTGTGCCCTGCTTTTCTCCTTTCTAGATCTCCCTGCCCACGTGATCCCTTTCATTTTTTCTGGTACCTGTGGTTTTTCCAGGTTATATACACACCCCCAAAGATCAGAGCTAAAAACTGCAAATACACAGGACATGCAGTGTTTGTCTTTCTGAGTCTTGGTTATCTCACTTCACGTGATGTGCTCTGGTCCCATCCATTTACCTGAAAACTTCGTGATTTCATTTTCCTTTTGAACAGTAGTCTACCGTGTACATGCACTGCATTTTCATTATACATTCAACAGCTGAAAGACATTTAGGCTGTTTCCATTTCCTATATACTGTGAGCATAGCAGCAACGGGCAAAGTTGAGCATTGGTGGAGGAAAATGTTGAAACCTTCAGGCCTACACTAAGGAGTAGTATAGCTGCTTAATGTGGTAGGTCCCCAGAATTTGAGGGTAAGTCACTATTGCTAAAGACACCAGACTCTTCAGATATAGCATAGAGCTTGGAAGAATAGCATTGGATTTTATCCAGAAGTCTCTTCTGTGAGGACTAGCTGTTATGGTACCAAAGGAACTTTGCAAACTCCCAAGAGAAAGAAAAAGCAACCAGTGGTTCTCCCCTATGAACCACAACAGTGACCAAAATAACAAAATATCTCTAAAGGTACAACAGTGGCACTAATGTCTGGGAAGTAATCAGTCCCTGTCTAACTAAACACAAGGCCTGTTTCATAGAAGAAAAATCACCTATGGGACTGTAAGCCTACCCAACTACCCATGGCTGGGGAGGCTCTGGAACCTGGAGTTCAACCTACAATTATCACTTTCCAAAACCAGTTTAATCTCTAGCTGTGTCCTTAATACTTATCGCCGTGCCCAAAGATAAATAAAGCTCTTACTGTACACTCATCAAAGAAGCTTCTTTTTGGAGGTTGGAGACTATTACAGAAAGCCACAATTTGTCAAGATGCAGAAAATAGACAACTGTATGGTACCCAATCTATAACACAATGCACACTATTAACTCGTTCTATTATTCAGATTAAATGATTACATTTATTTGATTCAAAAGCAATTAGTATAGAATAATATAAAGTTCAAATACATCTACTTTCACATATATTGTGAAATAAATATCTGTGCGTGTGTAGCTACCGTTATATATCATATCTCAAATTATTACATTTTTATTTTAGCCTGGCATTGTACATCCTCTTTTAAAAGCTGGTAATCTTATAATATCCATAGAGAAGTTCATCCAAGACAGCCAAGAGCCCATGGGAGGTCCCCAAAAGAAGGAGGTAAAAGACTTCCATAAGTGCCCAGTTATTTTAAGTGAGCTGAACGCGACTACTAGCTCAAGAACTCTTAGTTTTCCCAGCCTCGTCCATGCTTGTTTCATCTCAAGATACTATTTGGGCATAGTAGAAGGCAGACATCAAATAGGAAATCTCCACAGAGTACCTTTACAGCAGGAGAAAAAACACCCAATTTTTAAGTCAATTGGAAGAAAAGGCAGCCTGGAAGATTGCAAACCAAAACAAAAAACAGCAGAACAACTGATGCTGTCCTGAAGCAGGGCTTCCGGAGACAATGCAATGCCAGCAGCTGAGGTCAGCTATTCAAAACATATTAAACGAATTCCTACATTAAAATTGTTGACACTGGGCATGCTTTTACCTTAGTATGCAATCTCGGTACTGATAAGAAAAAAAGAAAGAATCTAAGAAACTGTACAGCCCATTTTCTTTTAATCTTATGAAAAGCCCTATTTGTTACACTAGTTCTTATGTAAAAAAGACTCAGACCTTTAATTTCTCCTCTTACTGTTACATTTATTCAATAAGGTCTTAAGAATTCTAACCTGAAACATAATATTGGTGTCCATCATCTATGCTTCCAAATTGTCCTTTCATTTCTTTACAAAAAGGAGGGTTATATCCTTTTTCACAGTGGCAATGTTCAAAATTGTTGCAAGTCTGGAAAATTTAAAAAGAATAATTCAGTACCACATAGCACTGCATTCTAGGAAATTCAGTTTAAATATACAAACTCACCAAATTTCCTCTTATAACCATCCCTACTTTACAGAGTATAGTTAAGCTTCTGTGGCCACATTGGCTTTTTTTTTTTTTTCTAATTTTTCAACTTCCCCACAACCACACCCAAGTATCACAACTACCAGAAGCATCCAACTAATTATCACTTAATACTTGCTGGCTTCATGGGGCATCCCAGACTTGAGCAAAGCTAGCAATGGCTTTCTCACATCATTTTTTACTGTCTCTTGCCTTGCTTCTATATGGGCACATGGGAATACACTCCATGTACATTCTCCACTCCACATATTCACCAAACATTTTACAAGTTCAGAACTATCTTTTGAGGCTAGTGTGGCCAGAGTTACAAATTATAATGAATATAATAAATATGCTATACTCATATTTATAACATGTGATATTATATATATTTTAAGTAGATATATTAGATAACATATGACATAATAAAATATAATTCTAAGTATATAATATGATATATTATACCAGACACAATAAAAGTGGCAAAAATTCAAGTCAGTTGTAATGTCTTGCTTATTGAATTGTTAAAGCCATACTGCTGAAATAAATACTTACCCCATGTTGATTGCAGTCTCTAGAAGCACTGCATCTGTCAGAGCCTGTTAAATATTTAATTTCTCTGCACTTTGTTTGCAAACAGTACTAAAGCAAAGCAATATAAAGATAAAAATAAAGGCAGTCAGACCATGAGACTGAAAGCACAACCAAACACAAGACACTTTTAGGAGAACCAGAATTCATATTACCTATAGTTGGAATTCAAGTCTATGAGAATACAGCCAAAGAAAATGGTAATTGTTATTATACACTGCAGTGAGCTTTGTGCCTTGGAGACTAAATCATGCAAAGGCATTCGAGTCTTATTTTCAAATCATCTATCATAAGAAATCCTCTTGGAAGAGATAAAGGGCTGGTAGGAGATAATAACCATTTCGACCACAAGTGTAAAGGAGGCTGTCTGTGTCCTCAAATGAGTGAGATTGCTACAGATATGTCATCTTTGTAATTATCTATTATCTAAGGTAACTAGCACATAAAATCAGTATCAGAAGTGGGGTCACTGCTGGTATAAAGTTTTTTTATAGGCCTTTAAAAGTGACTTGCAAAAGGGCCATGGAAGATCTGGGAGCTGAAGGCTGGGATCTAGAAAATCCCTAGGATGTTATAGTAAAAGCTGAAAAGGCCATTCTGGTTGGAATTTTGAAGCTCAGCATGCTGAGAGGAATGTGGGCAGCGGGGACCTGGCTCCTTGGGTTTTAAAAGACGGCAGGGACTATTGCTAGGAACTTGGCTACAGGCTCCTATGATATTCTTACAGAGATTCTGGCAGCATTCTGTCCACTTTTGACAACTCAAATGAAGTTAAATTCTATAGTAACAAACTAATTATTTTGGTAGGAGACATAGAAAGACAAGGCCATTCAGGCTGTGCTATGGTTACTGTTAACTGCACCCTGGTTAAAGTTAGAGAGAGGAGCAAGCATAATTGGAAAATGGGCTGTTTTTCAGGCAAGGTGTGGGTTTGATGTTACAGACAAACCCAGGACTGGGAAGCAACTTCAATCCTTAAAGATTAGCATCATGAAGCTGACATCTGTTCAAAACTGGCATAGCAGAAAAGGTTTCCTGAGGGAGAGACCCACCCTTCAAAATTTTGATCTTGTGAAAATTCAACTTTATTTGAAAAGAAGAAAACCTAAGCATAGAATGTAAACGAGAGGGTTTTCTTCTCAAAAACACGTCAGGCCAGTATTTCCCTAGGCCAGTGTATCTGTGGTCCAAGAAGGTTAGCCTACATCTCAAGCTGGCAGCAAAACTTAACAGCATCGTCCACATAGCACGATTTTTATGGCTGTTCTGAGTGCAAGACTGAGGGGCATCAGAGACCTGTTCTACAGCCACAGAGAGCAGGAAATGCTAGGCAATGTGAGGTGTGATCAGACTTATTATGGGAACCATGGAGAGGTCATTGCAAGAAGCTTTAGACCCTAAGATAGAGGAGACATCCAGATGGCACATATGGCTACAGGTATAGACTGGAACTGGCTGGAGAGAGGGGCTGCGTGTGCTACAGATACAGAGCTGGAGTAGTGAGGGTACCAAAACCCTTCAGATGCCATTTGTTTCCATCATGGGTGCCAGCTGCTCAGTGGGCAGCTGCAAGATTTGGTATTTGCTGGGCTTTTTGTCTTTGTTTGGTTCAGAATTTCCCTACTATACTCCCAATCCCCATAACTCATTTCTGAAATGGGATATTTATGCCACTGTAAACTAGAAGTGTATAGGTTTGTTTTGTTTTGTTTTTTAATGTTATTTGGGTGATGGGTAAGAGACTGCCTGTCTCAGAGGAGACTCAGCACTTTCACTTTTAAACAAAATTGGAATTGTAATTACTAGAGAGACTTTTGAAGTTGGACTGAGTGCATTTTGCACCAGAGTCACTGATGAGGCAAGTCTCTGGTTGTATTCCTGAAGGGGTGTCTGCATTTGTGTTGAAGGAAGAAGGTAAGACCTACTCTGACAGTAGGCTGAATAGAAGGAGGAGAAAGGGAGTTAAGTATGCACAACTCTGCTTCCTGACTACAGGTGCAATGTGACCCACTGCCACCTTGCCTCTTTCTTGACATGATGGACTATGGAGCCGAAAATGAACTCTTCTTTAATTTGTCCCAGTCAGATAGTTTATCACAGCATTTTTTTTAAAAAAGGTAACTAACACAAGGCTTACCAGCAGGAATGCAATGATTATTCGCCAGATACTAAGCTTTAAACGTGAAATGCCACTCTGGCATAATAAAGTGTCAGAGATAGGGTTTCCATTGCTATGAAGAGACACCATGGCCACAGCAACTCTTATAAAGGAGAACATTTCATTGGGGATGGCTTAAAGTTTTAGAGGTTTACTCCATTTTAATATCTTTTATTTAATCACTTTACATCCTGATCCCAGCCCCCTCTCTCCTCTCCCTCCAGTCACACCCTCATGCCCCATTACCCTATTCCCCCTTCTCCTCCTCCTCAGAAAAGAGGAGGCCCCCAAGGGTTACTAATCTACCCTGGCATTTTGACACAACAGAACTAAATGTATCCTTTCTCACTGAGAGAGATCTGTATACTGTATTAGCCCATTTATTGCTTGATAATGTGGAGTTTTGCTATTTAACTTTTGGAGTTTCTTATAGGTTTTAACACTTGCAGGTACATTCTTCAAGAATTCCAAGTAATTGCAGCCTTGAGATACTTGTATCGTTGTATGTAGCTTCACTCTTCACAACAGTTCAGGAAGGACTATCTTAGTTACTCTTCTCTTGCTCTGATAGGGGGGTTTTGTTGTTTTGTTTTTAGGTTTTCTTTCTTTCTTTCTTTCTTTCTTTTTTTTTTTTTTTTTTTTTTTTTGGATTCACAGCTGTAGGGAAATCAGAGTCCATCACATGGTAAGGAAGCATGGCAGTAGTCAGGCATGATGACTGGACTATGCTCAGTCTACAGTTTACACCATAAGCAGGGAACAAGAAAGGAAATCTGACAGTGGCACCTAAGGTGCTGTCATGGCTCTTCAACATTGGGGTGAACTTGGTACCACTAAATTACACAACTCTGGTTGGTTAAAATGACAATCTTTGTTAAAAAGCATTTTACCGCAATGAAGAAATTGTAGAAGATAGAGTGCTTGATATAGTGTCAAGATGAATATGACCACAAAAAAAAATTTTTTTTAATCAACTTAAAATATCTCAAATTACCATTTCAGGGCCACAGATAGTGCCATCTTCTACGAAGGTTTCATCTCTTTCCTCCATGTACCTATATGTTGTAGGTGTCTGCTGAGGTATCCTCCCGCCTTTATACATAGCTACACACACGTCATCTCGTATGTGTGCATAAACAGCAGATATATTGGCCTTCATCAGTAACTTCTTGTATGGCCATGTACAGACTAACTTCCCACACAGAACATCTCTGGAAGCGTAATGGAAAACACCTCTTAGCATTTATCTAACCAAGAAGCTGATAATACAAGTTAGCAACTGAGGTTCCGCATTAGCAAAATCAGCAACTGTAGTCCTGCCTTTTCAACCTTTTTATTTCTGTCTACACAATACGAAAAGAAAATTTATTCTTCTTTAACTTAGTATTCATCTAAATTTAAAATAATATTGTCTCACTGGGGTGAAGAGGGTGACAGAAGGACCGGTGTGGGGAGAGCTGGGGTGGGAGGACTGGGATCGAGAACAGAAATTGGTAAAGGGGGCATCTCTGGGACAGGGCACATTCCCAGAAGTCTATGAGGATGACCCTAGCTGAGACTCCTACCAGCAGGGGTTACAGAGCTTGAAGTGGTGACATCCTGTAGCCAGGTGGGACCACCAGTGGAGGGAGGGCATAACCAACCCACCCATAAAACCTTGGATCTAAAATTTGTCTCAATTACAAGAAGTAGAGGGTTAAAAGATAGAGTAGATATTGAGGGAACGGCAAACCAATGAGTGGCCCAACTTAAAACCCACACCATGGGAGAGAGGCAACCCCTGACACTATTAATGATATTCTGCCATGCTTGCAGTCAGAAGGCTAACATAAGTGTCATTTGAGAGGGGCTGGAGAGATGGCTCAGAGGTTAAGAGCACTGACTGTTCTTCCAGAGGTCCTGAGTTCAATTCTCAGCAACCACATGGTGGCTCACAATCATCTATTGTCAGGAGCCATAGGACCTTGCCTGACCTGCCCCAGTGGCTGAGAGGCCCTGCTGGCTGAAAGCCACAGCTGTCTGCATACTTGAGATAATTATTCTGCCTGGCAACCACAAAGATCCAGCCTGACCCTGAGAAAGAGAACATTCGGTGTATCGCGACTTCTGAATAATCGCCCCACTCCACACCTGCTGTCCTTGGGCCTGGCCCAGAAGATTTTGTAACTTTCCACTGCATTCCTTCCTACCTCCCGCCCTCTCAGAAGCTCACTTTAAATTTGGATACCCCCTTACAATAAACGGCCCTCGACAAGCAACGTTTCCCTGGGCCCATGTCTCTCTCCCGCCCAATTCTTTATTCACAGATCGCGACCCTCCTCGCCACTCCACGAATAACTGAACCCGCGGGTCAGGGACAATCTATAATGTGATCTGATGCCTTCTTCTGGCCTGTAGATGTGCATGTAGACCACTGTATATATAATAGATATTTTTTAAATGTCATTTGAGAGGCTTTATCCAGCAGCTGATGGAAACAGATGCAGAGGATATGCAGAGCTGAGGGAGGGGTTGTGGAAGAGAGGGAGGAAGGATTGAGGGATACAGAGAGGCCAAGGATTCCACAAGATGACCGACAGAGTAAACTAACCTGGGCCCATCAGGGCTCACAGAGACTAAGCCACCAACCAAAGAGTACACACAGGCTGGATCTAGATCCCTTACACATATGTAGCAGATATACAGCTTAGTCATCATGTGGGTCCCTTAACAATATGAGCAGGGGCTGTCTCTGACTCTGCTTCCTGCCTTTGGATCCCTTTCTCCTAGCTGGGCTGCCTTCTCTGGCCTCAGTGGGAGAGGACGCACATAGTCCTGCTGCCTCTTGGGATGCCAGGGTGGGTTGGTCCCTTTGGGGGCCTCCTTTTCTTTGAGAAGGAGGAGAGGGGAGATTGGGGAAGGGGCATGAGGGTGAGACTGGAATCAAGCTGTAAAGTGATTAAATAAATAAACACAATAAAACAAAAAAATAATGTCTTACTAATTTAAATCTAGGTCAAGCCATTTTTCTCCATAAAAACTTTAGCATAACTTATGGCTCTTTTTTTTAATGAGGCAATTTAGAAGTAAAAAAAAAAAATGATAATCATGACATGCTTATAGCTCTTTTATGCCTTGTTCTAACTACTGAAATTTGGACAAATGACCATTGATTATCAGGTTTTTTGTAAGTAAAACAAGATAATTTTTATTTGTTATATTCTGTGAGGTATATCACACTTACCATAAATATATAATATTATATGTGTCTATAATCATATAGATATAACCTATGTAAACAATGTCTAGTTCACTATAACCATCTGTAGAATTGTTTCCAGTTTTAACATTGTAGACACTGGACAGATGTCCCCATAGCATGGGACAACAACAGTTCAGTTGAGATAATGTAACAAAGGAACTCTGGCAAAGTACCCCACTGTGGCTCACACAGAATACACTTTCGAATTTGAGAATCTACAGTCTAAACAAAAGAATAATTTTCAAAATACATACTGAAAGTGACAAAACTTTTCAACACAGTTGCCAAATCGATCACCTTTGGAATTCATCTCTTCGTAGCACCAGAAGGGAGCCCCTCTCACACCTAAAGACAAAGACAGGAAGAACTAAGATGGGCTAGGGATTCAAACCACACTGCAAAACCGACAGAGTCGGACTGCAAACTGCAATGTGACTCCTCAGCATCAAAACGTTGTTGGGACTGAGATACTTACAAAGAGATTTCTGGATTCTAAACCAGCCTAGTACACTGATCAAAAAATGGATGGAGGGATGGAAGGAAGAAAGAGTAATGGGCTTAGATGCTCCATATTTTAAAAGAGAGAGGCAAATGTGGTTCTCTTTATTCCCTTTGAATTGTTTTCTTTCTTAGTTCTTTATTTACTGGGAAGATGCAGTTTATTCTTTATAGTAGAGTCAAGTGCAGCCCAGGTTGAGCTTCCCTTCTGGGCTTTGTACTAGAATCCTCATGCCCATGCCCTTATACCTGGTAAGCATAAAAGAGGTATTGAATTTCCAAAGTACAAAGGACACTATAATTCACCTACATCAACCCACACACATGTGGACAGGGCGAGGGGTTGGGAGGGGGGGGTGAGTAGTCATGGCTAGCCTTAAAAAAAATAGCAAAAATTCAACTACCTATACCAGCTGCCCCATCATTTTGACTTTAGGGTTTAAGGGTTGGTTGCATTGTTCAAGTCAGTCATTTGGTATAAGAACTGAGATCTTTGCTTTCATTGCTAGTCATCAACAAGAGACCCCTCTCTTCAATTAACGTACAAGTTTTCATACCTGCAGGGACTGATCTATAGACATCACCTCCAGAGGGACATGAACTATGTATAGATACACATGGGAAATAATCTACTACTGCCACTAAGTTTTTTCTTGAAAAGAGCCTTCTCTAAAAAGAAAAAGAAAAATTAAACAAACAAACAAAAAACAGCAATGAGTTTTTGTTAAGCCTGTCCCAATTTATGGATGCTGTAAATCTAATTTAGCCCCAACCCATTAGAATCTGGACAAGGATTGAATGGTACAAAACTAAAACTAAAAGGGATAGGCAGAAATTCATGAATTTGGGTTTTTTTTTTTTTTTTTTTTTTTTTTTTTTTTTTAGAAAAACTAACAGCAATCCTCCTGCATCAGCTTCCTGAGTACTAGGATGACAGTACTCAAGATAAACACAAGAAGTATTTATTATGCATGACTAACTGAGCTTCTTAGTAGGAACAGCATATTGGCTTCACAGCATTGAGAACTGCCCTGTAGAGACTCTGTGGCCAGGACACCCTACCATCCCATCCCTGAGCCAGAATGCTTTGAACAGTCAAATGCAGACTGCTCTAAGGCAGCAGCTCTCAACCTTCCTAACTCGCAATCCTTTAATACAGACCTTCATGTTGTGGTGACCCCTGACCATGAAATTATTTTTGTTGCTACTTCATAACTATAATTTTGCTACTGTAATGTAAATACCTTTGTTTTCCAGTGGTCTTAGGTGACCCCTGTGAAAGGGTCACTCGGCCACCCTCAGAGGTGCAGCCCACTGGTTGAGAACCACCATTCTAAGGCACTTCGTGGATCCCCCCACACACACACTTACACAACACTTATCACCTCCGCATTTTCTTTAATACCCTTTTCCTTCCAGGTTTTTGTGGCTGAGGATAACAACCGGATGGCTTTGTTTCCTTGATTACTGAAACACCACAGCTCTGATGTACCCCACTTCCACTCCCAGTGCCCTAAGGCCAAGATTTTCTTTGCTCCTCACCCACCCAGAAGACTGACAAGAGTTTTATGGATATAATTTTCCTGGTGTCCTAGGGGCAAGGAATTAGGGCTGCTGAACAACAGCTTTTGTATGTCTGCCTCGATTTTTGTATGCTTTGAACTCGGGGCTATCTAGAGCTAAAGTACAAGTCAAGAAGAAAGTTGACTGACAGCTGCTCCCAGGAACACTTCTATGTAGATCCCGGCTCATCCCAGCTGTGCCGTGGATTATCATGGCTCTTCAGACTCCAAGATGCACAATGTTGGAGATGTAACTAGAGTCATGTACTGTATGAATGTTCTCGAAAGAGACCGTGAGAGTGAAGTTGGTGGGGATGACAGTTCTTGCTTAGCTCTTCCTTTTCACCTTGCCTTGCCTCCAGCAGGTAGAAAGTGTGCCTACATAGCCAGTTCCAGGCTGCCCCAGACTATGGGAGAGGCTTCCTTAAAAAGACAAACAACCACACAACTGTGGAGAATGCCCTGTCCATTGACTAGATCTGAATAGGGGTTCAATGTTTACTGCATGTATTGTCCTTGGTTGGTGCAGTAGTTTGAGCAGACCCCCTTAGCTCCAGATCTGCCCTTCATGTTCTTCTTGTAGGTTTCTAGGACCCTCTGGATCCTTCTATTTCCCCCATTCTCCCATACTTCTCTCACCTAGAGTCCCACTAGGAAGTCCCTGCATCTATTCCAATCCCCTGGTAAGTGAAGACTTTCATAGGACATCCCTTTTGGGCTAGTGCCCAATTATAAGTGAGTATATATCATGTGAGTCTTTCTGCATCTGTGTTAACTCACTCAGTATGATCTAGTTCCATCCATTTGTTCACAAATTTTGGTATTTCCTTGTTTTTAATAGCTGAGTAGTATTCCATAGTGTAAATGTACCACAGTTTCTTTATCCATTCTTGGACTGTGGGACATTTAAGCTGTTTCCAGGTTCTGGCTATTATGAATAAGGCTGCAATGAACAGGGCTGAGCTATGTCCTTGTTCTGTGGTGGAGAATCTTCTGGGTATATTCCAAGGAGTGGAATAGCTGGAACTTCAGGTAGCCCTATTCCCAGTTTTCTGAGAAAGTGCCATATTGATTTCCAAAGTGGTTGTACAGGTTTGCACTCCCACCAGCAATGAAGGACTGACTCTGACATGAACTTTGGTGCCTCATATTGGCTGCTTCCCCTTGGTGGGGAGGCCTGGTAGCACTCAGAGAAAGGATGAGCAGGCTACCAAGATGAGACTTGATAGGCTGTGACCATCTGGTGGAAGAGGAGGGCCCCTTCTCTCACAGACCTAGAGGAGGGGAATAGGGTGAAAGAGGGGAGGCAGGGAGAAACGGGAGGATACAAGTGAGGGTATAACAACTGAGATGTAAACTGAATAAATTAAAAATTTGTTGATTCCAAAAGAAAGATAAACAACCAAGTAGTGCTGGCACTCGCCTTTATATATACATATATGTATATATATACATATATATAGTTTGTTTATTTTTTCCAGATTTTTCATTAATTCATTTACTTTATATCTCAATAGTTATCCCATCCCTTGAATGCTCCCATTCCTCCATCCCTCCTGATTTTCCCCTACTCCCCTCCACTATAACCATGACTGAGGGGGGCCTCCCCCCCCCATATATGCTCATAGGGTATCAAGTCTCTTCTTGGTAGCCTGCTATCCTTCCTCTGAGTGCCACAAGGCCTCCCCATCCAGGGGATATGGTCGAATATGGGGCACCAGGGTTTGTATGAAAGTCAGTCCCCACTCTCTGCTCATCTGTGGAGAATGTCCTGACCATTGGCTAGATCCGGGTAGGGGTTCGAGGTTTACTGCACGTATATTCCTTGGATGGTGTCATAGTTTGAGCAGGACCCCTGGGCCCAGATCTGACTGTCATAATGTTCTTCTTGTAGGTTTCTAGGACCATACAGATCCTTCTACTTCCTCATTCTCCCATGATTCTCTCACCTAGAGTCCCAGTAAGATGTCCTCCCCTCTGTCCCACTTTCCTGATAAGTGAAGCCTTTCATAGGACATATCCCTTGGGCTAGTGTCCAGATATAAATGAGTATAAACCATTTGACTCTTTCTGCTTCTGGGTTAACTCACTCATTATGATCATTTCTAGTTCAATCCAATTGTCCACAAATTTTGGGAATTCCTTGTTTTTAATAGTTGAGTAGTATTCCATACTGTAAATGTACCACAATTTCTTTATCCATTCTTCCACTGAGGGACACTTAGGCTGTTTCCGTGATCTGTAGGCCGCTTGTGTGTTCATATGCATCTCCTTCAGATTGGGAAATTTTTCCTCTATGATTTTGTTGAAGACATTTTCTGGACCACGGAGTCAGGTGTCTTCTCTTTCCTCAATGCCTATTATTCTCAGGTTTCTTCTTTTCATGGTGTCCTAGATTTCTTGGATGTTCTGTGTCAGGAACTTTTCAGATTTAGCATTTTCTTTGATGGTTGTTTTGAGTTCTACAATTGTATCTTCAAGTCCCGAAATTCCTTCCTCCATTTCCTGGATTCTGTTTGAGAATTTGTTGGTTGATTTCTTCTTTATAGCCTTTCGGTCATGTTTTTCTTCTGTGTGTTCCTTTATCATAGATTCCATTTTGTCTTCAGATCTTGAAGTGTTTTATTGATTTTCTTCATCTGTCTATTTGTATTTTCCTAAAATTCTTCCAGTGCCTCTCTATATGACTCTTTTATGTGCTGCACCTGCTTGGTTGCATCCTCCTGCAGTTGTTTGCAGATTTCATTCATTTCTTCCATTATCATCTTCCTTACTAAGGACTTGAGGTCCTTTTCTTGTATTTCGATTGTGTTTGGGTTCTCCAGGTTGTTTTCTATGGGATAGCTGGGATCTGGAGGTGCTGAGCTGTTCTGTTTTTTGTTGTTTGCGTTCTTACACTGTCCTTTAGACATTTTGCTGTTTCTATTAATGGAATGTGGCTTCTGGTTTCCTTCACTGGTTGTTGAGAGTTGATACTTGGTGATGTGCTCTTGCCTGTGGGGATCAGGGAGTTCCTCCCTGACACAGGCAGGTGACCTAGTTTCCACTCCTGGAGACTTTGATCTACACCTTAGGCTCTGGGCTGGGTCAGCAGAAGTAGGCTTCTGACTGGTCCCTTTCACATTAGTGTTGTTATTCAGGCCAGCTGTTATGGGGTCTCAGATCGAGGCTGGCAAGCTCTGGCTGGGCAAGATGTTCCCAGTTGCCTGCACTTCCCTCAGACCTGTAGTCCAGACCTCGCCTGGCTCAGTCCCACTGAGCTATATGTGCCGTTTAAACCAGTGTATAGACACCTCAG
Source organism: Acomys russatus (assembly GCF_903995435.1). Lineage (NCBI taxonomy): Eukaryota > Metazoa > Chordata > Mammalia > Rodentia > Muridae > Acomys > Acomys russatus. Next base: position 15,711,537 of record NC_067163.1, read on the forward strand.
GGGCGTCCAGCCTTTCCCAAGAAAGTGGGAGATCCTGCTGGAGCTGTGTGAAGTGTCCAAGCTGGGCTCTAACTGCTCAGATCTGCAGGGTCTGTCCCCTGGGCTCTGTTCCAATGTGGGCCCCGCATGGCCCCTCTGGCTGTGTGCTGCTCACTCTGAGCTAGGTGGACCCAAAGCAGCTCAGTATCCTGAGCTCTGTTGCAACGTGGTCCCGATTTGGCACCGCGGGTTGCGAGTGCTCTCTCTGAGCTAGGTGGACCCAGTTGCCTGTGTTTCCACGCAGCATGGGGTCCTCAGCAAATTTGCATGGGGCAGGTGGATGAGCCCAAGGGCAGCTTCCCCTGTTTCCCTGTGACTTCCACAGGCCAGGGGCTCCGGTACCGACCCACACACTGAATTTGGGCTTTATCTGCCAGCTGCAACCCACAGGTGGGTTCCGTATGAGCGTCCGGAGAGTGGGTTCAAGGCCTCCATGGACTGTTACTTGACCTGGGGCCAGGCCTGCCGGTGGTCTGTGCTATGTGGGACCCCACTCACCTAAAGTTCTCTGGATTTAATAGTCTGTGGCTCCATTCAAGTCCCTAGTCTCCATGCAGTAGATCAGATACAGTGCTTGCTGGGTGCCACCATCTTGAGGATCTCCCAACACGCGCCTTTAATCCCAGGACTTGGGACACAAATGTAAACAAATCTCTCAGTTCCAGGATAGCCAAGGCTACACAGAGAGATGCTGTCTCAAGAACAAAGCAACCCACCCCTCTCTCCCCCCAAAAAATCACTAGACAAGAGACATTTACTCTGTGGGCTTTATACATAAATGTCCTTCCACCCCATTAGCCAGGCTACCATGTGAGATGATAAACAGAAGTGTGCAGCAGATGTCTGCACTTAGTGGCATGAACCTTTCCTACATGTGGCCCTTTTAGGGGATTCAGAACTGAAATGTAGAGCAAATTTAAAAAACTTTTTAATCATCAGTATGGACACCCACTCTGATGTCAGGACATCAGATATCTGGTATAGGAAGCAGATAAAGATAAGCTGAGACGGTGCCAAGAAAAACAAAAACAAAAAAAAACTGTCACTAAAATATAACATAGCTCAATAAAATAATTTCTGGCTGAAAATAATTTTTTTTTGGTATGAAGTTGAAACATGTTGCAGCCTATATGGGCCTGCATGAGAATACTCTGGGCTGAGGTTACAAGAACAAATAACACACTGAAGAGCTAGAAACCTGTATGAATTCCATGATTAAAAATTAATTTGTGGGAGCTGTCATACAGATACCAGTGGAAAGAAAGAGGCTTCATTCTCCAGGCACTTTTCCTTTTAATAATCAATTTACTGAACTATTTACCCTAGCTGTTGTTTATAATGTTTTCTCCTGCATTTACTCTCTTAAAAGAAACCCTCAAAATCTCAGGCAGGGGCTGGAGAGATGGCTCAGCGGCTAAAAGCACTGGCCGCTCTTGCAGAGGGCCCCGAGTTCAGTTCTTAGAACCTATGTGGAGCCCCACAATTGCCTGCAACCCCATTTCCAGAGGATCTACACCCTCTTCTGGTCTCTGCTTGCACTGGCCACGTACGTGGAACACATACATAGATTCAGGCACTCACATATACACATAAAATAGAGTCGATCTTTAAAACATTTTTTATAGTCTCAAACAGTAATAGAGATGGCATAAGGGTTTTCTTTGATCCACCTCAAAGGGAAAAAAAAGGTAATTGTGGCCTGACAGTCCTGCTAATCACAGGAGCATACTTTAGCCTGAGCATTTCTAAGAGCCTTTACCATTCAGACGACTTTGCCAGATTTCCTTAACACCAATGATGCTATGAAAGGGGAGACAACTCAGTCAGTAATGGGCTTTCCTTACACATGTAAGAACTAGAACTTGCATCTCTGGACCCACATAAAAATCTGGGTAATTCCAGTAATGGCAAGATGAAAAGGAGTGGCCAGGACATCCCTAGAACTCCCTGGCCAACCAGCCTGGCCTCTGTGGCTGAATTCCATGTCACCCTTCTTTTCATGTAAGTGTGCTATAAATGCATCATATATTTTTCCCAGAGACAAACCTTTTGTCGGAATATACGTTTTTGTTGGTGGTAATGTTGGGGTTGATGGTGGTGGTGGTAGTTTTTAGAGACAGGTTTTCTCTGTATAGCCCTGGCTGTCCTGGAACTCTTTTTGTAGACCAGGCTAGCTTTGAACTCACAGAGGTCTTCCTGCCTCTACCTCCCTACTGCTGGGATTAAAAGTGTGAGCCACTACCCCAGCCAGCCCCATGATGCTTTTTCTAAGCATCATACCTTTATTATCTCTTGTCTCAAGGAAGAATTCAGAATGAAATTTCTTCTTCTCAGCTAGCAGCAACTACATTCATTTGGACAGTCTTTTTTTTTTTTTTTTTTTTTTTTTTTTTTTTTTTTTTTTTTTTTCATGCAGCAAGAAATCCAACACTCAAATAAGCAACTGAATTGTCCACTGTCAGAGGACCCATTGTTCCCTGGCAGGCTCTCAAAATCCCCACTTTGCTCTACTAGGTACCCAGCTTCTTTAACTAAACCTTAACACCACGAATCTGATGTAACGCAGCAGGAAGGTAAGGCTCTACTCGCAAAGTCTTCCTTTTACAGATAGGAATCCAGTGTCAGTTCAGGGGGGCTTTTTGTTCTCTCATGAGAGCAGGGAAATGAGTTACCTTTGAAATGAATGGTTTCCAAGCAAGACTTTAGCCATTAATACATGATGCACTTTTCCCCCCTCAAAACGGAATAATGGGCTTTGGGATAATCGGCCTTTAAAAGAGTGTCATGCGTCTTACCCTTTCCCAAGAGTTTCATACATTGTTTTTCAGCAGTCCGACAAACTCCATTGTAGCAGTAGCCTTCACCTGATCCGCAGGGCTGTCCATTACGTGAGTATGTGTCAGGCACACAATAAGGTTGGTCCCCATTACAATACTCCACAAAGTCACATTCATCTACGGGCTTTCTACAAAGTACATTAATTGGTTTTATCTAGAAGAAAGCATAAAGGATTACATTCAGGGATGATGCTTCTCTCTCTCTCTCTCTCTCTCTCTCTCTCTCTCTCTCTCTCTCTCTCTTCCCCCCCCCTCCACCTCTCTCCAATTTCAATTTCCATCTCCCCCCCCTTTAAGCTGTTAAGATAAAAAGGAAAAGTCTCTGGATGGTTTTGAATGAAACTTGTCATAAATTCCCATTACTGAAGGCCTCCCATAGGATGGTTATAGGAGAGGACACAGAACAACATGAATGTGTCTAACAAAAAAAAAGTTTCCATAGTTGAAGTCAAGGAGGCCTGGGAGTCATGCCCACTATCCTAGGCTCAGGAATATTTGTTCATACATCTGAGCATATGTGGATATGGTTGATTCAAGCAAAAGGTCTCCTTAGGTCTAGCAATGGCAACTAATTTGGTTATCTACTACAATACTTGTCCTAGCGGGACAGACTTAGTACTAAAGTTAAGATGATATGAATAACTTAATCAATGTTGTACTCATTTTAAAAAGGATTTTATTTATTTTATGTATATGAGTATTTTGCCTATGTGTAAGTATGTGCACCATGTGTATGCCTGGTGCCCTCGGATGGCAGAAGAGGGCATCAGGTTCCCCTGAGACTGGAGTTACACACAAGTTATGAGTCAACATGTGGGTGCTGGGAATCAAATATGAGTCTTCTGTGGGACTCGCCAGTGCTCTTGACCACTGGGATGTCTCTCCAGCCCTGTGAGGTGATTTCTAATGAAGGGAAAACTTCTCGATATATACACAATATGCCAGAATTTTTTTTACAAAGTTAATTTTCTAGGTTGTATTTTTAGCTCATCTGTTGTTGTTTTTTTTTAAGGGGGGGGGTCTCTAAAGGGAAATAGTAAATAAATTATCATCTGAGAGAAATAGCAAAGAATCACGCTAAACATTTTCTAGCATTTGGTTCGGTCTTTATCTCCTTGTGGTCTCCTTTGAGAAGGTCAAAAGCCATGCCATTGGTCATGTGAAAACAACTCACAGGTGGAGCTTGGTGTTCTTGGGAAATACTAATGGTCGGAGTGGGGTATCTCTCTAACCTTTTTGCCTACTTGTGGGACCCTTTTCCTCCTATTGGGTTGCCTTGTCCAGCCTTGACGTGATGGTATGTGCTGGGTTTTATTGTAGCTTGTTATGCTGCGTTTGGTTGGTGTCCCTAGAAAACCTGATCGTTTCTGAGAAACAGCAGAGGAGGGTAGATCTGGCACAGACAGAAGACAGTGGGACAGGGTCGGGAGACTAGAGACAGAGTTGGGAAACTGCCATCTGGGTGTAAAAAAAAATTTTTTTTAATTTAAATTACTTTTTAAAAAGAACTAGAAGTTCAACAAATCTCAAGCAGAAGACCATATTGATACATATTATCATCATCAAATTATTCAACATCAGTGATAAAGATAAAGCTTAAGGTAGAAAGTAGAAGATATTATGTGCAGAACAACAAAAATACATATAATTACAAGTTTGTCAGTAGAGACAGTTCAGGCAAGAAAACAGAATAGCCATAACCTAATGCACTGTGGATAAAATGTTATATTTAAGTGTAACTGGAGAAAGAAAAACTTATTTTTCAAGAAAGCAAAGATCAAGGTGGTGGGGACTGGCTCAGCCAGTCAAGTACTCACCAAGCAAAGCCTGAGGACCCGAGTTTGGATCCCAGCACCCACATAAAAATCTGTGAATATGAGCATTCCGACAGCAAGTAACAGAGCTTCAAAATATCCTTTCAAGGATCAGTGTACTAAGAATGTAGCAAATGTACTGTAGCCAACAATTTTCTCAAGAAAAAGGACCTGGGCTTTGTTAAACGTCATTTCTTTCTTACTTCATATGAGAAGGCTCACTATTTTCAGTAGCTGACAGGATGTCAATGACTGTCCCATTGTGGGTAGTGCTGCAGACATGCCAAGCCTGCCCTTCTATATACAGAGCATCCGAGAGTATTTGCTACCTGTAGTTTCTCCAGATTCCCAAAGGAAATGACAAAGAGGGATGTTACTGGTCTCTGTGTGGGTGCAGAATTGACCTCCATGAGTCCCAGAGCTGGTTTTACAAGACTCAAAACACTCAGTATGCAGATCTCACCTCTCCAGTCTTGCAATTTTCTGGGTGAGACCACAGATCAGAGGAGGGCTCTGCCAGGACACTTGTCTGGCACAGGATATTCATGTTACCACGGGACTTGATGGTAAGAGGGGAGGTTGCTTTTCTGACATGGAAGAGTGTCATAGTTGAACTCGTCTTATCTGAGCAATGTGACTTGATCATTGCTGAGTGTAGAACTTTGAATCTCCTAATTTTGAATAAGCCTGTCTTTCTTTTCATATCTGTTGCCATTGCCTGTGTGTCTGAGTGCCTTGCTGTTGGACGCATATGCACTCACAATTGTATATCCTCTTGATGAACCGTCTTCTGTTAATATTATATAACCATCTTCTTGTCTTTTATAAAGTTTTGTAGGTTTGTTTTGTTTTTGTTTTGTTTTGGATTTTTTTTTTTTTTTGGCAAGGGGCATTTGCTTGTTTTACTTAAAGCAGATGCCATAGTATTGTAGAACCTGGGCCAAATGGGATCTTCCCCATCAAGTCACTGTTAAGACAGTGTCTTACAGCCTGATCTTATGGAGGCATTTTCTCAACTAAGGTTCTTTCCCTTCACATGACTGTAGCTTGTGTCCAGTTGACATTAAACTAGCCATCACTGTGTGTGAATTTGTGTACGAGTGCATGTGCACGTGTGTGTATGTGTGTGTGTTTGTGTTTGTGTGTGTGTGTGAAGTTGACGTTAAACTGGCCATCACTGTGTGTGAATGTGTGTGCATGTGTGCGTGCATGGGTGTGTGTGTGTGTGTGTGTGTGTGTGTGTATGTGTGTGTGTCTGTGTTACTATTTCTCTAAATAACCATGGCTATTACAATCCCACACTCACTGGCTTTTAAAGGCACCATTGGCCTCAATCTTTGATTTATGCTGTTTACTTTGTTCTTCCTTTTCTCTTAAGATATAAACATTACTGGAACTCTCTTTAAAGAGTTTTAATACTAACAAAAGTGGACTTCTGTGTGAGTGCATCAGAGCCAAGGACTCTCTCAGAAGACAGGAAGCTGAGTTCAGCCAGCACAAGCAATTTATCTAACTCCTTGCCTTCATATAAGCTCCATGCAGAGAATAGGAATAAGAGAGACTGAGGGGCTGTATGTCAGTCATACAGACATGTTGGAGGTCATAGAGAAAACATTAGAAATCCAAGTCAGGAGGAAAGGAACGCAAGGCACAGCATACACAAGATCACAGGAAGTGATAGATTACCAGATGGAGCCAGGTGTGGAGTTGGATACAGAGCATCATAGAGCTATCAGCTAAGAGTGATGCCATTTGACCTATGTATTTTTGTCTCAAGAAAATTATCACTGGGCTGTTGTCAAACTCAGATTCCCTCTTACCTTGCAGTCCTGCGTGCAGCATTCTCCAGAGCCACATATGGCATTGTTCTTTAACCGGCATGACATGGGGTCACAGCACGCCTTGTGTGTGCAGTTCTGCAAATAGAAGCAAAGTCCTATTGCATCACACCAGACAGTACCTCAGCACGCGAGCTCACAAGCTGGCTCCATAACCCCATTCTCTAGTAAATGTGTGGCAACAACACTTCACTCAGCAGTCTACAAGAGCATCCTTTCCCTCCACCTGCTGCGCTTCAACGCGGAACCACCCTGGGGAACGCACTTCCTGATATCTTACTGTTCCTGTGGCCTAGCTTTTGTGTCAGGCTTCGTCCATTGGTACGATCTACATGTGAGCCCCAGTGCTGACCAGCTTTGGCTCTGCTCAGGCTAAGAGCCCGCTTACGTGTGGTCCTTTGCTTGGCCCCTCTATTTTGGTTCCTCAGAAAGAATGAAAGCTGGAAACTCTTAGAGCTGCCCCACCAGGAGGGTGATGCTTAGACACGTGGACTGGCTGAAATTCACAGGAGGCACATGGAGTTAATATGTTGTTTTCTGGTGCTATAGCGACATGTGGCCTGTATCCATGTGGCCATGGATAGACAGGCAGACATTACCATCCACCATAGAAGCATCTGTTGACAGTGCTACCCTAGAGGACTCATAAATTGATGTGTCTTTTTGCCTAGTATTTTTGAGCTATGTGTTGGGTTATACAGTATATTATTTCTTTTACTGTCCTGAATAAGGCCTGATTTATCACACTAATATTTATTCACGTTCCCGCTACAGTGTGCTTCTCCTGCTTTGAACTATGCCCTTGAAGTTGGCGACGCCCATTATAACCCCTAGGGAAACACTGTCATTTGTTTCTCCTACTCATGTCTTCCTCACTCTGTTGTCAATTATGTTGCATTTGTCACCTGACCCTGGTCACCCTGGAGTATTTACAGGAAGAGAGACATTTAATAGAATGCTACAGATGAGGGCCTATTTATGGCTTTGTTGATTATCTTAAAGGTAATCCTGGAGAAGATTAGTTTAATGAATACAACTCTACAGCTGCTAATATTCCAAAGGTAAGAAATAAATATTTAGCTTGGAAAGGGTTAGCAAATCATAGCCGAGTCACAGAACTGCACAGTGTCTGACCACAGACAGAAGTGTATGCAAAAGGCAATGGTGGCTCTCAGGAAGAGAAAACTGCTCGTGCGAATGTACCATGGAGGGCATCATCTATGTCATCATTCACATTCGAAACTGTGTCACATAGCCTCAGGTCCCCAACTGGGGGCTGACAGCCTGGAGGACCCCTGGGGTGTTACTGTCCTTCAGTCCACCTTGAAGTGGTTGCAGTGATGGCAGTAGTGGTAGCAGCTGTGTTGGTGCACTCACCAGCAAAGAATGAAAGAAAGCAGGCAGGTAAAAGCGACACCCATTTTCCTTCACAATGTAGCCTTTTTTTTTTTTTTTTCCTATAACCTTCCCTCTCAGAACTGCTTCTGCTATATCAGGGAGGTCTTGAGAGGTTTTTGTTTTTGCTTTCACTCACCTTGAGATATTTTATTTATTCACTCATTCATTCATTCATTCATTGACCCATTAGTTACTACAGGGCATCTGCTTACTTTTTATATAATCTGTGAATTTGTCAAGATTTCACCACAGTGTGAAGAACTGTATTGTAGGGTACAGCATTAGGAAGGTTAAGAACCATTGGCTTAAACTATTTAAGAAAGTGTTAGTACTCCCCAAAGTTTAGGGGTTTTAAGTAATTGGGTTTTTTTAGTATGCTTTCTATGGTTTAAAAAAAAAAAAGTTTTCTCTTCTAGAAAATTCCATAATAGGAGCTTCTGCACTTAATAGTGTCAAACAAACCCCATAGTCTTTCTTTATCCTTTTACATGTTCCTTTCCTTCCTCTACCCTCCAACTTGATTATTTCAAAAGACCTATCCTCAAGTTCAAAGATTCTTTTTTCTGTTTGACCTCATCTATGGTTAAAGTTATCCGTGGGAAACAGGCATGGTGACGTACACCTTTAATCCCAGCACTCAGGAGGCAGAGGCAAGCAGATCACTGTGAGTTCAAGGCCAGCCTGGTCTACAAGGCTACACAGAGAAACCCTGACTCAAAAAAAAAAACAAACAAAAAAAAGTTATCCATGGGAGTTGTCTGAGGATTAGGTGATATGGGTCTCCCACATTTCCTAAAACTATAATGAAAGCCCAACACTCCACTTAGTGTCTCTAGCCCCCGAAGGCAGGGACACTGGTGATTTTGATGCTTGTGTAAAGGAAGGGGCATTTCAGATACACGGGCCCGAGGAAAAAGAACACAGGCAGAATCCAGACCAGAAAGCAACAGGAGCACTGGGTAGCGATGAGACAGACTTTGATATGGCGGCATATAGCAGGAGACCAGGCTCTGCAAAATGGAGTAGTCGCACGAATACTCGGGACTGATAAAGTGTACCTATAGTCTGGGCTATGGGAAGGCCCAGGACTGCTCTCTAGGGAGGTGAGGCATCTCGGTGGCTCAGATTTTATAAGACTTCTCTACCTACATTCAGGGAGGCTGGGCAAGGCGACTACTCAAAATGTTGCTCTCCTCGTAGAAAGGATATATCAGAACACGGCTGCTTCTCTTCTGTCTAGATTCTGAGGATCATTCACTAGGCAAAGTAGCTTGTGGAGTGAAGAAACAGAGCACTTCCTAGGTAGCCTGTCCCCAGTGGCAGGAAGTGATAGCACTTGGCGGGTAAATGTCAAATACTCATGAGTATAGCTCAAAAATGGCAGGACCTCGGGGTGAAGCCTGTTTGAATATAGCACAGCATAGCAACAGCTTGGATGAGAGTGAACAGGATTACCAAGATGGCAGCTATCTTCAGTACCAAGAGACACCTACTCGCCGTGTAGGCGGCATCATAGATAGGCAATTTTAATGGTGGCTTTGTAATCAGGATTAGCCTCTGATTTCTATAGTTTCTGCTGCTGCTCTCTGGTCTTTGATTGTCTTGGTTGAAAAGTTGTTCATATGGCTGCGACTGTGCGTGCATTTGTGTGTGTGTGTTTGTGTGTGTGTGTGTGTGTGTGTGTGTGTGTGTTTAATTTTTTATTGGGGGGTGGGCTATTTCCTACATGACTTCTGTAGTTACATCATCCCCACTCCTCTCTCCACCTCCTGATTCCTCTTGTGTTCTCTCCAATGGCCTCTCAAATCCACACCCTCGTCTATCATTGTTATTATCACAAGCATAGTTATATACAAGCTCATTTTGTGTTGCTCCCCGTGCAATATGTGTTTAGGGCCATCCACTAGGCGTTGGATAACTTATGAGGGCATAGATAGGGGCTAGTTCAGACAAGTGGTCAAAACACAGAGAATGGGTGAGTGTGGGGTGGCCAACCCTGGCTGGTATATCTGCAGAGTAACTTCTAAGGCTCAGGGAATGCTGTGAAGGAGGTGGCAGAGAGCTTGTGAGAGAAAGAGGACAAGGATGCCTGCTGATGCCTTCTAGACCTGACAGAGACACTCTTCCATGGAACCTTTCATACTCAACCCTGCCTCTAAAAGGCAATAGGCATGCTGAGGTCCCTCTATCATTTTTCATCTGTGGCTTACTTTGATCTTATTTTCATGCTTTGTGTCTTTTATAATTGACAGATTTTATTTTGGAACGGCTTAATTAAGAACCCTTGTGTACAGCTGATTAAGAACCCTTGTGTACAGCTGATTAAGAACCCTTGTGTACAGCTGATTGTCTCCTCTATTGAGCAGGAACGAATCCTACCTACTCTTGCAACACACAGTCTCCCTGCTGCCTTTCAGTGTCTTGTTAGCGTTTGTTGTGAAGAGCAGGTTGTTTTGACAGTTAAGACCGTTTTGGAGTCATTCTTCAGCTGACACAGGCAATAAATAATGTTAGAAGGCAGTGTTTAAAAAGCACTCAAAGAAACAATATGCTAACTTCCAAAAGGAAAATTAGGAGACTGAAGATTTCAGCTACACAAAAGGAAGAAGTCTACTTCAAATCTATTTTGCTAAAAGATAAAGTTCTTTCTGATTTCCTCACTACTACACATAAGATATTGAGAAGAGTTTTTTTTTTAAAGACTACCAACCTTCAAAGTGCCACAGTCACACTGTTCTTTGCCTTCCACTATACCGTTGCCACATATTCGCCTGGGTCTGCGTTTAGCTTTTCTTTCCATAGGCAATTCCTGGAGACATTCAAGGACTCTGTTTGCTGATAGATATTTCAAGTCATCCAAGCTACAAGTACTGAAATCCTTCACACCTCCAGAATATCTAGGACACAACAATGTCACATGATCAAAGCTACTGTTTTCTATTCCAGTTCCCATGATGCAGTTCTTTGACAAAATATTTCTAGAGCACCGCCCTTCACGGGAAACACTAAGCGCACTTTTAAACACAGCAGCCGGATTACTAAGTTGTCTTTTTGTACTTTTACAATTCTCACCAAGAAAAGGTGAGAAACAATGATACAACTCAAATATATATACATATACACACACACATACGTGTGTCACATGCTGTACTTATGCAGAACCTGGGGCATGTTATCCCTCAGTACATGCAAGATGCTGATTCAGGTTTCCCAGCTACTACTACTACCCAAAAAGCAACATCATAGATGCTAAGGGCTCTTACCTCTGTGTGTGTGTATGTGTGTGTGTGTATGTGTGTGTGTGTGTGTGTGTGTGTAGAGTGTGCATGTGCAGAGTGTGTATGTGTTTCTACACATGTTCTCCTTTAATTTTGGAAGTCGTTAGGCACCGAAACTGCTATTTAGAATTTTCTTCCTAATGCCAAATAGTTGAACTTCAAGTTTTCAGCTTTAATCTTCGGTATATTTTTAAGTGATTTAACTCTGTCATATATTCTTTTGCTACACACCAGAATAAGCATATTAACTTGAACAGTTAAAAATCTTCTATAAATAGAAATCAGTTATGAATAGATCATCAGGACAGCATGGCATGTATTTATCATTGCTGCTTCTCGTCACTAAGTCTAAGTTAAAAATCATAAAATAAAGTGAGAAGACTGAAAAGCCAAGATATAAATTAACAGAAACCAACTCCCAGAGCCAAAAGAACCATGTTGGACTTGGGCATTTTTTTATCCACCTGCCCTCAAAGGACTTGGGATTCGTGACTTTAGAACTACAGAGCTCAATAGGAAAAGATAACTCAGGTAGGTTCACTCCTCCCCAGAGTTAAACGGAAAACAGGAAAGTGGGTACCACCAGCAAGAGAAAGCAATTAGAACTGTGACAGAAATAAAGGCTAGAGCAGTTATTATGTACAACATGTGTGACACTGTCTCAAAAGGGTGTGGGGGGGCCCTACTAAGAGCCTGTTGTATATGAAAACAAAGGAGATGGGCCAGATGTCAAAGGGACAGCTGGGTCCTCATGGTTACTTCATCAGAGTACCATAATACAGGATCAACCCAAATGTCCATCACAAAATTAGATTTTTAAAATGTGTGGTTTTTGTAACTATTCAGCCATAAAAAGTATATACCCCTCTCATTTGCTACAACATGGGTGGAGTTATAGGACAGTAAGAGAAAGAATTTAGATACAGCAAGAAAAAATGTCACATCTCACTCAAAAGTAGGATTCAAAATACTGAGCCCATAAGAGTTGACTGAAACCGTGGTCCCCCCAGGCACCAGGGAAAGTGTGGAGAAGAGAATAGGGGGAGGTCACTGACAGAGTCATTATGGTAGACTGATGAAAAAAATAATAATGTCTATCTCAAAATAATTAGGACAGTTTTGACTATTAACACTGCAAAGAAATAAAATATAAAGTTATTGATATGTCCATTATTAACAGTTGGTCAGTGTACAATGTATTCATAAATCAAAATTTCATAATGTACATCCTAATGATGCACATACATTATGTACCAAAAGAGAAACTAGGCATTGAGAAAAAAGACAAAAGATAAGCGCATGTGGAGACTCTAAAGACACATACACACAATGAGGCTTAAAATCCACATGTCCACTAATGAAAACTCCTCAAAATATTTTAATATATATATTATCAATTAATTTTATTCAGTTAACAGAAATAGAAAGCAAGCCAAAAGAAAAAAGAGTGTGTTTAATTAAAATGGTTGTCTTACATTGCTTTGGGCGTCATTAGGCAAACATCTGCTGTACAGTGACAGATGTCAGCATTGTCGTAATTTAGTCCCATACCAATGCTCAGAAGCTGCGTGAAAATGACACTGAAGGACTCTAGTGAAAAACCTTTTGGAAACTAAGTGTGAACAGAAAGGAGAAAAGGTTAACAGAGCAACATTGGGCTGCACTGAAAAATAATTTATTAACACATTCAAGACACCTACATGGGTGTAGCTACAGTCAAGTTATAAGTGTTTTAATGACTGGCTTGCTAAACATGGGCAATTCAACACAGTAAGCTTTATTTCAAAATACTGTTATTAAATGACAATACAAGGTACCTTAGCAAAGATATCACATGGAAAGCACCTCAGTCTTATGGCTTCTCTGAGTTACTTTTAACACAAAGCCTTTAATCTTCTATTTAATAATCAAATCTACTTTCCTCAATGGGTCTCAATAACCCAGATTTCCTGTATTGATGTCCTCTGTGATGTCATTCTGTTGAGAAGAAGCTAGCTTCTTCCAATACAATGGTGGTATGTGGAATCATTTATGAATGGTCTGTGCAAATACTGCCTTCTTGGAGTCTCTGTCTTGACCATACTAAGGAAATAGTGGCTATGTGGGGAAGGAGGGGACTTTTGGAGAGGCCTCCATGCACGAGGTTGGAAACATGCTTTCTGCAGTGTGAGAGCTGCCAGGTCCCTGAGCTTGCATTTTGGAAGCAACAACAGCTTTAGAAGGTGTTCTTTGCCCACAAGATAATTTTAAAACACTGGACCAGTCTTGTGTGTGTATATAAGTGTTATGACTTTGTTTAAAGTATCACGTTTGCTTAAATGTTTTAAATTTTATCATAAATTCTTATGTATCATATCTGCAAGCTGTGGGGTCCAGTTGTATCTGTGAGGACAAAAAAAATGGGTGGTAGAGTTTAATATTAATCAACCAATGTCCATATTTATGCTGTTAATATCATAAACAAAGCTTGCCCTTTAGGATTTGATATAAGAAAGGGGCACCTGTTCTCACCACCTCCCTCAGTGCTCAACACTGAAAGTCTACCAAGAGCAATTGATCAAGAAAGAAAAAAAAGTCACTGAAAGGGTGTCAGTGATTGTGAAGCAGCTAAAACTAACACATGCAATTTAGTAGCATTTACAATAATAGCACAGCAGGAAAAAACAAGAAAGCAACACTACTCATGACATATAACTAACAAGGTCCTCAGACAGAGGCTTTAAAACTCCCCAAAAGGTAGAGCAAGCAAACTGAAAAGGATACAAATAATCAGAAAGACAGCCAATACCAGCTATTAGAAGAGCAAAAGTGGTTAAAATATCCAATTTATCTGAAGTTATACAGTTTGTAAGAATCCCAAATATAGTCTACAAATAAGTAAAAAATAAGTCTAAAATCTGTATGTGAGCACAGAGGACCCAGCAGCCAAGGCTTTCCAAAGCATGAAGAACAAGATGGCTTCTACTGTCACTTCTTTGCTTCATTCAAATTATAATTCAGAGCGATATGGTATTTATTCAAAGCCAAACATACAGGCCAACAGCACTTAGCAAAAGGCCTCCCCATGAAACTACACAGTACGTCGTTGATGCTTTTTGTTCTCCCAAGAATGGCAAGACACCACAGTAAGGAGAGGGCAGCATCTGAAATGAATATGCTTTGAGTATGAAACTGGAGACACTTAGTCACAAAAGCCAGTGTGAGATGGGTCACAGAGCTAACAGGAGCATCCGAGAATCAGGAATGTCAAGGTTTTTTTGACTTTGGCCTTTGTGAGGTTTTTCTTGACTAAGTTTCCAAAAGTTCAGGCAACTGAGGGGGAAAAAGTCAGACTAAATCACTTTTTTTTTTACAGCAAATGAATCAATCAGCAAATCAAAAAGCAGCCTGTGGGAAGGAAGTTTGAAAAGTGGGTGTCTGCTGAAGTGTTCTTGTCCAGTCTTTAAGGAACTCTCATAACTCAATGGGAAAATTAATTAATATATGACAAAAATGTAGTCATGTGCTGAGACCCAAACTGACACTTCTTTAAGGCATCTGAATGGCACATAGTGTGAGGCCCTCAGCACTACTATACATTGGGGAAATAAAAGTCAAGCCACAATGTCATGTCATACCTAGTGCAATGTCTTAAAAACACTGACAGAAAAAATATAGAACCGAAATGAAGACTACTAAAATAGAAGGTAAGTCCATAAGAGTGGACAATCTAAAGCTCTCAAATACCCTAAAGTCCCCCCCCCCTATGCCCCCTCACCCTCAGTGAACATCAGAAGACTAATCAAAATGAAGACTTTAGGTCAGACCACAGAAAAACATGATAGCCCAGTCTATGATAGCATCAGAGGAGAAAAAAGACAAGAGAACAAAAGGGTAAACAGTGCCACGCTCTCCCACATCTGAGGAAGAGAGAATAGATGTGTTCATTGACAAACTCAGACACAAAGGAGGGAAGCAGTTTCCATCCTTCATCTAAAGGAAAAATTAATCTCCCAAGGAAGAAGGAAGATAAAAACAAAAGCCATTGAAAAGTAAGAAGTAAAAAAAAAAAAGCAAGCCAGTGATAGAAGCCAGGAATTCTAGCTCTACTAGAGACTTGGGAGAAAAGGCCCAGTGTTTGCAGTCCAGAATGTTCTAGAAAATGAGCCCCAATCCAGACACATAGGGATTGCTCACACAAAAATGGAAGCTGTGGTGGGGAAATTAGAAAACACTGTGGACTTCACTGTGAAGCATCGAAACACCTAAGATAGTCCAAAGTTGATGTCACAGCTCTAAACACCTTCAGACAATTTCACCATCAGAGTTCCTGTTTCAGGAATTATGAATGAAAAATATAAAATGAGAACAAACAAAGTAATAAAAAAATCAATAAGGCCAAATACCAATGAAATAAGCTGATCACATCTTAGTCATTTTTAAAATGAAAAGAACTAATAAAACCCTAAGGAAAACAACTCAAAAGTGAGAACAAGGCAGAGAATGCAATGTCCCAACACTGGGTAAAAGAATATTCTGAGCATTTGATTGTACATATGAAATTGACACAGCCTTTGAAAAAACAATGTACCATCGCCCACACAACACAATGCATTAAATCATAGGTAACAGTAAAATGGATTTCTTTAAAACTTTCCAATAAGGGAAACTTCTTTAAATAGCTTCGTTGATTTCTTAAGAACATTTAGTGAAAAAATAACAACTATTTCAAAAATAAAGAAGGTGTGTTACTTCCTACTTCTATGATGGGGCTATAATTTGAATATAAAGAGAAATCTAGCAAGAATTGTAAGACAAAAAAAAATTGTAAGACAAACAAATATAAGCAATAAGCACTTTAAAAATGAGCAGATTAGCCAGGACCAGTGGTGCATGCCTGTAATCACAGCACTTGAGGAGGCAGAGGCAAGCAGATCTTTGAGTTCTAGGCCAGCCTGGTCTACAAAGTGAGTCCAGGACAGCCAAGGCTACAAAGAAACCATATCTCAAAAATACACACACACACACACACACACACACACACACACACACACACACGCGCGCGCGCACACACACACATATATATACATGTATTAAAAATTTTTTTTAAACACACACACACACAAAAGAAAAATCCACAAAGGCAAATAGCATTGTGTTTTTAAAGCATTGGTAGACAGTTCAAGTTGATGTAACATAAAAGTTAGAAAAAGATGAGTAAACTCAGAAAAAGATTTTCTCTTCCTAGAGAAAGCCCAGGTTGGAGGTCTCCATTGGGTTCCTTCCTGCAGAGCTTGGGGAACCCTGTAGACAGGGAGGAGAAGCCAGAAGGGGCAAAGACACCAAGAGAACACGACCCACAGAATCAACTAAGCAGGGCTCATAGAGACTGGATCAGCAACTGTGGAGCCTGCGTGGACCTGTGCTAGGCCCTCTGCATGCACGTCATAGCTGTTGGTTTGGTGTGTTGCCAGGGACTCTTGCTCTTGGGACCCCCTTCCTCATCCAGGATTCCCTCGCCCAGTGTTGATATGAGGGTATGTGCCTGGTCTTATTGTAATTTGTCTCACGTTGCATTTGTTTGCTGTCCCTGGGGGCCTGCTCTTTTCTGGGGGGGGGGGGGGGAGTGAGCGTTGGAGAGGTGGAAGAGTAGGAGTGGACAGCAGAAGGGAGACATAGAGGAGTGGAGGAAGGGAAGCTACAGTCAGGATATAGTATATGAGTGATAAATAAACAAACAAGCAAATAAACAAATATATAAAAAAATAAATGAACAGGCAAATAAGTGATTTTTTCCTATAAAACATTTAGGAATGTTTGAAACATGAAACAAAAGCAGGGGAGAAAATTAGACGGCAATTGCATACCAGGACCACAGCGCCATCGTAATTGGCTTCGCACAATTGCCCTGGATATACGGCTCCAATGGAAGCGGGGTGTTCCTCAAAGCTGTACAATGACCATGAGGAAATTGAAAAGCAGTATTTATAACATCAGTAATTTTCATAAGCTCAAATATTATCAAGCATTTACGATATTCTATTCTCTGTGCTGCTCAAGGTTGCACTGTTTAAATACATATCCTAAGGCTTCAACACTGAGAATATTTCAATACGTCAATTCAATATTTCAGCCATCTATTGAAAGTGCATTGTTAGTGCTAGTGTACAGTCTGGTTCCATATATATGTGTGTATAAAGCTTTGAGTGTCCATTTAACTAAAAATCCCTAAAACTTCAATTTTGAAGCCTTGTTATTAATTTATCACTACAGTAAATCCATCTTTATTAGAAAATAAAAATATTAAGTAGGTAATTAATTAATTAGGTAAGTTTTACGATTGTATATATTTGATAGCAGGCAACAGACATTTGTAAGCCAAAGCTGTTTGATTAATTTTCATACACTTCTAATTTTCCATTGTCACTGAGGATTTTGTCTTGTTGCAATGGCAAAATGGAGCCACTGTGCCCATAACAGAAGCTGCAGGCAGCTACCACTACTCTACTGCACATCATACTTTTGTGTTATTTAATAAAGCTGTGTACACTGTGCCTAAATTAGTCCTGAGGGAGAAAGGCTTCATAGCTTCCATTTTTCATATTCATGATCTCTAAGAAATTCAAAAGCAATACATGCAAAGCAAATGGGTATGTTTCATAATTACTGTGCCATTTGGGTCATTCCTTCAGTGGTGGTAGATACAGAATCAGGTGCTTACGCCAGTAAGTATGAAACGTGTTTTGTTCTAAGACCAGTTTTCCAATATAAAAAGTTAGCCAGTAACTTCTGAAGTGTATCTTGGAGAGAAATTCTGTTTTCATTTGACCAGATTTCAATGGAATATATTAGAACAGTCAGTTTTAACTTGGAGAGCATCTAAAAATAAAAGATAAAGGAGATTTTGTATACAATTTTAAGCATCACTTGAAACACCTAAAAACATATTTGGCATGGTATTTTAGGTTACATAAAGCTTTCAAGAGCTCAGCAAAATATGGCACACATTGATTCATATCTATTTTTTTATAAATTATATAAACAAATGTGCTTTTGAATACTCACGGTGTTAACAAGGCCGATGACTTGATCAACTTTCTGTATCACAACTTTAGTGTCAGAGCCCATGTAATCAAACTGGAAAAAAAAATGTTTTTTGAAAAATGGATCTAAATAAACAAGCATATGCTTTTAAACATAGAAATGTACCATACTCTGAATAAACAATAAGACTGCATTCTAATTGATATCGAGAAAATCAATAATGATGAGGAAATAATTACTTTAAAATATCCAGTAACATGAATCTTAACATTATGTAATACATTGGAGACAGGGAGAAAAATGGCGCCATCCATACTGTCTCCACAGAGGGGAGAAGTGTCAACAGTTGTGCATACCAGTCCATGTTCCCAGTAGCTGAGGAAGCCAGGCAAAACACCACAGTGTCTGGTAGCAGTCAAGCCTTTAAGAAATAAGTGGTAGAAATACTCACCAGTTGCTGGAATTCACGTCTATAGAAGATAGGAAACAAGAGAGGAGCCATGGGTAGGGAAACCACAAGAGTAGCCTTGGGGGCAGCGGGGGTGATAGCAAAACAGATATGATATGAAAACAGATGGGAGAAATACTCGGAACAGAAAGACTTAAATGGATAGAGGAGAGGTAAGGGAGGAGAGAGAGGCAACCCAAACTAAGGATGCTTTTAAGAGCATATTTTTTAAAAACTACTATTTTGTAAACTAACTAAACATCATAATTATAATGGTAGAAGAGTATGAACAGAGGTAACCTGCTAGTGTGGATAATGCTGCTCCCGGGAGCAAAAGGTTTCAACCCAAAACTGCCAGTGGCAAGTGCTGGATACCTCTGATGCCAAATGTGCCCAAAGCAATACAGCAGTTGCCATGTTTCTTAATTGCCCATAAGAAATGGGTACTAAAACAGTATTGCTGAGAAGACCACACACTTTGGATACAAGACACAGAGAAAGCAACCTGAAAGTGAAGAGGAAGTTCTCTCTCTGCTAGCTAGTCTTCACCGTCAGAAAGAACTATATAGGTTCCTAAAAGAGGAAAGTCTTCGATAGCCTTACCCAGCTGTGGACTCTGAGTGCTACAGTACTGACCTGTGAGGAGAGACACGCCCACTGGTACAAGAAGGAGGAGGAGGTAGAAGAGGAGGAGAAGGGGGGGAGGAAGAAGATGAGGAGGAAGAAGAAGAAGCAGGCCAATAGAAGTAGAAAGAGGGTAAGACAGACTGCTCGGGGCAGATACGGTCACAACACACTGTATGCATTCAGGAAATTGCCAAAAATGAACAAGGCATAATAGAGAAGAGGACACACCAGCTCTTTATCCACGACAATATCCATCTCAATGACTCGTGGGAGTAACTTGGTAAATGCGGGTTTCTGAAAGAATACACGACATGAGTCCTGAGAAACGTTTTCAAGTTTTACCTTCTTTTAAAGTTCTATTCATAAGTAAGATGAAAGATGTCTGCCACTGTACATAATACAGCGGTCTTCAAACACAGAACTTAGGTACTACCCAACCAGAAGCCGCCCCAGTCAGTGCGGAAGTGCTGTGGCTAGCAAGACCTTTCAGTTTGATGCCTCAAGCTGGACGAAAACTCGGGGAATCTTTATTTTTGCAATAGTTGAAATAAGATTCAAGGTTTCTAACAAAAGCCTCGCTTTTCTCAACCCTCCTGATCATATCCAACTATCCATGTAGGAAAATATTCTTGCTAACAAGGGTGAGAAAACTGCTTTGAGCTGGCTAGCCATGGGTTTCAGAGAAGTCCTGCTGAAACCCGCAGTTGACCTCGTTCACTGCAACTGGGCGTGCTGCCACGCCAGTTTATGGGTCTTCGCTGACGGAAAGCTTATTACTCTATCTCACCTTAGGTAAGCCATTGAAATTACCTATTTCTTGAAAGGTTGTGAGAGG
Source organism: Acomys russatus (assembly GCF_903995435.1). Lineage (NCBI taxonomy): Eukaryota > Metazoa > Chordata > Mammalia > Rodentia > Muridae > Acomys > Acomys russatus. The sequence continues at coordinate 15,731,674 of NC_067163.1, forward strand.
GTTTTAGTACGTTCATCTAAATGGTCCGAATAACTGGAGGCATATTCTCTGTTGATTATCTAAAAGCACAGACACTGGAACTGTCCAGTCACTTTCAGTTCTGTGTCTAAACCCCATTCCTGAAATTAATTACCTATATGTTTACAGAAACGTGTGTCAAACTTCTCAACTGTCAATACCCTAGCTACTAAGAGATGACATGGGGCCTTCACCTAAGAAGGAAAACCATGCTGAGGTGTACTTCGGGTGCTTTTTTCACCTCACAGAGTCTTACTAAATGAGTTGAAGCGGGGGAGCCACTTACCTTCGTGGTGCTTTGGAAGTGGTTCTGCAATTCACTGAACCATCTGTAAGCCTGATTCTCTCCTAAGAGAGTGGCCTCGGTGTCCTTGGTGTTCTCGTAGATCATATGCACAAATCCTGACATGGCTTCCATGGGCTCGATTCCGTAGGAGACATTTTGAAATTGTATCGTCCCCCTGGGTGTTAGAACAATCAAAGAAAGGCTAAAATGACTTGGCCAAATCTATAATACTCTAATGGCAAAGTTTGGCCAGGCTTTTCCTCAGTCCAAAGCCATCTTTGCTCACCTACTTTACAAGGTTACCCTGCAACTAGATCACTGTGCCATGGGATGCATATGCCTGTCTATTATAGATGTTAAAGAGATCACGAGGCATGGATGTGGGTTCCTGAACAACTGAGATCTCTCTCTCTCTGGTGTATTAATGTATTCGCTCTCTGTACTAGTCTGTGGAACTTGTGGGTGTTCTTTTCCTTAGCCTTGGGTCCTGTACTGGTTGGTTTCCATTAACTGTTAACACAAACTTGGACATTATCTTTTAAAAGAAGGGATCTTAATTAAGAAAATGCCTCCATCAGATTGGCCTGTAGGCAAGTCTGTGGGGTGTTGTCTTGACTGATGATTGCTGAGGGGGGTTCTAGCCCACTGTGAGCAGGGCTGTCCCTGGGTAGGTGGTTCTGGATCATATACGAAAGCATACTGAACTGAGCAAGCCATGAGAAACAGTCCTCCTGTGTGGCCTCTGCATCAGTTACCGCCTCTGAGTTCTTGACCTGACTTGCCTCTGTGACGGATTTGTAAACTGTAAGATGAAATCAATCCTTTCCTCCCCCATGTTGTTTTTGTTACAGTTTGGTATCACAGCAGTGGAGATTCTAAGATAGGTCCCTTGTCCAGGATACTCCTGACTTTTATGTGATAGCTTGGTCCTAAATTATTGGTGTGGATGTACTGAAGGAAATATGGGCCTAAGAATGACCAACACACAAAAGTCTCTACTATCCTCAAGCATTCTCGTTTATTCTAGAATATCAAAAAACAGCATTGGTGGAAACTAGAGCAGCGTGAAAGCGTTAGTTGGTACTCCCCACACTCAAAACAGACCACAGTGTCAACCAGTAGATCCCATGAGGACTCATACAAGGCCCCTCCCCGGGAACAGACTCACAGCCCCATTTCCTTAGCAGTTTGGGTTCATTTCTCAAAGAATTTGAAAATAAATATGAATATAGAAAGAGAAATGGAACAAGGAGGACTAATTCACAAGACAGCAAGATATGATGCTGGCAGATTTAGTCTCTGTCCCAGCTGTTTTGTTGTCAGTTCAACACAAGCTAGAGTTATCTTGGGAAGAGAACCTTCAATGAGAAAGGGCTTCCATCACATTGCCTGTAGGCAAGCCTGTAGTTTCTTGATTAATGACTGACATGAAGGGCCCAGGTCACTATGAGTGGTGGGTGTCATCCCTGGACAGGTAATCCTGAGTTGCACAAGAAAGAAACCTCATCAAGCCATGGAAAATAAGTCAGTAAGCACTACCTGTCCCCCATGGCCCCTGCTTCAGTTCCTGCTTCCAAGCGCCTGCCCTGATTTTCTCTAGTGATGGGCCACTAACCTACAAGTATAAAATGAGATATCCTCTTTCCCCTAACGGTGGCTTTTGCCATGGTCTTTCTCACAGCAATAGAAACCCAGCTAGGATAATATCTTTAAATAATATACAACCTGAGTCCCGAGCAAATGCTGAGTGACACAAGAGAATTTGGAAAACCTGCAACATATCCATTGTAATTGCAATTTCTCTGGGGAAAAAAAAAAAGTACAAACGCAAACAAAGGGTTAAGTCATTCTTAAATATACACCCGAGACATGCCATCCATATTTATTATATGCTAACACTTTGGAATGATAGCCAATCGCCCTATAAATTTGTATCAAGCATCAGAGCAGCTTATACATTTCCAAGGAATGTATCAAATAATATTAAAGTAATTAGAGATTGTTTGTTTTTAAAAGAAAACCCAAATAACTAATCTGTACAGGATAAAACCTTGAGGCTTACCAGATATGACAAAGGTTGAGACTGTCGAATACCGTGTTTGTCATAAGTATAAACCACTGCATTTGGAGTTATAAATGATCTATAAAAAAAAAATCCCAAAAACATCTTCCAATGAAATAAATCTTCACATACAAATTAAGTGAATACCTATCAACTCTTTTTGGAGTTTTCTTTTTTTTTTTTTTTTTTTTTTTTTTTTTTTTTTTCTTTTTTTATTAATTTATTCTTGTTACATCTCAATGTTTATCCCATCCCTTGTATCCTCCCATTCCTCCCCCCCCCCATTTTCCCATTATTCCCCTCCCCTATGACTGTTCCTGAGGGGGATCACCTCCCCCTATATATTCTCATAGGGTATCAAGTCTCTTCTTGGCTACCTGCTGTCCTTCCTCTGAGTGCCACCAGGTCTCCCCCTCCAGGGGACATGGTCAAATGTGAGGCACCATAGTACGTGAGAAAGTCATATCACACTCTCCACTCAACTGTGGAGAATATTCTGACCATTGGCTAGATCTGGGAAGGGGTTTAAAGTTTACCTCCTGTATTGCAACTCTTTATATCCTATTGCCTAAACATTTTCCTGTCACTGAAATTAGCCTTTTGAATAGAGAAAACACTAAAATGCTGGTTAATGGGTGATTCAAAACAGTAGATACTTCAAAGAGAGATAATATAGGTTCTGATGCCCAGAATCTTCCAAATCTTTGTCTTTGTCATTTATCGGTTTCAGGTGCTATATTTGAATCTCTAAATTAGACTGAGGGATTAACACCAGTTTTAAGCAATTCCCATCATTTCGCTACAAACTTATGTTCAATCAGTTTGGTAAATCCAGGTCACTGTTGTGCTATGGCCTTCCTCTTTCTTGCCCCCTGCCCCGACCCACCCATTCTCTTCTTCCTCCTCTTTCCCCTTCCTTTCCTCCTCCTCCTCCTTCTCCTCCTCCTCGATACAACTATGTAGACACAACTGAATCCAAATTTGTTTCAATCCTCCTGGCTCTGTCTCTAAAGTGCTGGCTCCACAGGCAGGTACCCTCAAGTCTTTCTCCAAGTTCTTAATAACAATAGTCAGAAATTTCTTCCATACTCTCCCACACCAGGAAATATTTAGGAGCCTGACACCATTCCTACCAGCCATGACACACACCCTCCATGTTGCACACTGTCACTCTCACACCCTCTCAGTCTGCCTCACTCTTATCTTGAATATGTGCCTTTTTTTTTTTTAATTTCAAAGAAGGCCTTTACACCTGTGCCACAGATGGCATCCTGGGCATGTTCAAGCTACAGACCACTCCTCTCCTGTGATTTCTGTACATGATTCCATAGGGTTTTTACCCCTGTGCTTTTAGAAAAGTTGTTTTCGAGAAATGATTTTCATTTGATGTCATGCTCCAACACTACTCTGCTCTGTTTTAATTGTCAATGGATTTTTTTTTTTTTAATCAGAAGTATAGTCCCCCCACACATACAGCCTCCACTTTCTTGGTTCTTAACCACCCCTCAGGTTCTACAGAAATGTCTAAAGCAATCCGTCTTTCAAATCCAAAAGGCACATTACTGACCGTAGCCATACTGGTTACCTAGATCCTATCTGAAACAGTGGCCTTCCATTCCACACTTCCTCTTCTGCCCCCTGCCCTGACTCCCTGTTCCTCCAGCTTCGTCTTCCATGTTTGCTATGCACTTTCCCACCTAGCCCTGAAAGTATCTATCTTTCCCAAGGTTTATAAACACTTTCTGTATGTATTTCCAATTAATAACACAGCTACTGCCCACTATTATTAGGTCTGCGTACCTGTTGGACATCCTTGGAGATCAAAATTCTCATATACCCCTCCAGTGGAAAATACCCACTTGGACATAAGTGACCAGTCCTCCAACAAATATCTCCCTAGTTCAAAGTGCACAATACTCAAGAACCTATCCATTTTCATGGCAATAACAACAAACCGTGAGGCCCCTCACTGTTTCCCAGTTGTTCCACTGATTCTGACTTGTGGTCTATGGAATCTGTCTTCCTGGTGCTGGAAGTGATGACTCATCCTCCTCAACCTTCCCACTGATCACCTGACCCATGGGAGCAGTGTATGCACCCTGTCCTTACACATCCTCTAGAATGCATATCCTATTTTTAAACAAAAGCTTTTATCTCTATCCTTTATCAAGTTACAACTTACCTCTATTCAAAAAAAAAAAAAAGAAAAGAAAGAAAGAAAAAAGAAATGGAAAAGAAAAAAGGAAAAACCTTCACTCGCTTGCTAAGAACATTACTCAGGCATTTAGCACTATCCGCTTCTTAGAGTGTGTGCATCAGAATATATGTTCCTGTGCTATACATGCCCTGGGTACCTTGTTTTATTCTGTTTTTATGTAAGGACCCCGTCTAATGGCCAACATTCAATAGAAATTTGGATACATTTGAACCATAATGATTATAACCATAACTCTTTTGTGTGTGTGTGTGTGTGTGCATATCTTTTTTAAATTTTATTAATTTATTCATATTACATCTCGATTGTTAGCCCTTCCCCTGTTTCCTCCCATTCTTCCCTCCCTCCCACTTCCCCCTTCTCCCCTCCCCTATGTCTGTGATTGAGGGAGACCTCCTCCCCCTATATATGCTCTTAGAATATCGAGTCTCTTCTTGGTAACTTGCTATCCTTCCTCTGAGTGCCACCAGGTCTCCCCATCCAGGGGACATGGTCAGAAAATATAACCATAACTCTCATAAATAAAGTCAAAACACTTGAAATGTGGAATGACAAAATATTTACTTACTGTTTATGAAGATGGACAAAATATGGTTTTTCAGCTATTATAATAAGGTAAGCAATCTGCAACAAGAATAATTTTTAAATGTCATCCACAGGCTAGCTTATGTGAGTTGCTCTGCTTTATGTTTTAAAGGAATGGCAAAATTAGTGAAATAAATTATATATATATATGTCTTTTGGCTTCCCTTCCCATGTGGATTTCTGAATCTTCAAGATTCTGAACTGAAAAGTAGACCCAGCACCTGTGAGATGTAGAAACTTGTTCATTAGCTGGTATCTTGTGGCTTTATCAGACACTTCGAGTCCCCAAGCCCATGACAGACAGCATGCATGCCTCACCTTCAGTGCCAGTTTCCCCTCATCACAGCCTCAGCCTCATCTTATTCTGGGGAAGGCACTACTGTTGTTTGTCACCTTTTTGGCACCCATGGTGTTCCATCCCTGAAGTTCCTATCCCACAATGCTCTGTTGCAGTGGAGCTCTTCTTTCACCCCTCCCCCTGACACACACACACACACACACACACACACACACACACACACCTGCTACCTCTATCTAAGCGCAACCTCACACGAGCTAGTATGTAGAGACGGTGTTGTTATTACTTGATTTTCAGGATCTGCTTCCACATCTGGTGATGAGATCTTTTCAGGAACTGTTGTATACACCATTGTTTTCTGGGGATCTAAAAATAAAAATACGTGATACTGCTTCAATAAGTATAATTGTGCATCTCTTTCTCTACATTACTAGTTTCGGGGGGAGGGTGATTTATACATTTTTTTTCCTTTACCCTTTCTAGTGTCTATTAAACTATTGCTAATTCATTCTCCCCTCTCTTTCCCCTGTCTTCTGTCCTCCCACCTCTCAGCTCCAAGCTAAACTACTTAAATACTGAATTACAGTGTCATAAAAGGCTTAGAAACACAGACTCGTTAACATAGTATCACCCTGAAAGAAAGAAGTGCGGTTGTTAAGAAAAGGACATCAGATTTCTCGAAAGGAAGGAGAGAGTACATCAAGCACACTCCAGGGCAGCCCCCATGCCTAGGAGGAGTTGGCCAGCACAAAATGGACTCGAAGCTTTTTTTTTTTTAATGGTACTTTTTATCTTATTAGGTTTCTTGTTTTGATTTTTGTTTGGAAGTTTTGGGGTGAGTGAGACAAGAGAAAGCATATGAAGCTGGGTAGGTAGGGAAGTAGAGAGGACCTAGGGGTGGGGAGCAGGAAAGAATATGATTAAAATATGTTGTATGGTTTCCATTCTCCACCCGGCCCCCTTCCCCTTCCCAACTCTCCCTACTCCTAACCCCCACCCCAGCTCCCCTGCCTATCCCCTCTCCTACCCACCCCTCCTAGGCCCCCTGCACACAGGTATCAGATATGCAGCTCGGTGTTCATATGGATCCCCCAACAACTGGAGTGGGGGGCCTCTCTGACTGTGATGCCTGCCTTTGGATCCAGGTCCCCTAACTGAGCTGACTTGTCTGGCCTCAGTGGGAGACGACGTGCCTAGTCCTACAGTGACTTAAGTTGCCAGGGCACGTTGGTACCCATGGGGGACCCCCCCTTCTCTGAGGAAGGAGAAGGAAGAATGGGGGAGTAACAGGGGGAGACTGGGAGGAGGGGAGGACTGTGATGGAATATAAAATGAAGAAATAAAGTAATTAATTAACGGAGAAAAAAAGTTGTCCAACGTGGTGGTGGTGGTGCTGGTGGTGCTGGTGGTGCACGCCTGTAATCCCAGCACTCAGGAGGCAGAGGCAGGCAGATCTTTGTGAGTTCAAGGCCAGCCTGGCCTACAAAATGAGTCCAGGACAGCCAAAACTACACAGAGAAACCCTATGTCCAAAAAGAAAGAAAGAAAGAAAAGAAAAAGAAAGAAAAAAGTTGTCAGCCTCCCCCAAAAGAAAAGTATGGAAAAAAAATAATTTCTTAAAAAGAAGTTAGTCAAACTAGCCTGTAGAGGACAGCAGTTGCCAAACCAAGATTTAAAAAAAAAAAAAAAAATAGTTTCTTTGAGTCATGACTACCATTTACATGATAACAGTATGGGGGCGGGGAGGTAGCGAGTGGATGTACAATTCATTGTTATCTATGTTAAGAAAACCGTCCCATGTTACAGGGAATGCTTTAGAGCGGAGAGAAAACAGTGCGGTGGCGTGAGGATAGGTGAAGTCTGGCCTGTCCCTCAGAAGCCCGGAGCAGCTTGGACCTCTGGACTCACTCTGGCCGGCCTGCAGCCCACTAACACCCGTAAGCAGTATTAGAAGGAAGAGCATGGCTCCCTCGGTGGTGGTCCTGGAGCCCAGCTGAGGAGCATCAGGCTGGGAAGGGCGGGCGGGCGTTGTGGCCAGTAATGGCAGCTCGCGCACCTGACCCGACAGGGCTGTCACCAAGGAAACCAGTGAGGAAAGGGCAGAACTGGATGCATAACTCTAAGTACGCTGCGGGACACCTACCTTCCCCGCTAACAGTAAAAACGGAAGGGTTTACTACGGGTTTACTCTTCAGGCTAGGGAGAGTTGGTAAGGATTTTCTTTGTCTTGTTTATCATGCCTTTTAAAATAATTCCCACTTCACTGAGGAAAAGACATATGAAAATATTCGGGTTACTTACTGATGGCACCCATGTGTCCTCCACGGTATTTTAGCATACTGTCCCAACAACTAAGCACAAGAAAAGGACGCAAACACCGTTTTTCATATTCACAGCTGCGTGCGGGACACCCTCTAAAATACTCGTTGGCCACACACGGCCTTTCAGTCGTATTGTCACACTCTAATCCCGCAACCCTAAGTTTCTCCTTTTATTAGTCTTTTAAAGGTTTGGGTATATAAGCCGAAGTAGCTATAAAAGCCAGGAAAACAGAGAGCGGCCATGGAGACAGGAGGGGAAGAGCCCCAGAGAGGGTGACGGTGGGACATAGGTGCTTTGAAGAGGGGCAAATGCAAAGAGGAGGGAGGTAGCAAGAAACTTAAGTGAGGAAGGGAGAAGAACGAAAACAATAAGAATATTTTTTAATAATTTATTTTTAGTGCATTGGTGTTTTGCCTGCATGTATGTCTGTGTAAGGGTGTCATATCTTGGAGTGACAGACAGTTGTGAACTGCCATGTGCGTGCAGGGAAATTAAACCCGGGTCCTCTGGAAGAGCGGTCAGTGCTCTTAACTGCTGAGCCATCTCTCCAGCCCCAACACTAAGAATATTTTTTAAAGCTACAGGAAAAAAAAATTTTTATAAGCGTATTTAAAGTACGTATATGACGTATATATTTATTTACACATTTTTAAATAGAGTTATGCCACACTAGGTGATAAAATCCTCCCAAAAGACACAAACAGTCTAACAAAAATCCCAGCACCAGGCGTGGGGAATCCCCCTTTGTACTTTTTGGTCAAGGGGATCCAAACCCTTGGTTGCCTCACAGAACTCAAAGGCAGGATCATATTTCATATTGCTGAAAACACCACACTCTGAAGATAAGACTTTAGGGAACCAAAGTGGAATGCCCTGGAGGCCTCCTCCCTGAGGCCGGGCTCTCCAGTATCTAAAGGTGCTGTGCAAGACCCCAAAGGAGAGCAGCAATGGCCAGCAGGGCAAAACAGCCTCCAAGTACAAGAGTGGTACTTTTATCTCAGGGTAACTGACAGCTATCTAATAGGACGACTTAAGTCCCACTCAATAGGATGGAATTCAAGCTTGCCAAGTTTGGTATAAATCTAGCCAAGTACCCATGGCCGAAGAACCCATAGACCTTAGAATAGAAGAACCTACTGCAATTTTCCTAAACCAATATAGTTTCTAACTGTCTCTAGATACTTATCTTGAGATGCACAGCCAAGCAGAGCCCTCATCGCCCTCCCCCGCCCCCATCAAAGAAGCTTCTTTTTTGCAAGAGATGGAGGCTACAACAGAGATCCACAAGTGGTCAAACCGTGGAGAGTAAGTGGCTATGGGGTGGTCCACCCCGACTGATACATCTACAATACTCCTACAGAAAAAAAAAAAAAAAAGTGGGAAACAGGGCAGGGGGAGGGGCAGAAAATTTATAAGGGCAAAAGGACCAGGACTCCTGCTATAAGAAGCTGCGCGCATGGAATCTCAGAAGTATGGTCTTCTAACCAAGTCGCTCAGGCTGGATTGAGCAACACTTGGTAGACCTGAAAGGCTCCTCAGACTAATCGAACCTTGAGAGATGAACAGCACCATGACCCTCTGCGGGACACCTTGACCTCTGCTTACCTGGAAGGAGCGCCCTCTCCATTCACCCTCCAGTGGGATGTTTCCAGGTTGTGGGGTCCATTGCTTTCAATTCTACTCAGGCCAGTTTCCCAACAGTCCCAGTGGCTACCGTAGACCTGGCCCAGTGAAGCGGAAGACCAAAGGTCTCCCTCCGTTATACAGCCATTTCTTGTAGTAGACGGGACCTGCTAGGGTGGATTGGCAGAACAATTGAGATATGCCATATCAGAAGAAAGACACTCGTTTTAAAAGGCCTCCCTCCCTGGTATAAAACATATAGTTTTTAGTGGCCTATTATTTTAGGAGGAGGAGGTGTAGTGTTGTAATCCAGCGTTGGAGGAATGGTAAGGAATAAAGAATGGGTTTTCTAGGGATACGCCACCCTCGTTACTTGGCCCACCAAGATCTAAAAAGCATCTTAAATCAAATGGGATCTGAGCTATCCACAGGCCCATGGCCTAACCTCCTGAATGCGGAAGATCACGGAGAATGGTCCCTACTAACTATAACATGGCATACCGCGTTCCAACTGCCCTGAGTGAAATGATTTAGTTTCCAGCCACCAAACACAGAATTAGGTACAGATCTAGAATATTCACACCTGTGGGAAATCTATTGAGGGGAGGGGAGATTAGCAGCATTTACTACTATAGATCCTTCTCGGGAGATTTCTAAGCATTGCTCTTATGTTCCAGAGCTCCCAACACAGTCAAGCCCGGCCCAGTTTACCTCTCTGAAGACTGGCATGTTGATCCTGGGGCGGAAGTGCTCTCTCCACTAACCTGTCTCTAGTTTCCCATGAAGTGTGGTAAAAGACACAGGCACTGACCTCTCAACTTAGATGCCAAATGAGCAGCTTTTTGAGCCCTTGAGTGCACACCTTTACCATGCTGTGCCCCGTGCAGCGGACAAAGGCAGCAAGAAAATGCCTCATTGACGTTTATGGCAAAGCCTGGGGAGGGTTTTGAATAATTTTCTTGTTTGTCCTCCTACTCAAATGAGGGCAAAGGTGCACCAACTGGTGTGTGTGTGTGTGTGTGTGTGTGTGTGTGTGTGTGTGTGTGTGTGTGTGTGTGTGTGTGTGTGTTTAAATCATGTTCTCACTAGGGGTTATAATTATTCTAATGATTTCACTCTTAATAGGCTACAGATGTTTCCTGGTCTGTATTACACTTGGCCACCTAATGGCTCTATGGCACCCCAGGTCTACACAGCTGAGTTTGAAAACAGCCTTCCCTCTCAACTGACCGAGATATCTGCCCTTGAGGGTTCACCTGTCTCTTTCTGGTTGACACCTAAAATACCCCTTTTCCACAAAAAGTAGCCAGATCAGTCACCCCAGCACCCCTACGGCAGCACCCCTACAGCAGCACCCCTACGGCAGCACCCCTACAGCAGGCAGCACCCCTATGGCAGCACCCCTACAGCAGGCAGCACCCCTACGGCAGCACCCCTACGGCAGCACCCCTACGGCAGCACCCCTACGGCAGCACCCCTACGGCAGCACCCCTACGGCAGCACCCCTACAGCAGCACCCCTACGGCAGCACCCCTACGGCGGCACCCCTACAGCAGGCAGCACCCCTACGGCAGCACCCCTACGGCAGCACCCCTACAGCAGGCAGCACCCCTATGGCAGCACCCCTACAGCAGGCAGCACCCCTACGGCAGCACCCCTACAGCAGCACCCCTACGGCAGGCAGCACCCCTACGGCAGCACCCCTACGGCAGCACCCCTACGGCAGCACCCCTACGGCGGCACCCCTACAGCAGGCAGCACCCCTACGGCAGCACCCCTACGGCAGCACCCCTACAGCAGGCAGCACCCCTATGGCAGCACCCCTACAGCAGGCAGCACCCCTACGGCAGCACCCCTATGGCAGCACCCCTACAGCAGCACCCCTACGGCAGCACCCCTACGGCAGCACCCCTACGGCAGCACCCCTACAGCAGGCAGCACCCCTATGGCAGCACCCCTACGGCAGGCAGCATTGCAGAGAGATGTGAATAAAGGAGGGTGAGGACGACTTTGGCCAATGTAGAAAACAGGGATTGGGCCTGTTAAGAAAAGCTGGACCCCAGGTGAGAGTGGTATGGAAGAATGGGGAGACAGGAGGAGAAAGAAGGATCCAGGTCATCCAGGAACCCCACAAATAGACCACCAAGGCTGGCAGATCTGGACCCAGAAGGGCTGGCACAAACTGCTATACCAACCAAGGACAGTACATGCAGTAAACCTAGACCCCCTGTTCAGATCTAGCCAATGAACAGCTCATTCTCCATGGTTGTGGGGAGAGTGGGGGACTGACTCTGACATGAACTCTGGTGCCCCCTATTTGACCACTTCCCCTTAGTCAGGGGAGGCCGATGGACTCCCAGAGGAAGGGGAAGCAGGCTATCTAGTTGAGACCTGATAGGCTGTGGTCATATGGTGGGGAAGAGGTCCCCTTCTGTCACAGGCCTAGGAGAGAGGAATAGGGTGAAAGAGGGAGAGGGGGGAAATGGGAAGATACAAGTAAGGAGATAGCAATCAGGATATAATCTGAATAAATTATTTTTAAAAATTAAATTGAATTAAAAAAAAGAAAGAAAAGCTCCTCCTTGCTCCTGTACCAATCCTCAGTGCAACTGTTAGAAAATAGCCAGCAGGGGAAAGGAATCTATCCAGGTCTAGGAAGGACATTGCAGGAGGAAAGCAAGTTCCTGAGGGTGGAGGACTCCCATGAGTCTAAAATACTGGACACAGATGAAACTGTAGAATGACAGAAGCTTAATCGCATGAGAACCCGAGCAGTGATGACAAGAACTGATCTTTTTGGAAACTTCAGTAAAAAATGGTTCTGTAAACAAAACATCACTCTTTGCCACTGGAATTATCAGTCTTCTTGCCACTTGTCAAGAACCAATTTAAATGGCTCTTTAACCCCCTACACCTTAAGTTGTGTGAATCAACTGGAGTTGCCTTTTAGTCTTCCCTTTGCAAATTTGCTCTACACACTACCCCATTCCCAACCACACTGTAGAGTGACATTCCAATGGGTAAATGAAGGAATCGTGAAACTAGAGGCTAAGATTCTATACCATCTGGACGGCAGCCCACGGAGTTATGCTATGCGCATGCGCGCTAGATCCTCCCGCCTCAATGACCATGATGTAGCTAATCTGTCATGGATGCCGCCCAGAAACTCATCTCCTTGAGAGATGTTAGCTCTTTTCCAGTACGCAACACAGGGCAGTCTGCAGCTTTAGCTACTTATGGGAGGAGGTGCTGGAGACCAGCTCCCATTACAAAGTCCTTCAAGCAAGGCTTGGGCTCTCTTTATTTATGCAATCACAAGCCTGCTTGTCCATGTAGTGGCATCATAGCCTCATGGATTGGGAGAATTAACATAGTAAAAATGGCCATCCTACCAAAAGCAATCTACAGATTCAATGCAATCCCTATCAAAATACCTACACAATTTTTTAAAGACATTGAAAGTCCAATTCTGAACTTCATATGGAAAAACAAAAAAACCAGAATAGCTAAAACAATCTTGTACAATAAAAGGTGCTCTGGAGGAATCTCCATACCTGATCTCAAACTGTACTATAAAGCAATAGTAATTAAAACAGTATGGTAGTGGCACAGCAACAGGCTGGTTGATCAGTGGAATCGAATCGAAGACCCAGATATGAATCCACACACATATGGTCACTTTATTTTTGATAAAGAATCCAAATCCATTCAATGGGAAAAGGATAGCATCTTCAACAAATGGTGCCGGTCTAACTGGATGTCTATGTGTAAAAAAATGCAACTGGACCCATATTTGTCACCTTGCACAAAACTCAAATCCAAGTGGATTAAAGACCTCAACATAAAACCAGAGACACTAAGTCACTTAGAGGAAAAAGTGGGGAAGAGCCTGGAACATATTGGCACAGGAGACAACTTCCTGAACAGAATACCAACAGCCCAGGCCTTAATGTCAACCATTAATAAATGGGACCTCATGAGGCTGAGAAGCTTCTGTAAGGCAGGAGACACTGTCAAGAGAACAAAGCGACAGCCTACAGACTGGAAAAAGATCTTCACCAACCCTTCATCTGACAAAGGTCTAATATCCAAAATATATAAAGAACTCAAGAAATTAAACACCACCAAACCAAATAAACCAATTCAGAAATGGGGCTTGGAACTAAACAGAGAATTCTCAACAGAGGAATATCAAATGACTGAGAAACACTTAAAGAAATGCTCAACCTCCTTAGTCATCAGGGAAATGCAAATCAAAACAACTCTGAGATTCCATCTTATACCCATCAGAATGGCTAAGATCAGAAATTCAAGTGACACCACATGCTGGCAAGAATGTGGGGAGAGAGGGAACACTCCTTCATTGCTGGTGGGAATGCAAACTAGTACAGCCACTTTGGAAATATATCTGGTGCTATCTCAGAAAAATGGGAATAGGGCTTCCTCAAGACCCAGCTATTCCACTCCTTGGAATATACCCAGAAGATGCTCCAGCACACAACAAGAAAATTTGCTCAACCATGTTCATAGCAGCCTTATTCATAATAGCCAGAACATGGAAACAGCCTAAGTGTCCATCAGTAGAAGAATGGATAAAGAAACTGTGGTACATATACACTATGGAATATTACTCAGCTATTAAAAACAAGGAATTCCCGAAATGTGTGGATAAATGGATTGAGCTAGAAATGATCATAATGAGTGAGTTAACCCAGAATCAGAAAGACTCAAATGGTATATACTCACTTATATCTGCATACTAGTCCAAGGGGCATGTCCCACGAAAGCCTTCACTTACCAGAAAACTGGGACAGAGGAGAAGACATCCTATTGGGACTCTAGATGAGAGAAGCATGGGAGAATAGCAAAGTAGAAGGATCCAGAAGGTCCTAGAAACCTACAAGTAGAACATTATGATAGGCAGATTTGGGCCCAGGGTTCCCGCTCAAACTAAGGCACCAGCCAAGGACAATACAGGCGGTAAACTTTAAACCCCTACCCAGATCTAGCCAATGGGCAGAACATTCTTCACAGTTGAGTGGAGAGTGGGGTATGACTTTCACATGATCTCTGGTGCCTCATATTTGTCCATGTCCCCTGGAGGGGGAGACCTGGTGGCACTCAGAGGAAGGATAGCAGGTTACCAAGAAGAGACTTGATACCCTATGCGCATATACAGGGGCAGGAATTCCCCCTCAGGAACAGTCATAGATGAGGGGAATAAGGGGAAAATGGGAGGGAGGGAAGAATGGGAGGATACAAGGGATGGGATAACCATTGAGATGTAGCAAGAATAAATTAATTTTAAAAAATCATAGCATCAGCACCAGACAAGCCCCCTCATTACAAAAGGCCCCCAATAGTTTTCCTTCCTCCTTCCCACCTCCCTGCTGGGTCAATCACCCCTCAAGTGTATTTTGCACTACAAAGCACAATTTCAGCAAGCCAAAAATAAATTACTAGCCAGGCGTGTCCTGTGGACATGAGCACATGCCCAGCTGGTAGCAAATGCAGTTACATAGTTGTGCAAAGTGAAAGACTGATTAACCATTTGTGATTTAAAACCCATTTGTCAAATAGCATCCCTCTGTCACAATACTTTTTTTTTCCTTTGAGGCAGGGTTTCTTTGTGTAGCCTTGGCTGTCCTGGAATAGCTTTATAGACCAGGCTGGCCTCAAACTTGCAATGATCCTCCTGCCTCTGCCTCCCAAGTGCTGGAATTAAAGGTGCGCCACCACCGCCCGGCCACAATACTTTTTAAACTGCAGACAGAGACCTGTTCATTGTACCAAGCAACCTTTGCCGATATGCACCCATCAATTTCTGATACCATTTTTCAAAAAAACCTTTTTTCAAGTTTCTCTCAGAAAGAGCTCCTCAAAACAGTTATCCAAGTAGGACCCACTGCTCTCCACAAATGCCACAGGCTTACTTGGTATGACTGCAGCTGTTTCTCCAGAGACGTGATTACATGCCACAAAATTCCCAGGATTAATGGTCATTTCTGGAGGATCAAAAGAGGCAGAGAGAGGAGAGGAGGGCTTTATGCCTCATAAGGGTGTTGAGAAGAACACAGAATCATCCCCAGGGCTTTGAGCCTGTATGACCCAGCCTCACCCATGACAAAGTGAAATTAAGTATTGCTACAAGAACAGACAGCATAGCAAAAGCAAGAAGAGCTCATAGTGCATCCAACCTATGTAATAAGCACAGAGGCCACCAAAATTCACTACAGGTCCTTGCCAAGTGGGAAAGGGGTCTCCAAGAGCCTTCTTACCACAGTAGAGTCCCATCAGTGAAGCACCCATACGCTGTTCCACGCACATGCTGCATGGCCACCAGCAAGGAGGCTTCTGGGAACCCACCATTCTTGTCATTGTCTCTAGGTTCCTGGTGATTAGATGGCCTGGCAAGATAATTTCTGAAGCTTACCTCCCTGTGTGGATGCCTGAAGCTATGAGTTTGGGCACTGATAAGGATTGGGATGCCAGAGTTTTTCTCAGCCATTCAGCTATCCAAAACAAGGAAATCTTGACATTTGCAGGCATATAGATGGAACTAGAAATGATCATCCTGAGTAAGGTAACCCAGACCCATGGTATATACTCACTTATAAGTGGATATTAGCTCAACATAGATGTTCTCTGGGAGATTCCAACCAGTGAGGGATCGGGACAGATACTGGGACATGCAGCTGGACTCTGGGTGAAGAGCTGCAGATGGTACGGAAGAGTAAGGGGATAGAAAGAAAGGGGTTGGGGGGAGAGTTGTCAGGAGCTCCCCAATGAGTCTATCAAGGCTGGTAGATCTGGACCCAAGGAGGCCTTCACCAACCAAGGCCATTGCAAGCAGAGGACCTAGACCCCCTGATCAGATGTAGCCAATGGACAGCTCATTCTCCACACTGGACACGAGGAGCAGGGGGACTGCCTCTGACAAGAACTCTGGTGCCCTCAGTTTGAACACTGCCCCTTAGGGGAGAGGCCCTATGGGAACACAGAGGAAGGGGATGCAGGCTATCCAGATGAGACTTGATAGGCTGTGGTCAGATGGTGGGAGAGGAAGACCCCACCTGTCAGAGGTAAAGGGAGGGGAATAGATCAGAAAAGGGAGGGAGGGTGGGAACAGGAAGATAAGAAGGAATTACAGTCAGGATGTAATGTGAATAAATTATAATAAGAAAGAAGGAAGAAAAAACTGAGGTGCCTGTGTTAGTTACTTTTCTCATTCTTGTGACAAAATACCTGACAAAAGTGATTTAATAAATGGGGTATTTGATTTGGCTTAAAATTTTAAGAATCACAGTCCATCACTGTAGAGAAGGTATGGCATTGTGCCTATAGTCAGGAAGGAGAGAAGTGATCCTAGCATTCACCTTGTTTCTTTCTGTCTATCTACCCAGGGGTATAGGGTACCCACATCTAGGATGGTTCTGATTCAGGCAGTTTACCTGGAAGGCCAGGTTGCAAAGCATGGTCGGGGTGCTGAGGGTAACAGGAAGATCTCAGGGTATCAGTGAAGATGACCCACGGTTGTTGTAGTTAGTTTAGAAGTAGGGCCTAATGTTTGTTATCAGCCCTATAATTATTATTACAGTGGTATTTTCTAACCCACTAGCAATCAATGAAAAACGCAGACACCTGTTATATTTTAAAATATCCTTGGTTAACCTGGGGCAGGGAGGATATTGATCCCCTAAGCTACCTTCTATACCTCCCTGCCCCAATCCATGCCATTAACTTCTAATAATTTCTTACAAGATGTCTCCCCTCCATAATCTGAAATACTTGCTAAATCTCTTCATCTGGGCCAAATCCTCCATCCATGCTGGCCATGTGCTTCGCCTCCACCTAACCAATGGCATGGCCTTCCTTCTCCTCTTCCTGTCTTGTCTCTTCTCTCTCCTTTTCCAGTCTTTCTCCCAAAAGCCTGGGAGCCATACCTATCCCATTTGACCTGCCAGAGTGTGCTGTCTTTTTATTGGTCAAACAGGAATAAAAGTTCTTAGGCAAGGTTACAAACATTTTGGGGTACATGAGTCTGCTCATTTGGGAAGCAACCAGACCAACCCCCAACACACAGTTGACACCACTGACTGCCAGTGGTATGATGGCCCATGGGCTCGACGGCAAAGGCAGAGGAAAGGCACAGAAAAACAGACAAGCAAGCTTGCAAATTGGTCCACATTTGGTTTATTAGCTCCTTTAGCTGTGACCAAGGGAAGAACACGGACTCTTTATTTCTCAGTGGGACCCTGGGTGCTATCCTCCTCTTCCTCCTCCTGAAGGGATAACTAGTAACTGCAGAAGAAAACAAAACACAGTTCAGAGCAGTACCTCCAAGCACAGTCCCATTCAAAGTACGAAAGGTGCTGCTAAGAGCCGGCTTGTGCGCCAACAGGAGCTTCTGAAACAATGGTTTGAATTTTGTCTGTCACGCTGTTTTGCCTACAAGTAACTGCCTTTTATTGTTTTTCTATTTCTATTTTAATTTTCAGAAATAACTTATAATGGAAAAGCATTTAGAACGTTCACATTTTCCACAGACAGTGAAATGCTTATAGTATGCTATTATATCTACATTTTAAACTTAAATATTTTTATCTTTCCATATCTTTTTTTGCTTTATGTGCTCTAAACCATGTTTTAAAACTGTATTTGTTTATTCTGCTAAGTTGGTTCTCCTGTAGCCCGGGATGACTTTGAACTCATTAAGTAGCTGAGCCTCTCTGCTTCTTCCTCCCAAGTGTGGAGATTACAGACCTTGTGACACACCATGAAAAGCTATCTTGTTCTTTATTTATTATTAAAATATAATTACACAATTTCCCTCCATTCTCTTTTCTTTCTCCAACTCCTCCCATGGCAAGATCCCATGCCCCCTCTCATATCTCTGGCCAGCTCTTCTTAAATTCTTATTGTTACATATATGTACATAATAAATTCAACCCACTAAGATGATTCAGTGTTGTAGCATGCACACTTGATATTGGGTAGCCTTATGCTTAAGAGAAGGTTAGGACTATGTAGATAACTTTTGGCAGTGCGGGAGAGCGGGAGAGGGAGGGAGGAAGGAGGGAGGGAGGGAGGAAGAGAGAGAGAGAGAGAGAGAGAGAGAGAGAGAGAGAGAGAGAGAGAGAGAGAGAGAGAGAGAGAGAATATGTTGTAGAAGAACATTAATTCAGAACATGGCTGCTCTGGCACAAGATCACATCCAAAGATCTTCTAGGTCTGTGTGATCCGGCTGGAATACAAACACACCTTTAATCCAGGAGACAGAGGCAAATAGCTCTGAGTTCAAGTCCAGCCTAGTATAGAGAAAATATCAGGTAAAGAAAAGCTTAGACCCAGGCATAGTGATACATTTCTTTAATCCCAAACAAAGGCAAAGTTAGTTTGTAGAAGGAAGGACCCATGTTTGAAGTAATGTCTAATTGAGTGGGAGAAAAGGTGATGAATCAGAGAAGATTTGACAGAATAGGATATGCCTAACACTCATGAGAAGAGAGAGGAAAGGGAAGCTACTTGAGAGGCAGTTTTACAGAGAGAGGGGGTTGTTTTACCAGGACAGTAATAGAGAGATGGGTTGCAGAGAGAAAACTCAGGTGAAGATGTAACGAGCCAGAAAATGAGAAGAAACCAGAAGATTAGAGCAGATTGCTGAATTAGTTTGAGGCCAAGAAGAGCAATTCTGGGCCAAGAGAGAAGCCAGATTAAATAAATCAGCTGGGAAAGGAGATTGAGCCAGAACAGCTGAGTTGAACCAGCCAGGCCAGAGCTCAGAAAGAACAAGTAAGGGTGAGTTCATTAAGCAGTAAGTCTCAGAGGCTGAAACATTCTAGGCCTAGGTTAGATTGTACAGAGGGCTAGCCTCCCAGACAATAATAGAGCCAGGATAATAAAAGTTACTTTTACAATGTGTGACATTTAGGCTAAACTAAACTCTCTAACTCCAAATCTTCCCACATGCAGGGGTTAGCAGTGGTTCTCAACCTGTGAGCCAAATGACTTTTTCACAGGGACCAAATATCAGACATCCTGCATATCAGCTGTTTGCATCGTGATTCATAACAGTAGCAACATTACAGCTTTGAAGTAGGAACAAAAATAATTGTATGCTTGAGGGATCACCACGCTATGAGGAACTGTATTAAAGGGTTGCAGCATTAGGAGGGTTGAGAGCCCCTGGGTAACAGGCAAATACGATCACACCTATATCCTAAATCAACTTTTTGACCACTAAAAACTCATGAATCATAAATACTGCTGCCTCCTGTACCTTACAGATAAAATGGTCCATCATAGTTTTTGTTTTATAAAGCAGTTTATGTATCCTTAGAGCTTATTAGGCCCGATTCCTCAACTCCACTCTAATGATAAAAGCAAGTTCCAGAACATTTAGAGTATTTCTAACATGGATAACACATACTAAATTATTAACATATTCATTAGCAACAGCAACTTTAGATTTACATATTCATTAGCAATAGACCATTAGTAAATATAAGTAGTTCATTTATTGGTCCAGTATTTTAGCCATTTATCTGACTAAATTGAGTCTTAGGAATTAACCAGCCATGGATTACTAATGTCACTTGAAGTGTGCTCATCTTAAGAAGCTTTTCCTAAACACACTCACCTGCTGGCGGGTGTTGCACTGCTTGCCTGGGATTTTGATCTAAATAAATAAGAAATCATCCTTTTAGGTTCACAAGACACAATCCGTGTAAACTAATTGGTTCTTCCTGCAATCTCTTCCTTTTCCCCTTCAGAATTGTAGGTAAAAAAGAGAAAACTGTATAGCAAATTTCTATTTTTTATCATCATACCAAAACTCAGAATCTTGAGTGTCTTATCCATTCCATAACCACCAGACTCCAAATCACTAAGCCACCGACTGAAATAGTGAGAAGGAGAAAGGAATGGACATGGCCTGAGATCTCAGAGAACACAATGCAGTGACACAGTGGTGTAATCTGACCGTTCCTGTCCCATCTTCTGCTTCCAAGAAATATTTTTACCATTCTGACCAAGAAAAATATTCCATTTCCCAAAACTCTGCTTGCATTCCCAGAGGTCTGGCAGTACCAATCCAAACAATATCTATCCACAAATCCATCCCTATAGAAGATCCTAGAAGGAAAACTCCAGCCCAAGGAGGTGAACTACACCCAAGAAAACACAGGAAATAATTCCACACCAGCAAAACTAAAAGAAGGGAAGTACACACACACGCGCGCGCGCGCGCATGCACGCCACCAACATCAAAATAACAGCAATTAATAATCATTGGTCTTTATTATCTCTTAACATCAATGGACTCAATTCCTTAATAAAAAGACAGATTATCAGAACGGATGCAAAAACAGGATCCATCATTCCGCTGTATACAAGAAGAACACCTCAACATCAAAGATAGACATTACTGCAGAGTAAAGGACTGGAAATAGATTTTTCCAAGCAAATGGACCTAAGAAGCAAGCTGGAGTAGCCATTCTAATATCTAATAAAATAAACTTCCAGCTAAAATTAGCCAAAAGAAATGGAGGACAGTTCATACTAGTCAAAGGAAAAATCCACCAAGATGACATCTCAATTCCGAAAATCTATGCTCCAAGCACAAGGGGATCCACTTTCGAAAAAAAAAGAAAATTACTAAAGCTTAAATCACACATCAAACCCCACACATTAATAGTGAAAGACTTCCCACCAATGGAGAGGTTATCCAGACAGAAGCTAAAAAGAGAAATAATGGAACTAGTAGACGTTATGGCTCAAATCGAACTAACAGATATCTGCAGAACATTCTATGCAAACCCACTGTACCGCTCCCAGGCATATGACACCAGAACCACATCCTACTACTTGCTCATCCATGTTCATTGCTGCTCTACTCACAATAACCAGAAAATGAAATCATCCTAAGTGCCCATCAACAGGTGAGTGGATGTGGAAAATGTGGCACATACACAAAATGGATTCATATTCATCTGTGCCTTAATCATTGTTTTATTGCTGTGGAGACACACCATTACATCATGACCAAGGCAACTCTTATAAAGGGAAATATTTAATTTGGGACCTGCTTATAATTTCAGGGATGTAGTCCATTATCAACATGGTAGGGATCACGGAACAGGCATATGTAGCTGAGAGCTACATTCTGATCCATAGGCGGGAGTTGGTGGGATGGCATGAGCTTTTGAAATCTCAAATCCCACCCCCAGTGACACAGTTTCTCCAAAAACGCCACAGCTACTTCAGTAAGGCCACACCTCCTAATCCTTCTCAAATATTTCCATTCTCTGGTGACCAAGCATTCAAATATACGAGCCTATGGGTTCTTCTTATTCAAATTATCACATCCTATAAGAAAGTAAAATTGTAAATTTTTTCAGGCAAATAGATGAAACAGAGATCGGGAAAGGTATATTGAGTGAAGTAACCCAGACCCTAAAAGATAAATGCTGTATGCTTTCTCTGTCATCTGTGAATTCTACCTTCAAATTCCTATTATTTATGTTTAATTTATATAACCAGTAAAAATAGGAAGCTAGAAAAAAAAACATGCTTTGCTGGGAGATTTCTTAAGGGAGGGGGATTAGCATAACCTCAGTGATTATCAAAACAGACAACTGGTACTCAGGGCTTGGAAAGTTTAAGCAGGGACGGAGATTGGAATATGAGGTAAGGGACAAAGTGATAAAGTTAACCAAAATAAAGTGTAAAAAGCCATATCAAACTTACTTTGTAAGACAATTAAAAATATGAACTAAAAGAAAGAGAAGGGGGATACCCCACATGTTAGCTACTTCTCCTCCTGAAGGCCTTGGGTTAGTAAACAAAAACCCTAGTTTTTATTTAAAATATACTTCCTTATGAGTTGCTGGACAGAGAGAGATATCCAAGAGGCCTCCAAAAGGATGTAGGCTACTGCCATGCCACTAGGCTGCCCACCAGAACTAAGTAATAAGACCATATTGGTTAAAAAAAAAAAAAAAAGCCACATATCTTGGTTGCAGCATATAAAGAAACTAAAATGTAACCGAGGTGGAAGCTTTCACAGTGAACCCTACCAACTACAGGACCAACGCTGTAGACAAGGCATATCCACTGGTATAATAGTGGCAAGACTGTTCTGAAGGTAACCAACTGTTCTGTTTGCATTTGAGACCTGCTCCACAAAAGTAAATTCTTACCTGGTACCATAAATCCGGTCCAAAAAAAAAACCATGGTGAAGAGATCTTAGGCCCTGGGGATCAAACTTACTATTGTCTAGCTAAATTTTGGTGCTGCCAAGTTACCGTCCAAATGTCTTTCTATTACACCCATAGACAAATGTTATCTCTAGCCTTGAGTGGAGAAGCCCCTCTGAGTAATGTACAATGGTGAAATGGAGAAACAGAGGAGGACTGCTCAAGAGGCTAAGAAAGTGACAGCTGACTTGCAGCCCTGGACAAGACATTCACACAACCTTTTCTTGTTAGAGTCAGTGGAAACAAAGTAACCATAATAAGGAGAAAGGCATGGGTTCCTTTACCTAAGCAGCACACTAACAACGCAGGCTAGATAGCGCCTAATATTAGATACCACTTTTCCTTATGCATTACACATATCCTCTGTTAGGTCTGGCATTTAATTTCTTAGATTTTTGCAGGCAGTGAGTGGGGGGAGGAGACTTCCAATAAATTAGTAAATAAATGAAGGACTGACTAAAAGTGAAACTATTACATTTTATTAGCCTGGTTTTTCAAAGCACTGCCTTACCAACTGAAGTTAAGATGCCTACAATTTAATTATGATTTATAATTAACTTATTGTCAATTTCAACATGTATTTTTACACCATCGTTTAATGTACTCACCTGCTGACAAAGCTGTGAGTGTTGCCCTCTGATTTGCTTCTAGTAAGAAATGTAAGATAGCATGTTAATTAGTAGTAAAAAATAAAAAATAAAACTCATAATAACTTGGTGAATAAATGTTGGACTATTGTATAAGCAGTATTATCTCTTTTAAATGACCGGTTCCCACTAAATAAAATAATACACAATAGGATCTGAGAAAAGGTTAGAATAACCTTTTTCAGTGGTAGCTGAAAGAGAATATAGGACCTTTTGTAAGGTAGGTAAGTGTTCTGCCAATAAGCAATATCATCATCCTCACAAATGATAGGTCCGTCTTTTCATATACCTCAGCCACACGAAGCCACAGATTTCAAGCATGCAATGAAGAGAACATAAAATTCCTGGGTTTTCTTTTTTTCTTAACCCTATGGCTTTGTCAGAGAGAGAATGAGAGAGAGAGAGAGAGAGAGAGAGAGAGATGTGTGTGTGTTTGTATGTTTGTGTGCATTTGTGTACATGCATGCGTGTGTTTGCATGGGTATGTGTGTGTTTGTGTGTGTGTGTTTGTGTGTGTGTGTGTGTGTGTGTGTATGGGTGTGTTTGTGTGTGTGTGTGTGTGTGTGTCTATCTGTGTGTCTGTGTGTTAGAACTGGAAGTATAGGAGTCTAGAGAAGCAAGTGGTCACAGGCAAGAAAATCAGACAAGAAAGGAGATGTCCAGGGAGAGCTACTGCAGCCAAGCCAGTACTGGTTCCCAGCCCTTTGTTGTCTAGTCTGTACACAGAGCACATACATGCACGCACATGAAGATGCTCTGCAGCCAGAGTAACCACGCTAACCCAGAACAAATGCATGAGAACTTCTTATGGCTCACACGGGGACATAACTGATGATCTCACAACTCGGAGGGACAGTCACATGCTTCTCAGATGCCAGGTAGCTAGAACTGTGAAAGGCCAGCACACGGTATCTGTGACTGCACAGGGGCTGTTTAACGAGGGTTAGAAATGGTGGTGCTGCACAAAAGACGGATTTGAGTTTATAGAGCGCGGCGTGGGATAAAGTGCAGAAGGAACCCACACAGGTCAGCTGGTCTTGGACATGTGTGCTGAGCAGTGAGAGAGCGACAGCTCCTTTCCATAAATAGTGCTGGGAAACGGGGAAATGGGGCACAGAACACTGACCCTGGACCCTCCTCTTACACTACACAAAATTAACTCAAGAAACTCAAGAACACACTTTACTAAGGCCTGAAGCCTAAAAATCCCCAAAGAAAGCATTCAGGGGTGATTTGTTTCACCTTAGACTTGGCAACCATCCACATGGAGAGAACATAATCAGTGAACGAAAAGAGCCCAGGCAATCACTTCAAATCCTGAGAAAGCACGTACGTGATAAGGACTGAGCACCCAACTACACAGCCAAGACTTACAATGAATCCATGTCAATAGGACAAAAGCTCAACTGACATCTGGCCAAAGGCTTTATTCCAGCAGCGGAAGGCTAAGGTAGTCAGACCTCCGTGAGTTCGAGGCTAACCTGATCTATAGAGAGAGTTCCAGGCCAGTCAAGGTGACAAAGTGAGACCCCGTTTCAAAAATAAAATAAAATATGCCTTAAGGACTTGAATAAGCAGTTTTCCAAGGAAGGTACACAGATTTTCAATAACACAAACCTCCTTCTGTTGGAATAGCTAGAAAGAAGCTGAGAAGCTGAGAGAGGAACCATCTGGAGAAACGGAGCGCTCACGAGGATGTCAATGGATATGTGACACAGCTGTGCTGGGTGATGGTCTCCCTGGGGACCTAAAAACATAACTGCCATCCCACCCAGAAGTCCTACTTGGAGGCATTCTAAGTTGGGATCTCAAGGTGACACCTACACCCCATGCTCATTAAACTGCTGTTCACAAGATGTGCAGTACACCTCTGACTCTGTGGAATAAAACCCAAACTGCAAGTTGGGGCGCCCTCTCTTGTGCAAACGGCCAACGACACAGCAAAAGGCGGCTCAGCAAACTTGAACTTAGGGTACCATCGAGAGCTCAAGAGTGGAACATGGCCAAATTATAAGTTTTGGGGGAAACAAGCTATAAACAAAACCAGGTTCCGACGTTTGAAATAAGTATCTCAGTATTTGGCGTGCCACTGATATCAAGCACGAGCGCTTTCCAGGGCAGCATGGGGAAGCAGATTGCTGCTCGGACACGCATGAGTTCTTGAATTCACACTTGTAGCCATGCAGTTGTCTGGGGAAGGTACAGGAAGATGGCTGGACTAACGCAACACTGACTGTCTCAAGTTGACCAGCACTCCCAAACTGGTCATCTTTGTGAAATGGCTCACCAAGTAGGGTCTTCACATAAGCCCCACACAATTAGATAAGACATTGGGCTAGAACCCAAAGTCCTAGAGAATTGCAAAGTATCATTGGCTCTCCCAATACTTAACGTAGCAAAGTCCTAGTGCTATTAAAATTTAACTTTGAAACATGAATTCAATTTACTCGCTACTCAGGGATTCCTCTTCCTTGAAAAGCCACTGTTTGAAGGCTTTCCATGCTGTGACTGCTAGGGTTGTTGAAGTAAGAATAACTAAAACAATGTACAAGCTTAGAAGCCACATCCTTTCTGCATCCCTGGAAGCTCCTTCCATGATCAGACCTACAGATAAAAGGTATATTAAACATTACACAGCATCATTTACTTTCAAGTTGCTACAAATTAATTAAGATGATTTTTTTTTTTTTTTTGTCAATCAAGTAACATGGAAAACTAACTAGAGTACCACAGTATTTGAAACTACAGCTAAGCTCTTCCTTAAACCATGGAAACAAAGTTTCAGAGGTTTTTCAGAATATTCTACACTATCTGGCAATGACAGTAAAACCCCAATTTAACCCAGTGAGTGCCTGAATCCAATGATCTGAAGTGCAGGTTGATTACAATAAGACTGCACAACATTGACTTGTTACAGGATCCTCAGCACACCTCGCTGTGCTTGTATGATACCTCCTTTGCAGGTAACAGGTGACTGTCTTCCCACCATAGGACCGTGTGTGTGTGTGTGTGTGTGTGTGTGTGTGTGTATGTGTGTGTATTCATATACATATATATATATATACACATTTATATATGAGATTGCTGTGCTACTTAAAAAGGGCACCAGATTAAAAACTGAGAGGCTTGACACCAGCCCTAAGTTCATCACTTGCTGACAGTACCTACCTGAATCTGTCAGATCCTAAGAGTTCAAGAAGAAAGGGTGTGGATTTGGGTGGGTGGGAAAATGGGGAGGATCTAGGAGGAGATAGGGGAGGGGAAACCATAATCAGAATGCACTGCATGAAAATAGAAACTACCTTCAATTATAAAGCAAAGAGTTCCAGCACTAGTTTCAAATCTAATAGGTGCATAAATGACAGAAGCCAAAGGCTGCCGTGGTAGTAGCCTTTCTGTTACTGCCTCTTAAGGTGGAATCTATCGTTTTGGTTCTTGAAGTCTACAGACTCTGCATCAGACCTTATCCTCTGTATAGTCCCTCCTATGACAGAAACACAGTGACTGCACTCAACATGGTAAATGTCACCTAGAGATGAGGTCCCACACAACTCATAAATGTGGAAATGCAGATGGGGAACACCCCCAAATGAAAAAGACAGCACACAAAGAAACAGACATGCAAGCCACCTGGCTGGCCTCACACGTGGTGTGAGCACACATGGTGTAAGGATTAGCACCACATAGAAACATGGAGCAGGGATAACAGTGTTTGGCCCCATTATTTGAGAAAAGTCTAATTGCTTTTGATTCCAAATATTATTGGTCTCTTTTTAGTGGCCAAGTGGCTTTATTTGAATGAAACTGAATATTCTTTTAACTTTTTCTCAATAGCTATTTAAAGACATAAAATACTTGCCATTCTTGTCACCCCACAAGGACGATCTCGCTCGTGTTTCACAGTTTGGAAGTAGGTAGCCACCAGTACAATTGCATTCACCAAGGGAATTGCACACCTAGGATAATTTTGAGATAGATATGTAAATGATTTTTTAATTATGAAATTGTGTGCTATGTCATAATATTTACTTTTTTAAAAATCTTAGCCATGTATGCTTGTATTTATGTGATTTAAAGAGAGAATCCCACAAAGAGAATATCAGGCTTCTCAGACTAAAACTCACACATCAAAGGAATAAATATTAGAAATCTACAAAATGAGACATATTTGTAAAAAGAAATTGTAACATCTTCAAATGTTTGCCCTTCAATTTAGAGAGTGGTTTCAGACACATACATCAACTCTCAATCTAGTGGTGTGCGGGAGGCAGTAGGCTGGGTGTCAGCATGCGTCTCTTCCCTTCCCCAGGTTCCCCGACTTTCTGTCAGCTGCCTCAACCATTGGCCTTCACAAGCAAGGACCTAAGCCTTCCCTAGTCTCGCTGTGAAACATTTACCAGCAATGAAATCACCTTAATGCCATCTTAACTGGGTCTAAATCTCAACATAAGGGCAAGAATCTTGCTGTTGTTGTTGTTGCTTAATCAGCAACTCCCATGAGAATAAATTTTCTAAATGCAAAGAAGTTGTGATTTGAGGCAGAGAGCCAAATGAAACTCTTGGCAATGAAAGAGAAAATTTAATTAAAAATCACAGTGGGAAGTATCACCAACAGACTAGTTCAAACAGAAAAACTAGCATCACAGACTAAAGCATGGTCCTCAGGTTCCTCCATGCACGTAACAACAAATCAAACATGGCCCATAATGGCCTGACTTTTGAGGACTCTGATATGAACATCCAGGGGCTAGAAGGAGCTGAAGGTGCAGAAAGCCTGGTTAACTAAATTTCAGCAGAAAATTGGCCACATATAAGGAAGCAGTGTGCAAAGGACATTCAGAACCACAGACAGACATCACCAGAAACAAAGTCTCTCCATGTGACAATAGGGTTGCAATGCTGGGAGCACAGAATGAAAAAAAAAATTTTTTTTTTAAATCCCTAAAGCCAAAGCCAGGTGTGATGGCACAAGCCTGTACGCCCAGCATACAGAAGGCAGAGGCAGAAGGGACACAGGTTCCAGGCCAGCTAGGGCTACAAAGTAGGAGCTCATCTCAAAAGATGGCCAGCAGGTACCCTTTAACAACAAATTGTGCAGGCTGGCTGACTGAGTTTAGTAAAAATAAATTAAAAAGCAGACAGATGACAATTCTGAGGTACAGGAGCATCACTTGTCCTGATAAACACATGGAAATGATGTAATGAGAAGACAGAACTTGAGATATATATATATATTTTTTAAAATATATGACATATGATATATATTCTGAATATATATGATATGATATATACATATATTCTGAATATATGATATATATTTATCTCAAATATATACTATATATTCTAAATACATATGCTATATATTCTAAATATATATGACATATACACATATTCTAAATATACATTATATGTATATCCTGAGTATATGCATGATATATATCCTATATATAATATGTACATACATCCTAAATATATATAAATATCCTGGATATATTATATATTCGTAACATATTTATATAACTATGGCTAGAGAGACATACATACATCCTAAAAGATTACTACAAGGCAAAATTAGAATAAAGGGAACAACTCATTAAAGGACCAGCAGATGCTGAAGCCTACTCCAAAATTCACAAAAGTCAAGTCTTAACAAATGCAAAAGTTATAATAATTTTTTTTTATCTTGCTGTAGTAAACTGGAATAAAACAAAGTATAGTAGCACAGCCATAGCCACTGGGAGCAGTGAACGTCATGAATCCAGCACAGCTCTTCGGCGCAGTCCCAGCAAGGCTGAGCTGAATGCTGCAGTTGCTCTCAGTCTATCTCCCACTTTTAGGATTTTGGTCTCTGCATGTTGATTCGTTTTATGTCTTTTCCTGGGAAAATTATGTCTGAGTTTTATCCCTTCTGCTTTTTGAAAAAAAATAACTTTATCTGGCCCTATTTGGAAGTCTTCCTTATGGCCCGGAGATCATTAAGCACAGATAAGTGCAGAGCTAGAAATTTCTTTATGAGGTTGTTACTCTAGGGATCTTCTTGGGGTATCTGCCCCTAAGCAAACTCAAACAGTGCAACTGGTACAGTATCAACAGAGACCATTGACAGACTCTGACAGGCCAAGAGAAAAGGCTACATAACTCAAGGCCTCCTCTCACAATATTCTTAGAGCTCTCTGAAAATGTAGTTTCAAAGGAAAAGGGGGGGTCATACAGGGTACATCCCTAGAGGAACAGAACTCAGTAAATAAGATAGATTGACTGAAACAAACTTTTCCGACTTATAACACAGATATAGTAAAAAAGGACTTAGGTACTTTTTATTCATAAAAAGACTGGTTCAGATATTTTCTGTTGGTCTGGAGTGCATTAAAACTGCAAATACTGCCAGCCTAAGAGCAGGATGTCATATAATAAATGTGTTTTCTTTGCAGAAGACATTCTTTAGAGTCTTTAGATTAGAGCTATAGGGCTAATGATAAAAAGAAAATCTGTTCTATCTGTACTTTCTAATTGGTTTTTGCATTTGCTTGTTTGTTTGTTTGTTTGTTTGTTTTCTCAAGACAGGGTTTCTCTGTATAGCCTTGTGTATCCTAGATTCACTTTATAGACCAGGCAGGCCTTGAACTCACAGAGATCTACCAGCCTCTGCTTATCAGAGTGCTGAGATTATAAGTCCTGCACGGTTGTCCTTTCTAATTGTGACTGAATTGTAACCCTGGACATGTAATGAAAAACCAAACATATAACGTGTACTTCGTGGATGACTACTAGTCCATCTTTGTTCTGTGAAACCTGTATAAATAAAGATGCCGCCTGATTGCTAGTCAGTCGGAGCTGCGAGATTCCCCTGACACCACACCTGACTCCCTCCCTTTGCTGACTCCTCATCTCCTCGGCAGCTACCCTGCCAATAATGGCCAGCCAAGACTGGCCGCAGCAGAACAGCATGAGAAACAGCTAATTCTTTGACAACTTCATACATGCATAGAATGAGTCTGGGGGCATTCTCACCTCCTATGACCCTCTGACATCTAGCTGGTTTATCCCTTGTAGTTGACCCCAACCTCTCGAACAGTGCCACCCACACTCAGGCTGGCACCACACTTTCTACAAACACCTCCACAGATACACCACTGGTGTGTCTCCTAGGTGATGAAGAGTGACTGTCACAAGTCTCCTTTTCTCAGCACTGCTGGTCGCATTTTGTTGCTTTTTGCCTTTCCAAGGACAGCCATTCTGGTCGGGGGAAGCTTTCGCCCTTCTTTGGATTTGTATTTCCTTCATTTTTTTTTTCCAAACACTTGTCGGCCACTCGAATTTCTTCTTTTGATAAGTGTGTGTTCAGAAACATCGTGGAGAGAGGAAGAGCTTCAGGGGACTGCTGGTAGTTGAGGGAAGGAAAGGCTGGGCACGCCAAACACAGAGTTCTCTGGAGCCACGAACACTGCATGATGCAGTAAGGGCAGACACCGTCCTACGTTCGTCAAAGCCCACAGAGGGAAGACACTGAATGCCTCTGAGATTCTAGTGTTGGGTGACAATAACCTGTTATAATGAACATACTAACGCTGTGCTGTGTGACAGTGACCATGGCAGGGGTGGTGGGTGTACATGTCACATAGCTTTTCCATGAACCAATGCTGCAGGATCTCCACGACACAGGCCAACAACAGAATATCCGAGAGGAGTCTCGGTGAGGTTTCTCTATTGAGAAAGTAGCAGAAGCCAGAGGCCTCAGAACAGGCCAGTGACACGCTGCAGCGAACACGTGCAAGTAAAGCAGTTTTGGGTAAAATGATATATACTGTGTGAGACACCATAGCATGCTGCAGCTTCCACAGTGAGATGGTTTTGGTTTGGAGTTCAGGTTTGGGTGTAGTAGTAGTTAGTAATAGTAGTAGTTAGTAATAGTTAGTAGTAGTAGTTAGTAGTAGTTGTTGTTGTTGTCTTGATTGCTTTGGGAGAGGGGTTGCAAGGGCAGAGAGCAGATGCAGAGGGGCAGGGGGATGAATAGAACTGGGTTGTATGATGTGAAATTTATAAAGAATCAATAAAAAGGGTTTTTTTTATGTGTCTTCCTGTAAATATGAAGATGTGTTTGTCAAGAGAGAGACACAGCTGACATTTTTAATGAACCCATAGACTCGCAAACAGGAGACTTACCTCCTTGTGTATCTTCCGCTGTAACCGGATTTTTTTTTAAGTCATTGCTAACTGAACTTTACCAAAAATGTTTTTCTTTTGGGGGGGGGGGTGAGGTCTGGGGGGGTTGGGTTTTTTTTTTTTTTTTTTTTTTTTTTTTGGTTTTTCGAGACAAGGTCTCTCCGTGTTAGCCTTGGCTGTCCTAGACTCACTTTGTAGACCAGGCTGGCCTCGAACTCACAGCGACCCGCCTGCCTCTGCCTCCCGAGTACTGGGATTACAAGCATGCGCCACCATGTCCGGCTCCAAAAATGTTTTCTAACACTAATTATATACAGCAGCTGAGTTTAACTGTTCATTTCAGCTCCCAGGTGTGACACCACATGAGACCAATAAATTAATGATGTTGAGAAATATCCAAGAGACACGCAGTTACTTACCCCGTTTCCATTGCACTTGGTTGCACATGTTTGCGACTGACTCTTAAGAAATCTTGCCTCTTTACACACGCCATGTAAACAAATCTAAAGAAAACGGAAGTTTCCGATTCAGAGGTCTCCAGCCACCTTAACACTGTAGCCGGATCACCAACCAGAGAGCACACAATGGGCGGGATCTAGGCCCCCTGCACATACACAGCAGGTGTGCAGTGTAGTCATCATGTGGGTCTCCTAACAACTGGAGCAGGGGCTGGCTCTGCCTTTGAATCCCTTTACTCTAGGCGGCCTGCCTTGCCTGGCCTCAGGGGGAGAGGATACACTTAGTCCTGCTGTAACATGAGGTGGCAGGTGGGTTGGTACCCATGGCGGCAGGGGGTGGGGAGATGCTCCTCAGAGACGGGGAGATGGGAGTGGGTAAAGGAGGTGGTGGGGGTGGAAGGAGAGGAGCGAGGGGGGCTGCGATCAGGCTTTAATGTGATTAAATAATAAAGTAACGGGGGGGAGGGAGAAATTTCATAACGAAGCCATGGCCAGTCACTGCTATAAATTTGGGCCTAGTAATTTTGTGGCATTTCTCAAGTGCCGATATACTTTTACTTAGTTTGAAATATTTTGTTTTACTTCTGTTGAGGTTTGAGTTTTGACAAGTGTTATATTTAAAGAGGTGTTTGTTAATCACTAAGCATTTGGAGATTACTCAGGTATGTCTAAAGTGGCCTGAAGACTTTGGGTGGTGATGGTGTGTGCCTGTAGGCTCACCCGTTGTAACAAGTGTGTTGCTGTGGTGAGAGTGGTGGGGTTAGAGTGCAGGAGGAAACATAAAAGCCACGCCCCCACAAAAAGTGAGGGCGGTCACTTTAAGTCATGTTTCAGTGGCCTGAGAAGTAGGTGCCTTTAATAAAATACAATATGACATGTTCCTGCACAAACACAGATGTGGACAGCAAGTAAATGAGATTTTGAGGTAAATTCATTCCCTCTGTATTTTTCATGGACTTGGGTTAGGGTCATGGGTGCAAATAAAAATGATAATAATCAATAATATCATCCAAATTAAGCCTAGCTTAAACTATGTCCTTGGCACTGTTCTATCCATTTTATGTAATCCCCTTTATCTCTGCAATAGCCCAATTGAGCAAGTCCTGTTATAATCCCCAAAACTATTATCAAAACATCTCACATTTTTTAGGTAACTTGTAAAATGTCACATAATAAGTCTAAGTGCCCGGATTTCGAGGGAAGTCTGTTCCGCCCAGCCACAAGGACTAAGGGAGTTTCTTCTCAGAAGGAAAGAGATGCTCCATGCAATGAAGCAGTCGAGCACACTGTATTCCCAATGGCGCTTCTTACTCCACTGTAGCCTCCAGTGCTTGCTATGGTAAAGTTCTAAAGGAACGAACTATTTCTTTTTCTCTGTTGCCAGGCTGAACATCAACTAAATGTAGTCATCACTCCTTCCAAACACATAGGATTGCACAACGCAAGTCAAAATTTGATACTTGAAGGGACTCTGGCCAGCTCGAGTGTGGCAAGCATGGCTTTGGCAGGCTTAGCCATTTTCCCCAGTTCCTTTTGCCTTACCAAAAAAAAAAAAAAAAAAAAAAATAGATTGCTAAAGCTAGCCACCAAGGTCTGTTCCCTTATTTGGCCAATCTCTCCTCCGGAGGCTGACCACCAAGACCAAGGCCCAACTCAGCTCTCAAAGTATCGAAGTCCAGCAATCAAAAGCCCTTTTTGGCTCACCTAACTAACAGTCCCAATTAAACACTTCATTCATCCTAACATGGAATTTCCCATTGTACCTTCCTAAGCCACCATCTTCCTGTGCGACACACCTGTCTACTCTCTCTGCAGAGGCAGCCAGTGCTTTGTCCCCCTGCTGGGTCAAATGCCTCCCCTCTCTCTCCCTTGTTCCCTTCCCCTTCTGCCACGTCCTCTTCTCCCCTGACTTTTGTCTCCAGTTCCCCAACTTCTTTCCCTTCGGGGCAAATAAATCTCCTTTGTGCTGAGCACTTGGCCTTGAGCCTACACCCGTCCCAACAATACTTTAATGTGAAAATGCTGCCCAAAATAATAAGTGAAACTAGATTTTGAAGAAGCTGCCTGTAAAGGACTTACCCTGTCAAGATCACACACGGTGCCACTGGCGATCTGGAGTGGATCGTCTTTGACACTCGACCCGAAGTCCACAGCTATACACACTTCATCTCGCACAAAAGCATAGATCACAGAAGCAGTGCTATTATTGGGTGGATAATAAGGAACTCGGCTAGGGTAAGTACAAATTAACCTCCCACATATGAGATTCCTGAAAACATAAAAATGATTAGTATGCATTAGGGGGTTACTAAAAATGCCTTGTAATGATTCTGCATCTATGTGTTGGTATAAACATTTACAGTAGAAAATTTAAACCCACTGATGTTAGGTATTCATTATTACTCAGAGCCTTTTGTTTACTCTGTACATTATATATTTACTGTCAAGTAATCAATGAGAGTCAGAGAATAATGAATAAATTTGTGAGATGTACCCTCAGGGAACTCACGAGTTAAACATGATTTTAAAAATCCCACAACAATGCTATA
Organism: Acomys russatus; assembly: GCF_903995435.1. Lineage (NCBI taxonomy): Eukaryota > Metazoa > Chordata > Mammalia > Rodentia > Muridae > Acomys > Acomys russatus. Next base: position 15,766,157 of record NC_067163.1, read on the forward strand.
AATAATAAGTCCTTATAGAAATTTAAATTAAGATGGCTCCAGAAAGCTCTGTAGATATTTACAGAGTCAACGCTTACAAGTTAGTTTTAACCAGAAAGCATATTTAATGCAAAGAAACATCAAAGGATGTGCAATGTTTAAGAATTTACAAATGGCATGAGAGCATGTGTGTGTGTGAATGTGAGTGTGAGTGTGCATGTGTGAGTGTGAGTGTGCATGTGTGTGTGTGTATGTGTGTTGCCAACTACTATTTAGCCCAGTGTCTAGTAAATAGTAGGATTTTAACAAATATTTTTACTAAACTCAGGAACAAATTATGAAAAAGCTCTCTGAAGATGCAGGAGAAATTACACTTAATTTTATAAACAAAGTAGTGCACACTTTGGGTAAACCCTCAAGGGGATCATTTTTTATAATCAAGAAAAACAGTAGCTTTGGAGAGAATGGCTTTGTGGGCATTATATCAATTTTAGATTGGATTTAAGGGCCACATGATTACCTACAAATAAATGTTTTAAAATGTTAGCCTGCAGCCTAGAATGGCCTCGCCTGGATCTTCATTCATGCTTCAGACTCACTTCCAAGCATATGTGATACTTGAAACAACAAGAATTCATGGCATATAGTAAAATAAAAAAGAATACAACACAGAAAGGGTCATTGTTTTCTGTGGCATACCTCCATCCACAGAATATGTATCTGTTTTGCCGGTCTTTACCACAGTTGCCAAATCTATCAGTTTGACCCTGGATTTCTTCATAGCAGGAAAAGGGAGCATTTCTTGAACCTATCAAAATTATAAATATATTTAGATTAAAATATGTATTTATGCTCCTCCATGTCCTCAGACACCTCTGTTTCCATTATTACCTAATTCAAAAGGTTTCCTAGTAAGTTGTAAGAACAGAGAAAGAACTAAAGTAAAAGACAGTATTCATGACCTTAACTTAATGCTTCTTTGCTACACTGTCCTTGCTTCCATAACAGAAAAGACAAGAAAAGGGAGAGTTATAAATGTGTATATAGTTTTGTCAAAGAATACAACAAAAAAGACCATTGATTGGATAGGAGGTAAATATTCCCAAAGGCTTATTGCTGAAGGCTTAGTCCTGGGTACCACATGCAATCATGGAAGAGTAACTACATTGATAGGCATGTTTCCTAACCAAGGGATGAGTTGTAACTTCCTGGTATTAAAATAGGATGTTCTAGAGGGGGACAAGATGGGTTAGGTTGCAAATCACAGGAGACATGCTGGTTGGTTTTAATTCAACACAACAATATGGACTCACATGGGAATGTTGTCTCAGTGAAAGATTATCTAGATTGGGTTGGCTGATTGGCATGTCTATGGGAGAGTTCCTGTGGGAAGACCCAGCCCACCATGGGTAGCACTATCCCCTAAGTTTGGGTCCTGAACTGTGTAAGTATAGAAACAGGCCTAACATGAGTAAGCATGCACCATTCATTCTCTCTGCCCTTGATAGTAGATGCCATGCGGCCAAGTGTCTCCATCTACTCACAAGTTCCTGCAATTCTGGACTGGAATCAGGAATCATAAGTAAACATAGATACTCTCCCCTGACCCCCAAGTTGCTTCAGTTAGGGTATTTCATCACAGCAACTGGGAGTGAAGCTAGTAGAGAGGGTAGGTCTTCCACACCTCCTTCCATTACTATTAGAGACTCACTGTCAGACCAAACTTAAGTTTCCCAGAGTGAGACTGGGACATTGAAAGGAAAGCATTTTTGCAAATGCAAAGTCGTCTTCCAAATGTTCCCTTAAATCTAGGGTGTTTTCCGAGTCTCCTAAAGTAATAGAAATCACTTATCCAGAAACATGATACTGCGTTTAGATTCCCTGTACCACATTATCAAGCCCAAGGAAACGCAATCAGGTAATAGATGCGTTTTACTCATAGACGGTACTAGGGTAATAAGATACAGATACTGGATAATTGCTGTAAACCATTGAGGTAATAACTAAACAAGTAGAAGATCATCCTGCATCAGCTGAGATAAAGAGCCCACAGAAACGTTAGCATTCTTAGCTGACATGGGATTCATCTTTGACTAACAGGCATTTCAGTTTAGTATGCTAAAACAAGCCTTATTTTACCCTGCTACACTCTTATTTTACGCCATTAGTGAGTCAGATGATGAGGCCAAACTTAGGAATGGTCCATTTCCCCCTTAGCGGCTGCTTCAGTCTCCTAACCGAGGTCCATAAGTACAGCCTAAGTGTGGTCACGTCTCATCTACTCTACCATACTACTTTCCAGTGGCTCCCACCCACGCTGTCTACTACCAAAATATGAACTACAGTGATCTCTTAAAAATTAAAACGTAGCTGTGGTTTTAGCACAGTGGCACATACCTGTAATCCCTGCACTTGGGAGGCAGAGGCAGGCAGATCTCTGTGAGTTCAAGGCCAGACTGGTCTACAAACCAGCCAAGGACAGCCAAGGCTACACAGAGAAACCCTGTTTCAAAGACCTCAAAACAAACCAAAAAAAAAAAAAACAAAAACTTCTGATCCTGATTTCAGACATATTCCCCTCTAGGCCTTATACCAGTGGTTCTCAACTTGTGGATTGCAAGCATGAAAACACACATATTTCTGGTGGTCTTAAGAACTACAACACTGCTCCATAGTGAGATTACTGTTATGAAGTAGCAACAAAAATATAATTATCGTTGGGGGCTCCTAAGACCATGGCCACCGTCCATATATCACATCCACACTTCATGAAGTGCTAACACAGAGGCTGTGTTTCTCTTCCTGAATTGTGCTTTCCAAACCATGCCTTGATGGCTCCTTGTCACTGTTCACATTTCTTCTGAAGTTTTATTTCCTCAGAGAGGCACGTCTGGGCATTGCCACTTACGGCAGCTAAACTTACTTCTGTCACCCTGCCTATGGCTTTTTACTAGTTGATCACTTGTCTGGTTTTGCTAACAGAACCCAAATCACCTGGGGTTTTTTAATATACTCATTTTTATTTGTCTATCCATAAACTTGGTATTTCTCTGGCACCCGTACCCTCCCCCTCACTGGAATTTAAGCTCCTTATGAATAGGAATTTCCCTAGTCTCAGCATTGTTACTCTCACCCAAATCTTGTCTATGTTCTCAAAAGACTACTCCACCCAAACAGGGTGCTAAATAAATATTTGCATAATTAATAAGGACCACACATAAACAACTGGCACCAAACATTGGTTGGCCTGTCAACCATGCCCATTTCTCTTTCATATGATTTTGACAATCAAAACCAGGACTTCACACATGACTATTATCTGTTCTATTAAAAACTATGAAGGGCTTTTTGCTTTGGCTGTGAGCCTAGCCTTTAATGACTGAGCCATCTCTCCAACCCTAGGTATATATTTAAGAATAATATTTGAAGTAAACTCTTTGGCGGTCTTTCCAGATGATTTTTCCAATGCAATTTCACTTTGCTGAAACTCATTTTAGTTTCTCTCTTGTAGCCTGAATGTGTGGCTATAAATCCAACAGCATTCAAAGACCTTGCAGAGGAAACCAAGTGAAAACTTCCACAGACAGATGAGACGGGGGAGACTCATCATAGTAATCAGAAAAATAATGTCTTGAGCAAAATGATGGATTGAATTTCTCCACTCTTGCTATATTGCAGTCTACTTTCCTTTTCATACTGATCTGTATGTTTAGGTATTCTGACACCATGTGCACATACATTTACAATGTATCTTCTTGAGGAGCTGACTTCTTTATCATTATATAATCAAAATGTACTTCTCATCCCTTCACGGCAGTCTCTGTATAGGCCCTTAAAAACTGAAATGATTCTCTTGCATAGAGCAAACTCTGACTCAGGATCTGGAGGACAGTCACACATAAAGCTGCACCTTCCATTGCCAGGGAGTTGGCCAGTCTTCTGTGACTGTGGTTCAAGTGCTGAAAATGTAGGTATGTGTGTGATGGCTACAGAGCTGGGATCTATTGCTTAGAGCAGGGCACACGGAAGAACTAGCCTTTACCTGCCGTCCTTGCCAAGTTTGAGGATATGCAAGATGGCGTCTGAACCACTAAGAAGAATGAAAAGATTGCAGAACTGGAATCTGAAGTATGATTATATGAGAGGACCCATGGTTTCAGGGCCAAGGTTCAGCTGGATCCGGAAGTGGTTGCCTCTCTTTTCCAGACACTGCATGACAGGATCTACTTCTTGGCAATGTGGAAAGAAGCACTACTGCATTTCCTTTTGTCCGAGATGTTTAGGACAGATGACTGTTGGCCAGGCTAGCAAGAGATACCACTGACTTTCGCAGAGCAGATCAATGGAAGTCACAGGTATTTCTAATATTGTTCAACATCACTAATCATCAAGCGAGCAAGTGCAGAAGAACAATCAAAGTGAACTATGACCTCAAAGGTATTGAGGTGAGTGTCAAAAGGTCAAAAGTTAAACATTGGTAAGCATAGGTGAAATGGGAATGCTCATCCATTGGTGATAGAAGTACATGCTGACATAGAATCTATTGAAAACAGTGTGGATCTTCCTTAAGAACTCAATACAGAATTGCCTCATGATTTGGATTTCCACCTTGGTGTATTCAAAGGAAAGGAAAACATTTTTCTCAAAGAAATAGATGCATTTCCAGAGCTGTGATACATGATTCACAATAGTCAAGATTTTAAACAGCCTAAAGGCCCATTGACAAATTAAAGAATAATTAATAGGTTAAGCATAATTTGTAAGATATATATATGTGAATAGATGATAGATAGAAAGATAGATACATAAATAGATACATAGATACATAGGCAGATGATAGATACGTAGATTCAGTTTTAGTAAAGATGAAGCTATTTGTCACTGAATAAACCTATAAGACATTGTGCTAAGTGAAAAGGGCCAGGTACAGAGGTAAAAATATCATCTCACGTCTATGTGAAATAAAAACATCAAATTCACAGAAGCACAGTATGAAATGGTTCTTTTTAGGAACTATGGTAAGAGGGAAAAGAGAAGATGCTAGTCAGGTAGTTGAAATTTTGATTCATGTAAAATGGCTCAGCTTTAAGAGATCTAAAATATAGCAGTATGACAATAGCAAACAATACTATTTTGTATATTTGAAATTTGCTAAGAGCTTAGATCTTAAGATTTTATTTAAAACTAAAAGAGAACACAGTACCTATGGGAAGTTATAGATATTTCAATTAGCTTGATTATGGCAAATAACTAAGCATATGTACATATATCAAACTATCAAGTAATATACATAAAGATAATTTGTATTTGCCACTTATACTTCAGAAAAATACTTTTAAACCTATGTAAATATCAAATAAAAATTGAAATATGTATAATTATTCCTGTTGTTCTGGTGACATAAAAAGAAACACTGAAAGTCACTGATTTAGATATAACAAAAATTTACCTTTTCCATATATCTCCTCACACCGTTTATCCAGGTCAGGACAGGTTCCTTTATAACAGATAAACCCCCCATCTCTGCAAGTATGTCCATCGTGTATAGTGATATCAGGTGGACACTGTCCTGCGCTCCCATTGCAGAATTCAGAGATGTCACAGACTGGATGATGTGGGGGTCTACATTCATGGGTATCTGGCAAAAACTAACAGAAATATATATATATATACATAATATTACTGTATTTGCAAATATTTCAAAAACAGTATTGTCTGTTCTTTTGAGCGTTTTTCAGTCTCTTGGGATAAGTTACTGTGCTATTCATTTAAAAATAAATTTAATATTTGTATGAAAATGAGAGATAAGACAGGTATCTAAGGAACAACAACAACAAATGTGACATGGGGCCATGGGGATGGCTCAACGGGGACAGTGCTTGCTGTAAAGCATCAAAGCCTGAGCTCAAGTTCCCAGAACTCACATAAAAACTAGGCATGCTGGTATGTGCCAGTAATCCTAGTGTGGGGGTGGGGGAGGGGGTAAAACAAGCTGGGAATGCTGGTATGTGCCAGTAATCCTAGTGTGGGGGCGGGGGAGGGGGTAAAACAAGCTGGGCATGCTGGTATGTGCCAGTAATCCTAGTGTCAGGGCAGGGGAGGGTAAAACAAAAGGGGCATGCTGGTATGTGCCAGTAATCCTAGTGTGGGGGTGGGGGAGGGTAAAACAAGCTGGGCATGGTGGTATGTGCCAGTAATCCTAGTGTGGGGGTGGGGGAAGGTAAAACAAGCTGGGCATGGTGGTATGTGCCAGTAATCCTAGTGTGGGGGTGGGGGAGGGTAAAACAAGCTGGGCATGGTGGTATGTGCCAGTAATCCTAGTGTGGGGGTGGGGGAGGGTAAAACAAGCTGGGCATGGTGGTATGTGCCAGTAATCCTAGTGTGGGGGCAGGGGAGGGTAAAACAAGCTGGGCATGGTGGTATGTGCCAGTAATCCTAGTGTGGGGATGGGGGAGGGGGTAAAACAAGCTGGGCGTGGTGGTATGTGCCAGTAATCCTAGTGTGGGGGCGGAGGAGGGTAAAACAAGGGGGGCATGGTGGTATGTGTCAGTAATCCCAGTGTGGGGGTGGGGGAGGGTAAAACAAGCTGGGCATGGTGGTATGTGTCAGTAATCCCAGTGTGGGGGTGGGGGAGGGTAAAACAAGCTGGGCATGGTGGTATGTGCCAGTAATCCTAGTGTGGGGGCAGGGGAGGGTAAAACAAGCTTGGCATGGTGGTATGTGCCAGTAATCCTAGTGTGGGGATGGGGGAGGGGGTAAAACAAGCTGGGCATGGTGGTATGTGCCAGTAATCCTAGTGTGGGGGCGGAGGAGGGTAAAACAAGGGGGGCATGGTGGTATGTGCCAGTAATCCTAGTGTGGGGGTGGGGGAGGGTAAAACAAGCTGGGCATGGTGGTATGTGCCAGTAATCCTAGTGTGGGGGCGGGGGAGGGTAAAACAAGCTGGGCATGGTGGTATGTGCCAGTAATCCTAGTGTGGGGCAGGGGAGGGTAAAACAAGCTGGCATGGTGGTATGTGCCAGTATCCTAGTGGTGGGGGTGGGGGAGGGTAAAACAAGCTGGGCATGGGTGTATGTGCCAGTAATCCTAGTGTGGGGGTGGGGGAGGGTAAAAACAAGCTGGGCATGGTGGTATGTGCCAGTAATCCTAGTGTGGGGGTGGGGGAGGGTAAAACAAGCTGGGCATGGTGGTATGTGCCAGTAATCCCTAGTGTGGGGGCAGGGGAGGGTAAAACAAGCTGGGCATGGTGGTATGTGCCAGTAATCCTAGTGTGGGTGGGGGGAGGGTTAAAACAGGGGCATGGTGGTATGTGCCAGTAATCCTAGTGTGTGGGCAGGGGAGGGTAAAACAAGCTGGGCATGGTGGTATGTGCCAGTTCTCCTAGTGTGGGGGCAGGGGAGGGTAAAACAAGAAAATTCCAAGGTTCATGCACCAGCCAGTGCAGCTGCAATAGCAAGCTTCAAGCTGAGGAAGACACACAGATTAAAGAAATAAGAAAGAGATGCAATAGGGGAAAGCATCCTGGTGTCAACCTCTGGCTTCACATACAGCCCATACAGGCCACTGTAGGCATGTGCACTGAACACACACACACACACACACACACACACACACACACACACACACAAGTTTTGTGCTTTGATTCAAGGGAGAAAAGACTACTATTAGCTTTGTAGAATGAAAATATTTTAGTTAAGTCACCTTCAAAATATATAAATACTTATACCATAGTTTGTAATAATGGAATACTTACCAATCCTATGAAAAATCAAAACAAAAACTGAGAAGAGTGTGGGGAACAGATGAATGATGATGGCTAAAGAAGCATTGCAACCGTGAGAACTTTTAAAGAAATGAGTCCAAGAATAACCTTTATGCTACATTATTAATATTAATATTTCATCCAGAGAATTCTTAGTGTTTACATAAAGAATCTTAAAGGATTGTCTATCTCATCTTCTTAGTCATTATTTTTTTTTGACATTGAGAAAAAGATCATAGATAAAGATAGCCATGCTCTGAGTTTCTAGAAAAAGACTGTAATTATGCCAATTAAGAACAATGAAGAAGATAATATGAATGGCGAATATTTAACCGTGGTATTTTCACACGAGGAATTCACTATAAAACCCATTGGAAGATCTGAAAAGGGAAGCAATCAGCAGTCAACATGGGATCTTTCAGTAATAATATTGTCTATAAATGAGAAGTGCATACTTCAATTTTAAAATGTATACATATTTATATATACATATATAATCCTGTTTGCAAAATATTAGCTGGACCTAGTAGTAGACGCCTATAATCCCAGGTTCTTGGGATACTGAGGCAGGAAGATGTAAATTAAAGGACAACCATGGTTATAGAATAAGTTCAAGTTCAGCATGGGTCAAACAGAAAATCTGCTACACACACACACACACACACACACACACACACACACACACACAGGCGTAGGAAACAGCTTCAAGTTAACAAAATAGTGATGTTAGACAGAGACTGAACATTGAAGAAAATTCCATGAAATAGGAAATTGAATCCTCAATGTATTATTATTTTCTTTAAAAGTATTTAAGTTACTTAAAAAATAACTTGTTTTCACATAAACTATACTCATAAGTCAATATACCCTGTATATAATTCAATAGGTGATTACATAATGTTACTAAACTTAAATCTTACTTGACAACCTCTGCAGCAAGTCTGTGAGGGAGACTTACTGTCACAAACACTTCCTTGTTTTAGAACACAAGTTGTACGTTCACAGCAGTTGTCAGGCTTGCATTGCTGCAAAGAAAAACAAATGACAGTGACAAAAACTTGCTAGAGCTATGTGATGTAAAAAGACATTAGCAATAGTGGCATGTACAGACAGTAGCATCCATAAACACTTAGGATACTTGATGCTGAGGTTCTACTTCCTTCCCAATCCAATCAGAAGCCATAGAAAAATATAGGAAATAACTTTTTCCAGAAGTTGCATACAACATGGAAAGAAGACCCACAAATCACTCCATAAGAAAAATCAAAGAAATAGACCGAGAGCTTAGAAGGTCTTTTTGTGAGCAGACAATGATTATCTTGTTGACTTGAAAAGACAAGCTAGCAGCCCCCAACCTGCTGCCATCTGCAAATCTATAAGCCTGGTTCCAGAACCACAGGATGCAAACCCTCCTGTAGGTGAGCCACCTTTTCCAGCTGTCTTTCCTTTCCCATAACCCCCCCACCCCACCCCCGCCACATACACACACAGCTCCTTTGTTTCTCCCTTGTATGGCTGTCTCCACACCCACAGGCCTAGGTCCAGTTAGGTTGCCTTTGAACCTGCTTTGTTCAAAAGCCACCTTTGAGTGGTGAGACACTCTTTCCTTCTTCCCGTTGTTAGCTCGGTACCCATAGGTCTACTTCCAGACCTGTGGTTTCAGAGCAGATTTTGCTTGGTCCAGTTGAAAAGTTTATCCACTAGCTTTACCAGGTCTAATTTAGGCCCTTCAGCTGGTTCTTATACTGGACCAATCTAAGTCAGGCCTGAGTATCATATCAGACAAACAAGCAAAGAAATTAAAAGAACAAACATGCCCTTTATAAAAAACAATTCAAGGAATGTAAAGTAGACATGAACAATCACTTCACTTAACTCCAAGAGGATAACAAGAAACCACTGAGTCATGTCAATAAAATACAAATACATGGCTGAATGAAATTATGGTAATGCAGATTTTGAACAGCGAATCTGATAGAGGTAGAAACATCTGCGGAAAACACATGCTAAAATAAAGATGGAATTGAAAATTTTAATATCTCAATTAGAAAACTCAAGGAACAGTCTTACAAGTAGAGTGAAACAAGCAGAAAACAGAAAGAATACCAGGACTCAAAGTAGAGGATCTAGACAAAATAATCACTACAAAAAGATAAAACAACCACAAGAAAGGAACAAACAATAACTGTGTGATCCAATGAAAATAGGACACCTTCAAATTATAGACTTGAATGAGGGAGAAGAATTATTGGTTAATAGCCTGGACCAGATCATTAACAAACTCATAGAAGAAATATTCTCCAAACTAAAGAAAGGCATAGCCATATAGATAAAAGAAACACACAAAATCTCAACCAGATAAGACCAGGGGGGAAAAACACCCCAGAGCATAGCATAATTAAAACACTATATATCTAGAACAAAGTAAAACTATTGGGAACTACAAGAGAAATGAAAGCACAAGTTTTATATGTAGGAAAATGCATCAGAATATTTCTCAATGAAGACTGAAAGGCAGGAGAGCCTTGAGCAATGCATTAAGAGTTCTAAACGGCCATGCCCAACAGTCTAGATGGCTGTACCCAGAATAACTATCTGTAATAGTTAAAGGAGAAAAAAAGCCATTAAGGACACAAACAGCCTCAACCAACCAACCAAAAAACCTTAAATGGAATACTGAACACCAACCATATTTAAAACTGAAGAAAGTAAAAGGCATAGCCAAGAGTCTCTAGAAGGAAACAAAGGTATAATTTAATAAAATACAAGGCACAACTAAGAACACAAACCCACAAAAAATGATTATAATCTATAAACACATTTCAAAAATATAAATATATTATGGGCTTCAAATCTCCAGTCAAAAAAATATAAACTAGGTAAGTGGATTAAGAAACAAAACCCATCTATCTCATCCACAAGAAAGTCATCTTAGCCTTAAAGATAGGTGCCACTAGGACAGAAAACAGTACTCTGTGTAAATGGAGCCAATAAACAAGAAGTCACAGCTATTTTAATATCTGACAGAACAGACTGCAAACCAAAATCAATCAGAAGAGATAGGGAAGGTTACTTTATACTTATTAGAGGAATGATCCACCGAGAAGACAGTCTAATCATTTATGCACCAAACAAGAGGACACCAAATTTCATTTAAAAACAAAACAAAAACTACCAACAGTTAAGATCATATATTGACCCTTACACATTGAAAGTGGGAGTCTTCAGGATCCCTCTCTCCCCAAGAGAAAGGTCATTGAGACAATAAATAGGGAGAGAAATCTGGAATTAAAACAACATTCATGAGTCAAATGGGCCTAACAGACTTCTACAGAACAGTCCCATGTAAGCACTAAAGAACATATTCGTTTCTTCGCAGCACATGGAACTTTCTCCCAAACTGACTATGCTAAAAAGCAAGTAAGAACAGATACAGATAAATTAAAATAATGCCCCATATCCCATCTGACAGCCATGGACTCAAGCTGGATAACAATAACAATTGAAATAACAGAACACACACAACTTCATGGAAGTTGAACAACTCCCTTCTGAATGAAATTACATCAATACAGAAATCAAGAAGAAAATTTAAGTCTTTTCAGAATTGAATGAAGTGTTATATTGTCTTTCTGAGGCTAGCTTAATTCACCTAATATGACAATCACCGGTCACATATATTTTCTGCAAATGATCTAACGTCATTCATCGCTTTTTTCATAAGCAAATAACAGACACCTGTAGAAGAACTCACAAAGGCAACCTCATACATAATCCTACAAAGAAATACACAGCAATACCATTTAATCAATAAAATAAATAAGGCACCAAAAGTGGGAGGTTGACATGCTACTTTCATAAACTGGAAGAATTGATATCAGTAAAAATGCTTACCCTAACCAAGCTGATGAAAAGCATCAATGCCATTCCTACCAAAATTCTTCAGAGAAATGGAGAAAAAAAAAACTAGAATATCTGTAGTGCCTCAGAAGATCAGAAAAGCCAAAGAAATCCTAAACAAAAGGAATGAAGCAGAAAGGCATCACACTGCCAGAGTACTGAATATAATAACAAATTATAACACCGAAATGCTATGGCACTGACAGAGAGAGGGGCATGGAGAGCAGTATGCAAAACAGAAAGGCCAGGGGTAAGCTGATGTGTCACAGTCAATGGCCGTGTAGGTGAGAAGACTGTATGCTATTGTGCGGCTACACAAAATTAAGGTGAAGACCACCGTGGCATAACACAATGTGGAAAGAATTTCAGAAAGGCTATACAGAAAAAAGAAAGAGAAAGAAAAAAGGGAGATGGAGGGAGGGAAAGGAAGAAAGACAGGAAGGAGGGAAGGAGAGGGAGGTAGAGGGGGAGAGAGGGAAGGAGGGAGGAAGGAGTGGGGGAGGGGAAAGGAAGACATAAAAGAAGCATATGCTACACCAACCAGTTCAGCCGAGAAGGTTCAGACAGAACTGGTCTCTGGCAACCTGGAGTTGAACACAAACAGGAGACGAGCTCAAGAAAGGCATAAGAAGTTTAAAGGAGAATTATCAGATTCAGTATTTGACCGTAGCCACAATCGCATCTGCCAAGTTCATCATCCTGTCTGTGAAACTGGTCCCTTTGATTTTGTAGAGACCACACCCACAGGAAAATTAATTTTAAAAAGAAAGAGGACTTGGCTTTCCAGCAGTGATGGCCTCCCGATGAGAACATGCCTCTCACAAGAGATCCCCTTCATCCCATTCCAGAAGAGAAAAGGAGGAAACACAAGAAAAAACCTGGTGCAGAGCCTTGATTCCTACTTTATGGATGTGAAATGCCCAGGGTTCTGTAAAGGTACCACAGTCTTTAGCCACTGCTCCACGGTTTTCTTCGGCCTACAGGCAGGAAAGCAAGGCTGACAGAAGGATGCTCCTTCATGAGGAAGCAGTACTGAAAGGCCCTGATTCCAGATGAGGGGACCACCCCCATGTATGGTATGTATGTATGTATGTATGTATGCATGTATGTATGTAGAGAGGGAGAGAGAGAGAGAGAGAGAGGGAGAGAGAGAGAAGAAAGAGGACTTGTTCTGCAAAATAGTAAGAGTCTTTCTTAACGGGCTATACAAAGGAGAAACCCATGCCTGTATATGTGAAAAGCTCTGTTATGCCTACACTGTGACTAAGGTAGTTTGCACCATCACTACAGGTACTGTACTTCCTAGGAGTGTTGTACTCCGGACTGTTTGCATTCACTGTATTTTTCAGGACTTTCCTCCCACACAAATGATCAAAATCACCTGGTGTGCAGTCCACAGGATATGACAGGTTCCCTCATCATCCTAATTCCATGGGAAAGCTATGTCCTAAAAACCATGTTTTGGACTGATGACAGATTAGGAGGTATGGTATTCCCCTTGAAAGCTAACCTCACTTCTGCTTGCCAACTGATTGGTTTTGTAGCACATTCAAACTCCTCGGGTAATAAAACCTGAACAGTGTTTTCTTACGTGCACTTAAAGCTTGAATCACACACAGCTGTGCTCCACGGGGCACTCAATGTAATCTAGAAATATAACATTTCTGAAGAAGAAGAAAAGCTAAAACAACGACTCTGTTATAAATTTCCCTGGATAAGACACTTACCTCTTCGGAGCCACAGTCACAAGTCTCATCTCCCTCCACTACACCGTTTCCACAGACTGGTCTTGGACTCCTTTGCATCTGTGGCTTATTCTGAAGACATTTGGCACCAATGGTCGCTTTAAAATGTTCAAAGTCACTCAAGCTGCAATTGCTAAATGTCTTCATACCCGAATGTTGCCTAAAAATGAATTATATACTGTCATTAGCATTATACATCTCAAAGCATAACTCCATATTATGTGTTAGCTTTCTGACACTGTTTAATATATGATAGCAAATACTCCTGATAAGTGTTCATATAATCATTCTTGAGGAGGTCATGTGATGTTTATTCACCACAATACTTTTGGTTACTTAAAAAAAATTAAGTACAACACTGGGTGTTGTAGTACATGCCTTTAATGCCAGCACTCAGGAGGTGGAGGCAGATGGATCGCTGTCAGTTCAAGGCCAGCCTAGTCTACAGAGTGAGTCCAGGACAGGCAAGGCTACACAGAGAAACACTGTCTTGAAAAAGCAAAAGAATGTTGCCGCTCTCTAACGCCAGTGCTGCCTCTCGCTTGCCGAGCTCCAGTCAAGGGAGAAGGGGGGTAAGTAAAGATGTGTCCTTACCATGGCTCATACAAAGCAGACTGCCCGCAAATCCACCGGTGGCAGAGCACCCAGGAAACACCTGGCTACAAAAGCCGCTCGCAAGAGTGTGCCCTCTACTGGAGGGGTGAAGAAACCTCATCGTTACAGGCCTGGTACTATGCACTCTGTGAAATCAGACGCTATCAGAAGTCCACTGAACTTCTCATTCTCAAGCTCCCCTTCCAGCGTCTGGTGAGAGAAATTGCTCAGGACTTCAAAACAGATCTGCGCTTCCGGAGTGCAGCTATTGGTGCTTTGCAGGAGGCAAGTGAGGCCTATCTGGTTGGCCTTTTTGAAGACACCAATTTGTGTGCTATCCATGCCAAACGTGTAACAATTATGCCAAAAGATATCCAGCTAGCACGCCGCATACACGGAGAACGTGCTTAAGAGTCCACTATGAGGGGAAACATTTCATTCTCAAAAAAAAAATTTTTTTCCTCTTCCTGTTATCAGTAGTTCTGAATGTTAGATATTTTTTCTGTGGGGTCAAAAGGTACCCAAGTATATGATTGCGAGTGGAAAAATAGGGGACAGAAATCAGGTATTGGCAGTTTTCCATTTTCATTTGTGTGTGAATTTTTAATATAAATGCAAGATGTAAAACAATGCAAGCAAAATGTTTCAGTGAGCACATTTCAACAGTTCAACTTTATAACAATTATAAATAAACCTGTTAAAATTTTCTGGAAAATGCCAGAATTTGGATGTTTTAAAAATAAGTACATTTCTTATTGATGGCAACTAAATGGTGTTTGTAGCATTTTTATCATACAGAGGATTCCATCCATTTACTATACTTTTCTAACTGAGTTGTCCTACATGCAAGTACATGTTTTTAATGTTGTCTGTTTTCTGTGCTGTTCCTGTAAGTTTGCTATTGAAATACCTTAAACTATAAAAAAGAAAAGAAAAGAAAAAGAAAAACAAAACAACAACAACAAAAAAACTAGTTCTTTGTGCCTGCACACCTTCAAGTCCAGGGCTCAGAAGAAACCAGAAGCAGGTAGCTCAACTACCCACAAAGGAGAGGGGAAGAACTTGGCTCCCCTCCACCTGAGAACATAGAGCGCCCACATTCACTTCCCTCTGTGTGACCAGTCTGGATGGGGCACAATCCTTCCCCAGCTGGCTTGCCCGGAGATCAGAGGAGCCAACTGAGGCTGAGGGAGGGAAAACACCATGAAGGGAATTCGATTCAACATAAAAGGACACATTCATCCTGACAAAATGAGGCAGGAGAGGTTTCAACATCACACTCTCATTTCTAGATGTCTTACAATCAAAATGCAAAAAAAGCCAAACAAACAAAAAACCCCACAATAACAACAACAACAACAAACCAACAACTTCAGAATTAAATTATAGCATAAAGTAGATTTAATGATGAAGAATATTCCACCCAACATATGGGGAATAAACGTTCCTCCCAGTAAAACATGGAAACTTTCCTCAAGTTAATCACATTATAGGCCACAATGCAAGCCTTAACAAATTCAAAAAAGTTGAAATAATTTCCTGTATCTTATTAGGCCAGACAGACACCAACAGTAAGTCTAACCTCAGAAACTGCACAAACACTTGGAAACTGGATTATACACTTGTTGAGGGAGCAGTATAACAATAAATAAATCAGGGAAGAAATAGTTAAATTTCTGGAGTCAAATGAAAATGAGAGCACAACCCATCAG
This sequence comes from Acomys russatus, assembly GCF_903995435.1. Taxonomy (NCBI): domain Eukaryota; kingdom Metazoa; phylum Chordata; class Mammalia; order Rodentia; family Muridae; genus Acomys; species Acomys russatus. The sequence continues at coordinate 15,781,849 of NC_067163.1, forward strand.
GACTAAAAAGACTGCCTATGCTGTAAGTATTTACATTAAAGACAATAATAGTAAGAGATATCAGTCTCTCAGGAGTGTCTCAAGAGATCCTCAGTGTCTCAATGAAAAATATCAAGCCAAACTCAAATGAAGTAGGCAGCATGAAGTAATAGAGATTAGGGAAGAAATTAAACAAATAGAAACTAAAATAATATCTATTTTTTAAACAGCTGTAATGAAACAGCTGGTTCTTTCAAATTATATAATAAAATATTAGCAAGATTAATAAGCCTTTATCCAAGCTAACCAAATTAAAGAGAGGAATCAAGTTAATAAAATTAGAGACAACAAGAGAATTGTGGAAACAGACTCCAATAAAACCAAGAGGTCATTACAGAAAATTTAGAAAAAACAGATAAATTTCTAAATCCAAATGATCAACCTAAATTAAAGCCAAAAGATATAATGATTTATATAAACCTGTAACCAACAATAAGGGTAATTAAGTCTTCCCATAAACAAAACCCCACGACCAGAAATATTTCCTGCTGAATTTTCTAATACCAAGATTTTTCAAATGGTTCCACAAAATAGAAAAAGAAGAAACGTTTCCGTGCTTGTTCTATGACACTGCCCTTACCCCAGACCAAAGCTGGGTAACCAAAAAAGAGACAGCGTAAATCTCTCTAATAAACAGAGATGCGAAATTTCCTAACAAAATACTTGCAAATATAATTCAATAACACATTAAGAAGATAGTAGGCCATAATTAAGTTGGTTTTCATCCCAGGAATGCAGGACTGACTCAACATAAAACATTATCAATAAATGTAAAGTACCTTATAAATAGAATTGTGGACAGAAATCAAATGATCATTTCAATAAATGCAAAACATCTTTATAATAAAAGTCCAGAAGAAACTGGAAACAGTTGGACTATACCTCAAGATAAGACAGACTGTATAAGACAACCCTGTGTCCAACAGTACTCTAACTGGAAAAATTATTCAGACATTTTCTTGCCAAATCTGGAACAAGTGTTCCCCCAGCTTTTCTGCTTTTATTCAATATAATGTATGAAGTCTTCACTAGAGCAACAAGAAGAAATGGCAGGGAATGGTAGCACATGTCTGCAATCATAGCACTCAAGCGGCAGAAGCAGGTAGATAGATCTGAGTTCAAGGCTAGCTTAGTCTGCATAGCAAGTTCCAGGGCAGCCGGTGCTACATAGTAAGACCCTGCCTCAAAACCAAAAAGACAACGAGGGGGCTAGAAGGATGGCTCAGCAGTTAAGGGAAAGTGAAGACCTGAGGTAGCTTCCCAGAAGCCATAGCAGGAAGTTTACAGGTGTGTGAGATTCTAGCTCTGGCCTCCACAGGTACATGCGCCCGCGCACACTCGTGCACACACACACACACACACATGCACGCACACATCATTTAAAATATTTTAAAAGAAAAAAGAACCATAAAAAGGAAAGTAGGAAAGGAAAACATCTATGAAAATGTCAAAGTATCTCTCCAGATGGCAAGATGCTATACTTTGAAAACCCCACAGACACCATGAGAAAACATTTAGACTGATAAACACTTTCAATAAAACTGCAAGATTCAAAAAATCAAGATACAGAAAACAGTGTGTGTGTGTGTGTGTGTGTGTGTGTGTGTGTGTGTGTGTGTGAATGTGTGGATGTGTGCATATGTGCATATGTGTGTGAGAGAGAGAGAGAGAGAGAGACAGAGAGACAGAGACAGAGAGAGAGAAACCACCTGGGAATAAACCCAATCAAGGGGAAAGAGCTCTACCATGGAAACGATGCACTTTTATACCCTTACTTAGACCAGGTCCACAGTCAACGCTCATCAGAGATGTAAGTGTTGTAGCTCTGAAGGGAAAGGTATCCTGGCAAGCAGGAGCCAATGGATACCACAAAGTCACACCATGCAACAAATCTCATACAAAAGTTTTTTTTGAGAGGGAAAAACTCAGGAGGGTAGTTGCCTCTGCTTGGGTGAGAAGCATCATGGGACCGTGCAGTAGGCAGAGTTTACATAGGCTTTCTTAGGAGGCAGAGCTGTCCATGGTGAGGATTTGATTCCTGAGCTTGAGGAGCTCAGGGATTGGAGGGTTTTCCTGTTCAGGGATTGGTGAGGTTTGTGGGAAGCTCGGGGACTGGTGGCTCTTTTTTCACCCCCTTTGCCCTGCATCGGACTCCTGGGTTAGACTGGGAAAACCTTCCCAGCCCCGGGTGGCTTTGGTTGAGGCACCATCACTAAGGAGCTGCTCAGGGAGGCTGGAGAGGAGATTGCACCACCACAGGCAGCTCCTGTGTTGGCATCTCACAGCAGCAGGATGAGGAGATGTTGCTGTCTTAGGTGCTGTCATTTTGGCAGATGCCACCATTTGACAGCTCCTGTGGAGGTTATACAGGCTGAGGCAGGAAGGAGGGGCCACCACTTTCACAGCTCTTGCTGCACTGCTCAGGGACCACAGTGCTCCCTTCTTCCATTTCTAGATTCGTGTTTATGAGCGCTCTCTCTCTCTCTCTCTCTCTCTCTCTCTCTCTCTCTCTCTCTCTCTCTCTCTCTCTCTGCCCTCCTCTTCCTTTTTCCTTCTACTCTTCTACTCTTCCTCTCTCTTTCTCTGTCTCCCCGCCTCTCTCCCACCTCACCCTACCCTTCTTTTTCTCTCTCACATACACACTTCTTTGAGATAGTTTCTTTCTATATAGCATTCACTGGCCTGGGACTCATGGGATTCTTCTTGCCTCTGTCTTGCAAATGCTGGGATTGTAGGCATCAGCTACTACATATGCTGCACACATTATCTTTAAAGTAAAACATCTCCATTTTAAATAAGTTAAATAATCAAAATGGCATTTTGGGAGAGTCATTGGAGTATCTTGTTTTATATGCTTTATAAAATATTTACATATAAAATAAAATGTGGAGTTCATGAAAACAAGTAAGTGCAATGAAAGAATGTAGTAACTTTATCGTACGCAATGCTGACTCTGGGAAACTTCACAAAACTTTTGTCTGAAACTCCTGATTGATAATAGTTGGCTATTGTACAATGAAAAACTAACTCTCATAATTTTTTATTTCACTTATTTCTCTCTATGTGGAAATTTTTATACATATATATGAATATGTAATATATATTCTTTTTTGTAATATCTACTCTTTTTAGACATAATTTGTAATATAAATATATGTCTATTAAGGATGAATATTTGAGTTTGCTCTGTTTTTAGAAACTAATAATTCTGAATACTTAAGTTATATAAGGGGATGAATAGGAAATTGATATTTTTTCCAAAAATCAATACCTCAATGAGCTCTTTTTTTACTTTTAATTGCTCCTTCAGTAATGAGCAGATTACCTGTCTCGGTACATTTCCACAAACACAGAGTCTGCTGAATACCAATGGCAAATTAGTAGAGCCTTTGTCTGATGAACATTTTAAGAAGATTGGCAAATTTCAAAATTATTATAGCTAGTCTCATACACTTGCAGGGTTTTGCCATTTGCTCTTTTTAACTCTTATTTTGTACTCTGGAGTAAGAGAATATCCATTTGCTGGGTGTGGTGGCACACGCCTTTAATCCCAGCACTCGGGAGGCAGAGGCAGGAGGATTGCTTTGAGTTCGAGGCCAGCCCTGTCTACAAAGTGAGTCCAGGGCAGCCAAGACTACATAGAGAGACCCTGTCTGGAAGAGAGAGAGAGAGAGAGAGAGAGAGAGAGAGAGAGAGAGAGAGAGAGAGAGAGAGAGAGAGAGAGAGAAATGAATATCCATTTAAATATAAGTAAATGAAAGGTCAGTCTATTTTTCCAAAGTAGCAAGTGTCATATATTTGATTTGGGTCTCCAACTGACACTCCTTGTTTGGTTGGTAGTTTGTTTGTTTTTTCACATCAAACTAATCTAAAAATAAATACAAAAGTTCTGCCTTAAAAACAAAAAAGATGACTATGTGTTATGGTCTTCAAATACATCTTAAAGGATTCTTACTGGGGGATTTCACAACATACTTATCTAAGAAACATTCCTCTACCTATAGATTACACATTGAGCTTGTCTGCCCTGACTAGAATTTTTAATAGTATTCCTCACATGCTGCTATGCTTATATTTAAGTTGTAGACATATACATTGTCAGGAGTGTGATCTCCTTATACCTTATCTGTATAAGTAAACGCTACATTTAACACAAAATAATCAGTGGAGGAATGCTGAGTAAATGTATCAACTGTCAATAAAGCGCTATTTAGCCAATCAGCTGGGCAGAAGGACAGGAAGTGGAAGGCAGGACTTCCTGGGAGGGGAAGAAAAGTTTGACTGTTGAGGGAGGACTGGAAAGCATTGAGGAGGATGAGGGGAGAAACTGCCTAGCACCATCATAGTGGCAAGTGCTTAGGGTATAAGTAGGTTATGAGGTTTTGAGTAGTTTGCTTATTTTATGGATAGAATTGTTTTAGTTAGATTCTGCCCAGCACGTAGTGCTGACAGTTTAAAAGTACACTTCAGATTCTGTCATTATTTAGCCTTCTTAGGCCAAACTAATACAAATGTATTCTAACAATAACCATAATCAACAAGTGGATATTTTAAAAACTTACATAGCTCTTGGATTCATGGCACAGATGGATTCTGAGCAGTGGCACTTCACTGGGTCGTCGTATGATATTCCCAGGCTGAGCCCCAGCATCTGGGTGACGATGACTGAAAATGTCTCCAAAGTCATGTTCTTGGGATACTAAAGTGGCAAAGAGGTTCCAAAAGAGAAGACACCATTGAGTGATAAAAGTACTTTCCAAAGCTGGAACATTTTCAGTTTGCATCAAACCCTTCATAACAACAAACGTGACTCCTCAAATGGGCGGGGACTAGAAGTTCCTCTTAGGAAAAGTACCGAGATAGGAGCCACCTGTCAATGTCAAGCTCCATTCATTTCCCACTTTTCATCTCTATTCTCCTCCATCATTTTATTTCTATATCTATCCCTCTCTTAATTAGAAAGAGATTATAAGGTTTAATATAAATACTTATATATGATGTGTGTGTGTGTGTGTGTGTGTGTTCCTCTGCCTTTTTAAGCTTCAGTACCATGGCTTTCCAAAAGTTAAATGTAAATACTTTGTAAAAAAAGCCCCACTCTTTGAGTGTCTCTCCACAGTGATTTTCTTTTCCTTTTATGCCCTCTCTCAGCCACTCAGTCGTAGGTTCTTATCTAGACCTGGCCAACAAACTTTGTAATAATTGTAACTCCTCCATTATCTTAATAACTGCATCTCACATCCTTCTTAAGGACTGAGTAAGTCCATACCATTGTGATTCCTGCAGAGTAGTGGGCAGTACACATCTTCCCAGGATACGTTGCTCCCATGTAATTCGGGTACTCGTTGTAACTAAATACATAAGCACACGTTTGTAATTAATCCTAATGGGCAGCCTACCTGTAAGAATTCCTGAAAATTTAAGGCTCTAATTCAGAAAATTTCTACTCTGAAGTAAGTCTGGGCTTAGAGGCTAAATACTTCACAAATTGTTTGAAATTTGCAAGAGTCTCACGAAAACTGGGCTAAGGGATCTTGATCTACAAAATACACAAAGCACCCATGTTTCTTCTGTTGGTCATGCTGCTCTCTCCTTAGACCCAGCTGACCCAAACTACCACCAAATGGCAACAATCAAGCTTGCTGCATAGATTAAAATGTGTTGCTAGCAATTCTAATCTGAATGCAACTATAAATGTATAGCCACCATGTATCATCTTTAAACTAACATTTTCAAATAATGCAGAAAAATCTATCCGTGGAAGTCCTTATAAACAGCCTTTGCCAGCTGTGTCAGCACATACTTTACCAAATGAATCCTGGACCTTTCTTAGCGTCTGAGAGCCAGACTCTGCCATGATACAGTGCAGGCTCTCATTCTGTTTCTGACCCTAAAAGCCCTAAAACGGAGGAAGCTCTGTAAATTTTAGTCTATCGTTTTACAAAAGATTAATAGGCTCACAAGCAAGTGTTGTTCATCTATTTTCATCGCCTGGCAGTTGGAAAGCACGAGGCTTGAATAAAACACACGAGCAATCAGAAATGAGGAACAGCTCCCTGAACTCAGCTAGCTCACAAGTCTTTTGCTCTCTTCATAAAGTATCAAACGTTCTTACATGAATAAGTATGCAATATCATGAGGTCTTAGGGTAAGGTAAGATTGCTTCCATTCTAAGAATCTACGCAGTAATTCATCTGCTTCGCCAACTGTAGAGATCTTGTTTTTATCTGACCACAGCTCCAACGAGGACAACACAATTGTCACATTGAGCTGGGTAAACACCTAGAAAACAAAAGAAGTGAAGATACACAAAGTCAGTCTCGTATTGTATAATGCCCTGCCCCAGAAAATATTTTGAAATTTTCACAAATTCACTCTCTGTTTATAGGAATGACTTAAGTATTCAGAAATGCCACATCAAGCTAGTGCAGATGATAATTTCAAAATTACAATTTCTGGGATTAAAAAGAAAACTACTTACTGAATTCATAAGGCTGATAATTTCGATGATTTTATTTGTTACAATCATGCTGTCAAAGCCCAAGTAATCATACTAAAAGACATAAATAATTTTATAGTTAAAATACTGTTTTGCATGATGTTTTTGATATTTGTATCTACTATCTGAAGTTTGAGGATGATGTAGAGTTCAGTGTTTCAAATGAGCTACACAATTCCCAAAGTGAGACTATTACAGAGCACTTGTACACAAATGCACATACACGTTCACACATGTAACACATACACACATATACAGACACATACTCACTCACTAGCAGGCACATATGGAAGTGTTGAAATATGGATGGACCCAGGATAACATCTTGTAGGCCCCATCATTTTAAATGGCTCCTCTGGCCCTTCCCAGAAGTCTAACAAATCAAGTATTGGCCCATTCCTCAACTCTTCTTACTTCTGACCTCAATTCTGGATTCCTGGCGAGCCCCACAATGCTGAGAATGGAGCTGCTCGTGTGTCATTTGTGTTCTCTGTAATATTCCACAAGGGTGATAATCAAATATGTACCACCAGACAGAAGCCTGAAAAATGCCCTCATCCTTTAAAGCCATATAAATTGGCTGTTTATGGAAGTCAAGGATCTGGAGATGCCTTCCTGTCAGGAAACAAGGGTGTAGGAAAGATACAGCACCACCCGCCTGTGCTGTACAGCATGAGCAGGTAGGCTGGCCACTGCTGTAAGACTAAACACACTCTGGATTTCCTAGCATATCCTCTTGCTCTACAGGCTTGCCTGGCTTGTCTCCTATGGCTTCACGCCAACAATTTGGTTTTCAGTTCGCAAATCGTTATACCGTGCCGTCTCATACAGGAAGTGAAAAAAACTGGGATATTTTAGTCGCCTCTAGCCACTGGCATCACACATTCACAGAAAATATTTAAAGAGGACTCACGCCAAAGTGCATCAACATTTTGAAACTCTTAAAATATTTTTTTAAGATTTATCTATTTTTCTATGTGCATAAGTATTTTTTCCTGAATGTGTATTTGTGCCCAGCATGCATGCCTTGTGCCCTCAGAGGTCAGAAGAGGGCACTGGGTCCTCTGGGACTAGAGTTTCAGATGGTTGTGAGTCATTGTGTGTGTGCAAGCCTGAGTCTCTCTAGAAGAGAAACAATTTATTCTTCACTGCGGACCCAACTCTCCAGTCCCACACCAAATATATAAAAGAAAAACCAAAGTACCTACCAAAGTTTTGTCCACCACAACAGTCATCTCGAGATAAAGGGGAAATGAGCTTCTTAAAGATGATTCTGGCTAGAAGAGAATAAAAGCACGCAGACATTTACATTTTCACGGCACGTTTACTTAGAGCTCTGTGTTGAGCTGCCAGGGGAACACTCATGGCCAAGTGCTGGTGGGGTTGTGCAGCTGGGAACACTAATGTCTGGTGCCTGAGTGTTAGAGCATCGAGTCTGGTAACGAGAACACGGATCGTGCAGCCTCCCAGTCGATCAGCAGCATGCAACTTGCAAATGCCTCATACACTAAAATTGGAACAAAGCACCATGCACTTTTAAGCATCTATTTGATCTGATAGAGACTGTAGAGATGTTGAAGACTAAGAAACTACAGCTGTGTTTCACCCCTTCCTCGAACCACATGCTTTGCAATACAACAACTAAACACCTTTCAAGAGGCGAGTCGGCTTCCCCTGGCTCCTCATCAAAGCTGCTGGTCAATAACTGCAAAGAAAATGCCTCCTCTGACTGCCATGTGTGCTTTCTGGGAACATCCTGCCATCCCAGTAAGAAACACAGGGAGATACTTTAGGGAATGGAACAGGGCATTCATTGCTTAAGTGGAAAACAGAAAATAAAAACAGCTAGCAACTGTTCGGTGAAATTTCACCATGGAAACCCAGCTCGCTGGCATCCATGGGGGTGGCATTCCATTTTCTGTGTTACTTGATACCAGAGATGGCAACTGCCAAGTTGCTCTCAAAGGATTATGGCTACGCGCTTGCGCTGTCTGTTGCCTTCCTAAAGGGTTTGCCCAGAGAGCATTCCAATTTCTCGCCATGGAACTTTCACAGAGTAGACTTGTAGAAGACATTTGTAAAAATATTTCAAGGCAAATACATTAGCTGCTGTCTAGAACAAGGCATGAAAGGAAGGCTGTGAAACAACATGGTAAAGAGGCTGAAAAGGATAGCATAAGGTGGGTAGACAAAGAAAGGTTTTGAAAAGCTCAGGTATCCACACTGGGCAAACTCTAGAAGGTCACACACATGCCCAAGACTAAACACAAGCTGTGAAAGACCTTGAAATGTTACGAAGATTTTTTTTTTTGCCCTGGAAAACTGTGGGGCTCTGTGCAAACAAGAGTGAATCCCAAGACGCCGTCACAAATAACCAAAATAAGCATTATGAATATACCTAAACTCAGTAAGTCTCAAGAAACCACAGGAGCTCCAGCCTTCTCCTTCCCTTTTCAACTGGCCATATCACAGCCTTTTTTCATGCAGGGACTCTCCAGCTGCCCAATGTGGTCCCTAAGTAAGCTACTTGCATGCATGTTCCTAGCCTCCTGCAATTCAGGTCACCCCAAAGCCCTGTGGTTGCACACCAAGGAGCATCATATCCTTCCAGCTCCACTCCCCAACCCCTCTCTTTAAACACACACACACACACACACACACACACACACACACACACACATGCACATGCACACACAGAGAGAGAATCACAGTAATTATTACATTTATTTCAACAATAATTCTAAATATTAATGGTCTACATTTCCCCAATAAAAAGACACAGACTAACAGATTGGATTAAAAAATGGGATACATCTTTTTGCTTCTTCCAAGAAATGCCTCCTGATCAATGACAGACATTACCTTAAGATAAAAAGGACAGAAAAGGTATTTCATGTAAATGGAGCAAAGAAACACATAGACGTAACTATTCCAATAGCTGGTGAAGCAAAACCAGTCAGAAGAGGCAAGGAGGGACACTTCATACGTGGGATAAATCTATCACATGCCTTTATCCCAAGGCTCAGAAGAATGGACAGAAAGACTGCAAGAGCCAGATTTGGTAGGTGACTATGAGGAAACAGTTTTTCTTGGGAGGGGACACAACAGAACAGTTGCACATACAGACTCAGCAGTTAACAAGACTTGGGTTAGCACAAGCCAGACAAAATTCCAAGGTGGAGGGAAAGGGTAAGTACAAAAATCTACCCCTAGCTGAGAGCTAGTTGCTGGGATAATGTGGCAATGCAGTACTCTGAAGATGTTTTTTATAGTTAAAAAGACTAGACTGTTTGCTGGGCCTCACAGCCAGAGTTTATATTGTACCATGAGGTCACTTAAGACTGCTGTCCCACTGTGTACTCAGCCTGTCTGTTTAACCTGTCTTTAAGACAACAATGTAGGAGACACCCTTATTTGCCTGGTAGTGCATATGGAACCAGCTTGTATAGCCTAAGGTAATGCAAAGCTGAAATGTTAAGTTAGGCACTCTCTATGCCCCTGACCCAGATAGTGCATGTGTGGCATTTGCTGAAAGCAGCAAATAGAGAGGTTGAAAGGTAAGATCCTAAAATCTATCATAAAGACGGATGCTGTGTAGGGTCACAATTACCAACTGGTATGCTTCAAATGATTCTGGCAATGTGCAATGACTTTGCTGTGTAAATCTCCTATCTGCCTAAGAGCTACATTTGCAGTCTCCTGCCTCTGTTTAAACTGTTTGAAGTATAACTTGGGGCCCAGGGCCTGGAAGAGACTTAAGGATGGCAGTGTATGCAAAATGCATAAGCCTAAGATGTATATAAGCTAACAAAATCTTTGTATACTTATAATATATATTATAACTATGTGTTACATATTTATTAATTATATATATATATGTATGTATATAAACATACTTGGTTGAGCATAACCAACAGTTGGCCAGGCATTTAAGTAAAGAGATTTCCCTCATTTCTAAGTATGTGGAATGATTTCTCACTGGAAAGGCATAGTATTTCTATAATAGGTGTATGTCCATGTCTGTGGCTATATATATACATGTAAACACATGAAAGTCAAAGGAAGACATCAATTATTTTCCACCTTATTATTTAAATGTCCCTAGAAGAACTGTCCGGCATGACCCTACCCAGGTAGATTTTTCAGGGCACACCTTGTGCTCTTGAGCAAACAGTTATTTACATCAGCATGAGCTGGTCCAATCCCACCTCTCCTTCAGACCTACACCTAGGAAGAATAACCATGTCCTTGTCCAAGGTGTGGCCTGGACAGTCAGCCTGGGCATTTCAGTTATATACATATTTAACTATGCTAATGTTGATGCAAAACTCGCTCTTTTATCTCAAAGGGAATAAGAGTTAGTTTCTTTTGGAGCCATTTTGAGTGACCACAGCCCAGGAACACAGATTTAGATTACCCCAAGTTTCATGTTTCAATGTGGAATCAGTTTCATGAAGTTTTTTATATTTTCAGAGAAGAAAATTCTTAAATCAAGGTAACTTTAAACTATACTGTGGGGTCCGTAAGAAAGGTGAGTACAGGATGAAGATGGGAAAAGCTTCTCTGCAGGCCCAAGATGCTCTCCGATGTATTTAGCCTTAGCGTTGATGGAAGCTAGTGGTCTGCCAAGTTACAGATCCCAAACACTTTCTATTTAGTCACAAGATGGTAGTTCTAACACAGAGGCAGAGAAGGAATAACTGTTCCCAGGCTAGACCTAAGATAAAGTAACCAGGCTTTAGACCTGCAACTCTCTAATCTCTGGACAGTACTGAAATTCTTCTCGTCAGACAATCGGTCTCTGCAGACATTGCTTCTTTTCAGATATTTTTGTGCATGATAATAAGAATAAAAACAAACAAACAGAGAAAACCCCTAAAACTAAAACAAACTGAACAATACAAGGTAGGTGATAGGATGTGGCTCAGGGGAAAACTGTATACACACACACATATGCGTGTGTGCATGAGTGTGTGTGTGTGTGTGTGTGTGTGTGTGTGTGTGTGTGGTTTACTTTTTAATTGGAACAAACAAGTGCTTTGAAGGTAAAATAATACAAAACTCACTTTTTTGTTGACAAAAATGTCATAGTTCATTGGCATCTCTAAGTTTCTTCTATTTTTGTTAAAAATTGTTAATTCATTCTCTCTGTTCCCTAATTTATAAACAATATGCTGGAGTGTACTCGAAGATTCCAGGGGCTCGATTCCATAAGACACATTTTCAAACTGCAGGATTCCTCTGCAAAATTAAGAGTAAAGCTGTTAAGTGCTTTTTATAAAATCTTTCTTATGAAATTCTGAGAGCATCCAATAAAAACAATCAAAGTCCATCACTTTGACTCAAAACCTGTCTTAGAAATGACTTTTAAGAGAAAAACAATTTCTCTAACACAAAAAATCCTATTTTCCATTTCTTTGTTGTTGCTGTTAATTACTAATAGAAGAAGTTGTTAAAGACTAATAGAAACTAGTTTTAACTTCCTAGGCTCACAGTGTGACAGTAGTCAACTAATTTCCATCTGCCTCAGTCAGGGACAGCTTAGTAGTACACAGCAAACTGAGATGTTAATACATTTCTCTCTAGTTTGCAGAACTTTGAAAAGCTGGTTACATAGCTTTTATAATAAAAAAAAAATGTACATCAGCAATCGTACTAATGAAAATGAAACGTAGCAGTGTTTGCAAACTGATACTTATTCATTTTGGTTGGACGTATAGTTTGAACAAGGCATCAAAAAGCAGGATTCTGACGAGGCAATCAGTTTGCAGACCCCTGCTTCCCTGAATTGAGGTAGCCCAGTATGTCACTTCCGCATGAGAAACTGGCTTCAGGTTTGAATTTCAGGGCTTCACACAGGAAGCTCCGAAAATATACACTAAAAACGGAGAAAGACTGAAACCTCTCCAAAACATAAAAGAAGAAACCAAATAGTTCAAGAGTTAAAGAAAGTACTGTTATTATTGCAACAAAAAAAAAGAGTATTTAATTAATAATTACAAAGATATGACTTGTCCCCTTGCTGTAAAGATAAATTTCATGAGAAAAAGCAAGATTCATTTATTTTACTTTTATCTCCAAACACTAAGATACATGGTAGGTATCGTAAAAATTCTATTTGTTGAAAAAACTAATAAGCCATTTTAAACCTTGCTCTGGCAACCCAGGACATTCTATTGACTTTTCTGTTGTTTAAAAAAAAAGAAAAAAGTAAGCTGAGAGTAAGACTATGAGGAAGTCTAAACCCTCCAGAAGTTAGATTATCTCAGGTCTGCAAAGTAAGGGAGAGAAACGCCAGACCACTGGGACCCTGTCTGGTGAATCGGTGAGAGATCTGCCCCAGCTGCGCAGGAGCAGAAGCCTAATGCCTTCGCTGTGGCCAAATATCACCGCCAGAGGGGGAGAAAACCAGTAACCTCAGTCCGGAGCACGTGCTGAGGGTGGCAACGGAGTTCGGGTAGCCTTTGATGTGTCCTTCATAGTAGCACTGATCCTGGGGATAAGGAAGAGGGAAGCGGTTAGCGAGGAACTCGCGAGACTTTCAAGTTACTTCCTGCTTTGAAAGTAGACAGACCTGGCTGGATACTGCTCACAAACCCATGATCGGCAACAGCATGCATAAAGCGATACTCAGAAACTCTCCTGGGAGCCCTGAAAATTATCACAATGTGCTGCCTAGGGAAGCGCATTACTGCGCAAGGCTCTGGAAGCTTGAAGGGCCAGGAGTGATACAGAAAGCATTTCACTTTCAAAGACAGAAGCAGGGGGCCAGGGGCTGGAGAGATGGCTCAGTGGTTAAGAGCACTGACTGACTGCTCTTCCAGAGGTCATGAGTTCAATTCCCAACAACCACATGGTGGCTCACAACCATCTATACTGTGATCAGATGCCCGCTTCTGGTGTGCAAGGGTACACGCAGGCAGAGCACTGAATACATAATAATAAATAAATAAGGGTGGATCAGCAAGGTCAGTGGAGAGGCAGAGAACACAGGTGGAAGACAGGGTAGGGCTGACGTATGTGTGCAGTGGGGACAGTGGGTGCGAAAGGTTTTGATCTGTGCTTCTCTGCACTCATGCTTTTAGCAAGGTTACTTTACTTTCACTCACCTTCCTCTTCTCAGGAAGGCTGGCTGCCACAGTAGCCTACAGGCAGTACCCAGGAAAGGCCCTCAGGCCACTAATTTAACTCCACCAAGAAGTGTGCACTGACTGAGAACTACTTTAAGCGCACCCCTATGGGTCCCGAAAGTCTTGTGCATAGAGACACCATTCACTCAGCTCTTTTAAAGTTTTCTGAAATTTCATAAAAATAACTTAGATCTTACCGGGATGTCTGAAGAATGAGAACTCATAGATCCTTGATTATACAAATAAACCATAAAATGATCTGCTAAAAAATATCTAAGTACAGAAAAGAGAGAATTCTGAGTTACTCTTTTACAAACAACAGAGCAGCCATCGGTAAATTCTCCCCCCCCCCCATATTTCTGTAAATAAAACTTTATTGGAACACAACCATGCCCATTAACCTGAGTGTGCTCTGGGGACATTCTAGCTACAACAGCAGAGATAAGTAGTTTGGGCAGAAATTAGAGGGCCTTAAAAACTAGCTCAATTCTCTAGAGCTTTAGAAAAAAAGCCAACTTTTAACATAACGGTAGCATTTCCTTTGACACGCATTACACTTTATGCAAAATAATACACATTTCCTTAAAATAATTTCCCCAACTTAATGTGTTCCTTTTATTTTTCAAAAAGACTTACTTTCTTATGTGTATGCATGTGCTTTAATGGATTTATGCACCAGTGTGTGTATATTTATATATTATATGACATTATATTATTATATTTATATTTATAGATATATATTACATTTTATAATTATATGTTGCATTTATAAGTATATATAATATAAATCTGTAAAATTTATGACAGTATAGTATATATTTAATATATATTATGTAACTTATTATATGATATATTATATCCCATACATACTATAATCTATGGTATATATAATTATATTATGTAATTAAAATATGGAATATAAAATATATCATAACATTATAAACAATACATTATATAGTCTGTATATTAATACAGAATCTATTAGATATAAATATGGATGGTTTTGATAATGTGGTTGAAGAAAAGTCCTATTATCCTTAGCGTATACACTAAAACTCAAGCCTGAGCTCAACACTCTTGTGGTGCCACACTCCCCACACAGTACGTTGTTTCAGTTTTACTTTTCACCCTCCCTCCAGCTTAAGTGAACACCCAATCTGCAGCTTTCGGGTTCTCCACTGAACCTGGTCTCACACAGACTGGCAGTGGCGCCCTCAGCTGTCAGTCAGGCCTGAATGGCAGGCTGCAGTTAAGGATGAGCACCTGCAAGGCTTCAGCCCTGGTGGCTCGCTGGACACCGTCTTTCCCTCACTGTTCATGAGCTCACCCTTCCTCCAGCTTTCTTCCTGCCTCTCTGCATCTGTACACATTCCTGCATCTCAATACTGCCCATCCTCTCTGCATGTTTCTATGGCATCCAGTTACATTGTCTTTCTTCTCACACTGAGTATTCAGTCCAGCCCCTACTGGGCATATTTTGGTTGTGTCAGGGATGGTAGAAGCAGTAGACAATTGGCAGCTCTAATGAGAGCTATATATACTATTGCTCTTACACTCCACTGCTCTTAGAGGTAAACAGTTTCAAAGAAATAAAATGAAATATCAAGCTAAAGAATTTTTTTTTAAATCACCTTTTCTGGAGGTGCACAGTGTACCGCTTCTTGTTTATTGGAATAACATAGGATATCTGTTCCTGGAGAGGGCAGAAAAACTGAGAGTGAGGACAGATTTCAAGGTGAACCAAACAGCAACTCAAAATCAACCAACCCCACACCAAGCCTGTTTCAAATAACTGGTAAACTCATCATAGGCTGCCTGTGTTGAAAATCCACAGCAAAATATTTCAGATGTTTAACTTTTCATATAACCCTTCATTGCCACACAGACAAACCACTCGTGATATACACAAGATTAGAACTCCCCGTGTCACTAAATCCTAACCACCTATGAAAGAACATGCTGTCCGCAGTCTCTTCCTAGCTGCACAGAAGCAGGAAGCACCCCATCTGTTCCCTACATAGTTTGCAGACGAATCCTTTCTCAAAACAGAAACAGAACGGTTGTGGGAAATTGAGTTGCCAGGGACAGTTCTTCACCTGTGCTGCCATGGCACGCCACAGCATATGTTCCCTTCACTTGCTGAATAAATGGAGAGCTGGAGTGAGGCCGTGGAGCAAGCAGACGGGTCCGTCTACGGAGGCCACAGGCAATCCGCTGAATGATGATAAAATTATGTTTAAGCTTCTAACAGATGGCAAGTGAAGACGTTTAGTGACTAAGGAATTCCACTTCTGGGAAGAGAGCAAGATGGTAGCTGAATAAAACACTTCAGAGGCCATTTTCCCACAGAAATATCTGCCTTCACGCAGGAGAGCCAAGAAAACCAAAGCAGGGGCAGACCTGAGTGCCTGGTTTTACCATTATGAAAAGATGTACCACAGAAGGCAGGAAGGGAAGAGGTGCCTACCTCACAGCGCACCTTTCACACATCCAGACAGCACGCTGTGGAGAGGCTCCCTGCTTGCGGGAGGGAAGAGGGGCTAACTTCAGACCTTCATACTAAAAAGTAGAGGGCCAGGGCTGTGAACCCAGACCTGGGCAGAACCATGGGTTCCCGATTCCAGGTTAGCATTTTCAGACTGAGCTTCTAGATGCACCTTAGCGAGAAGCCAGGAACAGCTTTCATCAGGTGTGGCGAATCAAGGTATAAGAAACACGAGACTCTGCCTGCAGGATTGGCAAAAGCACTGGGTTTCATCTTGGAACCCAGTACCAGACCTGACTGCACAACCCAGCACCAGAGAGACCCTAATGGCCCCAGTGCTTTTGATTTATTCAGTACTCATATCAAACAGACTTTCTTCAAAATGCATGGCATCCTATACAATAAAGCAAGTCTTTAAAAATACAAAATAAAGGGTTGGAGATAATGGCTCACAGTTAAGAGCACTTGCTCCTTAGAGTGCCCAGGTCTGATTCCCTGTATCCACACAGTGGCTCACAAGCATCCATACTCCATTTATAGGGAAACTGATGCCCTAGTCTGACCTCTGTGGGTACCAGGCATGCATCCAGTACACAGACATATATGCAGGCAAACAACTTTACACATAAAATAAATACATCCAAAATAAATACAAGATGAAATTGAAAAAAAAAAAGAAATTGAAACACTCTTCTTGAAACTTAACAGATCATAATGGAATAAATCAGAAATCAGCAACAGGAGAAAATTCAGGAGCCATAGAAGCAAATGAAGATTAAGTAATAGAATTTAAAATAATGCATGGGCTATTGAAGCAATTAAAGGGATTTCAAAATCCTACAATGAAAATCCAATCTATAAAATCTAAGACATGCAGCAAAGGTGGCTCTCAGTTACTCTTCTGCTGCTATGAAGACACCATGATCAAAGCAACTTAGAGAAGAAAGAGTTAAAAGTTATTGTGGCTTACAGTTTCAGAGAGTGAGTCCATGACTACCATGTTGGGCAGCATGGCAGCAGGCAGGCAAGCAGGCATTGCACTGAGAGCCCACACCCTGAGATGACCAACCACAAGGCAAGGAAGTAACTGGCAATGGCGTGGGCTTTTGATACCTCAAAGGGCACCCCCAGTGACACATCTCCTCCAACAAGGCCACACCTCCTAATCCTTCTCAAACAGTTCCACCAAGTGGAGACCTATAGTATAAAATATTTTATGTACCTCACCCTTTAAATGACACTAAGCCCTTCAGGGTCAGTTGGCTCTTGGACTTCTGAGAACAAGAAAGAGTATAAAAAGCCAGCAGAGGCTGAGAGCTGGGAGAGAGTATAAGGAGAGAGGAGGAGGAGGAGCAAGTAGAAGGACTGGGGAGTAGGCAGGAGTAGGGTCCAGGAGACAGAAGAATGGGGTCAGAGAGGACAGTTGATACAAGAAGAAAGAAGACTGAGTATGGCTAAAGAGAAAAAGAAAAGAGATTGGGCAGAGTAAGAATAAGAAACAGTTCAAAGCGAATTGAGCTAGCAGAGTGAGAAGACAAGACAGTGGTGGCAGTTGAGCCAGGAGAAGCTGAGCTGAGCCGGAAAAGATATTAAGAGACGGTTGGGAGAACTCACAAACAAAGCAGTTAAAGAAATATAAAAAAGACTAAAAGCTACAGGGTCCAAGTATCTAAATATATGTCTGTGATGGCCATGTCATTCAAACAAAAACTTAACATTAACATCTTAACATTCTAGCTTTAAAAAAGACAGGTCTGGAGAGATGGCTCAGGGGCAAAGAGCACCTGATTCTCTTCCAAAGGACCTGAGTTCAGTTCCCAGAACCCACATTAAATGGCTCACAATTGCCTGTGATGCCAACTTCAGGGGATCTGACACCCTCATCTGACTTCTGTGGATACCTGCAGACACATGGTGCACAGAGAGAGGGAGAGAGAGAGAGAGAGAGAGAGAGAGAGAGAGAGAGAGAGAGAGAGAGAGAGAGAGAAATCTTGGAAAACATTGTTGATTTAAAGAAAAATCAGAAGGATCCCAAATAACAACCTAATGATTTGTGTGAAAGTCTTGTTAAAAACAAGTACAACCAAACCAAAATTGGAAGCAAAGAAATAATATCAGAGCTAAGATTTTAAAAATTAAAAATAAAAAACTATTCAATCATTCAATTGTTAAAACAAAGTCAAATTTTGGAAAAATATAAAAAATAAAGATTGACAAATCCTTAAACTGAAAAATAAAAATAGAGGAAAGATGCAAAATAATAAAATTAGAGATTAGAATGGGATGAAACAACAGATACTACCGAGATCCAAAAAGACTGTTGGGAAATATTTAATATATTTCAATACATTCCTACAAATGAATAAACTTATAGATCAAATATGAAATTAAAAACTCTATCAACAGCAAAGAGAGACAAAAACAAGACATTCTGCCAGGCCCTTCAAAAGAACTGAGCATCCTCCTCAGATGTCGGTACAGTGGAGAAGGGAAGTGTGCTTCTGTGCTCGTTCACAAAGCCAGCATCAGCATCATCTGGACACCCAAAGGCAGCTAAGAAAACTACACACCGATTCTGTTGACGACTAGAGATGCAAAGATCATCAATAAAATACTTGTAAATGGCACCCAGCATCACGTTAGAAGCATCATATATTGTGATCAGGTTAGTCTCATTCGAGCAATGTAAAGGTGGCTCAAGAAATATAGTAGCAAAGGCGAAAGTCACGTGACCAGGGCTCAAGGCTGAAGCATGCACTGCTCTTTCAGAAGACCTGAGTTCTGTTCCCAGCGCCCTCGTCAAGTGGCTAAAGGTTGCGTGTAACTCCAGCTCCACGGAGTTCCAACCCCTCTGGCTTCCACAGGCATCCATTCATATGTGCACATACCCACAGACACACACACACAGTATTAGTTAGGGTTGCAATGGCTATGACGAAAAACCATGGCCAAAGCCAAGCTGGGGAGGAAAGGGTGTATGTGGCTTACACTTCCACATTGTAGTATGTCACTGAAGGGAGTCAGGACAGGAACTCAAGTAGGGCTGGAACCTGGACACAGGAGCTGACACAGAAGCCATCGAGGGATGCTGCTTACTGGCTTGCTCGTCATGGTTTGCTCAGTCTGCGTTCTTATAGAACCCAGGACCACCAGCCCAGGGATGGCCCCACCCACGTCAATCACTAATTAAGAAAATGCTCTACATTTTAAAAGTTCAGTCTCTGTAAAAATCTCAGGTCTCTTTCAAAATCAAAAAATCTCTTTTAAAAATTCAAAGTCTCAACTGGGCATCTTTGCACACACCTGTAACAGGGAGGCAGAGGCAGGCGAATTTCTGAGAGGCCAGCTTGATCTACAAAGCAAGTCCAAAACAGCCAAGGTTACATAGAGAAACCCTGTCTCGGAAACAAAACAAAACAAAGCCTCTCAACTGTGTGCTCCAATAAAATCAAAAAATATACATTAAATATGTCTTTACTTCAAAAAATAAGAACCAGGGACAGTCACAATCAGATCAAAGCAAAACCAAACTCCCACAGTGCAAACAACTTGAACGTCCAACGTCTAGGATTCACTCAGACCATCCCGGCTCCTCCAAAAGGCCTGGGCGTTTCTCTGGCTCTGCCCTCTGCAGCACACAGTTTGTCTCTTAGGCTCTGGCTGCCCCCACTCCACTGTTGGTGTGGTCATCCTGCAATACAGACATCTCCAAAATGCTGGGGTAATCTACCGAAACCGGGCTGCACTTCCACCAATAGTCTCTCCCAGGCTCCCTTCAGGGACTCCAGCCCTGCCACCACACAGTGTCAAACCCCAGCTGCTCACCATGTTCCCTTCATGTCTTTAAAACCAGTCCCACCTGGGTGACTCCTAACACTAACAAGTTCAGCTGCTGGTGCAAGGTGCAGCCTTGGCCGCTTCAGGACCACAGCTTCTATGTTGCCGACCCTGAGAAAACACTACCAGAAGGCATCACCTTGTGATGTTGGCCTCGTCTTAGTCACCTCTAATTTCTTAGCTCCAGCTAACCAGCATCTATTGTCACCATAAAACAAAGGGCCCTACTTTATTGGCTCTGGTCTCTTGTTCATTACAGTTGATTCTTCTTCAGCCCCAGACTCTTAACTCAAAATACGCATCATCCCCAAGACAGTTTTGTAAGTGAATTTCAAACATCCCTCTGAACTTCACAAGCCAAGCCTCCATCAACTCATTTCCTCTCAACACTCTTTTTTAAAGATTTATATTTATTATGTATACAATGTTCTGCCTGCATGTATGCCTGCCTGCCAGAAGAGGGCACCAGATCTCATCATGGATGGTTGTGAGCCACTATGTGGTTGCTGGAAATTGAACTCAGGACCTCTGGAAGGCCAGCCAGTGCTCTTAACCTCTGAACCATCTCTCTAGCCCCTCTCTCAATACTTTTATCTTCCAGTTGTACTTGAGCTCTTGTCCTGACTTCTTTCAGTGATGAACTATAAGGTGGAAATGTCAGCCAAACAAACCCTTTCCTCCTCAGCTTGCTTTTGGCCATAGTGTTTCATCATAGCAATAGTCACCTAACTAAGCAGAAATTGGTACCAGGATAGTGGGGGTACTTCTGTGGCAGACTTGTAAAAATGGCCATATTGCTGAAAATTATCTGCAATTAATAAAACCCCCACTAAAACTTCAGTGGTGTGCTTCATGGAAATAGAAAAGCAATTCTAAAATTCATATGGAACCACAAAAGGCTCTGAGTAACCAAAGCAATCCTGAGACAAGCAAGCAACCATGGAGGATTCTAACACCTGACTTCGAAGTGTACTACACCCCCATAGTGGTGTAGAGCAAACATACACACATAGACCAGTGGGGTCATAAGGAATACAAGACATATACATTGTGGGGGGGGGAGGGAACAGCGTCTGGGTATCCTTGTTTAGAAGTTCCTCAGAATACACCAAAGAGCTTAATGTGAAACCTTTTGGCGCCTGCGCCACCACAGTACCGAGTCAAGGGCGAGGGACTGCGTATTTAACTCACACACACGTACACACACAGCGGGTCCTTCATGCTAAAAGAGCGGCAGCAGCAGCAGCAGTTTTTATTCAGTGTTCAAAGAGCCTTCTTATAGACAGCAAAACAGGACTGCAACTCGCAGGTGAAATCTCTCAAGAGGTGATTGCACACAGGAGGAAAAGTCCTGAGAAGGGGAGGGGTGAGTTCTCAGAGCAGTAAACATGACTAGCTAACCAACATAAACACAGACATGGAAGCTGCTAGAAACAGGACATGAAACATTAAGACAGGCAGGCAGCCCAGTCGGTCCTGGTTCCTACAAAGCCTGAAACTTCAAAGTGATGTGGGAAAACACTTCAAGATAACGTCATTAGCAGGGATTTTCTGAGTAAGACCCCAATAGCTCAGGAAATAACAACAAAGATTGACAAACGGCATTGAGTGACATTCAAAGGCTTTGAACAGAAAGTAAACATACTGCGGAGTGAAGAGACACCAAGCACAGGAGCTCCAAAACATGGTTCTTTACTATTAAAATACCCATTGGCTGAGAGTCGTCTACATCTTCGGGTGCCACTCTTCTTACCTAACAACTCGTTGAGTTTCTCGCAGCTCTCCCATATATGACTGCAGGCGTTGTTCATGGGAACCACGGGCCATGCTTCCGTTCAGTGCCTTGCTATACCACCAAGCTGCTGCTCGCCATCCTGCCTACCACAAATGCTGGAGCACAATTATGTTCAATCTTCACAACCAAGACTCTGCAAGTGTGCCATTCCTGTGAAAAGGGTTCTCACCTCCACCTATGACCTCACCGGGAATCCTGTTGCTGCTCTATCGAGGTGCTAGTCATGACTACACACTCGCTCACTCTCTAAATGTTTCATCCTGGACCCTCATCAGAGCCTCAGCCAATGATTCAATCCCTTCAGACAATCTAGTATTTACTGCCGTCGCTCCACACAGTTCCAGACGAGTGTCCACGTTCTTAGGGATCTGTTACAAAACCTGGCCTAGTTCAGTTTCTGTTCTGAGGTGAATACCGACTAAAAGCAACATGGTGAGCACGGTTTCTTTCAACTCACAGTTTATAGCCCAACATCCAGGGGCGCCAAGGCAAGAACTGAGGCAGAGGCCACGGAAGGACACTGTTTACTGCCTTGCTCCAAGGCTTGCGATAGGCTACCTTTCTTATATAGCCTGGGACTTGCCATTGGCTAGGCCTGCCCACAGTGGGCGGGCCTTCCTACATCAATTAGGAATTAAGAACGCGCCTCACAGATGTGGCCACGGGCAATCCAATGAAGGCAGCTCCTCGTTGCAGCGTTCCTCTTCCCAGAACAGAGCTCTTCAACCCTCTTAACGCTGCGACCCTCTAATACAGTTCCTCATGTTGTGGTGGCCCCCCAACTATAACATTATTTTCATTGCTACTTCATAACTGTAATATTGTCACCGTTGTGAAACCTAATGTAAATATCTGTGTTTTCCGGTAGTCTTTAGGTGACCTCTGTGAAAGGGTTGTTCAACCCCCAGAGAGATCACAAGCCACAGGTTGAGAACCCCTGTCCCAGAGGTCAAGTTAACAACTGACTATGCCCTTAACCTCTTCTGTATCCTGGTGAACAGGAAACAAGCACTACAATGCATATAGCCACTGTCAATCAGCCTCCATGAGAGAAAATAGTTTCCTCACAGTTTTGGAGCACCACCCCCACCACCCCCTACCACTACCTCGCCATCCCGCAGCCCCACCCCGATCCCAGTTCCCCCACAAGGAGGACAGCACAGTCAAGCTCTGGGGCTGCTCCTTCTGCCTTCTGTTCTCCTGTAACTCTTGCTTTGCACACATGCGCCTGTGTAGTCTCTCCTCTTAGAAGTTGCGATGGTTAGGGATTGGGTTTTCGGTGTTAGTTTTATTATTTTTGTTTGGTTGTTGGTTATTGTTGTTGTTGTCAACTTGACACAAGCTAGAGGCATCTAGGAAGATAGAAACCTCCACTGAGAAAATAGCTCCATCAGATTAACCTGTAGGCAAATCAAATCTGTGAGGCATTTTCTTGATTAATGATTAATGTGGGAGGGCCCAGTCCGCTGTGGGCAGTACCCCGGGCAGGTACTCTTGGTTTGTATAAGAAAGCAGGCTGATGCCTTAAATCCCAGCACTCAGGAGGCAGAAACAGGTAAATCACTGTGCGTTTGGTGCCAGCCTCATCTATAAAACAAGGTGTAGGTAAGCCAGAGCTTCATAGTGAAACCCCATCTTAAACAAAACCAAGCAACAGAACAAAGCAGGCTGATCAAACCACGAAGGGCAAGCCAAAAAGCAGACTCCTCCTTGGGTCCACCTCGCTTCCGGCCTGCAGGTTCATGCTCTGAGCCCTTTCCCTGTTTTCCCTGCACCCAGTGGACCAGGACCTATAAGGTGTGATAAGAAACTCCTTTCCCCGAGCAGCTTCTGGTCTTAGAGTTCATCACAGCTGTAGAAAGCACGCTAAATGAGAAGTGCACTACTATTGGATTAATATCTTGTGGTGGCTTGACTAGGAATGACTCACTCAAATGTTTGAATGTTTGGCCCATAGGGAAGAGCACTATTGGGAGGTGTGGCCTTGCTGGAGTGGGTGTGGCCTTGTTGGAGGAAGTGCCCCACTGTAGGCGCAGGCTTTGGGGGGGGGGGTCTCCTATGTTCAAGCTCCGCCCAGTGTGGACTTGTAGACTCCTCCTGGGTGCCTTTGCATCCAGACTATAACTCTCAGCTCTTCCAGCACCATGTCTGCATATGTGCTGCCATGCTTTCCACCATGATGATAATAGACTGAACCTCTGAGACTGTAGGCCAGCCCCAATTAAATGTTTGTTTTTATTAGGGTTGCCCTGGTCATGGTGGCTCTTCACAGCAATGGAACCCTGACTAAGCAAGATCTCTACCTTAGGACCGCATTCAGCTTCAGGCCCATCCCTGAAGACTCCGTCTCCACATACAGTCACAACAGGAGCTCCTTAACACACTTCTTAAATACAAAACCAACCACAAGATCCATAAAGGGAAACTTGAGAAACTGTACATCATCAAAAGTGAAAACGTTTGTACTTCGAACATCTTCATGAAAGATTAAGCCATAAGTTGGGGCAACTCATGCATTGAACAAAGAACTAGAAAAGACTGTCTAACGAACTCTTAGGACTCAAAGGTGAGGAAACCATGACTTAAAAGTGGATGAATGATTTGAAGCAGCATTTGAGTGAAAGGTGCATTGATAGCTAGTGGGCTCTGGGAACCTGGCAGACACTTAAGAGGAGAGTGTGACTGAAAACCAAAGCAGCCCTCACCACAGCCAATGCCCATCATCACATCAAAAAGCCAGAATGCCTCCATATTACTCATGTGAAGTATAAGTTGATGTGCTCACACACACTGTGGAAAACTGCATAGCAGCTTCTAAATGCCTCAAGCATGAACCTATCTATTTCACTGCTAAGAGCATAGCCAGAAGGAAGAAACACAAGAGTGCATGCACTTATATTCATTAACAATTTTTCATAATAGCCAATATCCAAAGACAAGCCAAATGCCTATCCACGATAAATGGATAAATAAATGTGATGCCCCATATTTCTTTTAAGAAAGCAATGACCTGATAACTGTTAAAAGCAGATAAACCTAATTAAAATACACATGATCATCAATGGTTGCTGAGGTCTGGGGATGGGAAGAGACATAAACCACAACTGGGCAAGGGGACGATTTGGGGCAGAAGAATGTGCCATGTTTGCTGGCTGCATGCTCATAATCAAGGCGTTCATTATCACGGGCGAATTCTGCAGCATGAAAGTTGTGCTTCAGTAAACGTTAGTTATTCCACGTGTTGCCCCCATATGTGGAAATGGAAACTAGATCACAGATCTCATAGGAGAACGGAAGGGGGCTATCTGGGAGAAGAAGTACAACAGTGGGAAGGGGAAGAGGCAAGGAAGAGGCAGGGAAGAGGCAGGGAAGAGGCAGGGAAGAAATGGACAACTTTGTACAAGCAACATATGCTAATAAAAAATGTTTCAAAAGATGATCGCATGCTGGAGAGATAGCTCAACCGGTAAAATGCTTGCCTTGCAAGAACACAGACTGGTTTTTGAAAACCAGAGCACACATTTCAAAAAGACAGTTGTGATCAGCACGTGTTCATAATGCCAGTGCTGGGAAAGCTGACAACAGGTTTCCTGGGGCTCGCTGGGCAGCTCCAGGTCAGTACGGGATCCTGCCTCCCAAAACAATGTGCCAAGTTCCCAAGAAACTGGCCTCTGGATTCCATGTATAAACACATGTGCACACACGTGCATATGCACACACACACACACATGCACACACGTGCACATGCATGCACACAGATTTATCACCTATAAGGCAAGTACATTTAAATGTTTATTTTTAAAA
This sequence comes from Acomys russatus, assembly GCF_903995435.1. Classification (NCBI taxonomy): domain Eukaryota; kingdom Metazoa; phylum Chordata; class Mammalia; order Rodentia; family Muridae; genus Acomys; species Acomys russatus. Next base: position 15,807,438 of record NC_067163.1, read on the forward strand.
CTTCTAAAGACACTTAACATAACAAAACAACAACTCTAAATCAATGAATAAAATAAATTATTTTGCTTTCTAAAATATTAGCATAAAAATTCTCTTATTTGAGGTCTACGGGTACAGAGATGAAGCATAAGGAAAAAGATTCTTGTTAACAGGTATTAAGAAAATTGGCCATTTTGTAGAATATTATTCTCCTCTTGGATCTCCATACATCTCCTAATGTCAAGAGAGACACTTAGTTTTCTCTATTATTTTATATATGTAAACTGCCAAAAATACTATGAAAAATTGACAAATGGTTTTTTAAGCAGACCATCCTAACTTTTGTGTTTGCTTTTACCATAAGAGCCTTACATGCATTATCAGTAGTAATATTAGATACATATATAATACTACAATATGATTTATGTGTTTCATAGCTATGCAATACAAGTAAAAAAATTTTACATAATAATGTGTACTGTGAAAAAAAATGTTTCTTACGTCGGAGCTTGTTCCATCTTCAATTTTCTCTGGAGATACAACTTGCGGAAATGAACTTTGAGAATCTGAAAAGAGAATAAAAACAGTTAGCTTAGCAGCCTTTCCTTTCATTTAATTCAATGTTTCTTCCATAAGGTTTATGTAGCCAACATGAGTGGCTCATCACTGTGTGCTACGTTGGAAATTCTAATGCTCCCTTCATGGGTACATGTACTAAAACTGGAATTGGCCAGGGAAGAATTAGCGTGGCCTCTGTGCAAACGATATATTAATTCACAAAGTGTTCCATACCTAAAACAAAGCACACAAACATTGAAACCATTGACTTGGGAAAATAGACAAAATGGCCATGAAAGACGAAAGGAGGCACCCAGCATACTCAGAACAAAATAAGCCAATCAGAGGTCTCCTTCAAGAAAACCCTGCTAAAGTAAAAGAGTTAAAACAATAGATGAGAAAGTCCAAAGCCTGTCGGGAATAATGGACAGTAATGAATTAAAGGTAAGCTGTGGTCTAATGACTTTGTTGAACTTTTAAAACCAAGGATCAAGTGGGAATATTAGTATAAACGCATCATATACCGTTGTGGTTACGTTATTGTTAACTTGACACAGGCTGGGGCGGTCTGGGTAGAAGGAACTACGTAAGATTTGCCTGTAGACAAGTCTGTGGGGTATTTTCCTGATTAACAATTAATGGTATCAGCTCAAGCACACGTGAGAGTAAAGCCTGTGAGTAACGCCACTTCTAGAATTTGGTATTGAGCTGTTTCATCAAAAAGCAGGCTGACTAAGCTGAGAGAGCGAGCCAGTAAACGGCTTTCCTCCATCGCCTCTGTTTCAGTTCTGCCCTCCTGGTTCCTGCCATAAGTCCCTGCCTAGGCAATGTCGGCATAAGGTTTAAATTTTGTGGTTTAAATTTTGATTTCTTGTCTAAATGTTGTGTAGACTCTGCTCCCCAGTTGTCCCCCTGATATGTCAATAAAGCAGCTTACAGCCGGCCAACCAATGAGCAGGGGTGAGAATAGGGCTGGGCTTCTGGCTAGCCAGCGCAGGAGGAGTTAGGATTGAGCCAGGGGATTCAGGCATGGGGATAAGTCCAAGGAAGATCAGGAGGAAGGAGGTAAGTGCAAGTATCGTTGGAATGTTTGGTGGAAGTAAGACAAAATAGCATAGAGGGTTAAGAACAGACTTAAACTGCACAGATTGTGTTGTGAGGCCTTGTGTTATTAAAAAAAAAAAGTCTCAATTATTTGTGTGGTAGCCATGTTAAGAAATGAGCTAAGAGAGACAAACACTGCTTTATAAAAATAACTTCAACAAGGCTCCCTCAGTAACGGACTATGACACAGAACTGTAAAATGAAATAAATTTTTTCCTCCCCAAGTTGCTTTGGGTCATGGAGTTTACTGTGGCTCTAAAAGGCAAACTATTACAGACATAAAGGGAGAAATTTAGCCTGGGTTGGGCATTCAACATTAACACACTCCATTAGTGAATAAACTGAGGACCCAAGAAATATGCTAAATAACACTCAGTCAACCACCAAACAGTGTCTTTTTATAAACACATTTCCCCACGTAAATAATCTTCATGCATCTGTCAGAAAGACAGACAAATTTCTCCCCATAACTATATCTATATTGTACTAAAAGGTCTAGAAGTAGGCATTAAATAAACTCACATACGGAGTAAAGGCTACAACAACCATAGCCACATGGTAGATGTAATGGGTTTTTGTTGTTGATGGTGTTTGTTTGTTTGTTTGTTTGGGGGGTTGGTTTTGTTTTTGTTTTTTAAGCCATTCTTTAAAGATTTATTTATTTATTATTTATATAGTATTCTGCACACATGTGTTTCTGCATGACAGAAAAGGACACTAATCTCATCATGGATGGTTGGGAACTCAGGACCTTTGGAAGAACAGACAGTGCTCTTAACCTCCGAGCCATCTCTCCAGCCCCAGTGGATGTAATGTCGAGTTTTATGACAGTGGACATATAATAGTGCACACCACTGTCCATAAGTGTGGTACAGAAAGAAGAATGTGTGAGCATCCTCATTTCCTTAAATTTATTGTAAATAATGGCCAAACATGTGAGTTAATTGTACAGAAAGGTTAAAATTAAAATGACGAAACTGCCACCCTCTCCACTCAGCCAGATCCTGCACAAAGGGTAAATCTAGGTATGCACGCCTAATTCTCCCTTCCACACACCCTTCTCAGTCACCCAGATATAGGCAAGCTTCCACACCCTGTGCCCTGGCCTAGTCTGCTTGCATGCCCCCCCCCCAGTATCCAGGCTCCATCCTACCCCCAACCCACAGGTACTCCTGCACATCTTGTACCGTGAGATAGCCCAGTGAGTCTTGCCTGATGCTTCACTCTACACACCTTTCCCGGTGTCAAGACCGGGCTCGGAGCAGGAGGCACACTCTGCATGCCAACCCAGAACCCTGTGCCCACTTGACTTACTCCATCTAAGCCATTCCAGTATTTAGGCCCAACCTTACCTGCATGTTCTGCGTTTGGCCCCAACCTGCTCTGTCCATATGAGAAAAAGAACAAAAAAAAAAGCAATCCACATGCCCAGAGCTCATTGCAAAATACAAATGATAAAAATTAAAAAAAAAAAAAAACCAAGGCAATATCTAGTTCAACCCCAAGACACGGAATTTTAAAGCAGTAAGTATACAAAGCAAAGACAGTGTATTGAACACTGAAGGTCAGACACAAGCCACATGTAAAGGAACACCCCAGAGCAGTAACAGTCGGTTTCTCAATGGAAGCTTTGAAAGCCAGAAGAGCCTGGAGCCATGCATTTCACTACAAATCTAAAGAGAAACAAACAAAAACTATAGTAGCCAACAGCCGGCCTAGCTTAATACACCCTTTGGGCCTCCAAAAGGAACCAGCATTTCCCAGCCCTTACTCCAGACTGCTAGGCTCCAAGGTGATGAGAGAATACATTTCTGTCTTATCAAACTACCAATCGGCACAGGAAAGTAAAATTTATATATATATATATATATATATATATATATATATATATGAATATATATTATATATGTGTGTACATATGTACATATATATGTATATACATATATATGTGTATATACACATATATTTCTTTTATGAATAATTTTTAGCTTGCTTCTGGGCTACAATTCTGGCCACGTGATACTGTATGATTGGCAGACTGAGCACCCTCCCCCCACCCTACCCTCACGCCACTACAGTCAACCTCTCCCGCCGTCCCTCACAAACCCATGGGACTAGAGCTACAATCTCAGCTGCTGCTCCCTTACAAACCCACTTGTGGTTGGTCCCCCAAAGATGGGAGGATAAGAAAATCCTCACTCGGTGCATGAATTCATATGGTTTTCCTGTATATTATGGGGCAGAAACGTATTCTGTGTGCTGTTTCTTGGATGTTTAATAATGGTAAGAAAGGTGAAAGTGGATATAGATGCCCAGCAGCCCAGTTAGAAATAGATCGTGGGCGGCGACAGACCTGCCACTCACATTTTTTACCTTGCCTCCTTCTAGTAGAGGTTGGATAGCAAATAACTCACACTCCAGACTAATCTAATTAAGGAGGAGATGTGACATTCACACAAGACTTAGATGCGGAAATGGGCACTGTCAGATAGCGGCATTCACAAAGCCCTGGCATATGTATTAATAGAACCATCTTGGCATTTCTGTGTGGCTGGAACCGTGATCCCACAAGCTAGCCTAAGAGGTAGGGTAGGATCATGGTTTCACCAATAGATTGCTCCACTGGCTTACTGCTGCTTACTGTCTCTCCTGACAGTACAACTCTACCACATTGTGGCCTCTTCGTAGTACACAAACCTCTGTCCACTTTTCTCTAGGATTTTGTGGTCCAAAAATTATTTTGCATGTGGTGGTATCAGATAGCTTCAAAGCCCTCAAAGAATACCAATAACTGAACACTTCTGGCACAGTCTGTAGTGAGAATTTTGGTTTCTTTAAAAACCCAGTTTTGTTGTGTGGATATGTTCTTGTTTTAATCCCAGGTGTGGGATACAGGGGTGGCTTCAGTTTGTCTGTCTACAGCTGTTAACTATGATTGTCTCATGCTCTGGCAGGGGCGTGATTTTTGCCAGCTGAAGATAGTTTAATTCTGGAGACTCTGGAGAGGGTATAAACAGGAGAGCCCTGAGAGGGCTGCTCCTCCCCCTGCTGCTGGCTTCTGCTGTGGAGCTGGGTTGCTGGGTCTTCTGAGGATGAAGACTGGACTTGCCCCTAGGAACCAGGCACCCCTAATCAGCAGGAAGGAGGTAGTCTAAAGAGATCTATACCCCTTTTCCCTTCTAACGTTTTTTCTTTCCTATCTAGTGTTGAAGGTGGGGTGGAAGGGATTAGGGTAGAATAAGAGTTGAAAGGGTGGTAGAAATAAGAACACAATAAATTGGCCAAAACGCCTGGTTACAACAGTTCACTCTGAGGCTCTTACCAGCCCTATAACACTCAGGTGCCTGCACCGCGTCATCTGTGGTGCTCAGTGGAGGTGTAGAGAAGGAGACAGCCAAGCCAGAGAAGGACTCAGTGGCTTTCAGGATGTGACAGTAGCTTTGCTGGATCCTCCAGGTAATGGAGGGTGAGGGAGGGCAGCATTGGTGGGGAATCTACCAATAGATAGATGGTACTAGAAACCTTCAAAAGCATGGACGTACTGGATAATGATGACCACATTTGTTCACTTAGATGACAAAATGTTCATCTGTGCTGTTCCAACATTTGCTTCGGAAAAGGGAATACCTTGGTAAGTGAACCAGATACACTGAGAGGTCACCAGGGATCTAGAAACTGATTTTCCCCCTATACTCTCATGTAATCTGTGATGACCTTCCAGAGTTCAAATCTTCAGAACCTAACTAAAGCTTGGCATGGGAGGGTACATCTGTAATTCTAGTGATCCTACAGAGAGACTGGACATGGAGACAGAATCCCCAGAAGTTCAAGGATCAGCTAGCCTGACTTATACAAAGTGAAAAATCAAAAGAGCATCTTTAAATTAAGTGGAAGGAGAGGACTGGCATCTGAGGCTATTGTCCTCTGATCTCTGCATCGCATCATACAAACACACACACACACACACACACACACACACACACACACACACACACACACACCACATATACACACATCACACATATATATACACACACATTAAAAAAAAAGTTGAAAATAAAATAAAAACACATCTAGCTAGGTGTGGTGGTGCACACCTTTAATCCCAGCACTAGGAAGCAGAGGCAGCCGGATCACTGTGAGTTCAAGGCCAGCCTGGTCTACAAAGTGAGTCCAGGACAGCCAAGGCTACACAGAGAAACCCTGTAAATAAATAAATAAATAAATAAATAAATAAATAAATCACATCTGATAAAAGAATATCGCCCAAAACATACAAAGAATTCGTTAAAGTGATAGTGGCACACAACCCAAATTTTAAAATGGACAAATAACCTGAAAAGACAACTCTCAAAAGAAAATAAAAGAGAATGGAAGCCTATAAAAAGACTTTGACAGCAGAGCTGAAGAGATGACTCAACAATAAGGGCTAAGCTCAAAGCCAAATGTGAAGATATCAAAACCATATGTCATTGGGAACGTGTAAATTAAAATTGTGGGACACCACCACCTCCTCCTATCTTCGTACTGACACCAGGCAACTGTCCAAAGGAATGAGAACTGCATTCACATAAAACCTGAACAGGCATGGAGAGAGCGGGGTCTTCACCACCATTAAAACTAGGAGGCTGCGACATGTCTTTCAGTAGGCAAGTGGGCAAGCCGTGCTTGACATAGACAATGAAATGGATCTTTTCCCAACATCATGAAGGAATAAGCTATCAAGCCACAAAGAGGCACCAGGGAACCTAAGTCGCATACCTCACATGAAAAGAAACCTATCTGCAATGCTACATGGCACATGATTTCAACTATGCAACCTTCTGGAAAGGCAGACAGTGATAGTTGACCACCTCCCCTTGGTGGGGAGGCTTGGTGGCACTCAAAGAAAGAATAAGCAGGCTACCAAGGTGAGACTTGATAGCCTATGACCATATAGTGGGGGAGGAGGTCCCCCTCGGTCTTAGACCTAAGGGAGGGGAATATGGTGAAAGCGGGAGGGAGAGAGAAACGGGAGGATACAAGTGATGGGATAACAATTACAATTTAGTTGTAATCTGAATAAATTAATTAAATGATTAAAAAAAGAAAGGTGGTTGTTTAGGGGCAGTGGGTGGAGGGTGAGCGGGAGATCACAGAGGGTCAGTGGGACTACTACGCATGATACTGCAGGGATGTGCATCCTTGTGCAAAACACAAAACAGATGTTGACCCTTGGCAGGCAGCGAGCGGGGGCTAAATCCAAACACTGTTTTCTGCTCAGTTTTGCTGTGAATCTGAGACTGCCCTAAAACGTGGAGTTTAGTGATTTTTCTTTAAAACAACAACAAAAAGCTGTTTGAGAAGCTGGAGTGATGGCTCAGAGGTTAAAAGCACCGACTGCTCTTCCAGAGGTCCTGAGTTTAATTCCCAACAACCACATGGTTGCTCACAACCATCTATAATCTGATTTGATGCCCTCTTCTGTTCTGCAGGTGTACATGCAGGCAGAGCACGGTATACATAATAAATAAATAAATCTTTTTTTTAAAAAAGGAGAAAAATGTATGTTAAAAACTGTTGGTACATTTTTCCCAGTTTAAAAATTAAAGATAACACATTAAAATATACATGCATAAAATCAAGCTTTAGTGTCGATAACCCTTTGAATTTCATGAAGAAAAGTTTACTGGTGCATACAGATACATACTTAATATACATTAAATAAAGAGGTAAGGGACTTGGGGGAGGTTGGGCAGATTAGAGGGAAGAAAAGGAAGGGAGCTAATATTTTAATTTAAAAAAAAAAAAGGACAGCAAAGCTTGCTGCTGTGTTTTTAGATTCAATATTGCAACTGTTCTTTTTCTGTTGAAAAGGCTGCCAAAGCTCTGCCTTTTGTACGACAAATCAAGCATGCAGCACGAAACAGAGAACAGCAGGTGTACAATCTAGATGTCCTAAGGAGATCTACAGACGTGCAAAGCTATGCCGGCTTTCTATTCTTTCCCAGAAGAACAGTTCTTAGTTTTGAAGTGTGTTGGCATATAAAAAGTATGATCCTGACATTTTAAACGTTAGTATACATTCTTAAATTTCTATTTCCAATATAATATACCGCGAGGAGAACACTGACGGAACGCAACAATGCGGACATCCTGCTCTCACCTCTCAAAAGATGCATTCCACAAGTAAGGGGACCATTGGCAACTCCTCAGACCTAGATGGACACCTGCTGGAGGGCGGGGACTCACAACAGCTTGAACATCACAACCTGGCAAGTTGCTGTGATCCCTACTTGATTTCAAAACTGGAGCAAAATCCCGCCCCTTCCCAGCCCCCCATAAGCCCCATCTCTACATTCGGTCTGAGTTTGGGGGTTTGCAGCTTATTGGCTTTTCCTTCGTATTTCAGGGCGATTTATTATTGCATGCGGAACAATTATCTGTGGAGGCCGGTTTGGGGGAGTTGTAAGTGGGGTTCCAGAAGCTGTTAGGAGTGCTCTTTTGAGCTTTATGATGTACATGGCAGACCTACAAGAAGTGTACCCAAACTCAGAGAGCCAGCCTCACGGGGCACTTACTGTGTCCTGATGCCAGCAAGCCCTCGAGCTCGGCCAGCAGCGGCAGCAGCAGCAGTGGGTACAGCATGGCGCCTCCGGGAACACCTAGGCAGTTGCAAAGCCGTTTTGCACGGGGCTGTGGGGCACGTGCCAAAGGCGGCTAGGTCCTCGGGGGCACACCCATCCAAACCCCGCCTCCATCCGCCACCCACCTGTCCCAGCTCTCACACTGACCCTGGCTGCTGCAAACCCCTCATGTGCAGGACTGGAGACGCTGTGGTGGCGCGTAAAGGGGTCAAAAGAAAGCGTACAATATATGCATGTATTCTTTCTAAGGCTAAAACTAGGATTTCTTTTTAAGATGCGTGGAGAAAATTTCCAATAAAGAGTAAGATGACTTTTTTTTTTTTTTTAACTCGGAGTCTACATTTCCACAGGCACACTGCTCCAATACACTCGCCTGCTAGGCTTTCTTCCAATCTGATTCTCCACTGCACTTCGGCTAAAATTCATCTAACTTCCTTTTTAGAAACTGACCAGTGTAATTAACTAATTTATGTAGCACTGGCTGATCCTTGCTGACTCTGCAGCACACATGTCCTGCCTGAAACCGCAGCACCATGGTCACGTACTTTTAAAGTCAGTCAACTACTTTCTCCTTCCTCCGTGTTTCTGCGGACTTGTGACCTTCCTTATTTTTCTCACCAGGGCTGGCTCACCAACTGCTAAAACTAAGTACCCTGAAAAATGAACATCCTATCTTCTGATGTGTTTTCTGATGTGCACAACATCTGACAAAAGTCCTAAGACCGAAATTAATAAGAATCCAAAACTTGTGTATTTAGAAAGTAACAGGACAACCAAACAGGAGTTTCAAGTATTTTATTTGTTGTAAATGTTTTTATTTTAATATGTATATATACACAAACCAAAATATTATTTTAAAAAACTAATGAAATTCAGTTAATATACCTATTATTAAACTTCTTTATGAAAGATCATGAAAAAATTTAAGTGTTTAAAAGTTTAGTGTCAATATCATTCCTTTCAGAGTACAAATTCGTTTTAATGCAGCTGAGACAGTAACTCACAGAGGCCATAACTTCTATAGTTAGTTTAGGAAACCCTTTCTTCCTTTCTCCAGCCTAATTTTTATGAAAATATTAGTCACAAGAGACAAGGTCCAGCACATCTTAGTAAATGTAAACATTCTAAATGACTTAATACCAAGCGTCGAAAATCAGATTTTAAAGTGCTCATGAATTCTCAAGTGGTTTGTAACAGCTCAGCTGGGGAAGGTATTTACTCTCTGAGCTCCTGTCCCATGGACACTTATCAGCTTAGGTATAGTAAACACTTCGTACCATAAACTGTGCAACACTACTGCAGCGCTTGACCATGATGCAGAAAGAAAATGTAGAGATAAATCAGTTTCTACCATAGTCATTATACTTGAAAAATCACAAAAAAATGGCAGCCAGTAACTGATTGTGTTAAATCAATTTCTATTGCAGTTACTACAGTTGAAAGATCATAAAAAAAAAACGGAAGCCAGTAACTGAACACACACCAGATTTCACACTTTCATGTCATGATCTAGTAACTGTGGCTCTCGTGTGCTCTTCTTCAGGATGTCTGCTTATTTGCAGAGTGAATAGGAGGCAGGAGTCCATGTAGCTGTCAGTCCATGCAAGGTGGAAATGCAGACGCTATTGGTAGTTACTTTCCCTCAGTTAGTACATGTTCAAGTGTTCAACCAGAAACTGCTGATGATAACTGAGGCTGAAGCCAGGGTTACATTCAAGCACAAGACAAGACTTACACCGATACAGTTAACTTGAGAATCGTTACGATAACATGTTCAAAATAACTTAATCCACGCTCACTGTGTTAAACTCACAAATGGCCAGAGATGACACTTTAATGATGGAAATGTTAACTTTAAATCCCCTGGGGTGTCTGCAAGCTCCTGAATTTCTCAACTCCCCACTCCGTTTCTGTGTTAATAAAACTTGCTTTGTGGTAGTTTGTGTTCGTTCATAGTTGGAAGACAAAGGCTTTTTTCAAGGAAACATCAGGAAAAAAAAAAAAAAACATTTGCTCAGTTCCCTGAAGACATTTGAAAAATAAGAGTCTACCATCAGGTGAGGGAGCTGTATAAAGGAGGCGCGGGAGCTGGCCGAGCAGGAACCAGATTCCCCTGAGGTGATATTTTCGGTTGTGGTGGAGGCGGCCTGTGAGGGGGGAAAAATCAGTTAGCAGAATATGTGGACTGAATAAAATAATGCCGGATTCATGACAAGCTCAACACAGGGCCATCCTCAACCTCTCTAACAACAGAGAAAGGCACTTCCTACTCTGTGCTCTGAGGTTATTGTCCATATGGTGGTCAATGGCTAAAAGGGTCCAATTAGGCTAAAATGGGAAGTCATTACCTTATAATTCCTGTGTGTGTGTGTGTGTGTGTGTTTGCTTGCTTGTGCCTGTGCAGTTTGTATTTATAGACTAAGCAGATTGTATCTATGTATTTAGGAATGGATATAAAAATAGATTTAGATAGATAAGTAAATACACACACACACACACACACACACACACACACACACACACACGTAAGAACAATTAAAGAAAAAGAGGCCGTAGATTTGAAAGAGAGCATGGGGGTACACAGGAGGGTTTGGAAGGAGGAAAAGGAAGGAAAAAATGATGCAACTATACTATAATCTCAAAATATAAAAAATTAAAAATCTGATATAAACAAGAGCTTGGGATACAGCTCAAATATAGAACACATATATGTGAAGCTCTGAGTTCAAGCCTTAGTACCACAAAAAAAGTAAGGAGGGAAAGAAAGAGAAAGAAAACCAAAGAGAGAGGGGCTGGGAAGAAGAGAAGAAGGGGTAGAAATCCAAGATAAACAACATCTTATGTGTCTTCCTCCAACTGGATGCAACATGGGATGGCGAGGATAGAGCATATAAAAGTAGAAGTGGGAATTGGTCTTTCAGGGAATTGCACTAGATCTGTAAATTGCTTTTGATAAGATAATCATTTTTACTATGTTGATCCTCCTGATCCATAAGCACGGGAGATTTTTCCATCACCTGAAATCTTCTTCTTCAATTCCTTTCTTCAGAGACTTGAAGTTTTTTTCATATAAGTCTTTCACTTGCTTGGTTAGAATTACACCAAGACTCTTTATATTATTTGTGCTATTGTGAAGGGTGTAGTTTCTAATTTCTTTCTCGGCCTGTTTGCCATTTGTATACAGGAGGGCTACTGATTTTTTTAAATTAATCTTGTATCCAGTCAGTTTGCTGAAGGTGTTTATCAGCTGTAGGAGTTCTCTGGTGAAATTCTGAGGGTCACTTATGTACACAATCATATCATCTGCAAATAGGGATAATTTGACTTCTTCCTTTCCCATGTGGATCCCCTTGATCTCCTTTTGCTGTCTGATTGCTCTGGCTAGAATTTCAAGAACTATATTGAAGAGATAGATATGGAGAGAGTGGGCAGCCTGGTCTAGTCTCAGATTTTAGTGGAAGGGAGGGTGGGCACGGAAGGATACGAGTGATGGGATAACAATCTAGATGTAATATGAATAAATTAGAAATAAAAATGTGCAAAAAAGCAGAAGTGGGGGCACTAAAGATGGAAAGGTTCAGTTAAAGGGTTAGGGCAGAGAGACAGGAGAGGGGAAGGGATGGGAGGGGAGAAAAGAACGGTAGGGAAAAAAACTCCAAGGAAACCTACTAATCTAAAATTATAATGTAAAATTATAATGTAAAAAATAAAAGAGTGAATGTACCTTGCATGGTGGATCATGCTGTCGCTAGAAGCACAATCACTAAATAAAAACATTCCAGTGCCAGGGGTAGGCTGCCTGCTCTGAGTTGTTGATCAGGGAGGCCTAAGAGGCCTTCAAGGCAATGTAAGTTACTGTCATTGCTCTTGATTGCCCACTAAAAGAAAATGCCAAACCCAGCTGGTGAAGACAACATATACTGAGGTTACAGAACACAGATAAACTAGTGAGACCAGAACAGGAGCCTTCATTCCTGCTAGCTAGCGTTCACATCACTGGAGTATGTTTTGTAGAGTGCTGGTGGAGAAAAGTCACCAATGGTCTTACCTGCCCACACACCCTACAATGGTACAACACAAACCTGCCAGGCAAGATGTGCTCACTGATGCAACAGTGTCATGGGGGCAGCTAACTGCTTTCTAAGCAAAAGAAATCATGCTTCCCACTCCAAACCTGGTCAAAGACTATGGCCGGGGGCCCAGAGGCCCTAGTAGGGAAACTACCGCTGATGTTTTGTTAAATGGTCATGCTGCCAAACTGCCCACCAAATACTTATGTTTATACCTATACGCTGCTCTCCGTCTTGGTCAGAAAACGTTCCTTCCCAGTGCATATTAGTGAGTGCTGAGATTACGTGACCACTGAACCCTCAGCTCTGAATGGGACATCTATATTACCCCTCTGTGGTTCAGAGAACACTCAAGGGACAAGAAAGAATGAAAGAGCATGAGAACTGGAGGCGTGCTGTAAAAGCCTGTCTCCTGGACAGAACATGCCTGTTACACGCAACAACTTGCAGACGTGGAAGATCTAATCAAGAATAAGCCCCTTTATCGGCATCCTACCGTGAGTCCAGGAGGACCTCATGGGACCTAAGCCCTCCCCAAGGAGCTACAGACAGCTGAAAGTTACAGAAGAGGGACAATCCCCTTCCTCAGCGGTTAAATAATCTTCTTCATTTTCATTGGAGTATTGCTTTACTTCGTTGAACTTAAAATTCTTTTCTTAATTTAAAAAATTATGGACAAATTTTGGGAGGGACTGGAGAGAAGGCTCAAGTAATGGTCTTACGGAAGATCCAGTTTCAGTTCCCAACACCCACATGTGGTTCACAAGCATCTACAACTCCGCCTCCTCCGGCCTCCATGGACACCGACACACGTGACGCACATACATACATGCTATCAAACACTTATACACATGAAACTAAATACAAATCATCTTTAAATTTTAGGCATCAAACCACTGCTTAATGTAAAACGAACTCTATATTTACATATAGGACTGAAACCCCAATAACTGTAGCCAACCTGACACTTAAACAAGCCAGCGTTTCTACATACATACTTCCGTCTCAGTGCCCAGACCCCAGCCTGTGGGCCCCCTAGCCCCTGCACCAACCCTAGCACCGCTCACTGCCTGTGCCATACTAGAGCACTAGCTAGAAACCCACCCTCTGTTTACGTACTGTTCTCTTCACCCTCAGCAGGATTTCCAGGCACTCTTCCTGAATAATAAGCTATACATGCAGAAACTACTAAATGTCACCATGTGACTGGACACTGGGAGTGGACAGAGTCAGATACACTTCATATGACATAAAGTATAGTTACATAGTTCACGTGTCCTTCAAATGTTGTGCATTGAGCCTTTAAGTTCTGTGTTTTTAGATTTCTTTTTTTAAAAAAGTCTCTAGTTCTATGCTGAAATCCTCAATCTGGGCCACTAAGATGAGAACTGTTTTAAAGGCACTGTCTGGTGAGTCTCATCTTCTGGTGTACTATTTAGTTTTAGTCATAGTGTCCCTACTTGCATTCCTGCTCTTCCGTGTAGAAATCAATCAAGCACAGAGAGAACACCCCCGGCCCCGCGTCGCTGGACAAAGCTGGGGGTGTACATCGAGGGGCTCGCCCTCTAATTCTGTCTCCTCTGCCCTCTGAGCCCCTTGAAAGCTCCTCTAAAGCCCCTCGTTCCTCACTTGCCCTCAGAACAGGTGGAACCATCTGTAACAGAAAAGCCATCCCCAAAGCCGGTCAGCTCTGCGTGTCCTCCTGCCTCAGGCCCAGGCTGCAGCCCCCTCCCCTCCTCAGCTTCTCCTGCCCGGGCACACGCATGCTTCTCCACTCCGCCTTCTCCAGCTGTGCTCTGTGGGGAAGTGGGAACAACACATCCACTCCTCTACCTCCTCTACCACTGATGATTTTAAAGGCCCTCAATTCTGAATCTGATACATACCAAAAGCTATGTAGGGTAGCAGTCTGACTCAGTTTCTTTAGGATACTTTTCTGACACTCTACTAATGTATCAAGTTCTTTAAAAGCTTTCTTTACAGGACAAGAGAGATGGCTCAGAAGTTAAGAGCACTGGCTGCTCTTCCAAAGATCCTGAGTTCAATTCCCAGCAACCACATGGTGGCTCATAACTATCTATAGTGAGTTCTGGTGACCTCTTCTGGTGTGCAAACGTACATGCAGCCAGAACATTTTATATATAATTAATAAATAAATCTTTTTTAAAAAGGCTTTCTTTACAAATTGTGTTCTATCCAAACTTGTTCCACATTAAATTACCTAAATACCTTGCCCTAAGCCAGCACTGAATGGGAAATTATAAAGCATTGACTCTTGAGTTTTAACATGGTCATGTCATCTAAACCCATTTCCTTCCGACCTTGATGGAAACTGTGGAGGCTGCTTGGCTGCGTACGTTGGTACTGGAAATCTGTTTTCATGCACAGTCTGGAAAGAAAAGAAAATTCATAGTTACCACCATAGCGCAGTCACACATCTGTCTTAGGTATAAGGTTGTTCTGTACAAAAGCAATTAATGTACTTATCACGCTACCCACAGTGTTGATGTTCTAAACTATTTTGGTTAAAGGAGCCAGGGTGAGGATCAACGGCGGACGCTGTTCTAGCATGTACAAACCTCCAAGTTTTATCCCCAGGACACCAAATTGAAAAAGACATTTTCCTGTTCCACTCATCTTTACTACTAAATGTTATACCTCCTGTATTTTAAGGCTATATTTTAAATTCAATAATGCTAAAGTACAATAATATTGAATTAAATTAACTAAATAATGCCAATACATTTAAAATAAAATACTCTGAAATTTTATTAGGAAGCCTATTAAGCACCTAATTGGAACAATAACTTATTGTCCTTTTTTAAATTATCCTTAATATTAGAATTCATGATGCTCTTCCTTGGCAAGGGAAATACAGCAAATATTAACTGATCTGCACCAGAGAAGCAGCAAAACAAGACAAATGTCCTATTTTCAATCGTCAGTAAGGCAACACCAGCCATGAACTACCGACCTACACAAATAACATTCCCTTACGCACAGGAAAAACATTCCTTCTTCTCCAGTGCACTGAGCATTCTCCAGGAGACAGTATTTGCTCAGCCACAAAACAAGTTGTAAGAAATATAAGAATACTAAAACCATGCCAAGTATCCCAACCACAATGGTATGACTAAAATAAATACATTGTGTCAAGAAATAAAAACCACCACCAACAACAAACCAAAAACCAAAAAAACAATAGAACCACCTCTTGAGACAGAAATGTAAATACACAATTAGCGAGACTGGTAGGATCCATGAGAGGGAACTCTGTCGATGTTCAAAACAAACTCAGAGCAATGCACGCCTACATCAGAAGGACACTCCATTTCAAAGAGAGAAATGATCAAATAACAACCCACTGTAATGTTTTAAAATCTAGAAAAATAAGGATAAGCTAACCATGAAAACTGGAAGAAGGAAAAGGTGAGAATGGAAATATATTAAATAGTCAGAAAACATCTATGAAATTAAGAATCAGGGTTTTGAAAAGATAAACAAAATCAAAAGACTATTATCTGGATGCGATGGCTACCACTGGCCTTCATCTGCTGGGTTCTGGAATCACCTACGGGACAAGGCCCCAGCCTGCCTGTGAGGGGCTATCTTGAAGACCCGCCATGATGGAGGGTGGCTCCATTCCTTGGGCTTGACTTGTGGCTGCTTCAAAAAGAAGAGCTCGCATTGCTCTCCCCTTCCTGACTGGGTAGGATGGAACCAGCTGTCTCAGGATCCAGCTGCCTTCGATTTCCCAACACAATGGACTGTTGTACCCTCAACTGAGAGCCCAAATACCCCTCCTTCCTTAAGTTGCTTTGACAGGGCTCTTTATCACAGTGAAAGGAAACGTGACTAATACACTGGACTATCAGGTAGAAAAGAGATGACAAATTCAGAATGAAAGACGAGGCATTAGAATCCAAACTGCAGAAATACAAACGATCCTCAAGCCACTACTGTGAACAACAGCAGGGCAATGAACTGAACAAACTAGAAAAATGAATATATTTCTAGAAACCTACAACGTATAGCCAGTGATTGGTGAAGAAATAAAAAACAGATGGTTCACAAGTAAGAAGATTTGAATCAAAATACACAGCTAAAAGCTCATACAACCCAAGGAGCCTGCACAGCCAATGTAATCCCTGTCAAATGCCAGCGGCATGGGCTAAGTAAACCACACACCTGGAGCCAACTATGTGTATGATACGTGTGCACAGGCATGCAGGCCACCACATGTATGTGGAAGTCGTTGCCCTTTTTTTTTTAAACAAAGTCTCTGCTGTTCGTGCTGGATATACCAGGCCATGCTGGTCCAAATCCTTCTGGAAACTCTTGTTACTACCTCAGGTCTCAACTTTTGGGAACACAAAGATTACAGATCTGTGCTACCACACCCAGGTTACATGGGTTCCAGAGATTCAGCTCCCAAACCTTTCAAGGCATGCACTTTACCGATGGAACCATTTCTCTGGCTAGGTCAATGGGTTTGGTTTTGTTTTTAAGATGTTTTTATTTTGTGCATGTTTTTCTTTTTTTTCTTTTCTTTTTTTTTTTTTTTTTTGACTTTCAAGTAATTTTTCTTTTCTTTTTTTTTTTCTTTTTTTCTTTTTTTTATATTTTAGCATTATTTTATTTTGTGCATATATATTTAAATTGCTCAGTACACATATGTAATTATAGGAGCATACTGCATTATCTATAACTTATGGTCAATATATTAACTTTTGCTCCTGTGTGATAAAACTTCAGAACATATCATCAGCTTATGCTTCATTAAAATCTTTTAAACACTTTAAATATTAATTTCCTGTTATAGGACTCCTAGAAAATTTTTAATGAATTATAAAGTACAAGGTTATTTTATACACACACACACACACACACACACACACACACACACACACAAAATATATAATCTGTAGGGCTGGTATCAATTTAAGTGTCTGGAATATTCTAGCCCGTGTTCTAGCACAGAGCTACACACATATTTTCTTGTGTGTGTGTGTGTGTGTGTGTGTGTGTGTGTGTGTGTTGTGCATGTTTTTCTTTCATGTATTTAAACACCTCTGTGTAAGCCTGGTGCCATAGGAAGCCAGAAGGGGGTACTGGGTCCTCTGGAACTGGAATTGAGGATAGTTGGGAGCTGTCATGAGGACACTGAGAACCAACTCCAGGTCCTCTGAAAGAGCAGCCAGTGCTCAGAAGTTCTGAGCTGTCTGTCCAGCCCCTGGCACAACTGATTTTTGTTGTTGTTGCTGGGGGGGGGGGGGGGGGGCGGGGCGGAAGTGCTAAGAAAACGCACCAGAGATACCACAGTCTTTTCAACACATGAGTTAGTTACAAGGAAGTAAACGTTCCCCAACAGCGTGACTGCATCGTATTGTCCACTTCAAATAGCTCCACAAGGGGCCTGGTGGCCCAAGTGTGTAATCTCAGCTACTCAGGGGCTGAAGGAGGAGGCCTGTGAGCTCAAGGCCAGCTTGGGAAATTGATAAAGAGCCTGTCTCAAGAGTGAGGGTAAGTGAGATAGCTCATCGCCGTCTCCAGCCTCCACGACTATCTTCTTAAACAGCTATCGTTTCTCTTTTAATTTTTTTATATTTATTTACCTTACTTTAGTTGTATGAATATTTTGCCTGTAGGCATGCGTGTGAGTATACAGTTTATCGAATCACAACTCCAAAGTTTAAAACTTTTCAAAATTCTTTCCTCTCAAGGTTCTTTTTTTCTTGCGTATTTGGTTGGCCAGGGTTGGGTATGATTTGCATGTCTACTGATGAGCGGATGAAGAATGTGTCCTGACTTAACGTGAAGCCCACAGGCCCATGTCCAGCTGGCAGTGCCACTGGGGGCACGCTAGAAACCGGCACTGGGAACGTACTCCTGGGGGCACGCTAGAAACCGGCACTGGGAATGTACTCCTGGGGGCACGCTAGAAACCGGCACTGGGAACGTACTCCTGGGGGCACGCTAGAAACCGGCACTGGGAACGTACTCCTGGGGGCACGCTAGAAACCGGCACTGGGAACGTACTCCTGGGGGCACGCTAGAAACCCGCACTGGGAACGTACTCCTGGGGGCACGCTAGAAACCGGCACTGGGAACGTACTCCTGGGGTCATGCTAGAAACCGGCACTGGGAACGTACTCCTGGAGGCACGCTAGAAAACCCGCATGGGAACGTACTCCTGGGGGCACGCTAGAAACCGGCACTGGGAACGTACTCCTGGGGTCATGCTAGAAACCGGCACTGGGAACGTACTCCTGGAGCCGTACCTCATCTAGCCCTTTGCTGCTTCTCTACTCAGAAACAACAGACACAAAGCAACCATGGACTGGAACCCAAGACCACAGGACACAGACGAAATCAATCTTTCCCCTTAACTTATTTTGCTGAGGTATTTTGTCGGAGGAGTGAAAGGCAACTAACACAAATATAAAGAATATACCTGCATTGGAACATTATACCACTTTAAAAAGAGGAGGCTCCTGCAAACACCACAAACTTGGGTGAATCCCAACTATTACGCTGAACAAAATAAGTCATTCACAGGAGGTCAAATGCTGTGTGATCCCACTCATGTGAAACACATTGCCAAAATTGTAGCAGTGTAACAGTGAGTGACAGGTGCAAAGGGCTAGTAGGAAAAGGGGATTAGTGGATGGAGAGTGTCACTGTCACACAGATATAGGGCTATTGTACAATAATATGGGCTACTTAACACTACTGTACCATGCATATGGAAATGATCAAGATGGGGGCTGGAGCCATGGCTCAGAGCTTAGGTATACTTGATGCTCTGGCAGAAGACCTGATTTTGGGTCCAACCACCCACATAAATTACGACCATTCCTAACTCCAGTCCCAGGGATCCGATTACCTATTCTGACCTCTGCAGGCAGCAGGCAATGCATGGAATACATACGTGCAGGCAAAATACTCAAACACATAAAATAAAGCTAAACTTTTTAAAAATCAATTAAGTACTATGTACCATACCAACAGGGCAAACAAATAAAGTATGGCCATGTGCAACAGCTGGATGAAATACAAAGTAATGGGAAAAGTACAGCAGACATGTGTGTAAATACCAGAGCATTCTTAAAAGTCCAAAGGAGAGTAAAATTTGTATTATATATTGCTTCTCAGTAAACATAAACCTTTCCTAGTACTCTATACTACACGGTCAGAAATGATGATGAGAGGTCCACCCAAGAGCTCAGCACCCAGTCTTTGACAGCACATCTTAGGGGCACCAGGTGTTGAAACCAGAAAGAACTGGCAGAGAGTAAGGCTTCAGACCCAGGTGCTCAGTCCTTATTAATAAGCAGACCATTCTGAGTAACTTGATGCCTTTTCCCACATCCTCCGAGCAGGACTCTCTGCTTGCTCCTTTATTTTGAGGACCACCGACAATATTCCCAAATTCATAGTAAAATCACCTATGTTTAAACTATGTAACCATTTTTTAATCTTTCCTTTTTGTCTTTGGAACTACAGGTCAAACCTATAGTTGTATGCATGCTAGGCATGGCACTACCACTGAGACATGTTGCCAGCTCCCTTTTATGTCTTTAAATGTACAATACTTGACCACAGTAGGAATGATAGTTTTTTATGAAACTTACAGTATCTCTAGATGGGCCAACTGGAGAAACATGCTGAGGACCCCCTGGCTGTCTTGGGGCCCCTGGCTGTCTTGGGCCCCCTGGTGGTCTGGAGACACCTGGGCCTCCTGGCTGTCTGGAGACATTTGGGCCCCCTGGCTGTCTGGAGACATTTGGGACCCCTGGCTGTCTGGAGACACTTGGGCCTCCTGGCGGTCTGGAGACATTTGCTTGATTTCTTCCATCTGATCTGAAAGACATGATTACTTTGAGTTAATTCAAGATAAAACATTTTTACGGGACACATTATATAAAACTTCAATTTTCCTTAACACAAAATAAAAATGTTGGTGACGCTGGTGGTGACAACCAGAGTGGTGGGTAGCTCAAGACTCTGTATTTTTAAACCACACAAATCTTGTCCTTACGGGAACAGAAGGGATTCCTAACTCCACTTCAGGATTCAATGACCTAAAACTTCTAAGAAACTATGAAATTCAACCAGTTAGGTCAGTGTTCTCTAACTTTTCTCCTCAATTTTTCTCAAGAGCAAAGAAAATTAAAAGCAAATCCTGAGGATGCATGCACACTGGAAACAAGCAGTCTAGATTCAGGAAGTTCCGCAGCGGGAACCATAGCAGCTCAGCTGAACCAGGCAGACTGCTCTCACTATGTAACTAAAGACACAGACTTAGACTCAAGTCTACAGGGACTAGCCAATCAGAACTGTGATGCTGTGAGGAGGAAGAGGAGGAGGAGGAGGGGGAAGAGGAGGAGGACGAGGGGGAGACAGGGAGGAGCAAGAAGGCAAAGGCAGAATACTTTCAACTCTGAGGCTCATAACAGAACTGCCCCCTCACCGACAGTAAGGGACACACGGGGTCTTGAAGTCTGAGCGGGCATCTTGGATCATTACCACAGCTATGAGGGGACCGCGTGCCTGCCCTGGGCTTTGCTGATCTTCTCTCGTCTAATCTTTGAAAACCCTACAAAACAGGCACTGTTGTTGTTGCCATCTTAAAGGAAGTAAGCTCAGATTCAAAGAGTTATGTCAGTTTCAGTCCATATTTTTACCAAACTACTGCCAATGAATTTGAACTCAGATTTGGTTTGTGCTAAATACTGACTCAATATGTTAGAAGCGACTTTTTGACATGAATTTTTATGAAAGCTCAGCATACTCACTGAAAAACAGCAGGTGTCTGAATTATAAAAACCTTTTCCCATCAAAACTTGTTTCTTAAAATCTGGTTGTAAAACTGAGAGTTCAAGCATCCTATGTAAGAACTGACACCGTAAAGGAAGACACAGAAGTTTCCCAACATTTGACTTATCTTTATCCCATGTTTTAATCTCTAACTATAAAATGACATTCCCTAAGTTCTACTTGGAGCCATCAGAAATCAGTGTAAGGCAAACTGAACCCTAAGGAGACTTGCTACCAGCATACGGACTGTTTACCACAACCCTCGCCTGCCTGGTCTAAGAGGTGGCCCTGCCTCCAGTCGTGTCTTTTCTCCTCTCTTTCTGTCTCTCTGCCTCTGTGGGAGGAGAGGAGAACGAGAAAGAGAGGGGAAGAAGAGAGAGAGACTTGTGTATATGTGAGAGAAAGACGGTATGTCTATATGTGTGAGACTATGTGTGAGAAATGAGATAGTGTGTGTGTGTGTGTGTGTGAGAGAGAGAGAGAGAGAGAGAGAGAGAGAGAGAGAGAGAATGCATAAGTAATAAGGTCTCAGTAGGTAGCCCAGACCAGCCTTGAACTCACAATCCTCCTGCCTTGGCCTCTCATGTGCCACAAGCCTATGCCATCATGGCTGGTTGACCACCACCTTTAGCCCATTTAACACATAAAAAAAAAAAAAAAAAAACTGTAAGATATCACAGAGCCCTATTTTCATTTTTATTTTGAACCCTATTTTTAAAAGACTGCCAACTTCTATGAGGGCTCATTAATAATTACTTTAAATTTCTTAATACACATTAAAAAGAAAAGACTAATTACTCAAATGTTTGTGATCTCTTCTTTCTGAAGAAGGTTTTCCGTAGTTCATTTCTCTTGATGAAGAGGAAGATGGCAAGTGCAACAAGGGGAACGATTATGAAGAAGAAGACCAGAAGCCCGTCCCTCAGCGCTGTGCTCTTTGCTAGAAAGGAAAAAAATTGACAGTGACGGTCAACTACATCAGATGTCAGTGTTCTCCATACAGAACATACCAGGTAAATGTACGTGTTTCCCATTAGCATTTTTCTCATTTAATCTTCTAGCATTTCCTCGCGCACATATAAGGAGGAACAGAATCTAACCCTTGGTGACCCTTTATTACGTAAGAGGCAGCATCCTGTTGACAAACACAGACACTCCTGGTATATGACTTTGTTCACTGCTCCTGCCTTTCTGCACCATTGAGAGCCTTCCTCGTGCTCAGTATAGCTACATAAGTCAACAGGGGTGGGGGTGAGGGCTAAATATGTGCTGCTATTCGCTCAACATTTCGGTACTGAAGAAATGTTACAACATGTAACTTCCTTCATTCTTAAGCCAGAGTATATGAACTCCACTGTGACTACAAAATAATTTTCCCAAGAGACTTGTTCTATGTCAAGGAAATGCATTCACCCTTTCTTTGGTGTATTATAAAGCTGTCCTTCATAGTGATAGTTAAAAGCTGGTACATTCCCAAGAAATATATAAAAATTCTCCATAGCCTAACCTACAAGGCCAAAATTATGGGTTTCTTCCCAACATGGCAGGTAACAAATTACTATTGTATGTGATTTTATTTATTTTTGTTGTTGTTGTTGTTGTCGTTCTGTTGGGTTTTTTTGTTTTTTATGGGGTTTTTTTGTTGTTGTTTTTTGTTGTATGTGATTTTAAATTACATTTTTATACTATTAGTTGAGAATTTTCCCTGTTTTATACTGAATATTTGGTTTGCTTCTTTTCTATTTCTTCAGGATCACTATAAATATAACAGAGATTTAGCTTTATCTACAATATGACATGGAAATAAGCTGTCCATCTTTGTCATTCGCCTGTGGTATTATAGATCTTAACATGCGAATGGCAAGATAAAACTGACAAACCTTTAGACAAATCAAGAGAGAGAGAAATCAATAAAATGTGAGTTGAAAGGGAATTACAACAGATAACACTGAAGTCTAGAAGAGGAGTTGCTACAAGTCCAATGAAAAGGGAGCGCTACAAGAAATTGTCAAGTGTTTAGACAGATCTCCTCTCCAAATTATAACAAGAGGATATTAAAATCTAACAAATTAATACAAACACTGAATCTAAAGCTATAGCAGAAAGTCTTCCATCAGTGAAATGAGTAGGAGCAGGCAGGCTCACAGCTCAGCTCTACCAAACTTTAAAGACAAAGTGACATCGGTGCTCCTCAAACTGTCCCACGCACTAGAACGGGGAAGCGATGCTTCCAGTGGCCTTCTGCAAAGCTGATGTTACCTGTATTCAAACTATGACAGAGACACATCAAAAAGAGAAGAGAAGAAACTATAGATGAATATCCTTCACAAAAACAGATACAAAATCGTCAATAAAATACTTGAAATCACATTTCAAAACACTTTAAAATGTTATACACCATGACTAAGATGGCTTCACTCCAGGATATAAGGATGGCTCGACGTATGGTACAAATATCAATAAAATATCAGCACAGAAGATACACCATGGGATCATCTCAAAATACAGAGAAAGCCTGAGGAAAAAAAACTCAAAACCCACCTTACACACACAAAAAGCTAGTAGCCAGGTGTGGTGGTGCACGCCTTTAATCCCAGCACTCAGGAAGCAGAGGCAGGTGGATCACTGTGAGTTCGAGGCCAGCCAGGTCTACAAAGCGAGTCCAGGACAGCCAAAGCTACACAGAGAGACCCTGTCTTGAAAAACAAAACAAAATCAAAAACAAAACAAACAAACAAGCTGGTAAACTATATGTGGAGAAATCACACGTCATCATAATAAATGACATATTAAAGGAGGAGAACAGAAGGCATTCCTCTAAAGGGCCCCATGACAACGGGGCCCACTCACCCTGCAGCCTTCTTATGCACTGTGGTACTGGAAATTTTTGCCAGAGGAAATGGCCAAGAAATAGAGATGAAAAACCCTGAGAGGAATGGAAGAAGCTCAACTACTCCTGTCTGCAGAAATGATTATCTACACCACAGACTCCCAAAGGTGCCACCATACAGTCTTAGAACTGATTTCCAAAATTTAGCTGGACCAATAGATGACTGTACTTCAAATCCAATACACGAGAAAATCTAAGAAGAAATAGAAACCAATGCACCAAAGTCAGAGCTTTTTCAAACATTAATAATGAGGGCGATTGGGAGAAATCATTCCATTCTCAGTAGCCCAAAACCAAAACAAACGACAACAAAAGCCAAGGCATAAAGTCAATCAAGGAGGCAAAACACTATAAAGAAAAAATTTTAAATCCCATAGCAACAACTCCTTTAATGCCAGCAATACAATGGGCTCATTAGGAAATAAACCCACACAGAGAGAGATGACTGGGGTCTTGATGGAGGAGACAGAAACTTGTGTAAGAGAAAACTCAGGCAAACACTGTGGGAAAGTGGGTGTTTGCATGCGTAAAGACTGAAACTATACCCTGCTTCTTGGCTTTTGTACAAGTCAACTCACAAGGGAGCGAGGACCTGCGTGTGAGACCTGACTCTGTGATGTTCCTGGAGGGGTCCTGATTAGGAATCCGCAACTCAGGCAATACAAGCAGGCACTAATCAGTAAGATAGCCATCACAGACCACAGCAGGTTTGCAGACTGCAGAATGCACGACAGGAGACTGACATCCAAAACAGACAAAGAACTCAAATATTTAAACACAAAAACAACCCCAGCCATAGTGGGCAAATGAGTGAAATACTTTTCAATAGTCACTTGGGAAATTCAAACCAAAACTACCCTAAGATTCTACCGCACACTACTCACAGTGATTAAGAAAACTGGAGAAAATGAATGCTACTGAGGAAGAAGAGCACAGGAAAAGAACAGTGTACACTACACTGTTGGTGGGACTCTTTCTTAAAAGCCTAAAATCAGAGTGACCAGATAGCCAGGCTGTCCTCTTCCTAAGGATTCACCCCAAAGAACCGGGGTCATAGCAGAGATACGTGCAAATCCATGTTCACTGGCATTATTCACAAGGTCCAAAGCAGGCTGCGCAAAATGGCAGGGCCACCGACAATGTCCTGAACGACAGTCTGGGCTCAGCTTGAGCTCTGACCAGGTAAACAGAAGGATTGGTAGTGGGTGACTAGAAACTCAGCTCAACATTCCTCAGAATCTCAGGAAGTGGTTTCACTTTGTCAGGAAAAGCCACTATTTCCCCTACCTGGCCCCTACAGACAACCTTCAGCAAAGGATATCTAGGTTCCTATTAACACAGCCTACAACAGATCAAAGTCCCCACACTAACCCCAGGCTGCCCTGCCCACACCCCACCTCCAGCTACTCTAGCCCCCAGGCTGCTCTGCCCATACCCCACCTCCACCTACTCTAACTCCCAGGCTGCTCTGCCCACACCCCACCTCCAGCTACTCCAACTCCCAGGCTATTCTGGCTTGTAACTGCTCATATCCCTGACACTACCTGTCCCCTTAAAGCTGGCAAGGTTTTTCCCACCAGTTGTTGTCTTCTGCCCTGGAGAGACAGCCTGAAAGTTTAATCCCCAATAAACCTTTAATTCCAGCACTTGGGAGGCAGCGGCAGGATATCTCTATGAATTCGAGGCCAGCCTGGTCTACAGCGGGAGTCCAGGACAGCCAAGGCTACACAGAGAAACTGTCTCGAAAACCCGAAAGACAAGGAATTAACTACATCCAAAGCCTAACTTAAGGATGGATAGAAATGCTGTGGTGAAACCTGTTAAAATACACAGCCACTATGTACTAACAGTGAAGAGATATCACCTCCTGTCAGTATAGCAGTGAGTGTCCCTGCCTGTCCCCCACATGGGGACATCCTTCTTTGAGGCAGAAAGATGGATCACTGAGCAAAGGCATGTCTCCTGCCACACCTGATGATCTGAGTTAAATTCCACATACCCACACAGTGGGGAACCTACTGCACAAGTTGCTTCCTGACCTTCACACACACATTGTGGCACATTCAGCCACAC
Source organism: Acomys russatus (assembly GCF_903995435.1). NCBI lineage: Eukaryota > Metazoa > Chordata > Mammalia > Rodentia > Muridae > Acomys > Acomys russatus. The sequence goes on from NC_067163.1 coordinate 15,833,558, forward strand.
CAACATTACGTTAAGCAGTTTTTAACTTTAAGAATGGGCCAGTGGAGCGGGTCAGCTGGTAAAGAAACTTGCTATCAAGCCTGACAACCTGAGCTCAGTCCCCAGTGTGCACGCTTTGGGAGGAGAGAGTGTCACACATGTTGTGCTGTGACTATTAAATACAATTAAAACTTCTAATTTTAAAAAATCTATATAAACTCCTACCCAGATCTAGCCCATGGACAGGACGTTCTTCACAGCTGAGTGGAGAGTGGAGTCTGACTTTCACACGAACTCTGGTGCCCCATATTTGACCACATTCCCTGGATGGGGAGACCTGGTAGCACTCAGAGGAAGGATAGCAGGCTACCAAGAAGAGACTTGATACCCTATGAGCATATTCAGGGGGAGGAAGTCCCCCTCAGTCACATAGGGGAGGGGAGTAAGGGGAAAATGGGAGAGAGGGAGGAATGGGAGGATACAAGGGATGGGATAACAATTGAGATATAATATGAATAAATTAATAAAATATATTTTAAAAATTTAAAAAGAAGTCGAAAAAATCTATATAAAAACTTTAAAAATAAAATACATATATGGAGCATATACTGATGAAGGATTTGTATTCATTATATACAAGGGACTCTTAAAATTGGAAAAGTAAAGGTTTGGGGAAAACATTAAACAGGGGCACAATAAGTAGTTGTCATATGTTCCTGTCAAATGGCAAATAAACACATGGAAAGAGGTTCAGCAGCATTAGTAACTAGGAGAATGCAACATAAAGGCACACCTGAAGAGCACTGTGTATGTCAAGAATGGCTTCGGTGACAAACACTGGCCATGTTGGGGGCTAATGTTAGAGAGGCACCACAGGTGCACAGGGGACACCTGAAACCACCCCCAGGACCCAGGACCTACTGTGCTTTAACTATACATACACACCTGTGACAGAGTCTACTTATACGCTGGCACAGTAAGAGGCAAGCAGTAACTAGCCGTAAAATAGAACCATTACAATATACTGTGATAAATATCATATGAAGGTGGATTTTCTCTTTCTAAAATACTTCATTGCCCTGAGCTCACCCTACTTTTTATGATGACGTACGACATGGTACAATGTCCTTCTGCTGAGCATGTGAGGTTAACAGCGGCAAGAGCTCTGACAAGGAGTCATCATAGGGTAACCCTGAATAAATGAATCACAGTGATTTCCAAAAAGCTATTGATCATGAGTAACTGAAACCGCAGCCTGTGATGCAACCAGTATTGGAATACTGCAGCCACTTCGGGAAGGTCTGGCAATTTCTGGTAATACTAAACCCATGAGCCAGTTACTCCACCAAGTTTGCTGGAGAGGAGCAAGTTCGTCTTCTCACCAGGAACTTGTATTATACTATTGAGGAATAAAAACGAATTTTTTTAAAAAGCAGTTAGTGGCATGTAGTTGAGTAGCAGTCCTAGAAGAACAGGCAGGCGCAGCAGGCTCATCGAGAGGCAGGCAGGCAAGAGACCTGGGACTTCATGCTCATAGGTTTGGGTAGGCACTGAGCTGTGAGGACACATAGCAAGAGCTGCAAGGAGAGCACCAGAGACATCCTGTGTTAACTGCACAGCAGGAGCCAACGTGGTTACAGAGCCAGAGATGAGGCTAATCCATAAGGACAGGCAAAGACTGAAAGAAATGAGGCTGACACCCCAAGAATGTCTGCAAGCAACGCAGGAGGCAGAGCAAGCACAGCTGACATGGCAAGAGAGGAAAGGGGTAAGGATGCCAGCTGATGCCCAGGGCAGCTGGAGGCCACACCAATGCCTTTCCGTGTACTTGCCATTATATGTCGGGCCGCTGTCCACACTTCCTCCATATCCTTTAGTGTCACAATGTGGAGGAGCCCAGCCATTCTCACAGTGACAATTCTTATTGCTATTACATACCTTTAAAACAAGCAAAACAACCACTTGTTAATTGGGAGTATGCTCCGAATCAACTGCAGAATGGAAACTAAAAAGAACCAAATTCATACAAAATTCTCCTCTGTGTGTCTGTCTTTCTCTCTTCTCTCTATACCTTTGAGATAGGATCTCAGTACTGGCTAGGCTGGAACTCACTCTGTGGCAGTGCACTACCACACCCAGCAATTAAATGTGTGTGTGTGTGTGTGTGTGTGTGTGTGTGTGTGTGTGTGTGTGTGTAAGAGAGAGATAAATGATAACATTCGCCAACATGAACAAGTTCTCCCAATATCCACCTAGAAACCTTAGGATCTCTCATCTAGTCCTCACTGGGACCATCACCTCAGCACCACCACTGTGAACAACTAAGGGGAATGCCGCTTACCCCATGGCCATGACATTTTTCCTGAATGTCACAGTCATAATTCAAGACAGAAGCATTTACACACTGGAAATTCCTACAAATCTGAAAAAATAAACAAAGAATTAAGTGATATACAGAAAAACTGGACACATTATAAATACCAGGGGGAAAAAAGATCAGCAACATGATTATTTCATTGAAGGATTATTACTTTTCATTTCCTATTAATTTTGATTTGCTGTGTGTGTATGTGTGCATGCACACGTGCACATGTGTACATGCATGCCAACATGTATGAGTACATGTGAATATGTGCTTAAATGCACACCACAATGTGGGTATATAATTAAAGCTCGCCCTTTGATCATTGGTTCTGTCCTAGAGACAGAACTCAGGTCATCAGTGCTGGCAGCAGCCGTCCTTACCTACTGTGTCATCTTGCTTGTTGGACTCACCATCGGGGAATTCCTCCAACATTCAAGGCACAGTTAACTCACTTTTTTAAATGTAGAAAATGAGTGATATTAACTAAATAACATAGAATTAATGACTAAAAAGACAAAGGCTATAGGAAGACCAAGAAGAAAGATTGTTATCATCTATCTTTTGATATGAGTAGAGAAATAAAGACCTTAGAAAAATTTTCACGGAGGCTGGAGAGATGGCTCAGAGGTTAAGAGCACTGGTCTTTCTACCAAAGGTCCTGAGCTCAATTCCCAGGAACCACATGGTGGCTCACAACCATCTATAATGAGATCTGGTGCCCTCTTCTGGTGGGCAGGACCACAGGCAGGCAGGACGTTGTATATACATAATAAATAAGTAAATCTTTAAAAAATATATTCACAAAAAAATATATATGTATATATATTCACAAAGGGTTTTTTTTTTCCAAATCAAAAGAAACTACATGCTGAGTATGATGGTGCTCATCTTTAATCCCAGCACTTGGGAAACTGAGGCAAAACAACAATGAGTTTGAGACCAAACTGGGAGACCCAGTCTCCATGAAATTTCTGATAAATCTGGAAACAGTTCCATTTAAAAAATAAAGAATACTTTATCTTAAAATAAAAGCTATCTTTTATTTTCTAATACCATGATTAATAATAAAACAATAAAGAAATTTCTATGACAAATGGAAAACAATTCATTATAAATTTATAAGGGTCTAGAAATTCTAGCTCATAACAGATATAAAATAGATAAAAGCCCTAAATATTAAAATAAATTGTAAAAAGAATTATCTCTGAAAATCTTACATAGTATAGTAAAATACCAAGCTACTTTTACTATTCTAAAAAAAATACACAGGGGCTAGAGAGATGGCTCAGTGGTTAAGAGCACTGGTTGCTCTTCCAGGACACAGGTTCAATTCTCATCACCCTCATGGCAGCTCACACCCATCTTTAACTCCAATCCCAGGGAATCTGAAGCACCCTTCTAGCCCTGTGGGTACCAGGCATCCATATGGTCAGGGGAACACATGCATGCAAAACACCACATACACAAAATAAAAGTTACTTTTAAAAAAACACACACGTGTCCACATTAAAGAGGATGTATTTGAGAAGGATAAATGCAAGTGACCCGGGTGGCTCCTGAGGCTGCTCAGCCATCTCCTGCTCTGTGTTCCAATCCATCCATTCCTGTCTTTGCTGAACTTCCTTATGATCCGCTTACTGTACTAAATAAACTACATGGAAAGCTCCGGAAAGTGCACAGGCTTGCCAGAGTTTCACTTAAGAGGCACAGGGTCTCTAAATACTATTCCCTCCAACAAATCTCCATTCATTTTAAAATGGGAAATACATATATATGATTAGAACTCTAAGAAGTACAGATGGCACAGGCAGCAGGTTTACCCTAAGGAGCAGGAAAATGCTAAATCTTGCCGAGAACTGTATTCTTGCTGGTTGTCTATCTTGTGGGATGCATGGAGCCAAACTGGAACGAATACACTAGAAAACAGCTTGCCACAGGCGAGCAGACTGCAGAGTAAAGTGTTTATAGTAAAACACCCGTGACAGATCATTTCATTAGCAGACACATCAGACTGTGTCAGTACTCTTCTATTGCTGTGAAGACGCATTACCGAGGCAACTTATAAAAGAGTTCATTGGGCTCGCAGATTCAGAGAGTGAGGCCATGAGCTTCATGACAGGGAGAGTGGCAGCAGGCACGCAAGCATGGCTCTGCAGCAGTAGCCAAGAGCTTATATCTCAATTTACAAGCACAAGGCAGAAAGAGAGAGAAAGGGAGAGAAGGGAGAGGAGGGAGGGAGGGAGGGAGGGAGGGAGGGCAAAGAAGGAGGGAAAGAGAGAGGACAGATCAGGGAGAGCTCAAGCTGGGAATGCCCATGACCTGGACCAGGTTGCTTTTCAGTGACAGGATCCTAAGGGGAAGGATCAAGAATGAGAAGATAAAGAAGACACAAAGCTAGGACCAGGAAGTCTTGAAAAAGCTGATGGCTTATGCCAAGCAAGCTTATTAAGAAACACAACATCTTATACACTGTTTTTAGAGGAGAAATGGGATAAAGTCATCAGAAAACTATCATATAATGGGATGAAGCTAACCAAACAACACACAGCAGCCACTGGACTGATAACTCCGGTCTCTTTAAGGGGAAAAGCAAGTTCCCAGGAACCAAAGCGTTAACTCCTTCAAGGCCCTGGCCCCAGGCCCAAATGGGACCTTTCCAAGTCGGCCCCTGGATGAAGGCACAGAACTAAGTTCCTTTTGTCCTTTCATCAGGGCCTCTGAGGAAGCCATGAATTGATGTGAATCTCAAAATTAGCATGGATTTTTGAAAGTTCACCCCCAGTGTCACGCCTCCTCCAACAAGGCCACACCTCCTAATCCTTCCCAAACAGTTCCACCAACTGGGGACCAAGCATTTAAATATATGAGCCTTTGGGGACATTCTCAGTCAAACCACCATACTGAATAACAGTTAATATTCTTTATACATAAAAAGACCTAAAACTCAACTTGGCAATTTAAAAAGACCAGATAGGAAACTTTATGAGCACCGACTTTCAGAGAAAAAAGACGCATGTACCTAATAAAGATGTTCAATACAGACTTAAGCAAAATGATGGGGGGGGGGGGGGCTGTTGTTTTGTTTTGTTTTGTTAGTTTTTGGTTTTGGGGTTTTTTGTTGTTGTTGTTTGTTTTTGTTTTTTTGTCACTTCAAATGCAATGATCTGAGACCTGAAGGTAAAATGGTAGATTAGAAGCCTCACCATTGGCACTGGGTAAAAAGCAACAGTGACAAGAATACAAAGTAGGCTCTTGTCCTGTGAGAAACAAGGTCTATACATGAACTTTTTAATCGGGGAAGCTCTCTACAGGGAGACAGGCAGGAGGCTGAGAAGCCCAGCCCAGCTGCAAGCACTCTGGATTCAGTACCACACACACAGCAGAACCAAGCTGCCTAGAGGAGGGAAGCAGAAAGGGCACGGGAGCACCGCTCCTCACACACACCCAGGCCACAGGAAGGGAAAATCCACACTAGAATAACAGCTAAGCAAGGGGGGAGGAGGGATAAACCAAACACTGTAAAACCAACAAAACGGCAGGAATCAATACACGTCTTTCAATAATAACTCTGAATATTAATGATCCCAATTCCCCCAACCAAACACATATACTGGTAGATCATAAAGCAGGAACCTGTTTCCCAAAAACAGATCACCACAAAAGACACCACTGTATGGTGAAAGGAAGGGAAAGAGAATTCCAAGAAAATGGACCTAATGAACGTGCAGTTGTCCATCCTAATACCTGACAAAACAGACTTCAAGGCAAAACTAGTGAGAAGCGATAAGCGCACCTCAAGCTGACTAGAGGAACAGTCCATTAACAGGATACTGTGGCTGTAAACCTGTGTCCCAAACAAGAACAACTAGAAATAAAGTTCCAGACTGGCCCTAAAACAATGGTAATGGTGACTTTAATATTCTACTTTCACCAACTGACAGGACATCCCAATCAAAAATAAACAGAACTATCTGAATTAAACAACGCTATGGACTAAATGGACGTAACAGACATTTACAGGGCGTTCCATCCAAGCATCCGTTCTCCTCAGCAGTCTAGAGAACTTTTTCTCAAATAGATCATACGTTAGGACGAAACCAAGTCTAAACAACAAGAAGAAAACTGAAATAATTCCTTATATTGTCTCTAGGTACAATGTAATTAAGATAGCAGATCAGCAGCAAGAGAAACCACAGAACACACATAGATGGAAGTAAAAAACAAATAAGCACTGTTGAATAATGAATGGATCCTTGATCAAATCAAGAAGGAAGTTGTGAAATTATTGGATCAAATGCAAAGGACAACACAACACACCAAAACCTGTAGGATATAAAGAAAGACGTTTCTAGTTCTAAGCGTCCACATTGAGAAACCACCCTGCACAGAACTCACCTCCAACATCAATGTAAGACTTGAAACTCTGAAGCTGAGGGGCAAGAAATGAGTATTTCTTGAGTGCACTTGAATTCAGAGGCAAAGGAAAAGACTTTCGGAATGGGAGCCCAGCAGCACAGGCATCAAACCCAGCAGCTGATAAACTGGACCGACGAAACTTAAAAGCCTCTGTACAGCAAAGGACACCATCATCAGACAGCAGAGGCAGTGCCCAGAACAGGAAAAGTATTTGCCAGCTACACATCCAACAGAGGACTCAAAAAATGAAACAAGAAAACAAACAAACCAATTAAAATGGCGCATAGAAGTGAACAACAGATAAGATAAAAGTGGCTGAGAAAGTTTTTTTTAAGATTTATTTATTATTTATACAGTATTCTGCCTGCGTGTGCATTGGATCTCATTACAGATGGTTGTGAGCCACCATGTGGTTGCTGGGAATTGAACTCCAGACCTCTGGAAGAGCAGACGGTGCTCTTAACCTCTGAGCCACCTCTCTAGCCCCGAGAAATATTTTTATATGTTCAATAGTCTTAGCACCAGGGAAATGTACACCAAAACCACTTTGAGATCCTATCTGACTCCAGTCAGAATGTCTGAGATTAAAAGATGACAGCAAATGCTGGAGAAGAAGGAATCCTAATCACTGTTGGTGGAAATGTAAACTGAGGCAGTCACTATGGAAACCAGTGTTGGAGCTTCCTCAAAAAGCTGGAAATAGAGCTGATGATCAAGCTCCTGGGCATAGATTCAAAGGACTCTATATCATACACAAAGATACCTATATAGTGTGTGTACATTGCTCCACTATGCATAACAGCCAGGAAATAGAAACAGCCTAGAAACCTACAAACTGACACATTAATCATGAAAATGTGGTACATTTGCACAGTGGAATATTATTCAGCTGTTAAGAAAAATAAAATTGTGAAGTTTGCAGGTAAGTGGATAAGGCTAGAAACAGTCATCTTGGGTGAGGTGGCCATAGACGAAGATCGTATGCTTTCTCTCGTATGTGGGTTCTAGCTTTGACGCTTTAGTCATGTGCAGAACTTGGAATACCCATAAGGATCAGGCAATTAGTAAAGAGACATTATGGGGCCCAAGGAGGGGCCCTAGCATGCCGTGAAATACAGATTGGGAAAGGCAATAAGAGAACATGAAGGCCAAATAGGATGGGGAGGCAGGGCAGACGAGTATAGTGGGAGGTAACTAACTCCAAAGACCTTCTCAAAAAGTCATATGGAAGGAATACTACTTAGATGCTTCTTAAAATATATACATATATACAGCAAGAGTTTAAATGGAGTTACCCTATAATGAGAAAACAGTGACTCTACTAGACACCACAGGCCAACAAATAAAAGTGGAGTTTCATACAGTTGTAAAGAGAAATGAAATTTGCATTAGAATGGACGGAACGGAAACGGTTTACGTGACATGACCCTGACCCCGAGACGCATGCTGCCTGTTCTGCTATGTGCACCCCACCATTGAAGCTTTAGATCTGTCTGTGAACCATCTGCAGGGACTTGAAAGTGAGAAAGGGGCTGTGCCAGGAAGAGGAGCTGCCTTAAGGTGGGGGTGGCAGAACACATGTGACATGAAAATAGGGGAAAGAGTACAGGGTAGGCAGGGCCTAAACAGGAGTAGAAGAAGGAGGCTAAGCAGATGAGAGTGACAACTGACCAAAACTAAGGATTTATGAAGAAACCACATGGAATCCTGCTTTATAAACTAATTTAAAAACAAAATTTTAAGAAAAAGCAAAATTCGCAAAAATGTCATACACTAAGACACCTCACATAGTGCTAGTGAAATGTAGTATGTTACCATACTACGTAAAAGGTAACTTAGCAGTTCATATCAAAATTTAAATATGCATATGCAAAAAAGTAAAAATTTAAGTAAATAAATGTATATATCGCTTAATTAAAAAAAAAAAAAACTGGGGCTGGAGAGATGTCTCAGAGGTTAAGAGCACTGACTGCTCATCTAGAGGTCCTGAGGGCCCAGCAACAATCTATAATGAGATCTGGTTCCCTCTTCTGGCCTGCAGATGTATGTGCAGGCAGAACATTGTATACATAATAAATAAATTTTTTTTAAAAAATGTAACGAACTATCCTACAGAAGTGTCAAAGAAGTAGAGAGATTAAGTGTAGATACTCTTTAGTACTAGCTAAACAAACAAACTATAGACCAGGAAATGTACTGTGTGCTTAAACAACTGCTGAGGTTAAAATGAAATGAAGCGGGCTTTCCTGCAGACCTAGAGGATCTGCCATGTGCTGCGGGTAACCACACGTCAGGACTTCACTAAAAGTCTGATGTGGTTTTGTTTTCTCAGAATGTGTGAGGTTTGTACATGCCCCAAAAGAGAACTGCACAGTTATGCAACCCTGCTGACAGTGGCTCACCTCAGAAGTGAGCTGGGGAAAAGGAATGACTTGCTTTTTTTGTTTTGTACAATATTTATAATAATTAAAATGTAATACTTTTATATAAAATAATTCTTCCAAAGGAGGAAAAATTTAGAGGGCGAAATACATCAAACTACCCAAGGCACACACTTAAATAAAAAGTCACTGAAGATTTTTTAAAGGATTTATTTATTATGTATACAACATTCTGCCTACATGTGTGCCTATATGCCAGAAGAAGGAAATAGATCTCATTATACATAGTTGTGAGCTACCATGTGGTTGCTGGGAATTGAACACAGGATCTCTGGAAGAGCAGACAGAGCTCTTAACTTCTGAGCCATCTCTCCAGCCCCATCACTGAAGATTTTGATTAAAAATTTTAACCCTATTACATAATTCAATCATGACTCAAGTAAGCATAATATCAACTAAGGAAAATTTATCATAAAAACATTAAAATAGAGCAAAGGGGCATTTAAATTAATAACAGATAAAACCTACAACTAAAATATAATTGCCAAGAAATTTACACAAATATAACATTCCTGGTGTAAATGAAATTTACATGAGAAAGTAAAATAGGACAGTACTACAGACTAAACTGTTTCTGTCTCTAAAGCTTTAACACATTAAGAATTTGAAAGCCCAGGCTGTATAGTTATCAAATACCACGTTATAAGATTATAGTCTTTGCAAACACACACACACACACACACACACACACACACACACACACACACACCACGTTGCCATCTCTTTTGCTGAATCTTGAGAAAAGAGAAAGGCATGTTTGGTGATTATCACTTTATCTGTCACAGCAAACATTTTAGAGAAAAATAAAAGCCCTGATCGTCCACTCATACAGAAGCAGCGGCTGCCAAACCCTGTGCTCATGCTCAGTTCAAGGAACACGGGCAGGCCTAGCACCATGACATCCCTGACCCAGATGCTCACAAAATCCAGGAAGTTGAGTACCCATCCCAAGAATTGTGGAAATCACCTAGGTTTCCCAGAAGGGGCAATCTGGCTGACAAATTATAGCACATTCATAGGACAAAGAAACATGTACGATCATTACAATATGGAAGACATCAGAGTCCCTGTGGGGATACACAGGTGGCACAATTAGAGTTGTTCCCAAGTGTCTTCCCAGTGGCTTTACCTTTTCTAGAATTGCTACCACAGATATAGACTGTTCCCCTCCACAGAAAGAGGAGGCCAGCCACCAACTTTGTATAACAATTTTTTAGGTTGTTTTTGTTTGTAAATAGAAAACGTTTAGGTTACCTTTCCAGTATCACATTTTGTCCCTTCGTTCACCATCCCTGGGTCTGGAACATCTGAGCCAAGCTGGAAATCCACACCCCAGCACTTGGTGCCCCGGCTCGGAGTCTGAATGATGGCTGGCACTATCCCAAACACGGGCATGTCCTGGACATTCTCACACTGCAGCTTGCCGCACAGAGCGTTCCTACCGAGCAAGAGAAACAATGTGAACACAAAAACTGCATCCGGCGGACACAAAAAGACGTTTTTAAGTATATATGTAGACACGTTTGCTGTTTCTTTGGCTAGAGGAAATCTCAACAGAAAGTGAACATGGCTCTCCCTAACTGCAGCACGGGAGAGAAGAGGTGAGCGGCAGCTAAAATGTGGGTAGGGTGGCAAGCAGTGCGAAGGTGTTTCCGCGCATATGCAAGCACCATAAGCCAACGGGCTGCCAGACCCTGAGCTCACACTAGATTAAAGGAGCGTGGGCAGGTAAGCCCCATGACACTATTAACCCAGAGGCACAAACAGGCTCAGGATACTCTAACTAACCAAGCTGTTGACAGATATGGTGTTTTATAAATGGGACTTCACAGGAAATAAGGCCTAAGTGTTGAATAAACAAATGCCAAGTAAATATGCAAAAGCCTTAAAGGAATACAGTCTATGTACTGAAAGTGAAAGCTAAAGTTTGTAGATGTCCACATAGATACACACACACACACATACACACATACATACACACACACACACACATGTACATGTATGGCACACACAGAAAGGATAAACTAAGATCTCTGGATGTGAGGATAGTATGACAAATGTTATGAGCAAACAGGTAGCACACGGCCCACCAGTGCACTTGGCCTCACAGCAGTGAGGGGAGGTGTCTCAGGTGAAGAGGAAATACTCTGACCAGAGTCAGAGCCCTGAAGTGGTCGAAACAGGATTCAAACTTATAGATGCTAACTTCAAATGTGCACTTTCATTTTGTTTCGTTTTATCGGTTTTTGGTTTTGTTTTTTGTTTTTGTTTTTGTTTTGTGTGTGTGTGTGTGTGTGTGTGTTTGTGTGTGTGTGTGTGTGTGTGTGTGTGTGTGTTTTGAGACAAGGTTTCTCTGTGTAGCCCTGGCTGTCCTGGAACTCACTATGTAGACCAGGCTGGCCTCAAACTCAGAGATCCATACCTGCCTCTGCCTCCCACGTGCTGGGTTTAAAGGCGTGCGCCACCATGCGCAGCCCAAATGTGCACTCTTAACCCCTGCGCTAACTAGCCCTGTAGTATTGTCAAAGTTCTCAGATGCGCTTCTCAGGGATGGTAAGTAAGTTTCAATATCTTCAACAAGATAATCAGGAAGCCATGAAACCAAGCATGGCTAAAAACAAGGAAGTGTGTCAGGTAGGATGGTATATGCCTACATGTTAGTAGTCTCAGGCCAGCCTTGGCTATGAAGCAAGACCCGTTCTCAAAAACACAAACAAAAAAGGAGTATGTTCAGTCCACCAAACTGCCCTCAGGTTTGTTTTAGTCTCCTTACCCCTAGCATTTCATCTCAGCTCAATTCCATCAATTATACTCATTTCCAATCCATTAATATGTTTCTGGAGCCACCTGTGCTTTCACTCATTCACTCAACAAATACAGGCCACTATACTCCAGGAATTATGCTAACCACAAGGAAATGTGTCACCAAGCCTAGTCTAGTAAGGAGAGGTGACAAGCAAGTGATAAAGTGACACTATGGCAAACGCCACAAAAGAATATTCCAGAAGGGATACTGAAAATGCGATGACAATACAAACAGTGATTCATTAAGAGGACTTAATCCTGAAATGTTACCAATTGAAAATGTGTGACATAAAGGTTTATAGAACTCAAAAGGAGCCAGGGAAGAGGCAAGTGCATTAAACAGCCCAAAAGTCATGTAAACACTTGATTAAGACAATTAACCAACAATGAATATACCCCAACATGTGCAACAACTGAGGATGACACTTGGGGTCTCCACAAGCCAGTGCTGGGTCATGATACACAAGAGGAGCAGGGCACGCAGGACGGATTCTTTTTTTAATTATCTCAGACTTATTTGTTGGGTGTGCACATGTGGTGTGCAAGCACGCACATGCGGTATATACCCTGTGTGTACAAATGTGGAAGCTAGAAGTCAACACTGGATGTCTTCCTCAATTGCTCCGCCCTTTATTTCTTGATAAAAGGTCTCTCACTAAGTCTGGAGCTCACTTATTTGCCACACAGGCTAGTCAATGAGCCCTGGGGATCTATCTGTGTCCCCAGCTCTGGGATTATTGGTATGCACTGTTATAACTTTTTTTTATATAGTGCTGGGGAAATGAACTCAGGTCTTGCACAGTAAGCACTGTATAGACAGAGCCATCTCCCCAGTTCCAAGTCTTCTCTGTAAAATTAAACAAGAAAGCGATTTTTCAGTAACTCATGAGTCAATAGGAAAATCATGCTGGGTACCAGAGAGTAGCACAATTGGAAAGGATTAGAAGGATTAAGAGGTGTGGCCTTGCTGGAGAAGGTGTGTCACTAGGGATGGGTTTTGATTTCTCATAAGGCCATGGCAATTGCAGTGTCTCCCTCTCTGCCTGCAGACCAGGTTGCAGCTCTCAGCTCTTGCTCCAGAGTCATGTGTGCCACCATGATCTCTGCCATGATAATGGACTACATCTCTAAAACTGTAAGCCGGCCCCCATAAATACTTCCTTTTATGAGTTTCTGTTGTCATGGTGTCTCTTCACAGCAAAAGAACAGTGACTAGGACAGTTAGGAGCCATGATGAAAATAGAGCACATCAAGTTCATAAGGAAGAGGTAGCCGGCACTTGGAGCGCCTATAAAGAGTACATGCTGTTAGCGAGGCGGAAGAAGGTTTCCATAAGAAAGTCACTGGAGCTGAAGTTTGAAGAATGACCAGCACTGGCCAGGCAATGGAGTAACAACATGTACAGAGCTACTGTGGCAAAATGTCACAAGGAGGCTAGTGTCGCTGAAGTACCTCACAGAGATGGCTAATGGAGGAAGGGGGACAAGATGTGGGAAAGAAGGGGAAAATAAGTTTATAAAGAAGGACATTCTTCACAAATCTAAGGAAAAAGAAAACGGTCAGACAGTGAGGTGATCTGAATGAGAACGGCCCCATACACTCCTGTAGTCAAACGCTTGGTCCCCAGTCGGTGGAACTGTTTGAGAAGGACTGGGGTATTGGCCTTGTTGAAGGAGGTGTAGACTTTGAGGTTTCAAAAGCACACGCCAGATCCAGTCTCACTTTCCCCGTCATTAGATGTAAGCTCTCAGCTTACTGCTGCAGCACCTTGCCTGCCTGCCTGCTGCCATGCTCCCCGCCACGACAGTCACAGATTCACTCTCTGAAACTGCAAGCCCCAATAAACTCTTTATTTTATAAGCTGCCTTGGTGATGGTGTCTTGTCACACCAAGAGGACAGTGACGAAGTCATTGGTTTAACCAAACACTTCTGCAGACAGAGTTAAGGGGCAAGGAGACAACATATGCCACAGTAGTCATGCTGATGGTGGATCTTAGCCAACACCACCTTCCACAAGCCAATGAGCTCAACTAGTGGCAGCACACAGTACTGCAGAACCATTCTCACTGAGTTAAATACCCGTGTGGGTACATGTGGAGCACAAACACAAAACAGGAGGAAATACATTGGAATTATACTACTAACTTTTATAATAAGCAAACACTAATTATAAAATTAAGTTTTTATGTTTCTTTATCTTACATATATTTATGTGTTTATACGCACGTATTCCCTAAACATGCAAGCCCCTGCCCAGGAATGTCACAATGCATGTGTGTAGGTCAGAGAACAACGTGCTAGAATTAGCTCTCTCCATCTACTCTATGTGTCGAGGAGATGAAAACCACGTTGCCAGGCTCGGTTTACCTCATCATTTTAAATTCATATAAGGCTGAAAAAGAAATAATGAGAGAGCCAACTAACACTGCAGGTGTCCTGTGAGTAGGCATGAGACAGAGAATGCTTTGCTGAAGGAAGATGACGGTGTGGCTCACAGATAAACAAAACAGCCAGATCCGACAATGAGGTGCAATGGGAAGAGCTACGGCTCCAGGTCTGCTCCCCACACCGTCTCTCTGAAGCCTTGCTGTGCATGTTATACATAAGAAGCTAAGCATTTGAAGCAGGAGAAAGGCAGAAGTCATGGGAGCAGGGACAAAAGACTTCAGAGGCGACTGGTCCCTTGTTCACAGCCCTCTGCACCCTCATCTCCACTTACCCAGTGGCACACTTCTTGTACTCACTGCCGGAGAAGCCACAGTTGCCAAATCGGTCACCTTTAGAATTCACTTCAATGAAGCAGTCTCTTGGGGCAGCCTTAGCTTCTGCAACATTCAACGTTTAAAAGAGAAAAGGTTAGGGCAGTTTTACTTGGACACAGCAGTATTCCCCATGGCTCGTCACACATCTGTATGTACAACCTGCATGCTTCTAAGTTCTGCCTTACACATACAGCTGAGCAAAAATATATAAAACTAAGGCACACAGATTGCACATAAAAGCCCAGACTCAAGTACTCAAATTCTATAACAAATACCATTAAATAGTCATTACAATTGACCCATGCACATCAGATGGCTAGCACTGTTGATTGGACTGGACTGAGAAAGAGAAATTATAAATCCCGCTGAGTGTGTCTGATCTTCTAGACAGGTCACTGGGGAGGGAGGGTGCGGGTAAGTACCCTTGAAGCTATTATCTATCGTGCCTTGGCCCTCTCCTGAATCCTTCCCATCCTGTCTCTGTCCACCATGAGATAGTGAAGGTTCTCTGTCACACAGTCCCATCCCTACAATGCCCTTTCATATGTTCATGGGCCGAGCAAATATGGACTGAATCCCTCTGAAATCAGGAACCTAAACTACACAACAGTTCACGCAGTAGGGATACAGCTTTGCAGGGCACACACCCTGCTCTCACATACCCGCCACTGCTCCGGTTACAGCAGATACTGCCAGGTGGCCTTTATTGTACATGGATGCTTGTGTTAGATAGAGTGAGACCTTCACCGTGTGACAAAGGATTAACCCACTCTCATTTTCTTAAATGTTTTATATCATTAGTTTCATTTTTCTCTTCTAAAAATGATTCTCACCTAAAAGCGCTTGTCAGTATTTCCAAGTCAAATTGTCAGTCCTTCCTCCTTCCTAAAGGAAGATTCCCTTGCCTACCTCACAAGCCTGGTGCAAGGCTAAGCAAGTTTTCATGAAGATGGATGTGAATGAAAGGATGTAAAACACAGAGGAAAGGGGCAAACAAGGAGAAATACCCAGAAACCTGCCCCCGAGAAATGTCACACAACGTTCCTGTCCTCGTCCTCATTGGAACAGGGAGTTCCGAACTTTCCAGATAACACGCAGGAAGAGACTGAGTCAAACCGGCCTGCTGCTCCTGTTGACTCAAGGATAAAGAAAGGCGAGCATGATGGGAGGACAGACTCTAGGAAGGCTTTTTGTACAGATCATCAGTATCAGTGACCAGCTGCTGCAGTCTGGGCAAACGTGCTGAAAAGCGACACCTCTCCCAAGGGGACTCAGTCATGCTCAGCACCCGAGGGTACAGCACAGCACAAAGCAGGGGACAGGAACATCCTAGCATCATGAACAACCAAAGTGAAGGCAGCGGAAGGCACGACAACCCCACGTCCGCTGTCTTCCAAATCCTATGACCACTCTGGGAACCAAGAGTTGACATAGGAGAACAACAAAGCATTTTACAGAGTGCTGTGGAAGCATCACCCAAACGTAAACAGCTGCAGAGCTGGGGACTCTTTCCGGAACACCCCATAGGACATTTTGTTGTTCACTTTGCTTGGAAGGAGGGATGGATAAATACGTGATTATGACCAACTAAGGTGTTTGGGTCAAAATAATCAACAGACAGGAAAGCGCCTTCTGTGAACTGCGGGCAGCCACCTCTGTCATCACGCAAACACACTGAGTCTCTGATATGGCACTATTTCCTGGAGGGCCAGCCAGCAGCTGGGTACCAGGGTACACTATTCCCTTTCCATCACAGAAGGGACAGCACTTTGTGACCCCGCACATATACACCACTGCTGACCGAAGTCAGGGCCCTGTGCACACTAGGTAAGGGCTCCACCACTGAGCCGCTTTTACCATTTGAGACAGGGCTTCACTAAGTTGCACAGGCTGGCCTTGAACTCATTCTGTAGCCCAGGCAAGTCTTAAACTTGCAATCCTCCTGCCTCAGCTTCCTTGGTGGCTGGGATTGCAGGCCTGACTAGACCACTAAGTACAGTATTTTGTTTTTACTAGAATGGCATAGAGTAGTGAAACTGCACAAGATACTTCGTGGCAACGCAAGTCAGATGGTGTTAATTTTCTTCAGGCAAGTCCAACCAATGACAACCACAACTCACTGTACATGTATTAAGGGGTGCAAATGGGAGTAGCAACATTTAGCAACATGCCCTGAGTGACTCACTAACAAAAATCTGCTTCCTGTTCCTATGACTTCATGCTTTGATAGCTTAGAGGTCTGAGTGTCCAAAGAAGAAATTCTTCCACTAGCTAGTGAATAATGACTCTGCTGGACTGGAACTTAACCACACCCTCGGTTATGCTAGGCTCCTCATGATTCTGAACGAACAGAGAAAGGCTTTGCAAGTGGCTGGATGATACGTCCAGAACCCTACATGGAAGTAGAGCAGGCCTGGAACATAGGAATTTTCTAAGTATTTATCACATCCTGTCACAACCAAAGCCAGCAAAGCCACACGTTGCCCAGGCCCTTCAGGGGTGAATGCTTGGGTCACTCCACCAGGTTGGGAGCTCTGACCATCTAAGGCACTTACTGATGGCAAAGGGAATACAGAACGGGCACCGTGACAGTGTAATGGAGACTAGAGAGCAGGAAGCACAGTTACAGACCTGAGAACTGCAGCTGCCATTGGTATGTCTTCTTATTTTATTATGACTGTAACTGTGATGAAATGTCCCTAGTTTCTACCCTCTCTTCACTCTGTGACGTACGACTTAGACTTTGAACTTGTAAGAGCACTTCTGGATGAAGCTCATGCTTAACTGAGCAACATGAAGACAGCAGGCTGCTCTCATGGATGCTTCTAATGAGAAATCTTACACTGACCAGTAAGAGGCTGCGACACCTGTAATGTTCCTACCATTGGAACTGAGCTGGGACACCAGCTCCTTCTGGGTCCCGAGCCTGCCATCCCTGAACAGAACGACATTATCAGCTCTACTGACAGCAGAACTGCAGGAGTGAATCTATCCTCTGTGTGCGTGCATGCCTCTGTGTGTGTGTGTGCGCGTGCCTGTGTGTGCGCATGCATGCCTCTGTGTGCGTGTGTGCCTGTGTCTGTGCATGCGCGCACACGTGCATTTATGTATTCCTTCACCTCTATTTCTCTAGAGAACCCAAACAACACAAAGAAGAAGTCGAAACTGAAAAGACAGAGACGTCCTGCTTAGATCCCTTTAAACGGACTGAAATCAGCAGAGCGGCCAATGCCTGTACCCGCTTCAAGACCACTTCAGAATGGTGCTTAGCTATGTGCCATTCAGTTAATGTAAATACTCAGCAAACTCAGTGAAAGGAGAGATCTAGAGGCAGGAAGCCAGACAGGGAGGAATGGGGGGAGGGGGAGAATGAGAATGACTGACTCTGGAGAGACAGAAGGGCAGAAAATCAATTAGGCCTTCACAGTTCAGATGAGGACAGCATTGACATGGCTGCTATGAGATACAGCCGACAGTGCTCTGAAAACTACAGTTATCCTATGATGAAGAAAGAAGAATAGAAAATTATTGTGTGTATGGCTATGAGTTGTCAAGGGTTGAATGAAGACAAAAAACAAAAATCGATTCTCATCTTCCATAAAAATAAAAACGTAGGAGCTAGAGAGGTGGCTCAGTGGTTAGATGCAGTTATGATGCTTGCAGAGGACGTGGGTTTGGTTCCCAGCACCCACACGGTAATTCACACCCGGTTTCTCTCTAGTGCCTGGGAATCCATGCCTTCTGACTTCTACAGGCACTAGGCATGCACATACATACTTGCAGGCAAAACTCATACACATAGAATACAATAAATCTTAAAAATAAAAGAGTAGCATTACAAAGAGGCTGTCAAGAAACTTGGAGGTGCTGGGCATGGTGCCAAATACATAGCACTTGGCTGAGACAGACAGAGAACTGAAAGTCCAAGGCCAGCCTGACTACATGGCAAGACCCTGTCCCAAATAGAAATGAATATATGAATAAAAAGTAAAAAATAAGCTGCAAAAGGTAAACAGTATTTCAAAGGATGGGAGTGTGGGACAGAAACTGACTTTAACTTTCATAGTAAAATTACATAAAACTTTTACCTTTTAGTCTACAATATACCTTTCATAAAGTGAAAACTTTAAACAAAAAACCCTGAGAGCGTATACTACGTACCCATCAACATAAAAACTAGAAACTAAGGACAGGGAGGATGGCTTAGTGGATGAAGTACTTTGTCGTGCAAGTGTTTGGTCCTGAGTTCAAATCCCAGAGGCCACATAAAGCAGTTCACACCTATAACTTCTCCTGTATGGGAAGGGGATGTGAAGACAGAAGAATCCCAAAAGCTCAAGGGCCAGCTGCATTCACATACACGCACTCCCATACACAAAGACACACTTCAAACACACACAAATAAGAAACTAATCAGGGCCCCCTTAACTAATGAATACTCTAATAAACTGGATGTAAATGTATCAATATAGATGGATCACAAGGACATTTTAAATAATTAATGAAATGTCAGATCCATACAGCCTATATTATTAAAACCAGAAAACTGGAGGCTGAGAAGACAGCTGAGCAGTAGTGCGCTTATCTTGCATGTGTGCGGTTCTAGGGACAGTCCTCATACCTACTGTCTCTGTGCGTGTGCGTGTGCGTGTAAATACATACTATGTGTTACGCAAAGTGGGAAGAGGGACAGCACAAAGACCTACAGATTAGACACACAAAATTCTTGACCACGAGTGTCACTGGAGGAAGAAGAACCTCATCAATAACGTTTCTCTCTTTAGAAATCTACAGCAAAGAGATGATGAGATCAAACCAATGGATCATACATATCTTACTTGAACCGAAGATGACTTGACACTGCGCGTCGTAATACTGGCACATGCCGTTGTAGCAGTAGGCTTTGCTGTTCTGGCAAGGATATCCGTTCTGAATGAAGACATCGGGCGGGCAGAACTGGGAGGAGCCGTTGCAGTACTCGGGGACATCGCATTCACTGGTTTTTCCTCTGCACATAGAGCCACCTGGAAGGAACTAAGGTAACGAGATTCCAGTTAAACAGGAATCGGGGTGCTCTCCACAAGTTGATCAAACTTGAAACCACAGTGTGTGTATAAAGGTTCCAACAACAAAGATTAACTCGCCCAACACAAGAGTGAACAAAGTCCAAATGAGCAATTCATAAATATTATAAAGTGAAAAAGAAACCTCATAGGTAAACAAAAGGAATGCAAATTAAATAAAAACACACAGGGAACACTGCAGAAGCAGTCTGAAGGAGGATGACAATGCTCCCTTGAAATCAACGTTAGCGGGAAGAATGGGTTTGGGGCTGGAGAGATGACGAGGTGGGCAAGCGCTTGCTGGTGCGGCCACATACTGCAGCTCATCTGGCCAGTCAGCCTAGCAAGATGAGAGCTCCAGTTCTGTGCCAGGATCACAAGCAAAGCCACCATGGCTTGCGGTTTGGGGGTTGTTTCTAAGGGGTTCTGGGGATCAAATTCAGGTCCTCTTTATCAATTAGCTCCCCAACCCCTAAGTTTCTACAGTGTGTACTTTGGTATTTTTTAAAGCTTTTCTAACAGATGTATGTTACTTGAAAAAAGAAATCAGGAAAATAAAAGATGGGAACAGAGCTCATTGGTCGAGTGTTTAGCCCCCACCCCCACCCCCCTCCACAAGCACAGAGCCTTAGATTTAATCCCCAGTGCCCAAAACAAACAAACCAACTCAACAGGCCCCTCATCATAAACAGTGTAGTTTAAATGCGCAGAAGTGGGAGGAAATATAAAACGATCATAGATAAAAATGGTATGCAAGATCTCAGAAGACACATTGCCACGGATCAATTTCCCTTCTGTGACTTGCTCCTGGGAGGGAGAACTCCTTGCCTGGCAGTCCCTACAACAGTCTCCGTATGCGCATTCAGCAAATGACTTGAGCTTACAAGTGCTTCCTTCACAGCAGGGGTCCAACTCACATTCCTGCAAACAGAAAATGACACCAATAAAGAAATGAGTCCTTGACAGTAGCACAGTAGTGGCCATTACTAAAGTTCTTTTCCTGCCTGCAATGTCACTCTGACCTAGCCATCGCCAGCCATAGCTGTACTTCAAGACACATCAGCCTCTTTAGCTGCAAGCCTAATGATTTCCTCAGAGAGCCCGTTGCCAAGTGCAGCTTCACTGAGGGTACAGCTTTGATGCATGAATTCTGCAGGACCACAGCAAAGCTGATAACCATGGACATTTTTCCCTTCCTGCTCAGGGTCCCACTGCTCATGGGATGGCTTTTTCTGGATAGGCAAACTATTCCTTTATTCCTTTTCTGTGGGGTAAGATGTGAGGATGAGCCTCGGTGCCCTGTGCATGCTAAGCACACACACTATACTGAGCAGCAATTTTCCTGGCTTCTGTCACCATGCTCTGGGCCTCCGCAGTTACATTTCCCACCTACAGACACCTATATGAATACAGCAATTTTAACATCCTATAAATGTGCTGTATCCTTATAAGCCGTCACCACTAGGGGAGGCTGGCAGGGAGTGCTATTCTGCAGCCTCTTGTGTAACTATAAGAATTGCGTAACATAATTCTAAAACTAACTTTTCTTTTTAACTAATATGTAATAATTTTACATATCTATGACAGTATAATATTTCATATAGTCGATGTACACTGATCAAATCAGGGTCATTATCATTTCTATCACATAACAAAAATTATAGCCAATGAGCTACAACCTATACTTTAAAATACACACACACACTCACACCCTAAGTCAAGATGGCTCATGGAACTAAATATAAAGCCTAAAACTATAAAACTTCTAGAAAAAAAAATCTGTACAATGTGGGAGCAGCCACAGCATTAGCTATAAAAGCACAAAGTGACAAATGGCTTTCATCAAAATCAAAGCTCCGTGCTTCTAAGACACTGTACGTTACTATAGGAGAACTATTACGCGGACATTTACAAATCAAGTATCTAAGAAAAGATACGTATCCAAGACAAGTAAGAGAGAACTCAGTAACAAATACCATTTTTCAAATGAAGGTACAGGGTTGAACATACGCAGATACACAGATGGCAAATACATCCATGGACGCCTGCTCAACGGCCTTAGCCACCGGGGACATGCACAGTAAAACCGTAAGGAAATGGGGTGGGTTGATTGGGGAGCATGAAGGAGGGCAAAACAGAAGGACGGGAAGTGAGGGGAGATTCATAACATGAAGGATGTTTGGAAAAGGCATAGGGACTATATTGTATGTTTATCTAAAATTACATATAATATGTACATGTGCACATATAGATATATATATTAATTAAAGTGAAAACTCTTGGGGTGATAACGTCTCTCCCTCCCCATGCCAAAGGGCCATAAACTACCTAACGAAGCCCTTACTTCCAGGGATAAGAAATTTCCTCTCAGGTCAGGAGAATCCAAAGGCCTTAACTGGTCATGGACTACATCGCTTACATAAGAGTAGAAAGCAATTTTCTCTTAGGATAGAGGCAGGCTTTCAAGACCAAGTGTGGTCAGGCAAGGAAAAACACTGAGAATAACACAGTAGGCCTTACATCTGAACAAGCGTGTCCCAAATCTAACGGCAGTCCACGGGGACAGGGTTAAATGGGTATTCTGAGAGCAATGTGGCTCGACAGCAGTGACAGTGAAGGTGGAGGGACACCGTGTTTTAAGGAGGAAGAAGTCTGATACTGATGGATGCTGGAAGGATGAATCAGCTGCAATTCACTTAGCTAATGAGTCCAGCTGAGCACATACTTCTTCAATGCAAGACCAGAAAGGTCCTAAAAGAACTTAAAGAAATGACCAGTTGTGTAATGAATAATCCAACAGCTACAATAAAAATAAGTCAGGTAAGTAAAATTTTTAGAAAGGGGATGCGGGGATGGGGACCATAGTGCTTGCCTCAAGTCATGTCATCATGAGTTCAGCTCCCAGGAGTGGACCGGTCCCAGAAACAAAGCCACATAAGACGACAGCAACCCTCACTTCACCACCAAAGCCCATACTTGCTCCTCTGCCAGGTGTCCAAAACCAAAGGCTTGACTTTCGCACCCTCATGGCAATTTCACAAAGCACAACTGGAAAACTGACCTCTGGTGTGCCACAGTCACACTCTTCCCCGGGGTCCACCAGCTTATTACCACAGGAGGGCGCGCTGTAAGCTTCGTCAGGCTTCGGAATATTAAGGAGGCAGCTTCCTCCCTTGTTCAGAGTTAATTTCTCAAAGTCCTCTGCACTGCAACTGCTGAAGTTTCTGGAACCTCTACAACACACAGTAAGAGAAAGATCTCACGTCATCATCATCATCGCTTACCATGAAAGTTCTTAGCCATACCTTTAACCAATAAGAAGTGAATTCTGGCTGGGCGGTGGTGGCGCATGCCTTTAATTTCGGGAGGCAGAGGCAGGTGGACCACTGTGAGTTCGAGGCCAGCCTGGTCTATAAAGTGACTCCAGGACAACCAAGGCTAACACGGAGAAACCCTGTTTCGAAAAACCAAAAAAAAAAAAGAAAGAAAGAAAAGAAAATAAACAGCAGGCAAAAAGGAAAACATAGATTGCTAATAATACAGGAATCACTGCAGTAACCCCATAGCTCACCACTGACGTTACACTACACTGTCCTCCATGGGAATATTTTGCAAGCACATCACTTGTTAATACACTGATACAAAAATCAGAATCCTTCCAATCTATAGAGACCTTAAAAACTCACCTGGTCTCATTCAGAATTGAGTTTTATTTTTCTAAAATGCTATATATGTGTTTTTCCCAGTCCTGTTATCTGCAGTGTGATGTGCTTACCCTCCCCTCCCCCAGCACACACAGTATGAGCCATGAGAAGAAAACACAACTGGGTCATTCCAGCACAGATGCCTCACAGTCACTGTGGTCAGCTGACTCACTGGTAGTACAGTGTGTGAACAGTAGCAATCTCAAACACCTATGGCTGCTCTACTTCAGGGGCTGGAGAGATGGCTCAGTGGTTAAGAGCACTGGCTGCTCTGACAGGGGACCTGGGTTCAATTCCCAGCACCACAAGGTGGTCCACAACCACTTGTAACTCTAGTTCCAGGAGATCTGATGCTCTCTTCTGGTCTCTACTAGCACTGCTCATGTAGTGCATGGATGTACATGCCAGCAAATGCCAAAACAAAAACCAATAAATGCATCTTTTTAAAAAATACTTCACTCGCAGTGAGTTCAAGGCCAGCCTGGTCTACAAAAAAATGAGTCCAGGATAGCCAAGACTACACAGAGAAACCCTGTCTCAAAAAAAAAACCAAAAAACCTCTATACCAGGCACCTGAGCCCCTGGACTGAGGAATTATTTTCTTAACTATATGCTCAACTCTATCATATCCAAGTCCCATTAAAGACTAGAGTTACTTCAACAGGAAGAATGGAGCTGATAAAAATAAGTGAACCAAGCAATAAAATAACCCCAGATACGCAATCCTCAGGGCTGTACATGGATAATAAACATGGAAAAAAAAACAGGACACACAACTCCTCAAAAGTCTTTAAACTTGAGCAATGACACCTAAGAGAGAGTTAGTGACATGAAACCCTATAAAGAGAAATGACTGTAACTATGTTCAAAGAGACAAACAGCTGAATGAAATAATAAAAGCAAGGGATGATAGGAAAGGAGAAATCAACAAAGAAATAGAAATACTGAGGAAAAAATTAACCTGAAACGCTGGAAGCAAAAAGCATAGTAAGTCAAATTAAAAAAACAGAAACAAAAACAACTCACTGGGAAGTCTCCGAAATAAAAGGAATCAAAACAAAGACAGAATGCCTGAGCCCGAGACAATTCACTAAGTGCAAAAACAAAATAATAAACAGGTAGCATGGGAATTCCAAGATACACATGACATCATACATCACAGACTACGATGACAAAGGAGGAGAAGCTTGTTCTACAGGCATTAAAAATGAAGGAAGGTCTGGAGGGCAGGAAAGGCAAGGGATAAATGATGTAATTATATTATAAATTCAAAAACTAATAATTTCTTTAAAAAAAAAAAAAAAAAAGAACAGAAATCATGCCCAGCAAGCCATGCCAAGCAAGCCTGTAAGCAGCATCTTCCGCGGCCTCTGCTTCAGCTCCTGCCTCCAGCTTCCTGCCCTGGCTTCCCTAAGTGATGGACTGTGATGTGAACCGGGGAACTAAAATAAGCCCTTTCCTCCGCTAGGTGCTTTTGGTCACGGTGTTTTATCACAGTAATAGAAACCTTAGCCAAGACAATCAGAGGAGCAAATAAAAGAGATGCGAACAGGAAAGGAAGAAAAATCGAAGAACCCCTATTTGCAGATGACATGCTTCTATGCCTCGGAGACCCTAAAGACTCCCTTTGAAACTCTTGTTGTTGCTGCTGCTGCTGCTGCTGCTGCTGCTGCTGCTGCTGCTGCTGCTGCTGCTGCTGCTGTTTTTAAGATCCGGTTGTTTTGTGGAGCTCTGACTGTCATGAAACTCACTTTGCTGGGACTAAAGGTGTGTGCTGTCACCACCAACCGGCTTCCGTCTGAAAACTCTTAAAGCTGATGAACACTTTCAGCAAAGTGGAAGGATACAAAATAAATATACAAAAAACAACAGCCTTCCTATATATCAGTGACAACCATACTGAGAAAAAAAATCATGTAAACAACCTCATTAACAATAGCCTCAATATATAAGATAAAATACCTTAGAATAACCCTAAACAATTATGTGAAACTCGTCTATAATGAAAACTTTGCAGCGCTGAAGAAGGAAACTGAAGGAGACGCTGTAAGATGAAAAGACGTGTCCTGCTCGTGGACTGGAAGAGTCACGTTGTGAAAACAGCTACCAAAATCAAGCTACAGACTCAGTGTAATCCCAGCCAAAGTTCCAGTGACGGTCTTCACAGAATCAGAAAAATCAGTCTTAACAGTCACATCAAAGCACAAACATTACCAGATAGTCAAAGCATCCTTAGCAAAACTAATGCTTCTGGAGGAGTTGGCATACTCAACTTCAGGTTACACTGCAGAGCCATCGTAGTAAGGCTGGCAGGGTACTGACACAAAAGCAGAATGGAGGTTAATGCAATAGAGTAGATGCCAGGCACAAGGTCCCCTCTCTACATACACAATATGGCCATCTGTCTTCTGACAAAACACGTCATCTTCGATACATGGTGCTGGGGACACTGAGTTACCATGTGTAGTGGACAGAAACTGAATCTTTATCACTCACCCTGCACAAAACTCAACTCCAAATGAAGAACCTCAGTGTAACACCTGAAATTCAGACACTACTAGAGGAAAAAGTAGGGAATACAAGCCAGGAGGTGGTGGCACACATCTTTAATCTCAGCACTCGGAGGGCAGAGGCAGGTGGATCACTGTGTTCGAGGCCAGCCTGTTCTACAAAATGAGTCCAGGACAGCCAGGGTTACACAGAGAAACCCTGTCTTGAAAAATAAAATAAAATAAAAAATAAAAAGAGTTGGGAATACAGTTTAAGCTATAGCCACAGGTAAAAATGTTCTGAATGAGATCCTAATCATTCATAAAATAAGGTCAATAACTGACAGGTGAGAATTCCTGAAGTTAAACTGTTTCTATATTCATTTACATTTCCCTAATGGCTAAGAATGTTGGACACCTTTTTCTTAGCCATTTTTATTTCCTCTTTTGAAAACTCTGTTTAGATCTATACCCTTTTTCTTAGTTGGGTCACTTGGTTTCCTGACTGTTTTTAATCCTCTGTCAGACTTATGGCCGGCAAAGATTCTCTCCTGGCTGGAATATAGACACGCCTTTAATCCCTAGAGACAGAGGCAAGCAGATCAGAGTTCAAGGCCAGCTGGCATGCAGCAAGTTTCAGGTAAAGAAAAGCTTGGGTCCAGACGTGGTGGTGCACGCCTTTAATCTCAGCACTCGGGAGGCAGAGGCAGGTGATCGCTGTGAGTTCAAGGCCAGCCTGGTCTACAAAGTGAGTCCAGGGCAGCCAAGGTTAACACAGAGAAACCCTGTCTCAAAAAATGGGGGGAAAAAAGGAGGAAGAGACGGAGTACTATGAAACAGTCTTTTGGATATGATGTGGCTATTGCTCTCACGAACTAATAGCAGCTGGGTTGCATGCACAATCCAAAAGCCAGTCAGGATTCCAATACAAAAGGAGCAAGAGTTCACAAGGCTTCTGCACACCTAGCTTAGGAGCTACTGTGGGTAATGGCATCTAGGGGACGAACAATCATTTGCTTCTAAGGTGAGGCAGTCGGTAGGCTGCCTATGCTCCAGAGGCAACACTAGTTGGATTCCATGTATTTTTTTTAAGAGGAGAGGGATGATGACATAAAGCTAGGAGGGAACTGTGTTGGGAGGGAGTGCTTAAAGAGTGAAAAGTTATACACACACACACACACACACACACACACACACACACACACACATATATATATATATATCAGATGCTTACAGTCCCAGCACTCAGGAGGCAGAACCAGGAGAACGGCTGGTCTGAGCGAGGGTTCATCAGGCAGTTGTTCTCCGAGCCCTTCTGTCTACCGGAAAGAGCACTGACGCTACCTAGAAGTTTGTTCGTGTTCTCATATTCTTTTTTTCATTAGCTTCATTGCAGAAGAGTATACTAACAAATGGAACCTGCAAAGCTCTCTGGTATGACTTAATTAAAAAATGCATCTCTCACTGGTATATTTCAGAGAACAACAAACAAGGTTTCCTATTTTAAAAATACAGACATCAGACTTATGAAATGCTGCTCTGGGGCTGGAGAGGTGAGGAAGCAGTTAGCAGAACTTGCTCTTCTTCTGGAAGACCCAGATTCAGTTTCCAGCACCTACATGGAGCAGCTCACAACTGTCTGTGACTCCAACTCCAGGGGATCTGATGCCCTGTTCTGGCCTCCTGGGTTCCTACACACAAGTATTATTTCCCTATAGAGGCATACACACAGTCACACACACACACACACACACACACACACAAATAATAAGTAAATAAATAGGAGAAATATGGATCTACACAGTCAAACTGAGGTAGAAAAGGCTCAGTTACTCACGATGCCCCTGAGTTCATGATGCAGCTCTTTGCTCCACAGAAACACTCTCTCCCGTCATCATGGTTCATTCCAAGGTTATGTCCCAACTCGTGAGCAACAATAGATGCAAATGTCTCCACGGTGATTTGCCCAAACTGAAAAAATACAGGAAAGTGCAATTAGAAAGTGTTTTCTTGGGCAGGTTACTTTTTTGTCCAAGGCAATGTATCCACTACAAGGCTGACTTCATGTTGACCCAGCAGCATCCGTGTCAGCCTTTACGCGTTTGTTCACTCATAGGAACCTGGAATGACTCATGCACTGATAATCCAGCACCGGCAGATCATGCCCTATAGCTTATGAAAAAAACAAGCTGAGTTCTTTGAAATGGAGCCTGTTGCATCGTTCATAAAAAAATAATAATAATATCCTGGCTAATTTTGTTGTCGTTTTGACACACCTGGAAAGAAGGGCACTTCAACTGAAGAACTGCCTGGATCAGACATATCTTCAATGTATTTCTTTCTACTGACAAATGTCATTGGATCTCAGAGGGCCAAGCCCACTGTGGGCAGGTCCCACCCCTTAGCAGGTGGTCCTGGGCTGCATAAGAAAGCTATCCAAACATAAGCCAGAGAACAGGTACACATCATTCCTGTGTAGTTGCTGCTTCAAGCTCCTGCTCTGAGCTCTTGACCTGACATCCCTAAGTGATGCAAATATATGCCAAATATATTTGTTGAACCATAAGCCAAATAAACCCTTTCCACCTCTAAGTTCATTTTTGTCATGGTGTTTATCACAGAAACATAAAAGAAAACTGGAATAGATTAACATATAATAAATATTAAAAACTTGACCTAGTCTCTAGGAAAGAACACAGCTGCTACTCTTGCTGTGTCCTTCACAATGTACAAATACTGCTGTAAGGATCTGGGGAAGGAGTACAAAGTCAACAAGTGGTGGAGATGGTCCTAATGCCTATATCCAAAATTGCACGTAAGGAACAACATACCACATTAATCCCACCTGCGTGGCTCCGTGAACATACTGTTCCTACAAATGCCATTCCTGCAGTCCCACCAAAGCCTTTCTTCCTAAATGAAAATGCAAAATTATAAAATGTACTTGGAGGAAAGAGAAACTTATTGGTCCTATTTATTTAGGTAATCTTAACCACATTGACAAAACCTATAGACACTGGAAGAAAAGTGACAAAGATAAATAGCATTTTATCTAGTGAGCATGAAGTTAGTATTACAAATATAATCTTTTAAAATTTTTCATATACATGATGCCTTTATGTACACCAGCCAAGATTGGGTATTTTCTTGGTGTTAATTACCTTCTGGTTAAAAATATTTCTAAAAATGTATTATATTTATTCATTCAACAAATGTTGTTGAGGAGAGCAGCACAA
This sequence comes from Acomys russatus, assembly GCF_903995435.1. NCBI lineage: Eukaryota > Metazoa > Chordata > Mammalia > Rodentia > Muridae > Acomys > Acomys russatus. Next base: position 15,862,819 of record NC_067163.1, read on the forward strand.
TAAATATATTCACAAGGGATTTCCTTCAAATTTGTAAAAAGAAATAAGCCCAGAATTTTACACCTAACTAAGTAGTCAAAGATAGTTAAAAAACCTAAAAAAGCAAAACTCAGAGCTCAAATTGAGATGGCCTTTAAACTCTATGCTGATTATGTGAAAATGTTTTCAGCAAGAAACCAATTTTTTTTCCTTTCCATATAATCTTTCACAAAAAAATAACTGTAAAATATGCTGTAACAAAGCAAAGAAAGCAGAAAGACATGGGGTGAAGACAAGGATGAGTCAGACACAAATGCTTCTACACATAAGAGAATACACCACTGCAACAAAAGTAGCCAAAGTCATTTTTCTGATCATTTCACTCATATCGTTTTTTTAAAGCTACTTACAAAATCAACTGAGCACTGTCATGTCGCCGACGTGGTATGAGAAACTTCTCCCGCCACTGTACGAAGTTGCCCAACACATCGCCAGCACCTCCAATTATATTGATCGGGTTTCTATCTGTCCAAATTTCTAGTCCAACTAGCACGATTCGAATGTTTAACATGATATACATCTAAAGAGAAAACAGAAATACTAAGAATGTAAGAAGAAACGGGGGTGGTGACTAGAACAGGGTGTCAAGTTCACGCTGGCCTTGAATTTTCGGTGCTGCTAAGGATGACCTTGAACTCCTGACCTTCTGCTTCATCACCGAGTCCTAGGATTATAGATGTATGGTACCACACCCAGTGGGGGGGGAAATATTTATGAAGGAACGTAACCAATATAATTAAAAACAGAATTGCCTCCCCCAGAACGAAAATCTAAACTTCACCCACAAGGACAAAGAACTAAGATTCAAGCTACGTTTAATTCCCACTGTAAAACCTGACAAACACAGGAAGTTAAAAGTTTTAAGTAAGTTTCATTATAAAACTTTCCTTATTTGTAGTCTACTTATCACACTGCAGTGATCTGGATCTTGAATGTTGCTACTGGCCCATGTGATAAAGGGTTTTTTATTTTCCTGTCTCAGAGTGACACTACAGAAAGATGATGGAACCTTTAAACTTTGGAGACACACAGCAGCATTATTAAAAATACTATTCTTAGAGCCAGCTGCGGTGGCACACACCTGTAATCCCAGCACTCCAAGGAGGCAGAGGCAAGCGGATCTCTGTGAGTTCGAGGCCCTCTCGAACTCTACACTCTACAAAGTGAGTCCAAGACAGCCAAGGCTACACAGAGAAACCCTGTCTCGAAAAACCAAGGGAAAAAAAAACCAACCTATTCTTTCAATTAAGAAAAGCAAAAGTGCTTTAATAAACATCAGAGCCCCTTCCCCACCCTCCCCACCTGACCCCCCACTCCCTGTCTACTCTGAAGATAAGACAGATGCTGATATGAAATCTCCTGGTCTTTTCAGAGTCTTCCTACATTTGTTTTCCTTTTAAACAATATTTTAAAAGTTACAGAACAAATATTTATCCATCTGATGGCCAGAGCTCTGAGACTGTGGGAGGGCAGCACAGAGAAAGAAAACAACTTACACTATCCAGGTAGTTTGCTAAGCGAATCATCTCTTCTCTCACAGCAGTCTGGTTTCTTCCCATCATGTCATACTGAAAAGACGTAAGAAGAAAACCATGATCACAGAGCAACGAAACAGGAAAGATGCATGTAATCCCTACACTGAAAAGTCCAAGGACTTCTTCTGAACCAAAGATGGGGGCATCTAGACATTTACCAGCATTTGAAATGGATGAGTTTCAGTGTGGTATTCTGAATTAGAAATGTCTCCCGTAGTCTGGGGCATTTGAACACTTGGTCCTCAGACAAAAGCACTGTTTGGGGAGGTTGGGAGGTGGGGACTTTCTGGAGGAAGTATGTCACTGGGGACTAGCTTTGTAAGTAAAATCCTTCCCCTCCCACCACTTCCAGTTTGCTCTGTTTGCTCTCCTGGTTAAGATGTGAGCTCTCAGCCCTTAACTTCAGCCACCATGCCTGCCACCTGCTACCATGCTGTCCCCACCAACATGGATCTAACCCTCAGAAACCATAAACCAAAATAGAATCCTTGTTCTGTAAGTTGCCTTGGTCAGGGTGCTTTATCATAGAAACAATGTAATTAATATACTAAGGGACATGCTTAAGTGATAAATAAAAAATAATAATAATAAGGCACAATAATACAGAGATGCGTTGAAGTCCTAGTTTTCTTCAAATGCATGTAAGTTTAGAACAAAATTTCTTCTTAATGTTATTTTCACCGATTTTAATGCAAAGTACTCTGAAGGTATACTCCTAAACAGAATGCTTAGAAAAAAGAAAGAAAAACTAGTAGATGTCCTAATCTTTTATTTCTCAGACTAATGATACCAACAGTAAACTATTTCTAGCCCCTACTCTAAAGTAACAATGAGAGATTAGTCCAGAGCTCAAAAGTTATATGTGGTTAGAAAATAGAGATATATAGAAATTTGACTATGTTAAACCAAATATTTTATGCGCCTTTCTCTTATAGCTGGCTAAATTAGCATGTCTATTTTAATGTTATTTTACACAACCTACTTGCTAACAAAAAGAAAATCTTACAGAGCTTGTGACTTCACTCCATGACAAAGGTCTTAACAACAGAATCTGCGGTTGTATCTGCTCAGCAAGATCCTGCATTTAACAGAGCTTGGCGGAAATGGAGCCACTTTTATCCTGAACCATTTTTCTATATGAACATAACCCGTCTATCTGGAGGGAATAATAGAAAAAAATACTTTCAGTCTCTACTTGTGCCACTCGTCCAAAACATTCCACACGATTTTCCTGGCGCGGCTGGAGCTAGCTGGGTTCACACCGGCTCACCTTCCCTTGCGTGGCCTTCTACCACCAGTGCAGCTCTCACTAACCAGGCCTTCTACCAACCTACATACAATACGGGAGGGACTCTTGAAACCAGGAAAAATGATCTTCAAAATGTTCTCTACGACTTATAGGAAAAGGCCTGCTGATCAAATAGTTCCTATAAATAGTAAAAGTCACCCAGAACATTTCCAATAATCTATATGCTACATTATTTAGGAGCCACATAGGAAACTGATGATCCTGTAGTAGCTGAAAAGAATGCAGTAGAACAAATAGCTCAGTCTTTAAGAACAAATATAGAAAGTGCCCTGGTGTTGTCCTGTACCCTGAAAACATAAGTGCTTCTTCTAAGGCATGCCAGGACCCAGACCTGGTCTCTAGAGCGAGGAACACATCCTCTGGAGCATCACAAACTAAAGCAACCTCATGTGGCTGCATCCAACTGCCCCGGTTTATAGCCACAGCCTGTTAAGAAATCTGAGAAGCTCTCAAGACCTGAGTGACTAAGTGCCAAATACAGCCTAAGACAGCCACTACAAAGAACAGGGGTACGCTGTCCCATTCAGGGTTACAGAAGAAGCTAAGGGGGCATGAGTGCACACCCATGATTCCAGCACTCAGGAGACTCGGGCAGGAAGATTAGGAGCTCAAGACATAGCAGGACCCTGTCAAGCAACCAATCAACCAATCAATCAATCAATCAACCAATAAATGTGCTATTTTTGTTTTGAAATTACCCCTTAAGTCAAGGTAACTATTTACCATGTTTTGGATTTCCTTCATAAGTTACTTCTCAACTGCTTTTTCATGAAAAGGGAAAAAAGCAATTCCTACCCTTTCCTTGTCTACAACGATGAACAGCTCCACGTAGCGGGTCTGCGGGAGCACAGCTCTTCTTCTCTGTAAAAACACAAGCAGAAGTTTGTTACGGGACCAGACACCTTCTGTATGCGTAATGATCAGACCTAATCTACCCATTGATTTCACATCTGTAAAACACTATCGGTTGTTTCACTTAGGATACCTATGTCAACAAAACAAAAAGTGTTAGCTGTTATTTGTATTAACAAGAGAAAAGCTGTAAAGATAAAATGGGTTATCCATGTCTTTGAAGCAGTAGAATTGCTGGGGGTTTTTTTTAAACTAAAACACATAGATATACACCTTTTAATGGAAACTTGACTACAATGCTAATACAGAAAGAAAGACACCTGCTGAAACCCGAGAGAAGAGGATGGAGCAGGGTCACCGGTGTGAAAACACGGCCTAGTTATCTCCTTTTTATAGAAATACATACAAAACAGGTTGAGCAAACACTTAACAGCTCAGTTAACGAGTATGGGGCAGAAAAGGTGATGAAGTAATTTCATGGTCAGGTGTCAGCTGATTTAAAATATGCCTTACGCCAGTACACGCCTCTTAATCTCAAAAAAACAAAACTGCCTTGTCCAGCATGGGGCACCGTGTCACTCGTGGAGGAAGAGGAGCACTGTAGCTGGGTGAAGCTCACCCTGGAAGCCATAGCTGCCTAAGAGCCCCACACCCTGAGCTATCCAGCTCACCCTCCTCAAGAAGCCTCAAAAGCAGGGCCCTGAGTATCCTTGAATGCTATCCAAAGTATAATTTTCTTTTTTGTTTGTTTGTTTGTTTGTTGTTTCTCAAGACAAGGTTTCTCTGTGTAGCCTTGGCTGCCCTGGGCTCACTTTGTAGACCAGGCTAGGCTCAAACTCACAGTGATCCAACTGTCTCTGCCTCCCCTAGAGCAAGGTATAATTATCTTAAATCCAAATATATACCTCTCCCTCCCCCTCTACCCTGCCTTCTCTCCTTCCCTCCCCCAGCCCTCTCTTTCTCTCGAACCTAGAGCTTGAAGCATCTAAGTAGAGCGCCCCCTGCTGTCCGAGCCAGAGGGCAATGTCTACACAGAGACACTTAATAGGATTTCACTGCTTCAGATTCGAGCTCTCCTCTCGGTCTCCAGAAGCACATGCTGCTCCCCTTCTCATAGCCTGGTTCTGATGAATACATGGCATAGAGCTGGGGAAAGACAGCAATCCCCGCTTTAGTGCCTGAGCCCCGAGAATGCTATGCTCCTTACCCGCAGCAGCTGAGTCACACTCGGATGCTCTTCCTCCTCACCCTCTGTGGCTCCCTTCTCTGCATCCCTGTTAGAAACTCCACATCTCAGCGGTTCTTGCTGCACATCATCCATGGGGTAAAAGATGTGTTCAAAGTGAGAGCTATTGTACAGAGGTTCAATCCCAAAGCTGGCGTTCTCAAAATGCAGCAATCCTCTAGAAGGTGTGTGACACAAACCATTGTCAAGATACATGAAAAGGATCAGAAACTCAATGTAAGTCCCAGTTTCTAAGAAAGAAGCTACAGCACATGAGAAAGAAAAACCACACAGGCTTTAGCATCCAGCCAACGTGAATGTCAACTTTGACCCTCCACTTACTTAGCTCCAACATGAGCAGCTGACAGGGAAGGCGGGCACCTGGTACCCGGCACCAGGATTTTACCCCACAATATGTTTTCTGCTTGCCCAGAGACTCTCAGCAGGCCATTTATCCTTTGCCTTGGTATACAATCTACATAGAATCGTTCTCATTACATTATTTAATGTGCATAAGATACTGAGACTGCGGCCTGGCACATAGCAACCATTTAGTAAGAGCTGTTTCTCGAGTGAGGACAGTGGGAGACATCATTTATAGCTGATTTGAGATGAAACGCAGTATCTCTTAGTTCAACAGATCATGCAGTCAACAAACCAGGACAGCTCCACAGCCTACAACATCACTATAACTTCAACTGGTATGTGACAAGGACTTCTTTAAACCTTGTTCGCTTATCTGAATATGACAATAATAAGACCTTTTTCTGTCACTGTGAGACTTGCATGAAATAATACAGGAGAAAATTTTACAAAGTGCTCTAGGAATTTAAAATGCATTTTGTTTCAAATAGCAAATTTTTTGTAATCTCAAAAAAAAAAAAAGAAAGAAAAGAAAAGAAAAAAGAAATCCCATTGAGCATTTCAAATGAGCAATTACTAAGATTTTTCTAAACAAATATTCCAAGAATATCTGAAGCCTGGGTGGAAAGATCTTTAGTAATCTCAGAGGAGAATTCAACTTTGTTAAACACCAAATGATTCAACTTGGAATGCAGAGGAGAGGTAAAGACAGAAAGTTAGAAAGAAAACAGGCGATGCCTCACCTGAGTCCGAAGCAGGCGCTGACGGCAACCGCTGAATTGTGCATGCCCTCCACGTGGCCTCGATAGTGACAGTGACTCTAAAGGGAAAATGCACAAGCTCTTCAACTACTGCTGCGCTGCTCAAAGCCATCACGAAGACACTGCAAAGCTAACCAAATTCCTGGGCTTGATAACCTGGGAAATAGCACTGCCGTGCTCCGAGCTATCTGAAGACAGTCGGCTACTACCCAACAAGTACACAAACGTCAGGCAAGTTCCAAAGGTATCAGCTACAAACAGTCCCGCCCGCAGACCTTTCAACCCAGAAACAGTGGCATCTAACATCTGAAGTTACCGTGGGCCCAGAAAAGCCAACAGACAGTTGCTGTGTAAGGACCTTGGTGGGGGCTGAGAAGGCCCCAAAGGGAGGAGGCCATTCTGCATAGGAGATGGCTATCACAGCTGGTAGGTTTCTTTTCCCCCAAAGGCACATTAGCTATACTAACATATATTTAGCCATCTCATACAGTTTAAGTACCTTTTCCCTTAATTTGGGGCAAGAAATTAACTAGCTAGAAATGCAAACGTCAGTATCACTCAACAAGAGCAAACTCCTGAGCACCATGAAAAGTTATCACCTGTAAGTAAGACAGCCCCAAAGCATATTAGAAAAGTCACGGCACGGGAATCCCTACCCTACCAGACATGACAATGCATACCAGGCCTGGTGAGTAAACAGGATGGCACCGGCACTGACATCCGGGCCAACAAGCAAGTCTCTCAACAGACCAAAGTACATATAGGGCTTCACCTCCAAGTGTATCTGAGCACACAGGGCCAAGATGCACTTTTAATAGTAAATCCACTGAACAACACATGGAGAAGAGTAAAACTCGTATCATTAATAGACAAATTCTCATGCATCAAAAAATCAAAATATAGAAACTGAAAGCATATAAAATGTTGAAGAAATGTGAATAAATGGATGAAGAGGAAAAACTTCCTGTTTATTATTCAAAACGTAGACGCACCACATATGGTGGTACAGCACAGTAATCCCTCTGGAGACTGAGGCAGGAGGAACTAGAGGTCACGCCAACCTGGGCTACACAGACTCTGTAATAATAATAAAAAGACTAGGTGCAATGACAGAAAAAGACTAAAAACCTTTATTACATTAAAAAAAAATGTAAGCTTCTATATGAAAAGATACAAATGTAAGGCCCTCAAAAATGGCCAGAAGGAAATATTTGTAAGTTACATAACAAAGGGTCACTCTCCATTCATATAAAGAGCTCTTAGATCAGCAGTTCTCAGCCTGCGGGTTGCCACCCCTTCCGGGGCCAAATAACCCTTTTACGGGGTCATGTATCAGATATTCTGCATAGCAGATAGTTACATTACTATTCATAACAGCAATTATGAAGCAGCAATGAAATAATTTTATGGTTGAGTCACCACAACCAGGGGAGCTGTATTAAAGGGTTGCAGCATTGGGAAGGTTGAGGACCACTGCCTCAAATACTAAGTAGAAAACTGGACAAAGGACAGAAGGTATACAGATGCTCATGCATGCATGGAAACAAAGACTCCCCGAATCTACACCAATACCCACAGAGAGAACACCATCACGTGATGACCGTCTTAGTAACAATGATTTGGAGCAAATGCTGAATACTGGAACTGGCAAACGAAAACCTGAGTGTGGAGGGATTGACATAACTTGTCAGGTAAACTGTACAGGTAAAAATAGTAACTGTTTTCAGCAGGAACTTTCCAGAGGAGAAACCCAGAGGCAAATCCTTAAGCAATTACTGACCCTGTTAACAATTAAGCAGCAGGACTCTGGGTGGAATATGTCACTGATAAGACACACTGCAGACCAGCAAAGCTGGCCAAGACCAACAGGTGACCCTGGAGTCTACAACCTGATGACACATGTTTAATAACTTGCCTTTATGAAGGCTTTCCACAGCACTCAATTTAGTTCTGCTGTAGTTACCCTAGCTGTGGCCAGACCTGCCAAGACCCAATACCTTCAGGATTACTAAAATCTCATTAGCTGGAGATGCATGCGATGAAAACCTGCTGTCTGTCAACACACTTAGGCAGACTCGTCGCACACCCTCGCTCTCTATTCCATCCCACAGAGGAACATAAACAAACTGTCATCTGTCCCAAGGCCAAGCGGACTTTGTCCCAGGTCACTGCGTGCTCCCCAAGACTGTACAGTTCTCCCAAGCATTGTTTCCCACTCCATGGTGTTCCCCGGCTCTCCCACGCCTAGAGAACGCACACACGGTATGCGAGCTTCCAGAGCATGTGAGCTAGCTGTAACCACAGTGATTTCCTTCCGTACTGTGGTCGTCCCCCTTTCATGTGTTAATAAATCTGTATTTGTTTTCTCCTGTTTAATCTCTGTCAGTTCATTCCAGCAAACTTTCAAAGAACGGAAAGTTTCCCTTCATCAGCATAGTTCTCGAAAACTCAACAAATCACACTTGTAAGTTTACAGAAATGATAAACTGCAAGGCTACTGGAAAGAAACGACTGGTGTGTGCCACATGAAAGCACACCAACTGAGGGAGCCCAGCCCAGAAAACAGCTTTATAAACTGCTTCAATCTTAAGAAGTAGAATCGAGAGGAAAACATTTAAAATTTGTAATTGTACATGTTAATTAATTGCATATTGTGGACACTGGCATGTCATTATGATATGGGACAATCTAGCCACATGCAAAGAAATGGGGGTATCAAAGTTTTACTTTGTATTTCAAATCAATAGAAACACTTTCATTTACCTGAACAATATAAAATAACCAAGAAATAATTGAAATACTCCATGTTCATACCTGATATTTTTCAAACATCTATCAAAATACTACCATCCTATGAAACTTAAATCATTTTAGTTTCTTTATAATTAAAATCTATTGCTGCACTCTTAAGCAGATAGTATTTCAGTAATAAATAGTTATATTTATTTACAAATTGCCAGACTATTCTTATAAACACTCCTCAAGTATTAATTTATCAAACATTCCAGTAACTCCAGGACGTCATAACTGCTATCCTCATGTTAAAGTGAAGACATCGAGTACAAACAGGTCGATACAACTTCACCAAACAATAAACACAGAGCCAGAATTCAAGCTTAAACAGTGTCTGTATGGGAACGGAATTCTATAAAAAATAAGAGCTCGAGTGGCATTGACTGCGGTCTCTGGCTTGTTACCATAGCAGTCTCTGGATGGATGAAAAGATAGATTTATCTTTTATCTGGTATATTTAATCTGTAAATTTAATCTCTTCTACAAGCTTCCTATTAAACAATGTGCACATACTCCCTAAGATAAAGGAAGCAGATAGTGGACTTGAAATAGACAGGGTAAAGTCAGCATTTCCTTATGTCTCGTACACTAAAGACTTTGCTGCCTGTTCCCTTGAAGAATGCCCACAAAAGTGCATTACTGACAGACATAATCCCAGCTAGGAAGGCAGCGCCAAGTTCAAGTGCAATGACACAGTCAATGGGAATAAAGAGTGCTCATTAAAACTACTGCAAAAGGAGAAAAATGTACAACGCCAAAGGGCTAGGGGGACAATAAAACATTCCTCCTCCTAAGCAAAACTAGAAACGCTTTTGCTCCAAGGAGAAAAGACACTACAAGGCCAAGCTCGGCGTCTGCCGAGAATCCAGTGCAGCTTGGTCCCGAGAGTGTTGTGTTGCCTGATTCAGAGAGGACCACACCTCTTCAGGAATGTCAGAAAGGAAAAAAAAAAAAAAACCAGTCAGAACATCAGAATACATGACAACAAGCAAATGTGATTTTGTTGGATGTAAAAAATGAATATTAATATTTTACATATTAGTATTTTACCAAACAGTAAAACTTTCAGTCTTCAAACCCTCATTTTCCCCCTCACATTAAGAACTGTTGTTAGAGAGACTTTTCAACCCAGATCTTAGCTACTCAGCACAGGAGAACTGTCCAGTCCAGATCAGCCTCCTCCAGCGCCGTCATGTAAGGATGTGGAAGGTGTCCTGTGGGGCTGGCAACAGGACAGGCAGCCTGGGCACCTGACAGCAGCACACTTTAGATACCGGTCTTAAATTCTGCAAAGTATCAAGAAGAAAATAAAGTACCTGTACATTGGGATGGCCAGAGAGCAGGGAGCCTTGCTCATCGTAGGTGTAAACTACAAAATCGTTAGGTAAAAGGTCTCTGGAAGAGGAATAAAACAAACCATTTAAATATATCAAGTATATATTAGGGTGCAGCTCATAAAGCATCATTCCCAGAAGCGAGGAGCAGAAATTATATTTTTAAAACTTTTTACTTGATCCATTTTTTCAGAAGTGCTACTGTAAAACTAAAAGCTAATAAATAGACTTGAGCCTGAAACACTAGCCGAGTAATGTCAAGATACAATTTGCCCTCTCAACATAAAATGCCAACTGGTAACAACAGTATTCTTAAATTTTTATACTATAACTCACAAGAAAAAAACAAATCAGGCTGTTTGAAACTGTCACATGTACAAGAAAAATAAGTATTTTATATTCTTTTCTACAAAGTGCTGCATAAACAAGAAACATTCACCGCCTTAACCTATTTATGAGGACAAATAATCTGCTGTCAACTGTTAAAGAAAATGCTTCCTCCTCGTGCTGAGGGAACAGTGTGTAAACCAGGGCAAAGCAAGGTTCTCTCACACTGATCACAGTAGCTCAGAGGTGATCCCCAGGCCTTGTGGAAGACAGGGATGCAGGATGGACTGTGCCCAAGACCAACTCTCCCTTCTGCTCAGAGACAGATAAACTGATGGCTTCCACCCAATTTCACTGGTCACCCTATGTGACACTGTGGCATAGAAAGCCCCTGGTGAAATTGTGCCTCTGCTCCCTTGAATACAGGAAGCCTTGTGGTGGCAAATCTGGAGGCAAAGCAGTCCTGTGACTAAGAAAAGACCCTGGAGTGCTTGAACCTTTGCAACCCCTGAGTTTTCTTTGTCCCTGAGTCACTGTGTCTTTGTGAGGTCTTTTCTGAGAGGAGCTTACAGAATTGAGTCTTTCTATAAGCTGACCCATTGGGGCACTAGCAGCTATGCATAGATATACATACAGCCTTCGCACACACACACACACACACACACACACACACACACACACACACCCCTCACATCCTTTACATACTTACACATACCCCATACCCTTTACACACTCACACATACACACATGCCCTTCACAAACACATACACACACACACTCACTTGCACACCCTTCACTCTCCCTAAAGGTGACTTTGAAAAGAATTAAGCTATAGGTGCTTGGCTCCCGTCTGCACAACCCTCTTAGCAGTCAGAGCATGCCAGGCCCAGCACAAATTCTTGTGCACTTCTGCTGCAAGCCTACCACTGTGCAGCACGGTCAGCAAGAATTAAATCTGCTGATTCCGCGGCTCAGACTCTACTAAGCAACATCAACCTAGAAAAGAAATCAATATACTATTGAGAAAAAAGTATAATTAAAAAGGCAAAATAAATGAAATTCCTTACATGTTTCTTTCCAAGTGAATAATATGTTGTTTTCCTTGAGCCTGGATGACGTAAGACACCTGAATGCACAAAGGAGGGAAAAATCAATAATAAAATACCATCTTGTCACTTACTTTCCAGCACATCAAAATAAGCAAGAAAGTTTATCCTGAATTAAAACAACTTGGCACTGACTGTCGCTGTTTATAGACAGTATTCCTAAGTAATATTTATTCTATCTATCTGTGTCCTCCTTTAAACCTGATCATGGGTAATTGCCTACTCTTTTTAAATTTGTTTTAGATTTATTTTATTTTGCATGGCTCTCCCCAAACACTACGGCCAACAGAGTGTCAATATTCAAGAGGCAAAAACAAAGTTCAGTTCAACATGACTCCGTAGGTAGTGTTGGTTCAAACTTCCAGTCCAACACCCAGTAGTTTAGTTCAGGCATATTTCAGGACAGCACAGTTTCCTGGTGAGAATTAACTCAGTCCCGTGCACACAAGAAAGCTTAAGACATGACTACATCAAAATTCCTTATAAAGTGAAGTGCATGCGACATCTTCCAGGAAGACAGATTCTATAGATAGGACGCATGTGTTACCTTAAGGGCCTACGGGAGGATCTGGTATGGTCTCATCATACAGACAGCCAGGGTCCCCAGACTACAGTACCTTCCCTCCCAGTTATCTCTGCCACTGAGGAGACAAGCCTGCATGTCTAACAGTCATGGCTTCCCTACTGCTTATCTAGGAGCACAAGGACTTCTGCGCCTCCTACATTAGTTTACATACATGGGTGTTTTGCCTGTATGTATGCATACGTACCACATGTGTGTGTCAGATGCCCTTAGAATTCAGAACAGCTCACGTACAAATGGGCCACCAGCTACATGTTTACCCCTTAACAACTGAAGATCTTTCCTCCAATATAAAAATAACACTCAAGTTCCTTATATTTAAACAACTTACCTTATTTTTAGAATGGGCATATAAGGTATTTGATATTAAAACTCAATTTTGAGTAAATATTCCCAAGCACAGTATTTGACACACTATTCTCAAATATTCTATCACAAATTAAGTAAAGATTATTCTCATTGTCACAATGAAGCACTGAGGCCACTGCAGGTCGGCAGCCAGAGTCTCAACTCAGCTACAGAATTCTACTTACTTCATTCTGTTGTGTTTTGAGTTGGTCATTTTGACCTTAAGAATAAAGACACTAGCCAGGCATGGTGGCGCACTCGGGAAGCAGAGGCAGGTGGATCACTGTGAGTTCAAGGCCAGCCTGGGTTACAAAGCAAGTCCAGGACGGCCAAGATAACATAGAGAAACCCTGTCTCAAAAACCAAAAAAATAAAAAATTTAAAAAAATAAAAAAAGATATAAAGATACTAAAGCTCACTGTGCTATTTTTTAAAAGATTTATTTATTTACTATCATGTATACAGTGCTCTGCCTGCATGTACACCTGCAGGCCAGAAAAGGGCACCAGATCACATTATAGATGTTATGACCCACCAGGTGGTTGCTGGGAATTGAACTCAGGACCTCTAGAAGAGCAGCCAGTGCTCTTAACCTCTGAGCCATCTCTCCAGCCCCACTGTGCTATTTTTACAAGAATAATGTCCACTGGATACCAACACCATATAATAATGTACTAATAACTACTTAATCCCTAAACCAGCCACTGGCAGATATCACCTCTCATTAAGAAAAGGACTGGAATTTCATTACAGTCATGGTTCTCAAGAGATAACATACCTGCTCTGAATTGGGCCTCAGAGCTTCTCTTCTTTCTCTAGTTAATCTCCAAGGAGTTATAATTTCATAAGAAGAAAGACGCGCGGTCTGTTGAAGGTCTGCAGCAAAAAGAACAACAAATAGAAACAAAGTGAGCCTACGTGGTGCCAAAATACCAGAAATGAAAGCTGAGCATTCTGCTGGGCATAATGGGTAACATTTTTAATCCCAGCACACTTGGGAGGCAGAGGCAGGAGGATCTCTGTGAGTTCCAGGGCAGCCTGGTCTACATAGTGACTTCCAGAACTCGTAGAGCTACATAATGAGACCCCCATCTTTAAAAAAAACAAAACCAAAAGGCTTTAAGTATTCAAATCACTGAAAAATAAATCACCTGATGCTCATGTGATTTTTTTTAATTTTATATTAGTATTGTAGTTTATAGTATTTTGCCTGCATACATGTCTGTGAATCATTTGCATGAATGGTACCCACAGAGGTCACAGAGGTCAGACAAGGATGTCAGGTCCACTGGAAGTAGAGCTACAGACAGTTGTGAACTACCATATGGGTGTTGGGAATCGAATCTGAGTCCTCTAGAAGAGCAGCCAGTGCTCTTGCCCAATGAGCCATCTCACCAGCCCCTCATATGATTTTTATATACAATCTTAGGTAAGGCCGAGGGTGAAAATACTTCCTAAAAAAAAAAATGCCAGTCTGTATCCAAACAGAGAGAGAAACAGAGATATGTGACAATCATTTTCAAACATTTTGTATCTGTATGCTCTAGCTGCTTTTTTTTTTTTAAATAAATCTTTTTATTTTAAAACCTTAGGGCATAAACAAAAGACCAGGAGATTGAGTACGAGGGCGTGCCGTGGTAGAGCTCAGCAGCATGTACTCGTCTCTTCCTCCATCCTTTGCATCCTGAAGCACACCCAAAGAGTGTGCTAAACGCTGGGTGAAGTTGACGAGAAGGAGATATTTTTACTATCTAATGAGTCAACTCTAATATATACTAACAAGTACCATCTGTCTCCCGTGAGGTGACTACACCAGAGGTTCCGCAGAAGAAAATTTTACATACAAACTATTAACAGTTAATAACTGCAGTCATGCACCCTGAGATCCTAAAGCTGTCAGTAAAACTGAGTACCACCAGAACTGGAAGACGGGGCGAGACATGGTAGTACTCCAATCTCAGCACTTGGGAGGCAGGGACAGGCAGATCTCTGGGAGTTCAGGGCCAGCCATTGAGACATAGTAAGCTATAGCAAGACCCTATCTTTAAAAAAAAAAAAAAAACAGTACAAACTGAACAATAAGCCATGTTGGAGTGGATATAGTTTCTCAATAAGCCCAACACAAAACACCTTTCTCTCCTAGTATCATTACTTCTGTTGTTGTTTTGTTTTGTTTTGTTGAGACAAGGTTTCTCTGTGTACCCTTGGCTGTCCTGGACTTGCCACTACGCCCAGCAATAATTCTTTTTTGTTGCTGTCTCCTTGGTTGCTTTTGAGTAATCTCCCTATTACTCAAGATGACCTTGGGCTCATGACTCTCCCACCCTCTGTCTTCCACATGTCCTGATTACAGGCGCTCCCAGCCACACCGCAAGCTCAGTGAGGCCTTCCTTCTGTGACGTCTAATGAGGGAGGTGGTCACTGGTCACCGTCTAAGGAGCTTCAGGGCTGAATGCTGAAGAAGGAGCTCAGGTGCCATCTTCTATTAAGCCCCAAAAAGGGAAGTTGGGAGTTTCTTACATTGAAAAAGCCTTGTGCCGGGTATGGTGGTGCACACCTTTAATCCCAGCACTCGGGAGGCAGAGGCAGGTGGATCTCTGTGAGTTCGAGGCCAGCCTGGTCTACAAAGCGAGTCCAGGACAGCTAAGGCTACACACAGAGAAATCCTGTCTGGCAAAACAAAACAAAACAAACAAGCCTTGTAACCAAATGCAACAGACCGGTCTGTTTGGACTCCTGTTCAAATGAATCAATTGAGAAAACTGAGCTAATCTGAGAAATGTAGACTCTGGGTAAATGTCTGACGAGCAATTATTATTATTTTATATTAGTACAGTGTAAGGCTTTGTGAGTTAGTGGGTCATGCTGAGTGTCCAGTGATAAGATGTATAGATGTGTAATATGGTACAGTGGACTTGAGGAACGAAGGACACATACAGCGAGACTAACCCTGGATAACGCGTGCACAGGAGTTCATAATTTCTCTCTATCCTTATGTATGCTTAAAAACTTCTACTATAATTAAGTGGTTACCTATGGATAGAAAAAAAAAAACCTAAAACTTTTGCTACATATAATTCTAATTACAAAATACCACACTTGGGCTGGAAGGTGGTCCAGCTGGTGAAGATTTACTGCCCAGCCGGCCAGGCTGAACTGATTCCTGGGATCCACATGACAGAAGGAGAGAACTGAGTCCTAGCAGTTACACCCGGACCTCCCCCAACCACATGCAAATACATGTAATTTGAAACGAAATGCTCTAGTCACATATGGCAAACTGTGACTCTAAAAACGTCATAAACATACAAATAGCATAAATCATGAGCCAACCCATTGGACACATGTTCCGCATCCCGCAGAGCCAAGAAGCAGTTAGCAGTGTACTTCCTACTGTGTGTGTCTGCACTGTTTGAGCTATACTACCTTTAAAGTTAAAAGAGCAGTGTTTCTTTTGTAAAAGTAATGACTACCTGCTCCATGCTGTGCCTGATTATCCAGCATCCTCGCTGTCTTTCATCATTTCTAACTAGTTTCCCAGGTGCTAGAGACTAACCCTGGGAGTCACAGGTGCCAAGGGAAGGCTCTGCCAGTGAGCGGCCTTCATTCCCTCACCTCTGACCTCTTCACCTAGGTCCCACACACCCCCATCTCCAAGGCCGCCACACTCCCTCAGCTTTCTCACATACAGGTTCGGATGAGGTGCTGCATCTAACGGTTCCAAGTTGACACTGTATAAAAAAACTGTAGCTCATGCTTTCAAAGACATCAACAGGAAAACACAATAACATTTAATAGACACTGACAGTTTTCCAACTCTTCTCCATCAATCTCTTACATATTTTAACCACAATCAACTACCATCCAGATACTTTGCCAACTGGGAATATGTCATAAAATAAATAAATAAATAAATAAATAAATAAAACCTTTTGATACACAATTTACTGAGCAGAAATAATTCCCATAATCCTAAATTAACAAAGTTTGGAAGCTATTTCTTCACGTAAAATAAGCTTTCCAATGTCCTCCAGTCTTCTTGAATTCCTAAAATATAGGTTTAAAACAGTATCTGAAAAGCCTCCTCCTACATCAGTAACCTACCAGAACAGTCGCTCTGGGCATGTGGCAAGATAAACACAATAAATCCTGTGTGATCAAAAGTAAAACACAGCCGGGCAGTGGTGGCACACGCCTTTAATCCCAGCACTCGGGAGGCAGAGGCAGGTAGATCGCTGTGAGTTCGAGGCCAGCCTGGTCTACAAAGTGACTCCAGGACAGTGAAGGCTACACAGAGAAACCCTGTCTTGGGGAAAAAAAAAAAAGTAAATCATATCCCAGAAAAATGTCAAGAAGTTGGGGGAATAGGATGGTAGGGGTGAATATGGGCGGAGTTGACAGGGAAATATGATCAAAATATATTGTATGAAATTTTCAAAGGATTTTTTTTCCAAGTAAACTATCCTGAAGCCAGGTGTGACGGGACAAGCCTATACTCGCAGCACTGAAAGGAGGTGAGAACAATAAGGGCACAAGTTCAAGGTCAGCCTCAGCCACAAAGCAAGTCTGAAGCCAGCTTGAGCTAGAGGCCGTATCTTTTAAAAAATATAAAAATAAAAATGCAACTTCCTGATGTGACTCATTATTTCAAAGGAAAAGTCTTCAGTAACTCACTACAGACAAGAACACATAGGTCAGTGTTACAGGAGGGGCTACACCACTTCACAAAGGGGGAAAAATTGAAACACTTCAAAAAGACAAAATTTAAAGTTCTAATGGGCAGGCAGATATTTGGGGAGCTCCCGAGACAAAGCAGGTCACGTGACTGTATAAGGTCATGTGCCTGCTGTTAGGCCAGGAAAAGAAACTAAGTGTTCTGTCTTCTAGGGAACCTTTTACTTAGATGGCTGCAGGGGCTAAGAGCTGGATACAAGGCCGGGCATAGTGGCGCACGCCTTTAATCCCAGCACTCAGGAAGCAGAGGCAGGAGGAGCTCTGAGAGTTCAAGGTCGGCCTGGTCTACATAGAGGTTCCAGCACAGGTAAGGCTCCACAGTGAGAGAAAGAGAGAGAATGCTCACTGGTTACCATTTTAAAATACTTTTCCTGTGTTTTGTAAACAAACGGCAAAATCAGCTGTGGTTTTTAGTTTCTTTTTAAGGTTTCAAAATTATAGCACCCCGGAGGAATGAACCTCTGCATCTAGAAATTGACACTGACATTCAAAAATCCAAGGATCCACCTTCTGAATCAAACCGAAGCACAAAAAACCATGTACAAAGACTCCGAATGTCATTCCAACACAATACGCACTAACTACACAAGAATCCTCAGTCCTTTTTTTTTTTTTTTTTCCAAAATTCCTTTCTTATCTCTGGGTTTTTTTCCTTCCCCCCTCCCCCCCCTTATCTACTGTTCATACCCTGCATGGATTTCTCTCTAATTCATGCTTCCTGTGGGAACCAAAACATCATTTCTCTCATTTTGCTATAAAGGAAATGTATTTAACCTTCGTAACAGTGGCCCTGTGGACTGGAAAATCGTTCGTTGTGGGTCATCCTGTGCACTGCGGCATCCCTGGCTTCTATTCTCCAAACGTCAGCAATGTTAGTGCTGACAACTGAAGTGTCCCAAATGTCTACAGGTGTCGTATGCCAATGCCTCCAATTAAAAAAAAAAAAAAAAAAATCAACCTTCTTGGGTTTTTTTGGTTTTTTCTTCTTCTATTGGGGGGGGGGGGGGAAGAGGATGATCACAATGGTGAGGAGGTGGACCTGGGAGGACTGGAAAGTATATGATGTAAAATTCCCAAATAATCAATTAAAAATGTTATGTTTGGGAAGGAAAAAAAAAAAAATAAAACCAAAACACTGGGAATGCCAGGTATGGTGGTTTACACCTTTAATCCCAGCACTCAGGAGGTAGAAAGAGAGGAATCTCTGTGAGTTCGAGGCCAGCCTGGTCTATATAGCAAATTCCAGGACAGCCAAGGCGACGCAGTCAGAGACAGTCTCAAAAGTTTCTTTAAAATTAAAATTAAAACACTAAATACCAGGAAAATGATACAGTTCACAATGAAAGAAAAAATCTTAAGAAACTGTGGGACATACGAACTTGGATATGAGAACCTGACAGAATAAGCATACGTTAGAAACAAGGACACTAAAGGGACGTGAACTGAAGAAAAATCAAAGCTGAACCAGAAACTTAATCTGAGACTTAGTCCGTGAAAAGGGTGTTGGCTGTTCTTTCCTCGTGACTCTTTCCAAGGAAGTCTA